>NC_063333.1:31918406-32028539 GCF_021869965.1 Rhincodon typus
CCCCATCCCAGGCCCCAAGAAGACTTTCCACATCAAGCAGATGTTCACCTGCACATCTGCCAATGTGGTATACTGCATCCGCTGTACCCGGTGTGGCTTCCTCTACATCGGGGAAACCAAGCGGAGACTCGGGGACCGCTTTGCAGAACACCTACGCTCGGTTCGCAACAAACAACTGCACCTCCCAGTCGCGAACCATTTCAACTCCCCCTCCCATTCCTCAGACGACATGTCCATCCTGGGCCTCCTGCAGTGCCACAACGATGCCACCCGAAGGTTGCAGGAACAGCAACTCATATTCCGCTTGGGAACCCTGCAGCCCAATGGTATCAATGTGGATTTCACAAGTTTCAAAATCTCCCCTCCCCCTACCGCATCCCAAAACCAGTCCAGCTCGTCCCTGCCTCCCTAACCTGTTCTTCCTCCCACCTATCCCCTCCTCCCACCTCAAGCCGCACCTCCATCTCCTACCGACCAACCTCATCCCGCCCCCTTGACCTGTCCGTCCTCCCTGGACTGACCTATCCCCTTCCTAACTCCCTACCTACACTCACCTTTACTGGCTCCATCCCCGCCTCTTTGACCTGTTTGTTTCCTCTCCACCTATCCTCTCCTCTATCCCTCTTCTATCCGCCTCCCACTCTCTCCCTATTTATTTCAAAACCCCCTTCCCCTCCCCCTTTTCTGATGAAGGGTCTAGGCCCGAAACGTCAGCCTCTCTGCTCCTATGATGCTGCTTGGCCTGCTGTGTTCATCCAGCCCTGCACCTTGTTGTCTCGGATTCTCCAGCATCTGCAGTTCCTACTATCTCTGATTCAATTGAAAGTTCCAAACATGATTTTTCACGAAACCATGCACCTGCTAATCATCACCACCTTACTGAATTATTTCAACAAGTAGCAAAGTTGGAGTGTAAACTTAATGGCAGATTTACATATCAGTCTGCAGAATGTGTAGTACATCAATACGGAGGACCAAGATTCTACTCAATATTAGACAAATATAGATTTTAACCTGATGGTCAAATTACAAGATTTGTGAAATCCTCTCTTTGTAGCTTGGCAAGCCATGATGATTTAAATGTATACCCTTTGCTCGAAAGGTACAGAAGAAAAATGTGACAACTTTACGAAATAGCAGATTGTCATATACCTTATAACCGCTGCAAAACAATGCAAGGCTCAATGTTACTGTATGCACCACGGACTTGCAGAAAAATTCTGACTCAGCATAACATTTATGAACTGCCTCTAGCCAAATGCATTCCAGTCATTGAAGAACTCAGCTTTCACGCCAGGCAAACAAGCTGCTGTTTATATAGATATAGATGGCTCAAAAGTATCAGTATAAATGGCATTGAGTCAGACAAAAATAAATAATTTGACTGAAATAGTGACAATTTCTTATCTTTCTTCACAATTTTGTTTTCAGTGCCTTAACAATAAATCTAAATCCCACACTTGCTCATGCCTCCCAATACCATTTTAAAGATTTAAAAACATTCCTCGGCTGGATGTTGAATTTTCAGGTTTCAACTTGTAATTTTTTTTTTTGCTTTCTCAGAAGTGAGCTCATTGCTAGTTACGCAATATCTATATAACATGTAGCCAATTTAATAGAGACCCCAGTATCATAGTTAAGTTATCTCAAATGTCATGTGAGCTTCAGTCATGAAAGGCAGGTAAACAGACAAACAAACGTAAAACTTGGAAAAACACCCAAACCAGTTAAATCTGTATTTTCAAACACAATGCAATTTCATTTGCTGTCATGACCATGGATCAGAACCCTGAAATATTATGGCCATTTTTAACTTGGAATTCCAAAATATCTTTCACAAGAGGGCTGATACAGCCAAAAGATACAAAGGGAACTTCAAACAGTAAACCTTCAAAGAGGAAAGAAGTCAAAACAGAGATAGCAAAAAAAACTGCAGATGCTCAAGTCAGAGACAACACAATGTGAAGCTGGAGGAGAACAGCAGGCCAGGCAGCATTAGAGGAGCAGGAAAGTTGACGTTTCTCGTCAGGAGCCTTCTTCAGAAATGAAGAGGGGGAAGGGAGCTCAAAAATAAATAGAGAGGAGGGGCGGGGCTGGGGAAGGTATTTGGGATAGTGATAGGGGAGTGCAGGTAGGGAGTGATGGGGATTGGTCAGTGAGGTGGGAGAAGTGGATAGGTGGGAGAGAAGATGGACGGGTTGTGTCAGGTCAAGGAGGCAGGGATGAGAGGGAGGGTTGGACATGGGATGAGGCCGGGGGTGGGGAGATTTTAAAACGTGAATTCCACGTTATGGCCATCGGGCTGTAGGCTCTCGAGGCGAAATATGAGGTGTTGCTCCTCCAGTTTGCAGGTGGTGCCATTGTGACATTGGAGGTGGTGGTCCAGGATGGATGTCACCCAGGGAGTGAGAAGGGGCGTTAAAATGGTTGGCAACTGTAAGGTGTTGTCGTTTATCGTGAACAAAGCACAGATGCTCTACGAAACGGTCTCCAAGTCTACGCTTGGTCTCACCGACGTAGAGGAGGGCACATTGGGTACAGCAGGTACAAATTGGATGTGATCTCTTATGACTACAGTGATAACAAGAGGCTGGCAAGCTCCTGCACAACAGCAAACCACTCCCTACAACATGTTCTAAACTGCAGGCAAATTTTGTGTCTTCGCTTTGAAGAATACACAAGAACAGGAGTTAAAAAGCCAGTTTCAACACGATTGAAGGACAAGTAGAACTGAGCTGAAGTGTGTAACTGAGCTAAGATACCGGTGTGTCCTAGCTTGGTTTTGAGCTTTAATGTGCTGTGAAGACCACAACTGAAGAACCATGCCTTATTTACGCCTGTGTTGCAGGTAAAGGAAGTCTCTCCCTCTGAATGCTAGAATTCAGCTAACTAGCAGGTCAAACTAAAGGAAAAAGGACCACAAAAGGTCTCTCCTTCACCCCTAATGCTGGAATTCAGTCACTGTCGAAAGGAATTAACCAACAGAATCTCAAACAACCTGCAAAACTAAGTATCTTGAAATGGACTGTACAGCCACCATTGTCAATGCTACCGGTAATCTCCACTGCCATGGTTAGAACATTAAACTATTCACTCTTTGTGAAAAATTGAGATATTAATTCAAAAATTAGCTTTTTAAACTTCATTCCCTTTGGACTCACTTGTTATTTCTAGTCTATGTGTACGTGTAGTATGTTACGATTCTTCTTACATTTATTAATTAATAAGCTCACTCTTTGTTAACTCAAGTAAGCCTGGTTAGATTGGTTTCTTCTAAAGCATAAGTTCATTTGGATCCAGAAGACAGGCATTGACAAGGGAAGGGATTTTTTTAAAAAATTAACTGGATCACAACCAAGCAAGTGGGCTGGTGAATAAAGAAGGGAGCCAACTCATTCTCCCCTCAGAGATAGTAGGAACTGCAGATGCTGGAGAATCTGAGATAACAAGGTGTAGGAGCTGGATGAACACAGCAGGCCAAGCAGCATCAGAGGAGCATCTGAAGAAGGGTCTAGGCCCGAAACGTCAGCCTTCTTGTTCCTCGTCAGCCTGCTTGGCCTGCTATGTTCATCCAGCTCTACACCTGGTTATCTCTCATTCTCCCCTCACTTTGGAGCACAATGATTTGGTACATCTCATCTAGAATCATCAGAGGTCTGGCTTAACATCACAATGGCTCAGAATTTCCTGGATTTTTTGGACGTCAGACGTACATGACTTCAGTTAGTTTCAAGCTGAAACCCCACTTAATTCATGTAAATAGCTGCATCCATCATATTAAAAGACAATAAAAAAATTGGTTTCCTGCATTTATGAGTTTCAATTTATTTATCAAAGTTAACATGTAGCAAGACTTGGTTAATCACTTGTAGTATATCATTGATTTGTGTGGTGATTTAAAAAGCATCCTCACATACCTGCACAGTATTTTCACATATCTCTAAATGGTTTGACAATCAGAATCTGTTCACATTGAAAAGTGAAAAAAGTTTCCACAATTATATTTCTTTAAACACACCATACTTGATGCACAAATCATTACTTTAAACTGTAATTTTCATAATATTACTAAGATAAAAGGGTGGATGGAAGGCAAGTGGCAAACATTTCATGTACCCTAATAATTGTTCTTGCTAATTCCTGCTTCTTCTACATCACTTTTACATTCTAGCATACATTTTTAAAAAAAATCAGAATATGTTTGTCTGAATTGCTAACGAAACCAAAGTTAGTTCAAATTTTGAGTTTGTTCAGGTTGAGCAAATTCTTGCTGATTACCTCCTGGGAGAGACTGAAATATGAAGGAGGAAACTTGCAACTATTTTAGGTGTATGTATAGGAAAGTGATCTCCAAATTCCAAATCGCACAAAACTAGGATACTTCAGAAATAACAGTTAACCAGCAATATACCCACTCTAACTTTACTAAAAACTTAGGCTATAAATACCCAATCAAGATTTATTAAGAAACAAGAATAACAGAAGCCCTAGAAGTTCATAGAAAATGCAGGGGGTTACTCAAGACGAAATTCAGAAAGCGAAGGTGGGCGTGAGAAAGCACTGGTACGTAAAATAAAAGAAAATCCAAAAGGCAATTATAAATATGTTAGGTGCAAAAGAATAACCAGGGAAAGACTGGGACTCATTAAGGACCAAAGAAACAAACTGTGCTGGAGCCAGAAGATATAGCTGAGGTTTTGAGTGAGTGCTTTACATCTGTATTTGCTATAGAGTAGGACAATGGAGGCATCGAAATTAGGGAAGAGGAATGTGACATTCTTCAACAAATTACAATTGAGAGGGAGGAGCTATTAGTGATTTTAGCAGACTTGAAATTGGATAAGTCCTCAGGGCCAGATGAAATGCATCCCAGGCTGCTGCGGGAGGACAAGGCAGGGCTCTTTCAAATCTTCCCTGGACATAGGTGGGTCATCAGTGGTCTGGAGGATAGCCAATGTAGTATCATTATTCAAGTTGGGTTGTAGGGATAAACCAGGAATCTATAGGACAGCGAGTCTAACTAGTGTTAAGGAAATTATCGGAAAAATTTCTGAGAGACAGAATTAATCTCCATTTGGAGAAGCAAGTATTAATAAAAAAGGTAGTCGAGCAGGCCTTCTCAGGTGGAGATCATATCAGACAGGCTTAACTGCTTTTTCCCAAGGAGGTGACTATATGTGTAGATAAGGTAGTGCAGTGGATGTAGTCTACATGGAATTCGACAATGCTTTTGACAAGGTCTCATGTGGAAGATTGGTAAAAGCCAATGGAACCAAGATAATTTGGTAAATTGGATCCAAAATTGGCTTCGTGTTTGGAGGCAGGGGGTGATGTTCAAAGACCGATTTTTGTGATTGAAAGCTTGTGTCCAGGGGTGTCTTGCAGAGTTCAGTGCTGGGTCCCTTACAGTTGTAGCGTACATAAATGATCTAGACATGAATGTAGGAGGTTTGATCAGTAAGTTGGCAGGTGACTCAAAAATTGGTCATGTGTTAAGTAGGGAGGATGGAAAGCCTTGGACTATACGATGATATAGAGAGGAAGGACAATGGCACATGGAATTTAATCCTGAACAGTGTGATGTGATTAATTTTGGAAGGACAATCTAGCCAAGGGAGAACATGTTGTGTGGCAGTACCTGAGGAAACAGTGTCAGAAGGGCCCTCCTGTGCATGTCGACAGGTCCAAGGGCAACAGAACAGGGAAATAAGGTGATTAAGATAACAAATAGGATACTTGACTTTATTAGTAAAGATGTCGAATGCAAGAACAAAGAGGTTATGATAGGGACTTAGAAATTGTTAATTAGGCCACAGCTGGACTACTTTATGTAGTCTGGTCACCACACTATAGAAAGGATGTGATTGCATTGGAAGGGGTGCAGAAGAGATTCATCAGGATACTACCTGGGCTGGAGTATTTCAGCAATGAGGAGAGACTAGAGAGCCTCAAGTTATTTTCCAAAAGACAGAGAAGGCTAAGTGGGACCTGTCTGAGGTATACAAAATTATGAGGTGCATAGATCCAGTAGATAGGAAGAAACTGTTCCCCTTAGTAGAGGGATCAATAACTAGGGGCATAGATTTAGGGCAAAGGGCAGTGAATTTGAGGAAGACTGCCTAATTGTGAATGAAGGGGAAACAACATTTAGAAAAAATATCAAAGAAATATTCTAGTTTTGAGAAATTAATCTATTTTTCGTTTTCAGATGAGAACTGTTTGCATTAGACTAACAAGCTGTTTATATTTCGGAGTACCAGAATCTACATGAAATAAATACTGCATATGAGGACAATGACATGATGTTTATAATTAGGACTAGGCTTTTTAAAATACAAATGAGACTCGCTTAAAGACTAAGTACTTAAATTACTCAGGTAAGAAAATGTCCTTGGAAATTTAAGTCAATATTTCAAGACTCTCCCTGATGTAAATCTTTAAAAACTTCAAGTTAACTTTTTAGTTAAGATGTTGATAAATAGTGCCGATTCATAATGTTGCCAGCAGGTTGGTATCAATCTTTCAGGCAATAATTATTTTGAATGACTACACAGCGTTTGCCAATATTCCTAAAAGCTTTAAGCATTGATTTACTCAAGAATAAATCCTATTCAAACTCAGAATACTGGGAAACAGCCAGACTTGATTTACCAAATATGACAGAAGAACTGCAAGCCACAGGTAGGATTGGAGCACATGTTTAAGGCAGAGTCACATGTATACTCAAGCGCGTGTTGTTCTCAGATTCCATTCAGCCCTATTTTGAAAGTACAGAGATGAAAAGTGGGTAACTGCGAGAAGATTTAATCATATTCCCAAAGAAACATATCACTGAGCCATCTCTCAGGCTGTGCAGTTTTTGGCTCATGCTCAAGTTGCTACAATCTGGCATAGCATGTCCCCAACCACTACCACTCTCTGCTACCTACCCAAATAAGGTGATGTGCAAATTGACTGGCTGGCTTGTAGGCCACACAATGTTTACCTCAGCTTGCTAATAGCACACTTCCACTAGATGATCCAACTTTTGACAGACAAGAACCACGTAACTAGCCCCTGTCAACAGTTATAAATGTTCAGCTGTCTGGAACAACAAACCACGCTTAAATTTCTAATTTAAAATCTACATTGGTATAATGCAAATATATATATTTTTTGAGTATCACAACATGAAATAACTGATAGAAATCAGCAGGGATTATTAAACACTTATTACTCAGGCAATGTTTGAGTAGCTTGATTTAAATTTTCATCATTGAGAACAGATTAGGGCAAGTTACTTATAACAAACTTATGATCGTATCAATGTGGTAAGATGCAATATTAAGTGCATGATTCCCCACGTTGCAAATTCAATTTCAGTCACTTCAGGCCAGCTATGTGCCTCCTTCAGGCCAATCAAAAGCAGTAGCAAGAACGAACTGGGAGGCAGATCATGTGATCCTCAAGACTAGCATCCTCTCCAAGTTTATTTGTACCGCCCAGACCTTTAATTTTTTAAAAAATATGGTCATCCACGCTCCTTTGTTTGGCCTGCACAGAGACTTCTGGGTTGTTCCACAGCTCAAAGAAAATATTAATCACAACCTCCAGCTGTTTACAGTTGCAGAGATAAAGGGACAAGGTAAGGCGACTGCCTACGTGTTTATCTTTCAGATTGTATCTGTATCTGGGAAAAGGGAGCACAAACAATCCATCTATTTCTGGAGGAAGCTACATAAATAAACAGCATATCCTGCTTTGTAACAAATGCAGAAGTGAAAGACTAAGTATAAACACAAATGTAACTTGCATTCATGTAGCACCATCAATGTAATCAAAATGTTGCAAAGCACACCATCGCCTACTCAAACCTCTTCATCACTGCCTTCCACAAGCACAAGCCAGGCAAGAAATGAAACCAAGCTGAAGTACTATGAAACAATGAGACAGCAGCGGAAAGATTACAATCTCTCTCTGGCACCAGGCGAAATAATAACACCCATGGGGCAAACTCATATCGACAGCCACAATAAAGTGTGTTTAGTGCAAACATGACGAAACTACTAATCATTCTAACAGATATTACCATAGTCTTCTAAATCAGAAGCAGTCTTACTTAAGCATTTGGTCTGAAGACAGCATCTTTTGAAGGACCAGGCTCAATTAGCAAAGAAAGTCTCATGGAGTATTGGGAATAAATCCCATAAACTTCCATTGTGAAGGCAGCTTTTAGCTAATTGGTCACATTTAGATCTTCAAGGTATGCGTACAGGACAAAAGTTAAAACATCATCACTGAGTGCTCAAAGTTGTAAAGGTGTCAGAGGCAAAAAGCATAAAAAGAGATAGAAGTCTCAATTTCCTTTATGAATTTGCAGCCAATTTTTCGCAGTTTCTCTCTTATGCTTTAAAATAACAGAAGTAAACATCTAGGGCAGAAATTTTTTTAAAATGCTGTTTGAGTTGGAATGAGGGAATAATTTTATTTAACATTAACATACTCAGGCTTGTTCTGAGCCACCTCCATGGCAGCTTGACTTGAACCTAAACACCCAAGCCTAGAGTTAGAGATACCACCACGACAAGATCTCTTCATTAAACTGTGGCAACAAAAAAATTGATTCATAGCTCTGCACACACTCCACAGAAATCTTTAGTAAAAGGGAGAAGATCTTAATGAACTGAAGAGAAGTCAGAGTACATGCAGCAGAATTTTAAAATACTAATTGGTTTGCAGAAACTAGAACCTAAATAACATCACCTTCCAACTACCTTTGGGAATGAATGCTAGAAAGATATTGTGACTCAGATCTTGCTGGTAAATTCACTGCATGTTAACAATCCATATTTATTAACATGCAAATCATCAGCAAACTCAGGGGATTGTGTATTTCTCAATGTATTTGAATCCCCAGACATACTGGTCAATTTACACCACTCTGCCATTTGCTTCCTATAAGTGATATTTTGTTCTGAGCCCTCTCCATTGTTTTTAACAACTTGCTGGGTCTGTGCACTCACTGTCCATTCAACACACCACAGAAACAACTCTGACGGTTAAGAGCCACAAGTACATTTTTTAAACATCCTGATAATTGTTACTGCTATACCAATCACCCTCTCCAGCCCAGAACTGAACAACTCAAGCCACGAAGTTGGGCTGTTGTGATGTCCCTATGTCTGGGACTGAAGCCCCAGATTCAAATCCCATCTGCTCCAGATATGTGTCATTGCATGCCTGAACAGGTTGATTTAAACAATATCTAAACCATGGTGCAGTAGTAGTGCCCTACCTCTGGGCTAGAATGTCCAAGTTCATGTCCCACCTACATGCCCCAGACGTGTATCGTAGTATGTCTAAACACGCTAATAAAAATAACTAAATCATGAAGTTCTGTTCTTTCTGGTGGCAAATCATTCATGGAGATTTTGAAAGTGTCAAGTTTAACATTTCTACATTTTGTTTCTACTTTTATATTCCATTGCATTTTCTTACTCTCTTTTTCTTCTGATTTGTCTTTCTGTAGTGGATTTGACTCTAATTCATCCTCCCTCTGGTCATTCCTTTGCTTCTTTATCAATCCTTATATTCCACAAGATATAACACTGGCCCCAGATTTTACAATGTCCCAGTACCCAGTTGCTTTAGTTGTGCTCTCATTGACTTGTATTTCTAGTGAATTGAATTGCAAAATCTTTTCGAACTGAAGGATGCAGATAAAATGTCCAATTATTTGGACAAGTGGAGAAGTGTCCCCCTACAGCACAACTTACCCCATATGTTGACTCTGAATGTTTATATTAAATATTTTCCTTCTTGAAATCACAGTACAGCTATAGCCTGTTATTTAACATTGACACAAATAAAACTATGCTCAATTTTTCTTAAATAGCAGCATGAAGATTACTGCATTTCACATGACCAGCAGTGATTATTTAAAGTTGACAAAACTGTGACTTCACAGAAACATTACTTAAACTCAAAGCCCACCCCTGATCACAAAGAATTAAGAAAACAGTATGTCAACCTTAAAAATATTGCCAACTCAAAAACAACCATATTCCTCAAATATATGCAATTACACACATTAGTTCCAGTCAAGTGAAGTAGCATACCAGGAGACAGAAACACAAGGCTCCTCCATATGGAATGGCAAAACAGTAGAAAAGAGGAGCAGCACATATCCAGAAGGAATGTGAGCTGAGGGAGGTCCAGAAAACCATAAAATGAAGGAACAGGCATAGGCCAGTCAGCTCATCAAGTTCACTCTGCTGCTCAATGAGATTGTCCTGTTTACTGTGTAGGAAGTAAGTGGGAGCTTGTGCTTGGATTGAAGAAAGACTGAGTTTGAGTGATTCAAAAGGAGGCTAGAAGATTTTACCTAGATTGGGCTAAAAACAAAAGAATCTCCAGTGTAACACTTGTGAATTCAGTTCTGGGATTAGAAGTTACCCAGCTGAGAAAGAAAGAAAGAAATCAATCATTCATTCAGGATTAGAGAACAGCTTTGGGCATGTTCTGGAAGAATAGGGCAGAATAAATTATAAGCAGGTCATGGGATTGTCAGTCATGTTAAAAATCATATGGTGGATCTTTATAGTAGTTGAAAATCTAAGTTGTCCTCAAAAATAGTGCTAGTCAATGAGATAGTCGGAACTGCAGATGCTGGAGAATCTGAGATAACAAGATGTAGAGCTGGATGAAAACATCAGAGGAGCAGGAAGGCTGAAGTTTCGGGCCTTCATTTCTGGAGAAGGGTCTAGGCCCAAAACGTCAGCTTTCCTGCTCCTCTGATGCTGCTTGGTCTGTTGTGTTCATCCAGCTCTACACCTTGTTATCTCTAGTGCTAGTCAATATTAGTTTATCACAAAGTCTTAAAACTTGAAAAAAATCACATGACAAGATTTCAGTCATTGGAATTCAAATATTTTAAAAGCTGGCCGTCTGTACAAGGATTGCAATACTGCAATCCATAATCCAAATTATTTGCTAATAACTTATTTCAGAAGAGAAAAATACGGTGTTATGTGGCCAACATGCAACTCCAATACTGTTTTGACTGAAAAGGCCACATATCAAAAACTATCAGGAAAAGACATTATTATTTCTCTGATGAGACCAACACATTCCTGAGACTGCACATGCGCAGTTAATTGGGGCAATCCTGAAGCTGTCAGATATCTTTATCAGGTGCACTATTGAAGTCAGCAATCAAACAGAAGTCCTATCTGATTTGGAAAAAAACGCAACTTGTTGAACGATATATAATGGGTTCACTTCATTAGTAACAAAAAAAATCAATAATTTGAAAACAAGTTATGTAAAATTGAATGAAAAATGAAATCAGTGGCTTTCATTTCCTGATTTTTCTGCATGAGTACTTCAGTGCGATTGGGTGGCTTACACTGTGATGATATCACTATTGTTGGATATCCCCCACCTTGGTACCAGATACAAACTAATGCCAAGAAATGGGAATTCCACACCAGCGATTCCCAGATTTTTGTGGGCATGTTTCTTTGAGGGGAACAATAAACAGTGCTGCTTTACCACTGACCACAGAGTCTAGGGAATTGTGATTTGAGTTTTACTACGCAATGAAATTGACCTCACAAAAGAAACACTATTTGGTGAACAGATTCCTACTGCAAAAGGCTCACCACTATCTTCCCAGAAGAAAACATGTTGCCGTGCCAATTTAATTCACACCAAGGATGGCACAGTGGCTCAGTGGTTAGCACTGCTGCCTCAGAGCACTGTCGGACTTGGATTTGATTCCACCCTTGGGCGACTGCCTGTGTGGAGTTTGCACATTCTCCCTGTGTCTGCGTGGATTTCCGCCAGGTGCTCTCGTTTCCTCCCACAGTCCAAAGATGTGCAGGTTATGTGGTTTGGCCATGCTAAATTCCCCATAGTGTCCAGGGATGTGTACGTTAGGTACATTAGACATGGGAAATGCAGGGATACAGGGACAAAGTGGGGAGATGGGTCTGGGTGGGATGCTCTTTGGAGGGTTGGTATAGACTTGTTGGGCCAAATGGCCTGCTTCCACACTGTGGGGATTCTACTGAAAAAAAGAGAGAATTATTTGAGCAAATCCTTCAGGTGAAGCAGCAGAACGTGGGTAAGGGTGAGAGGGAAAGCTCAGATAGTAATAGCACGGAGAGCTGGATAGTACGTTAAGATAAACAGAGAAAGAATATGGGATGGAACAGACTGCAAAAATCAGCCTGAAAAATGTCGTGGAACAGGCCAACAAAGGGGAGAGCAACAAAATGGCGAGAGTAAAGAAGCTCAGGGAAGATTTGTTGAGTTGGAAGAGAGTGACAGATGTTATAAGGAGGAAGGAGTTAGGAAAAGATAGAATAAAAAAGGAGGAGGAGTTGGAGAAAGAAGCTATGGAAAGAGTAGAAGAAAAGGACACAGATGCTTTGTGGTGGGTACTGATACATTTGGTTGTCACAGGGAGAAGTAATCAAAATTGATATGGAGCTGATGTGTGTCAAAGCTCTGGGGAGGGAGGTTAAAATAATTTATCTTGTTTAAAGGAGGAAAATAGATAACCAAGCCTTTGCCAGCCATGCCAATTGTGGATGAAGCTCTAGGTTTCACAATGAGACATGAAGTTAGCTACTGCTTGGAGAGGCTTGGGCTAATTTGAAAAAGTCAGCATACGCTAACCTCAAATTTTTCTGAATGAAGTAACAAAAGAGAAAGATAAATCCATGACGCAACATAAATATATAGCTCTAGATTAATGAAGTATCATGAAGGTTAATATAATTTGTTTTCCATTTAAATGAATTATTTCTTGTACAGAAATTTCAAGATTATCAACATTTTGTCAATGAACCAAACTGAGGAATAGCAAACAGTTAGGAGAAATAAAGAGGGATCTGAAGCAGTGCAATAGGTGTGTGGATGTTCATGTACCATGTAGAATCAAGAGGGTAAGAAATGTGGTGAACAGGGAGACAGAGTATCAAGGTAATAGATTCAACTTCAAAACCACATCATGATAGCGTTGGGATTTTAAATATAGTTACTACACAACACCAGGAATATAAAGCCTGTCTCAGTAAATGATGACCATGAAACCAGTGGATTACTGCAAAAGCCCATCTAGTTCACAAATGCCACTCTTACCAGGTCTGGTGTACATGTGATTCTAGACCAGCAGCAATGTGGTTGATTATCAACTGCCCCCTGATTAGTCCAGTAAACCATCCAGTCACATTAAACGTTTGAAGAAAAGTAGACTAATAAAACTGAATCAATCACCTTGAAATAACCTTGTCAACAGAAATGACAAAGATATTCCCCACAGAATCCTCCTCATCAAGATCTGGAATCTTATGCCAAATAAGGGAGACCTTAACAATACACTAGTCAAGCAACAGCCAACACAGTCACTCTTACCAAATCATATTTATCTGCCAATGGCGCAGCCTCTTCCACCACCATCCCTGGGCATGTCCATTGACAGGACAGATCACAAGAGTATAGCACAGTAATATACGGGAGAGCGTTACACTGAGTCCTCAGTATTGTGACTGGATCCAACTAAGCCTCGTAACATCAGATCTATCAGAAGTAGGTCATTTCCTGCCGATATCTTTATTCCCCAATATTTGAAACAACACTCTTCCATATTGAACACCTCTTGGAATAAGCACTGATGATGGCATTGGTACAAGATGTACTCTGGATGGGAAATTTCAATGCATGTCACCAGGAATGATTTGGTAGCACTTCAAAAGACCAAAGGATGTAGATACCAAACTGGGCCTATCATAGGTATGGAGAACACCAGGAGAGGGAGGAAAACCTACACAATCTTGTCCGCAACAAATCAGCTTGTCGCAGATGCATCTGTCCCTAACAATATAGATAGGAGTGACCACCATACAATTTTTGTGGAGACAATGTCCCATCTTCATGCTGAGAAAATGTTTCATTGTGTTGCGACACACCACCATATTGTTAAACAGGATATTGTCAGAACGGATCCAATAGCTCAAATCTGCGCGTCATCACCAGCAACAGCATTATGTTCAGCCTGTAACCTCGTGACCCAGCATATTCCCCAATGTACCACTGCCATCAAGCTGGTACCTCTGTCCTTTGGTCTTTCAAAGTGCTATCAAATCATTCCTGGTGAAATGCAATGAAATTTCTCATCCAGAGTACATTTTGTACCCTTGCTATCATCAATGCTTATTCCAAGAGGATCAACACCGGTTTAATGAGCAACATAGGACAGCATGGCTAAAACAAAACCCAACACACTTAAAAAAAAAAAGAGCTGCCAATCTGGTGAAGCTACATAACTGAATTACATTCATGCTAAATGGCATATTTACCACAGGCATAATAAGCAATCCTACAACCAACCAATTAGATCAAAGGTCAATGGTCTTGAAGATGTCCAGTCATGAACTGTATTGAAGATTAGGCTTGTAGTGTGTGGTTGAAGCTCCACTAATATCCCCATTCTCCACGATGAGGGAACTCAGCATATCTGTGAAAAACACAAAGCCAAGATATTTGCATCCACCTTTAGCCAGAAGTGCCAAGTGGATGACCTATCACGACCACCCCAAGGTCCCCTCCATCACAGATTCCAGAGTTCAACCAACTTGGCTCACTCCAGGTAAATATTAAGAAACAGATGAAGGTACTGAATACTGCAAAGGCAAAAGCCTCTGACATTATGACAGCAGTAATAATGAAAATTTATGTCCCAGAACTAACTACGAACCTAGCGAAGCTGTACAAACAATGTGGAAAATTGCCCAGGTTTGTCTTACCCTCAAAACAAGAAAAATCTAATCCAGCCAATTACTGCCATTTATCTATGGGATTCACACAAACATGCCATTCCCAACTTGAGCCTACTACACCATTTGATTAAATTGTGTGATCTGACTGTGGCCTTTAGGCTTCTGCCTACCCTTTATGCTCTTTGGCTACCATGTCAGTCAAGAATCTCGATCAAAGTGATGGAAGTTGTCATTGACATGCTATCAAAATATACTTACTCACTAGCTCACAAAAGCTATTTGATAATCATCATGGTTTTATCACAAGTGGCTGTTTAGCTGGTGGTTAGAAAATCAATTAAAGGGATAAATGTTTAAAACTACAACAGATGGCAGGGATTATGGGAAATTAGATTACAGAAAAGTGTATCAGTACTATTTCTACCGGGTTCCCATAGCACAGCCTTTTGTACAATCTTTTAGAAATAGTTGGAGAATCTCAGCAAGTCTGGCAGCATCTGAGGAGAAAGAAACAAAGTTAATGTTTCAAGTCCAATAGGACTCTTCAGAACTAAAAGTTCGTTTCTGAAGAAGTGTCATAGAGTTCTCAAAATGTTAATTGTCCTCTCTACAAGCCAAACCTGCTGAATTTCTCCAGCACTTTCTGCTGTCATTTCAGATTTCGACCATTTGCAGCATTTAGCTTTTAGCACTAACTTAATTTTTTTTTCAGGTTCTAATTATGCACAATCCAGTTCAAAGCGATCACCTTTAGACAAAACTGAAATGTAAACCCTAATTTACATTTAGGGTATGCTGTGGATATGCTGTGATTAGACATTGGCCAGATGTCACATGATCACACGGCAAGTGATTAGAATGTCAGATGATCAACTCCACCCCACCCTTCAAATCAGAAACAAGTTCTATACCATTATGGCTGAGTTTTAACTAATGTAACCCATTTTATTATATTCTAGGCGGTGGTTTCATCTACTAAACATACTGTAGGTCAAGATGATTACTAAGGATGAGTAGTAGAGGTAACCTGGCTGGTTCTGAACTTCAAATTACTACTGAGCTCAAACCTAACGTGATTTAAGCAGGCAAAAAGTCCTCTCATCACAACAGTAATGTGCTTAGTCAAAGATATTGTGCCAACATTCCTGTGCAAGTTTACATTCCCAGCAATTATAATTGTTTTAAACTATTCATACATTGCACTGTACAATATTAATATAGAAAACAAACTTGATTCAGTAATAAAAGTGCTACATCACTCACAAAGTGGAACACACAAATCACAAATTGATTACTGGACTTTTTCTACAACAAACACAATAGAGAGTACGTTCCAACTTCAATACCAAGTACTCCTTTACCAACTGTGCCACCTCGAACAGGAGCCAGAAAATTATTAATTGCATCAATTTCTGAAACTGTAAGTATAATCACACACCTTGTTTTGTTTAAAGGGCTTGAAAGTCTGCTTCACTTTAAGGTTCCACTTTATGAATTAACCTCTAAACTTTAAGGGTTTCCATATATTTGTGATGTATCAGACACCACTGGGTCAATTTCTACAAGCATCCTTGTGTGAACCCCATGTTTAATACTTTCCTTCCCTTGTAATTAACTTCTAAGCGAAAATGGATAAGACTACAAGTTCAACCACTGTCGTCTCTAGTTACATGTCACCTTGAATACACTAGCCATACAACAGTAAAACAAATATCTTCCACGATAGAGCATAAATGCTTTTGAGTTTAAGGCAATAATTCAATCAAACAGGTCTGCCAAAACTTAGCTTTGATAAGATTTAATGATATATAGCATAGTGAATTATTGCACACCATTCACAAACAGCATAGGAAAGACACCTGCTTAGATTTATCAAGGTTATATTCTATTTTCTGCCAAAGTTTCATCAGCCATAAATTCCTGTCAAACAGACCCTGCCATATGGTTTCAGGAACATTGTCTGAAACTGGCATACGCCCTAGAAAGCTAATACTAAAGACCTTTGCCTCAAGGGCAACAGTTGGAACCTGAACAACTGCATCTAAATACCAATGAGAGAAATAGCTAGCTAATTTCCGTGTTTATTCAGTGGAAGGGCATTTAACAGCGCATAAAAATTGGGAAATACATATCTAATGCCTAAACAATATTCATGGATCTCTCTTCTCTGCCTCCTCAATGCCATATAATGTGTTATGTCTTCAGGAACTTGCTTTGAGTAAAACAGCTGCCTCTTTACTCTCTATCTCTCTCTTCAGTCCCTCAAGTACTTTACAATTTAATGTTGTGAAATTTTCTTTGACTGATATAATAACTACTTTGCATTTTACTTTCAAAGTCACCAAATAAAGCTGATTTAGGTGAATGCAACTGTTTAGCTGCAAATCGATATTCTAAATGATGGATACAAATTAATTTGACAGTTAAAATAATGACTCGTCATTTATAATCAAATGGCTGAGATAAAGTCCAGCAGTAGATAGCACTTATTCAAGATAGCTTGACATTTACTATTCTTCAAACCATCTGTTAAATTGCACCAGATTTGTTAAGGGCATCATGCACTAGACAAGTTTTGGAGTATAAACTAGCACCCTCTTTCATAGATAGTAGGAACTGCAGATGCTGGAGAATCTGAGACAACAAGGTGCAGGGCTGAATGAACACAGCAGGCCAAGCAGCATCATAGGAGCAGAAAGGCTGACGTTTCGGGCCTAGACCCTTCATCAGAAAAGGGGGAGGGGAAGGGGGTTCTGAAATAAATAGGGAGAGAGTGGGAGGCGGATAGAAGAGGGATAGAGGAGAGGATAGGTGGAGAGGAAACAAACAGGTCGAAGAGGCGGGGATGGAGCCAGTAAAGGCGAGTGTAGGTGGGGAGTTAGGGAGGGGATAGGTCAGTCCAGGGAGGACGGACAGTTCAAGGGGACGGGATGAGGTTAGTAGGTAGGAACCTAGAATACTCCTCCTCCCACCCACCTTCCTGCAAAAACGCCATCCCCTATTCCGAATTCCTTCGCCTCCGCCGCATCTGCTCCCAGGAGGAGGCATTCCACTCCCGTACATCTCAGTTGTCCTCGTTTTTCAAGGACCGTAACATCCCCCCCATCAGTGGTCGAGAACGCCCTCAACCATGTCTCCCACATCTCCCGCAACTCATCCCTCACACCCTGCCCACGCAATAAGAACCAAAAAAGAATCCCCCTTGTCCTCACATACCACCCCACCAACCTCCGGATCCAACGCATCATCCTCCGACACTTCCGCCATCTGACCCCACCACCAAAGACATCTTTCCCTCCCCACCCTTATCTGCTTTCCGGAGGGACCACTCTCTCCATGACTCCCTTGTCCGCTCCACACTCCCCTCCAGCCCCACCATACCCGGCACTTTTCCCTGCAACCGCAGGAAGTCCTACATCTGCCCCCATACCTCCTCCCTCATCCCCATCCCAGGCCCCAAGAAGACTTTCCACATCAAGCAGATGTTCACCTGCACATCTGCCAATGTGGTATACTGCATCCGCTGTACCCGTTGTGGCCTCCTCTACATCGGGGAAACCAAGCGGAGGCTTGGGGACCGCTTTGCAGAACACCTACGCTCAGTTTGCAATAAACAACTGCACCTCCCAGTCGCGAACCATTTCAACTCCCCCTCCCATTCCTCAGACGACATGTCCATCCTGGGCCTCCTGCAGTGCCACAACGATGCCACCCGAAGGTTGCAGGAACGGCAACTCATATTCCGCTTGGGAACCCTGCAGCCCAAAGGTATCAATGTGGATTTCACAAGCTTCAAAATCTCCCCTCCCCCTACTGCATCCCAAAACCAGCCCAGCTCGTCCACGCCTCCCTAACCTGTTCTTCCTCCCACCTTAAGCCGACCCCCATTTTCTTACCTATTAACCTCATCCCGCCCCCTTGACCTGTCCGTCCTCCCTGGACTGACCTATCCCCTCCCTAACTCCCCACGTACACTCACCTTTACTGGCTCCATCCCCGCCTCTTCGACCTGTTTGTTTCCTCTCCTCTATCCATCTTCTATCCGCCTCCCACTCTCTCCCTATTTATTTCAGAACCCCCTTCCCCTCCCCCTTTTCTGATGAAGGGTCTAGGCCCGAAACGTCAGCCTTTCTGCTCCTATGATGCTGCTTGGCCTGCTGTGTTCATCCAGCCCTGCACCCTCTTTCATGTCAGTTAGGAATCTTATAAACACACCCACACAGATTCCAATCTAATTAGTTATTTACTACCATCTTCTTCCTGTACTGAAAAATACAATTTTCAACATCATCTGTTAATTAATAATCAATTCTGAGTGCCAGTTTTCTTAAAAAAAACCTTAAAATATTTTCTGAAAATCTAGTTAATCATATTCGAATAGTCATTTTCACATACTTGTTACCTTCAGACAAAGCATGGTAGGTTTGAATCTTCCAAAATTCACTTAACAATTGACATTTCAATCTTGCTCACAGGCAGAACAACATTTCAGACCATTTTAACCAAATGTTGGAAGTACAATGGATTTCAAAGAGAAAGAGAACAGGGTTGAATGTCTGATTAGAGCTTTTTTGTTTTGAAAGAAACGTAGTGGTTTTAAAACTACTGAAAAGAACTTTAAAAAAGGTCAAATCTCTAACTCTCATACACCTCGTAACTGAAATCTCCAATCCGCCTAACATCGGATCACAAAGCCTTCAGGTTTGGCAGAAAATCATAATTATTGTACAATGAGTTGTAGCAGAAGAATTTGGGGAAGTAACTTTAGAGGATGTTGGCACTTCCTGGCAAACAGAATCCTGTTTCTGTAGAATCTCTTTGAACCCACAGAAGCATGCATCAGCTAGTCAGTACTAAGATTGTTTTAAATGTTCAGAGGTTACAGATGTAGCTACAAAAAAGAAATTAAAAAGTAATAGCGCATTGATGTTAACTTTACAAAATATTAGTGAGCAAGATGAAAATAACGTTCAAAGGCAATTCTATTCTTATGTTTTTGTCAAGGAGAAAGGTCAGAAGTCACATAACACCAGGTTACAGTCCAACAGGCTTATTTGAAATCACAAGCTCTCAGATTGCAGCTCCTTCATCAGGTGAAGTCACCTGATGAAGGAGCAGTGCTCCGAAAGCTTATGATTTCAAATAAACCTGTTGGACTGTAACCTGGTGTCGTGTGACTTTTGACTTTGTCCATCCCAGTCCAAACACAGGTACCTCCACATCTTGTCAAGGATCATATTCTACATTTTATCTTTAAATTTTTAAGAAAATTAATTGTTTTTATCTTTAAAACCCAACAGCTTTTTACTTCTGTGGTAAATCATTCAATAGGCACATTTTGCCAGGGAAGGAGTCAGTCAATAATGTTTGACTGCCTCTCCCACTCCCTCTCTCATTAAACACAGAACACAAAGTGTTAGTCCAAGAATTACATAAAACCTGGCAAAATCTAAAAAAAACTGAGGTAAGCTTGCAGTCATGTAGAAGCTGGTTCTCTTTTAGATCTATCTCAACGATCAATCATACTTTCATCATTCGGGTGCAATGCCAATGTTCCTGTGCAGCAACAGAATTAAAAACAAAAATTGGCAGTAAAATCATACTCAAGTTAACATTCTCATGGTTTTGCTCAACTCTATTCTTACAGATTGATGGCCTCAACCAATTTGGAAGAGTGATTCACTTTAAGCTTTGATGCCTATTAAGCTTCAATAGATGGATTTTTCTCATCCAATTGGAAAACAGTCTCACATTTCTAATAACCAAACTAGACTTCCATTTAAAACTGAAGTGTTTTTACTTCCAAATTAAAATAATTGACGGATGGCTCCAATTTATAAAATTACTTGTCAATTCCTTAACATCCTGAAGCAATTCACATACTACAAATTTCTTTGCAATGATTTTATATAGGTTAATGTTGTAGGTTTCATGTATGAAAATGTCCTCAAATAACCACAAAAGGCATATAGCTAGCCTTTTTGAGGTGTACAGACTAGATTCGGGTACGATTTGGTGCCCCTGTTGAACCTAATGCTCTGTCTTGGGCAGAGTAAGAATAGCCGCTGTTTTCAATCATAATCCTACACGTTAACTAAGATTTGATCTGCTGTTTTCTGTGATTTTCTCCTTAGATGTACAACCTACCACCAGTTACAGTCAACAAGAAATGGTAGCACAATGATAATGTCACTAGGCGACTAGTTCAGTGGCTTGAACGCATGAGTTCAATCCCCATCATGGCAGCTGGTGAAATTAAAGGGGCAGGTGATGGCCTAAAGGCATTGTCACCAGACTAGTAGTCCAGAGACCCAGGTAATGTTCTAGGTTGCCAGGTGTAGAACTTTAAAATGACATTGACAAGTTGGAAGAATGGATGGTTAGGTAGCAGATGAATTGCAATGCAGAGACGTATGAGGTTATGCATATTGGTAGAAAAACATTGAAAGACAAAATATAATTCTAAGGGGGTTGCAGGACCTGAGGCAACTGGGTATGTGTGTACGCCGATCATTGAAAGTGTCAGGACAGGTAGAGTAGGCACTAAGTAAAGTATCCTTGGTTTATTTAACAGGGTAATAGATTACAAGGGGCAGTTGAACCTTGTTAGATCTCAACTGGAGTACTGTGCACAGTTCTGGATGCCACATTACAGAAAAGATATGAATGCATTCAAGAAAGTGCAGAAGCAGATTACAAAAATGGTTCCAGGGATGAGGAACTTCAGTTTATGAGGACAGATTGAGGAAGTTGGGACTTTTCTCCTCACAGAACTCAGTCATTAGTTACAGTATGGAATGCCAGTGTCTCAAATTGTGGTGGAGGCAGGTTCAATTGATGCATTCAAGGCGGCATTGAATGATTATTTAGATAAAAATAATGTATAAGGGTATGGGGAAAAAAACCGGAGATTGGCACTAGCTAATGGCTCTCATTAAAAGAGTTGGTGCAGGGTTGATGGACTCAACGTCCTCCTTCTGCACCAAAACACAGTAATTCTGTGACAAGGCTCAAATGTGGAAAACGGGCTAGGTGTCTTCTGGGCTACTGTATGCAGTTCTGGCCACCCTGTTATAGGAAGGATATTGTTAAACTAAAAAGAGGGTTCAGAAAAGATTTACCAGGATGTTGCCAGGAATGGAGGGTTTGTGATATAAAAATAGACTGGAAAGACTGGGACTTCTTCCTCTGGAGCATAGGAGGTTGAGGGGTGACCTTATTGAGGTTTATAAAAATCACAAGGGCATAGATAAGGTGAATGACAAAGGTCTTTTCCTGAGGGCGGGGTAGTTCAAAACTAGGGGGCATATTTTGAAGGTGAGAGGAGAATGATTTAAAAAGGACACGAGGGGGAATTTTTTTTGTTTACACAGAACGGTTCGTGTATGGAATGAACTGTCAGAGAAAGTGGTGGATGCAGGTACAGTTACATTTAAAAGACATTTGGATAAGTTCATGAATCGGAAAGGTTTGGAGGGATATGGGCCAAGCACAGAAAGGTGGGACTAATTTAGCTTGGACACATGGTCGACTGAAGGATCTGTTTTCATGCTGGGTGACTCGATAATCACTTGAAATCCTGCAAAATGGAAGTAGTGTAGATTTAGCATAGTTTTAGCCATACAAACTCTAAGGGTCTCTTCTGTACCATACAATTCTATGATTCAGTAACATTTATAATTTCATAGGTTTATATCAGAATGTAGACTTAAATTTGTGTTTTATTCATGTGCTTAAATATCAAAGTGAGGAAGGTAAGTACAGATTTTACTTCAACTAAAAAGTAGAATTAGAAGATAATTTGTTTTCAAGTCATCATAGTCTGTAGTGAAAAGTTTACAGTGGAAAAGTTCAGTTACTCTACATCAGAGCACAGTATATTTTAAAATCTTCTAAGAAGTTCATTAGTTTTAAATTGAAAATTAAAAACACTTCAGTATATATTAACTTTAAAAATAAGACAACAATCTCCAGCTGTGGTACAATTTTAGGGAACAAATTAATGGAAGTATGGGTCAATGAAATATCTGAATTGCTGAACTGGACTTAATATTGACAGTCAAGCAGAGACAGAGAGAGATTGGTAACTGCTAAAAAAAAAAATGAATTTAATTATTGTAAAGTTGTAAGCTTAACCATAAATGTAGCAGGATTTGGATTATCAGATTCACAACTATTTGGAGATGAGACAAAAAAAAATGGTACACCTCCCCTGCTAACTCCACAGTGGTACTTTGAACAGATTGCAACCTCAGCACCCACTGGACAGAACAGCTGTATCCTGTAGAAGCAAGCCATCTAATTTCTGAAATGAGGCCAATTCACAAACTTTAGCCTTGACATGCAGTTAGTTCTAAATCAACATTTTCTTCAGTAGTGTTAATTATGAAATATACTTTGGCACTGGAAAAGTGCATCCAGTTTTGGGAAATACAGATTTTAAGCTGCAATATGGGCAATGTTTAATTTAAGCTGCACTCCTGGCCCGACAGCTGAAAACCTTGTGACAGAACCATGACATGTGCTTCTTCTCGAGAAGGTCTGCCACATTTAGTGCCAATATGACACTTTCAGGTATTTAGTGTAGCAGCAAGACATGGCTCTCAGCAGCACCCTACCCCCCTCAACTTCCCAATGGCAGGTCTCTTAGTCAGGCCTTGAATGAGGGTTCCTTTCTGAAGGTACACAAGCAATCCAGATAGGTTTTGCTTTTCTGGCTTCCTGCATGACAAATATTAGCAGCAGCAGCCTGATGCACTTAAATGGGAATTAACTATCCACTAAAGGACCACAACTGGTAATGGCCTGAAAGGTCTTTATTGAGTCTTCCGGCCAGAAATGTCACTGAATTGAGGGAGAAAGAATGAGAGGTCCCTGGCTGTTAGCCTCCTGCCTATTTAGATACCTCCTGCCTCTAAACCCCATAGGGGGGAGCATTAACTTCCTCCCGACGTTTTTATTTGGTGCATAAATGAGTAGAACAGGACTGTCCAGGATGCTTGGAGCAGCAAACATTCTTTGTTTAAAAATGAAGGTCTAACCACATGGGGGATCTAGCAGATCAGTACTCTAGATTATAAAGCAAAACAAAGTGGTCTCAGAAGAGGATTCCAATCCATTGATTTTAGGTAGGTCTAAACACGACTTCTGAACCAAGGTTCTTCCCTTTTTCATTAGTTTTATTCTTCTAACTGCTGCAAGCAACTTTCAAGTGAACCTCTTCTTGAAAACTGAATTCAAGATCTATATATCTAGGACGGTTCCTATTACAATATCTATTAGAGATCAATGAGGTCTCATGTAATTGATACATGTAGTGTGGGCATGACAACACATCTGATTGAAGTACATATACTTCACAGATAAGGAATCTACAAAGTGACCAAGTGCCATCTTAAAGTGAATGAAAAAGCAAATCACTCACTGCTGCCAACTTCTGGTCTTTACTCAAGGGGAGTCAACAAGGATTTATAAACACCTATTAATTTGGAAATATACTTCCCTCAAACCATTCTTCAATTAAGCTCTGGAATTCCTAACTTACAATTTAAAAAAGAATGTATCCATAAAAGGACAGACCAAAAACACCATCTTTGCAGCAGTTTTCTCAGTTGACAACTCGTCTTTTTCTGCCTAGTAACCTGTCAGGATGTAAACCTCACATTATCCATAATACACTGTATTAGAGGTAAACTCCCCCAATAGTACAAAACATCACATAAGCACTGCCACTGGACTTCGGTGGCACGGTAGCTCAGTGGTTAGCACTGCTGCCTCACAGCGCCAGGGACACGGGTTCAATTCCAGCCTTGGGTGGCTATCTGCGTGGATAGTGCACATTCTCCCTGTGTCTGGGTGAGTTTCCTCCAGGTGCTCCGGTTTCCCCCCACACAGTCCAAGGATGTGCTGTCTAGGTGGATTGGCCATGCTAAATTGCCCATAGTGTTCAGGGATGTGTAGATTAGGTGGGTTATAGGGGGATGCCTGAGGGTCAGTGTGGACTTGTTGGGCTGAAGGACCTGTTTCCACACTGTAGGGATTGATTGATTAGGTCTTTAAGTGGTCTAGCTGCTCAATCGTGACACAGGATGATTGGAAAAGTTCACCTTCAATCTATCTTCAGTAGCTAAAGGCAATATAATCAACAACAAAACTGATCTTGACACTGAAGCAATTATTCCAAAAGGGTAAAAGCAATATATTACAGATGCTAGAAATCTGAAACAAAACAGAAAATGGTGGGAAAACTGTTTGTATCTCCATAGATGTGTTCACCTGCACATCTGCTAATGTGGTATAATGTATCCGCTGTTCCCGTTGTGGCCTCCTCTACACTGGGGAAACCAAGCGGAGGCTTGGGGACCGCTTTGCAGAACACCTACGCTCGGTTCACACTAAACAACTGCACCTCCCAGTTGCGAACCATTTCAACTCTCCCTCCCATTCCTTGGACAACGTGTCCATCCTGGGCCTCCTGCAGTGCCACAACGATGCCACCCAAAGGTTGCAGGAACAGCAACTCATATTCCGCTTGGGAACCCTGCAGCCCAATGGTATCAATGTGGACTCCACAAGCTTCAAAATCTCCCCTCCCCCAAACACATCCCAAAACCAGCCCAGCTTGTCCCCGCCTCCCTAACTTGTCCTTCCTCCCACCTATCCCCTCCTCCCACCTCAAGCCCCACCCCCACCTCCTACCTACCAGCCTCATCCCGCCCCCTTGACCTGTCCGTCCTCCCTGGACTGACCTATCCCCTTCCTAACTCCCCACCTACACTCACCTTTACTGGCTCCATCCCCGCCTCTTCGACCTGTCTGTCTCCTCTCCACCTATCTTCTCCTTTATCCATCTTCTATCCACCTCCCCCTTTCTCCTTATTTATTTCAGAATCCCCTTCCCCTCCCCCATTTCTGAAGAAGGGTCTAGCCCTGAAATGTCAGCTTTCCTGCTCCTCTGATGCTGCTTGGCCTGCTGTGTTCATCCAGCTCTACACCTTGTTATCTCGTGTCTCCATAGATGCTGCCAGACCCGAGCTAACATTTAGATGTCAATGGGACATTTCTCCAGTTCTAAGATTCTCTAGCATTTTCTGTATGCTCTTTGGGAGGGTTTAAACTAATTCAGCAGGGGGATGGGAACCTGAATTGTAGCTCCAGTGTACAGGAGGTTGAGAGTAGGGAGGTCATGAATAAGGTTTCAAGGTCGCAGGACTGTACCGGCAGGCAGGATGGTGGTTTGAAGTGTGTCTACTTCAACGCCAGGAGCATCCGGAATAAGGTGGGTGAACTTGTAGCATGGGTTGGTACCTGGGACTTCGATGTTGTGGCCATTTCGGAGACATGGATAGAGCAGGGACAGGAACGGTTGTTGCAGGTTCCGGGGTTTCGATGTTTCGGTAAGATCAGGGAAGGTGGTAAAAGAGGGGGAGGTGTGGCATTGTTAGTCAAGGACAGTATTATGGTGGCAGAAAGGACTTTTGATGAGGATTCGTCTACTGAGGTAGTATGGGCTGAGGTTAGAAACAGGAAAGGAGAGGTCACCCTGTTGGGAGTTTTCTATAGGCCTCTGAAAAGTTCCAGAGATGTAGAGGAAAGGATTGCAAAGATGATTCTGGATAGGAGCGAAAGTAACAGGATAGTTGTTATGGGGGACGTTAACTTTCCAAATATTGACTGGAAACGCTATAGCTTGAAAAAAACGCTATAGTCAGATGGGTCAGTTTTTGTCCAATGTGTGCAGGAGGGTTTCCTGACACAGTATGTAGATAGGCCAACAAGAGGCTAGGCCACATTGGATTTGGTACTGGGTAATGAACCAGGCCAGGTGTTAGATTTGGAGGTAGGTGAGCACTTTGGTGATAGTGACCACAATTCGGTTAGCAATGGAAAGGGATAGGTATATACAACAGGGCAAGAGTTATAGCTGGGGGAAAGGCAATTATGAGGCGATTAGGCAAGATTTAGGATGCATAGGATGGAGAAGGAAACTGCAGGGGCTGGGCACAATTGAAATGTGGAGCTTGTTCAAGGAACAGCTACTGCATGTCCTTGATAAGTATGTACCTGTCAGGCAGGGAGGAAGTGGTCGAGCGAGGGAACCATGGTTTACTAAAGAAGTTGAATTTCTTGTCAAGAGGAAGAAGGAGGCTTATGTAAAGATGAGGCATGAAGGCTCAGTTAGGGCGCTTGAGAGTTACAAGTTAGCCAGGAAGGACCTAAAGAGAGAGCTAAGAAGAGCCAGGAGGGGACATGAGAAGTCTTTAGCAGGTAGGATCAAGGAAGACCCTAAAGCTTTCTATAGGTATGTCAGGCATAAAAGAATGGCTACAGTAAGATTAGGGCCAGTCAAGGACAGTAGTGGGAAGTTGTGCGTGGAGTCTGAAGAGATGGGAGAGGCACTAAATGAATATTTTTCGCCAGTATTCACACAGGAAAAAGACAAAGACAATGTAGTCGAGGAGAATACTGAGATACAGTCTATTAGACTAGACGGGATTGAGGTTCATAAGGAGGAGGTGTTAGCAATTCTGAAAAGTGTGAAAATAGATAAGTGCCCTGGGCCGGATGGGATTTATCCTAGGATTGTCTGGGAAGCTAGAGAGGAGATTGCAGAGCCTTTGGCTTTGATCTTTATGTCGTCATTGTCTACAGGAATAGTGCCAGAAGACTGGAGAATAGCAAATGTTGTCCCCTTGTTCAAGAAGGGGAGTAGAGACAACCCTGGTAATTATAGACCAGTGAGCCTTACTTCGGTTGTGGGTAAAGTGTTGGAAAGGATTATAAGAGATAGGATTTATAATCATCTAGAAAGGAATAATTTGATTAGGGATATTCAACACGGTTTTGTGAAGGGTAGGTCGTGCCTCATGAACCTTATTGAGTTCTTTGAGAAGGTGACCAAACAGGTGGATGAGGGTAAAGCGGTTGATGTGGTGTATATGGATTTCAGTAAAGCGTTTGATAAGGTTCCCCACGGTAGGCTATTGCAGAAAATACGGAGGCATGGGATTGAGGGTGATTTAGCGGTTTGGATCAGAAATTGGCTAGCTGTAAGAAGACAGAGGGTGGTGGTTGATGGGAAATGTTCATCCTGGAGTTCATTTACTAATGGTGTACTGCAAGGATCTGCTTTGGGGCCACTGCTGTTTGTCATTTTTATAAATGACCTGGATGAGGGCATAGAAGGATGGGTTAGTAAATTTGCGGATGACACTAAAGTCGGTGGAGTCGTGGATAGTGCAGAAGGATGTTGCGTGTTACAGAGGGACATAGATAAGCTGCAGAGCTGGGCTGAGAGGTGGCAAATGGAGTTTAATGCGGAAAAGTGAGAGGTGATTCACTTTGGAAGGAGTAACAGGAATACAGAGTACTGGGCTAATGGTAAGATTCTTGGTCGTGTGGATGAGCAGAGAGATCTCGGAGTCCATGTGCATCAATCCCTGAAAGTTGCCACCCAGGTTGATAGCGTTGTTAAGAAGGCGTACGGTGTGTTAGGTTTTATTGGTAGAGGGATTGAGTTTCGGAGCCATGAGGTCATGTTGCAGCTGTACAAAACTCTGGTGCGGCCGCACTTGGAGTATTGCGTACAGTTCTGGTCACCGCATTATAGGAAGGATGTGGAAGCATTGGAAAGGGTGCAGAGGAGATTTACCAGGATGTTGCCTGGTATGGAGGGAAGGTCTTATGAGGAAAGGCTGAGGGACTTGAGGCTGTTTTCGTTAGAGAGAAGAAGTTTAAGAGGTGACTTCATAGAGACATACAAGATGATCAGAGGATTAGATAGGGTGGACAGCGAGAGCCTTTTTCCTCGGATGGTGATGGCCAGCACGAGGGGACATAGCTTTAAACTGAGGGGTGATAGATATAGGACAGATGTCAGAGGTAGGTTCGTTACTCAGAGAATAGTAAGGGTGTGGAATGCCCTGCCTGCAACAGTAGTAGACTCGCCAACTTTAAGGGCATTTAAATGGTCATTGGATAAACATATGGATGATAATGGAATAGTGTAGGTCAGATGGGCTTCAGATTGGTTTCACAGGTCGGTGCAACATCGAGGGCTGAAGGGCCTGTACTGCGCTGTTATGTTCTATGTTCTATGTATTTTCTTCCAAAAGCAGCTCTGTAAAGCATCCTGGAAAGCTTTTGTGCATGTGGGCCTGTAGAACAACTCTATGGTCTACAGTCAGAAAATCTGTGAATACACAATGCTCTAGCTCACAAGTAACTACGTTGGCAAAACAGGAAAAGGATGGCCAACGCTCTCAGAACTGTAGCATTTATCAATAATTATTTTTAAAAAAGTAAATCTATCTTGATTAATGCTATCCAATCATAAACGTTCATCTTTCAAGTCAATTAATCAATTTCTGCATGGTTGAATGTAAATGAATGAAAATCTGCTATATCAAAAGGCAGGTGGCCCATTTCAAAATTCTTAATGCAGAAAGAATCAGTTAAATACATAGCACCACATGGCTGAGGAATGACACAAGTCTAAATGTTTGGCTGCCAGCTGCCACATGGATATTTCCTGACCGATGACACAGAGCATCACTATGTAACATGTCAACCATATTTCTAGTTAATTGTTTAATGATTACACGAAGTGAGGGGCACACAAATGTTGTGACTGATGCAAATCACATGGTCCAAGGTGACACCTGATTGCAACAAGTCTGTACTGAATGTCAAAATGAAAAGGCGGGGGTGGTTGAAAGAGGGGAAGAACAGAAGCTGCTCATTTTTTGGAAGGGTGCCTCCTGTGGGAAAACCTCATACAAACACGTTTGTTTGATATACTTCTGAACAGGTTCATTTCAGTTTCTGAGTCAACGCTGTGCAAGTTGTTATCAGACATTAGTTGTAATGTCACCACATTCTGTTTAGAAACTCCTCAGGGGTAACCTTTTTAGGTACAGATATTAGGTACATCGTTTCAACATTTATGGTTCCCAGAGAACCGTAAAAACAGCAACTTAAGACCATAAACTATTTTGGATTGATCAGTGAAGCAAATAGTCAGAGAATTACAGTGATCAATTATATTTTCAGCAATATATTCAAGTTCTATTTCTTCACTTTATTATTAGTGAAACTCTTCAGAAAATATTGGCAACGTTAAAATGTTTAGGGAGGGAAACTAATTTACAAGGGAAGTTACCTTTTTTAAAACCTCAAGTGCCTCTGACAAAAACAAGACAAAACCATCTCATTAAATGTATTCTGATATTATTAAAATTAAACTTAATATAGGGTTAGCTAACAACAGAATAATCATACAAAATAATAAAAGACAAATTCCAAAGAATGGTACTTTTAATTAAAGGCTTGGAGTAAAGGATCCATGCTAATTACTTTGTGCACAAACTTGCATTTACAATAACTTAGATTTCCAGGACCTCGAGGACATAGTTCATTATTGAATGATTATTAATTAGAAGCTTAAAGTTCCATAAGAAAATTCTTGTGATATTTTGATTGATATTCATTTTATTTATTTTACACTTCATCTTAAAAATTAATTTTGTACAAAAATAAGATGGATTATCAGCTTGTACTGCATACATTTTTCCAAAATATGGCATCAGCACACAATGCGCTCTCTTCCCCTCACTTCAGGATTAAGGTGTGTTCAGTTATGTGTCACTACTGCGAATATGGATTATCTATAAATTCCAAACCATCTCTGTGGAATATAGAGACCAAACAGACACCAACTGAAGTACAAATGCTAATAACTACACACAGGAAGTCTGCTGAAATTGAAGAATCAATGTGTTTGCTCCAATTTCAAAATGCAGTAATTTAACCGATACGTACTTTCTCATTGTAATACATCAAAAAAATTGGAGAGAATAGGGATGGGATGGAAAAATAAGCGGTTCAACGCAGATGCTGACTTTCAAGAAATGGTGAGTGAAATATGACCAAGATGAAAACAAAACAAAGATAATATTATTAGGTCATGTCCATGAGAAATGCTGGTTAAAAAAAAAATGTAAATTCTTGAATAAATACCCCAAGTTATTTACAGAAATGCACCATTCCAGCATGGAAGAGGAGAGCTTTCCTGCAGCAGATAAATGACAAGTCAATTTTCTAGGATATTCATAATATTCATTATTATTTTAGCAACTATGAAGAATATTGAGAAGGGGAATAACTAACTGCTGTATCTAGTTATAACTTGCTGCACGACTGAACATTATGCAACGGAAGCAGCGATTTGCAGCACAAGTTAGCTATTTATCCCATCGTGACTGTACAATCCAAAACCAATGCCTATCCTACATGTCTGTTCTCATTACAATAATTCAGTTATTGGATTGAGAATATTAAAATGTATCGATTCAAGTTCCAATTGTGAAAATGGTTGTTCTTCTTAGCTGAATATTTAAGACTACTTGAAAAGAAATTGTAGTTTAATTGAAAATGCATGAAAGTCATTCAGACCTCATTGGTAATATACAGCAAGAGTCCTACTGTATTCAAAACCAGCCACTATATACATTTAATTCCTGTAAATTTAAATAACTCCATTTTGCCACATAAGTAAACAAACAGCTACAGACTACTAATGTAGTTTCATTTCGAAAGCCCCACTTTAATTTGAATCCAAGCTATCGTCTGACGTGGTTGATTTTGTCAATGCAGCTACCAACTTAAATCTATCCCTTCAAATATCTTTAAGTCTCAATAAACATTTTTTAAATGAACTAATCCAACCATTTCCTTTTTGGAACAATGGTCTCTGCATTGCAGAATATGTACAATTCTCTCTCTTGAAAACAAAGAAAACGAACCTAGGCTATCACATGACCAACATTGACAGACACACACATATTGGTAAACAAAAATTGTTCAGCATCAAGTAACATCCTCAAATGAAACAGCTGTTTAAATTTCCTTATTACTTCAATTGAAAAACATCCTACTTACTTCAGTGGAAGGGCAAGTTCCTCTTCAAAGGGTTTAGTGTAAATTTAAAGCTTCAGGTTTTAATTCAATCCAGTGCCTCCAAAAAATAATCTCAACAAATATCTTTACAGAGATTATGTACTTCAAATGTTTTCAGCCTTTAAGCAAAACAAAGTGGCACTTAAAGCTAAAATGATTGCCCAAATTATTAGTATGCCAACACTACAATAAACCAATGCTGCAGCAAAACGTGGAAGTTGTATCTGTAGTCAAAAGATTCCAAGCGTTTCCTATACTATTATTTCAAGGACATGTCAATTGTATCCTTTGTCAACATTCAGTGTTTCCAATAAGATTCCCATGCCAAAAGGACAAACTTCAAAAAAAAAGACTTATCCTGAAGCAAAGACTACACTGCTGCAGTTACACACGAGTTTCTGCACAACTATCTATCCATCGTACACCACTCTTAAAGCAGGCAGTTCCTCAGATAGAGCCTATGGAGTCAGTTTAGCCTCAGAGGATTCAGGGTCAATTGCAGTGTGGCAATGACACGTAGGACCATCCATTTATGGACTGAACAAGTGAGCTCTGATACCAGCTAAATCTGCCATAAATAGCCCTTGGAATAGAGGGAACAGATCAGCTGTTGTAACAACAGTCTCAGGCTATGGTTTTATTCCCTCTCATCACCAATAATGTTTGAACACTCACTGCTGAAACTTGCAGGGAGTACTGATTAAAGCTTCTAAACCTTATTACTTGGTAAAAGTGAACCAAGCTGGTGACCATGGAAAGAAACCTATCAGACTACATTGGTGTAAACTGATCAAAAAGTTTATTTGGTAAAATGCCGGATCTGAACTTGGTTGAAACAGAACACTTCCCAATGAGCTTCAAAGCTAATTCAAATCCATACTCTGCAGATCTGAATATGTTTCACAAGCCATGAAATGACTCAGCAATTTTATCCGAGGATTAAATATGACAATCTGCTGAAAGTGTTACATTTTATACAGCAACATGCATGCATCCAAACAAAGGAGCAACTTACCGGTCTTAGTTGGGAGGATGGGGACAAGATGGCATTAAAAATTTCAATGTAGTTTTAAAGAAATTTTGAGTCTAAGTTTAACCTCAGACACAGGAAAAATTGACATTTTTAACCAGATTTACTCACTCAAGCAGATTGCATAAAACAAATTACAATTTGAACTATTTCTCAAGTCAGACTTTACTGAAAAAGTTGAAGTCCCACAAATATGGGAAAATGAGACTTTCAAATGAGAATTTTGCATTGATATGAACCTTTATAATCAAATCTATGAAGTGTGAGACTAACAAGACCAGACAACATCCTCTTTATACAGAACAGATGGACCTATAAAGAAAATTGAAAACATATTGAACAAGAGTGGTCTCAAATATTTGATGTAGCTACATCAAATATCTATTATAAAAATATAAAATTAATTGTTAAGATTCTTTCTGACCTATTGTCAATAACACAGGTTACTTTCCAAAGTCGTCATCTTGTTTTAGGTGTTCAATGCATAATTGTGTAGTTAAGGAGATAGCGAAAGAAAACGAAAGTGATATTTCAAGTAAATGTCTCCACTGTTGGTTATCTTGAAATTAATAACCAAATTCTTCTTAGAAGTTTTAATAACGGCAAAGAAAAAGTAAAAATTAAAATAGCCCTATTTCCTTTCATGATCAAGAGTGGACTTCAAAAGACATTTAAACGCAGAGGTTTTCCCTCCCTGGATGTGGCAAAAAGGGTGTGTTTGGCATTGGGTGAAACTCACGCCCTTCTTGCCACCTCTGCAATGAAGTACTGGGCATGAAGGTTCATTGGGGTCTTTCTTTACTGGCCAGCAATGAAGACCTGAAGTGCTAATTAATCACCTACTGGGTCATTGCAGACGTAGCCTCTGAAAATCACCGGCTTGCCCTTGCTTCTGACCACTCTCTTGCCAAGGGTCCCCATGCTGGAAGATTTTAAAAAGTAACCTGCTCACCACTGGATCCCCTTCTGAGTAGTCGTCAACCGGTGGTCCATAGGACGCAGAAGCGGTCAACCTCCGATATATTGGGTCACCAGAAGGTGCCAGTCAATCAGATTTGAGGTGCCTGGTATAGTGAGGTACTAGCCCTGCACGTTGCCTGTTAGGTCTCAATGAGCGAGTGATTCAATGAGATCTCAGAGGGGCAGCATTTAGTCAACACTTAAAATGCTTGCCCTCACACTTAGGAAAAAAGAATGGGAGAATCCCAGCCTTACTATCTATTCAATTAAAAGAGCCCTGTCAAATGTTTTTCTAACCATGCTCATATCACTGTGATAAATTTATTTGTAAACTCATTTAAACTTAAAAAGGCACATGAACTTAAAAAGGCAGGTGAGCTCAGGGCATGGTTGGGAACCTGGGACTGGGATATCTTAGTGATTACAGAGACGTAGCTCAGGGATGGACTGAACTGGCAGCTTAATGTTCCAGGGTACAGATGCTAAACAAAGGGTTGGGGGAAGAGTGGCATTTTTGATGAGGGATAACATTATGGCTGTACTTAGGGAGGACATTCCGAGGAATATGTCCAAGCAAATTATTTGGGTGGAACTGAGAAATAACAAAGGGATGATCACCTAATTGGGATTGTAGGATAGACCCCCCCCAATAGTCAGTGGGAAATTGAGAAATAAATTTGTAAGTAGATCTCAGTTATCTATAAGAATGATAGTGCAGTTATAGTAGGAGATTTTGACTCTCCAATCTTAGACTGGGACTGCCACAGTATTATGGGTTTGGATGCAGAGGAATTTGTTAAGGGTGTACAAGGAAATTTTCTGATTCACTAAATGGATGTTCCTACTAGAGAAGGTGCAAAACTCAACCGACCCTTGGGAAATAAGGCAAAGCGGGTGACTGAGGTGTCAGCGGGAAGCACTTTGGGGCCAGTGACCATAATTCTATTAGTTTCAAAATAGTGATGGCAAAGCATAGACCGGATCAAAAAGTTTTAAAGTTCTAAATTGGAGGTAGACTAACTTTGATGCTATTAGGCTAGAACTTTCAAAAGTTGATTGAGGGCAGGTGTTCACAGGCAAAGAGAAGGCTGGAAAATGGGATAACGAGAGTCCGAGACAGTATGTTCTTGTTAGGGTGAAGGATAAGGCTGGTAGGTGTAGGGAATGCTGGATGACTAGAGAAATTGAAGTTTTCGTCAAGAAAAGGAAGGAAGCATATGTCAGGTTACAGACAGCAGAGATCGAGTGAATCCCTAGAGCAGTAAAATGGCAGTAACTGTATACTTAAGATGGAAATCAGGATGACAAAAAGGCGACATGAGATAGCTTTGGCAAATAGGGTTAAGGAGAATCAAAAGGGATTCTACAAATATATTAAGGACAAAAGAGTAAGTAGGGAGAGAGTAGGGCCCCTTAAAGATTAGCAAGGCTGCCTATGTGTGGAACCACAGCAGATGGGGAAGATACTAAAGTAGTATTTTGGAACAGTGTTTACGGTGGAGAAGGATATGGAAAAGAGAACGTGGGGAAATAAATTATGACATCTTGAAAAATGTCCATATTACAGAGTGGTGCTGCCTGATGTCTTAAAATGCATAAAGGTGGATAAATCCCCGGGACCTCATCAGATGTATCCTAGAACTCTGTGGGAAGCTAGGGAAGTGATTGTCGGTCCCCTTGCTAAGATATTTGTGTCATCACCAGCCACAGACAGGCGAGGTGCCAGAAGACTGGAAGTTAGCTAACGTGATGTCACTACTGAAAGGTGGCAAGGAATAGCCAGGGAACTGTAGACTTAGTGAGCCCGAGATCAGTGGTGAGCCCGAGATCAGTGGTGAGCATGTTCCAGGAGGAAATCTGAGGAACAGGATTTACATGCATTTGGAAAGGCAAGAACTGATTAGGGATAGTCAACATGGTTTTGTGCGTGGGAAATCATGTCTCACTAACTTGATTGAGTTTTTTGAAGAAGTAACAAAAAGGATTGATGAGGGCAGAGTGGTGAATGTCATCTATACGGACTTCAGTAAGGTGTTGGACAAGGTTCCTCACGGTAGACTGGTTAGCAAGATTAGATCACACGGAATACAGGGAGAACTAGCTATTTGGATACAGAATTGGCTCGAAGGTAGAAGACAGAGGGTGGTGGTGGAGGGTTGCTTTTCAGACTGGAGGCTTGTGGCCAGAGGTGTGCTACAAGGATTAGTGCTGGGTCCAGTGCTTGTTATCATTTATATAAATGATATGGATGCGAACATTGGAGGAATCATTAATAAGTTTGCAAATGATACCAAAAATGGAGGTGTAGTGGACAGCAACAAAAGTTACCTCAGAGTACAACGGGATCTTGATCAGATGGGCCAATGGGCCGAGGAGTGGCAGATGGAGTTTAATTTAGATAAGTATGAGGTATTGCATTTTGGAAAGGCAAATCAGGGCAGGACTTATACACTTATTGGTAAGGTCCTGGGAACTGTTGTTGAACAAAGAAACCTTGGAGTGCAGGTTCATAGTTCCCTGAAAGTGGAGTCAGAGGTAGACAGGATAATGAAGGAGGTTTTTGGTATGCTTGCCCTTCGTGGTCAGTGCATTGAGTGTAGGAGTTGGGAGGTCATGTTGCGGCTGTACAAGACATTGGTTAGACCACTTTTGGAATTTTTTCCAAGTTGCAGCTAGGACTACCATCATCAAAACAGTTTGATCTATTCATCATTTATTGCTTGTGGAACTTTCTAAACTGGTAGCTGTATTTGTGAATTTGACAGTGACTTTGCCAAAATAACATAAGGGGGCTTTGATGAAAGTCGATAAAAACTATGGAGAATACAAGGAAAGGGATTCTGAAGTTGTACCACAGACTGCGGAACAGAGCAGGAGTGAGGTACACAGAGGGGACCAGAATGAAGTGGAATGATGGGATCAGGGCTGGGGTAGTGGGGTGATAGCTTTGACAGAGATGAGTAGGATTTTTCTCCTCCATTGTGTAGTGGTTTTCTTTACCACAGATGGCTATCGAGGCTGGGTCGTTAAGTGTATTCAAGGCTGAGATAGATAGATTTTTAAACCAGTAAAGGAATCAAATGCTAACAGGGAAGTAGAGTTGAGGATGATCAGATCAGCCATGATCTCACTGAATGGTGGAGCAAATTTGCTGAGCTGAATGGCCCACTTCTGCTCTAATACTTTATGGACTTACGCTCTAAAAAGAACAAATTGATTGGTTCTAAAACCTTTGGGAAATCTGTGACATTTAAATGCAAACTGTTTCTTCTCATTTCTCATCCAAAGAATCTTATCTCACATAGTCCTGTTCACATACAAATTCTGCCCAGGTCCTTCTGTATCTCCGCTACCGCCACAAATAGAGAATGGCTGATCAGTTTATGTAAATCAAAGTAGGCAATGAGCCTTTTAAGAAATTAAAAGCTGGATTTTAAGTACTGTACATAAATATTGAGGATATATAGCTTACATCACATTGGTAGATCCAAATTTGTACTGTATCCAAAAGCAACCTAAATAAAAAAAAGTGTCCCATTTAATACCAGAGTTAAACTTGAAATAGTTATTCCACGTACTGTTACACAATCAATACTAAGTGATTGCATGTAAAGTCCAACTCACCAAATTGTTAAAACAGTGTGAGCTTCATGGTCAACAAATTGGTCTCATCTATAGACTTTTGTTTCCTGTTAAGAAATATTAAGCAATAAATTACTGAATTGCACAGATACCTGATTTAAAAAAAAAATACATTAAGAATTACATTCATGCAGTTTTAAATTCATTTCATTTCAATTTCCTTCTGTTAACTGTTCTCTAGAAGGCAATACTCTTCATTAGGAAATGCTGTAGTGAGCTTTTAAATCACTTTTCCACAGGCCAGATTTGTTGCATTTAAGAGGAGTATTTTAAATAAAAACAGACTCACACTGATTTAGTATTCCCCCTATGACAATACGGTTTGCTTCCTAAACAAACTTGTTAAGCGTGCTCATTACTGATGATGCATTTTCACAATGAACTGGGCAATAGTTAATTCATTGGTTTGTCAATGACTTAATATCCATATAACCACCATTAGAATGAACTGTTCTCTTCAGCCCAGGTATTTGTTGAAATTGCTCTCTTTTGGAAGGGTAATGGGTGTGACAATGTTGTACAAGGAAAGAAAACGGGTGGCTTTCTTGATCATGCTACTGGTGACCCTTTGAAGAAAGTCAGAAGAACAGCCTAGCCTTTTCTGTGGTTGTCAAGACAAATTAAAAGAAGAAGTCAGAAAATAAGCACTGACTCAAGCAAGTCAGGTTCTGATGAAAGATTACAGCCAGAAATGTTAACTTTATTTTTCTCTCTCCACAGATGCCACCAGAATCCAGGTACATGACACCATTGTATATGTATCATGCCTTTAAGACAGTTCACCCTTAAGGGCTCCGTGTGCTGTATGTACAATGTTGCGACACTGCCTGACAATTAGTCTGCTTTGTGTACGCAAGATGCACAATCAGAAGTCGGTTAGTTCGTAAGTTAAGAAGCAGGCATAACAGCAACGTTTTACTGTTTTCAATAAATTAATCCATGGAGTTAATCAATCCCTGATGAGCGATTGAATCTTAGATCATCATTAACATGACAAACACATTGACTACTTATGGGAATGACTAGCAACACTGAATGGAAATGATTATCTAAGATGGATCAGATGTTTGTAAGAGTTCTGAAGCAGCGGTAACCTCATTCAGCTATCACATAATCATTGAATATTAGAGCATAGAAAACAAAATCATGCACAAGTGCTTCTCTTTGCAAGTCAGCTTATCAAATTCTATTCTTCCATCCACCCTTACATTTTCCTCATTTCTACAACAATTTAGAACCTTCAACACAGCAGGACTTCTCATCAGCCTTCACAGGGACATTAATCAAAATCTGACATGGAGTTACCTATGCATCACTGAAAGTTTGGTGGAAGAAATAGGTTTTAAGGGACATCTTAAAAAGGACAGACAGGCCAAAAGGGATTGACCTCCAGAGTCAGCTAGGAAGTGACTTCCAGAGTTTAGGTTTTGAAGAATTGAAGCCATAGAAAGACAAGCCAGACACTAATTTATAAGGCACTTCTTAGACAGTCAGTCAGTCATCCTCGTTTGGTTCTGAGATAGCTGAGAAATTCCAAAACACGCTGTACCACAGAGGGCAAGTGGTGCTTCAAAGATCTAACTGCTAAGGTGCTTGGGGGTTTGTGTGCTGTGTCAGATGCCTTTACTTCACCTCTCTGAGCTCTTCACAAAATCTCTCGATAAGTTTTGTGGCTTTCTGAATAAACCTGGGAATCCCATGAGTTAAGGGGATGTTTGATCTCCTCAGGAGATGCTTTGGAGAATATCTTTAAAGCATTTCCACTCTCCACCTTGGGAACTCCTCTCATGGATGAATTTCAAGAAGAGCAGTTTTCCTGTTATGAAGACATTCCCTTGACCTCAAGTATTATCTGTTTCACTGTCCATAAATTCTCCCACAAACAAAAATGTAGCAAATGTCCAGAAAATCTATTTCTTGTATTTAAATTGAAGAACAAATATTAACTAGGACACTAGGGATAACTCCCCTGTTTCTCTTCAAACTACTACCATGCGATGTTTTATGCCCACCTGACAGGGTAGATAAGCTTTTACTTTCATGTACAGAAACAGAAGTTGCTGGAAAAGCTCAGCAGGTCTGGCAGCATCTGTGAAGAGAAAATCAGAATCAATGTTTCGAGTCTGGTGACTTATTTTTAAATAAGTCTTTGTTGAAGTTATTGGCCAGGTTTCTCTCCTAGAAGCAAAAATCATGAGTCAGGAGATTTCAGAAATTGGGATCCTGCCTCTTGCCTGTCCCTCCATGCTATCTTCTGCTTGGTGGCAGCAACAGGCTGGCATTGGGACTATTCCACTGGAAACAGCTTTGAAATGGAAACAATGACGGGTAAATGCAAAAGTGGCCAGGTTAAATGAGGATATCAGCCTAACTCTATACATGAACATTAGGCACCCTAGCTTTTATGCCTTGGCTGCCTAATGTATCCTCTGAATCCCTTGTCCTCTCCATACCCAATCACCAAATTTTCGCTATAGACATAACTTATGCATCATAGAATAACAATGGTAAGTCTTGGAGATGCTTATTAAAATATCAAAACAAACAAAAAGTAATTCAAAGCCCTTTTAAAATAAAAACCATCATTGTAGTTGTTCATAAAACAGCTATTTCAATAATCCCTGTTGAGTTGAATCTAAGAGCAGAGTTTGGAGTTAGCCAGTCAAGCATTAATATTGAGATTCCATTGCATAACTGTCAAAAAAAAAAGAGTCTTCGGAGTGGAATATATTAAAGCCTTTGAAGTCATCTGCTCCTCTGTAAAGGTAGAACAGATGCCTGACCTGTCAAAGAAACGATCAAAGCATCGGGTTGAACTCACAAATTAATTAAGCATGTTATCCTCGAGATAAAATAATCCACTTGATCAGCATCCAATCTGACAGCTTGAACATCCACTCTCGGCATACTATAGCTGCAGTGTCCATCATCTATCAGGTGCCCTGAAGTAAGTTGCTAGGATTTATTTTGTGTCTCCTCCACCACTTAGAAGGATATGGTCAACAGGCACTTGAGATCACCATTACCACCAGGGCACTATGCATTCTTAGCTCAACATATATAAATCATTGTACATTGTCACTGGGTTAATATTCTGGAATTTCCAAAAGCAATTTTAGCGTACGTTGCTGTGGTTTACAGTGGTCTAAGATCTTCTCAGGGAAACTCTACATGGGAGATAAATAAGAGACTTGCCACAGACGTCCACGTCACAATGAATTATTTTTAGAATTTGGCAATTAATTGCTTTAGCTCGCCCTGAGGTTGAGCAATATAAGCATGACTTTCTTATACAAATAAAAAGAGAATACACTCTGACAAGTCCAATGAAATGGTTCTTGTTTATCAGATATAATTAAATGTCTAACATCATGTATAATTTCAGGAGTCCCCAGACTTGTCTACACAAGCAGCTATTAAATGTGGATTAGGAAAATGTCTAGCTGGCCACTTATTACAGTTGCCCATGCAGTGAGAGGTTGCTATACGGAAATCAAATTATTGTTTTAGTTGTATTGCTACTGTCACAGCATACAGAATCAGGTACCCTACATTTAGGTGACCCATCTGATATCTCTCCATTTCACTATCAGAATCCTGGATATTACCATTCACCAGAAACTCAAACAGGGTTAGCTGTATAAGAGCAAGTCAGAGACTAGGAACTCTGCAGAGAGCATTCAGATTGTGTTCCCAGTGCCTGTCTAATGATCTACAAAGTACAAGGCAGGAGTGTGATGAAATATTTTCACTTGCCAGAATGAGTTCAGCTCTAACACCACTTAGGATGACAAGATCATTGAGGTCAAAGTAACCTGCCTGATTTGCATCATCTTCCAGATTCACTTCCTCCATCAGTGGAGTGGCAGTGGTGCGTACCACCTACAAGTTATACTGCTACAGGAGGTTGTTGACTTGCTTGCCGAGCTGGCTTGTTTTCATTCAGACGTTTCATCACCATGCTAGGTAACATCATCAGTGAGGCCTCCAATGAAGTGATGGTGTTCTACTCTGCTTGGAATTTATACTGTCCGGTCCGTTATGCTGAGTTGTGTCATTTCCGGTTTTGTTCTGTATGGGTTTGTATATGGGGTCCAATTCTATATGTTTGTTGATTGCATTATGAGTTGCGAACCATGCCTCTAGGAATTCCCATGCGTGTCTATGTTTGGCTTGGGCTACTATGGTTACGTTACCCCAGTTAAACCGATAGCCTTCATTGTCCGAGTGTACTGATATTAAGGAAAGTTTGTTGCGTCGTTTTGCTGCTTGCTGACGTTCATGTATTCTGATGGCTAGTTTCCTTCCTGTCTGTCCAATGTAATGTTTGTGGCAGTCATTGCATGGTATTTTGTAAACTACTTTGGTTCTGCATTTTGTGGGAATGGGGTCAAAACCAGAAATGACACTACTCACTATAATGGACTGGACAGTATAAATACCAAGCAGAATAGAACAACATTGCTTCATTGGAGGCCTCACTGACGATATTACCTGGCACGGTAACCAAACGTCTGAAAGAAAACAAGCCAGCTCAGTGAGCAAGTAAACAACCTCTCCCACAACCCGAGCTACAAATCTTTGCTCAGACCTATACTGCTACAATTCACCGAGGCTTCTCCAACAGCACTTAAATCCTCCAAGGTCTACCTGGAATGAAAAGGGTAGCAGGTACCCATGGGAACAACATAGTTTCCAAGTTCATGTCTAAGCCACATGCTTCATCCTGATTTGGCACTGTTCCTTCACTGTTGCTGGGTCAAAATCCTGTAACTCTTCCCCTAACAGTACTGTGGGTGCCCCTACATCTAAAAGGTGCCTTCTCAGGGGCAATAGGGATGGGCAATAAATGGTGGCCTGGTCAGAAATGTTGACATCCCATGAACAAACGATAGGAAAAACTTAATTTACAGTGACAATTTCAAACCCTAATATGCATTAAAAAAGAGCGCGCTCTGGAGAAAGTGCAAAGAATAGTGACCAAGTCAACACTAAATTTTAAAACATTTAATTATGAGGGCAGCTTTGAAAAATTTAGGAATAAAAGATTATTTCATCTCCCCATCCGGCCTTATTTAGTTGTTATAATTAAGTAGGCCTACTGATCTAACTGCATTCGATTTCTTCAAGTGATTATTCACACAGATCGATATGGTTAGCAGTTACCTTGATGAGATTTATCCATTCTCTCGAATGTAGATTATTGTTTGGTATTTCACTTGAATGTTAAAAATGACATTTCTGTAACCATAGCAGTCGTTGAGTTAAGTCATTGCTAAAGGGAAAGGTTAAGATATATCCCTTACCAGCAGGTGGAGCATTCAATATAGGTGATGTAACATTTTGTCAAGACAAGGAGCAATATATGTGAAGAATAAGTCTAAGCAGATTCTTTATTTGTTCAAAGCATAAATTGTGAAGCCAAAACTTACAAATTACTGTTTTAATAAAAAAAAATGCTACTTTGGAATTGCCAGCAGGTAAAACAAATGATTCAATCTAAGATTCCGAAAGGGTTGGTCAGTGCATTGAGCGGAAAAGTTGGGAGGTCATGTTGCGGCCATTCAGGACATTGGTTAGGTCACTTTTGAATACTGTGTTCAATTCTGGTCACCTTTGCCAAAGGGAGGATTTTGTTAAACTTGAAAGGGTGCAGAAAAGATTTATAAAGATGTTGCCAGGGTTGGAGGGTTTGAGCTATATGGAGAGGCTGAATAGGCTGGGGCTATTTTCCCTGGACTGTCGGAGGCTGAAGGGTGACCTCACAGAGGTTTATAAAGTCTTGAGGGGCATGGATAGGGTAAATATACGAGGGTAGGGGAGACCAAAACTAGAGGGCATAGGTTTAAGGTGAGAGGGGAAAGATTTAAAAAGGGACCTAAGGGGCAACTTTTTCATGCAGAGGGTGGTGCTTGTATGGAATGAGCTGCCAGAGGAGGTGGTGGAGGCTGGTAGAATTACAACATTTAAAAGGCATCTGGACGGGTATATGAATAGGAAGAGTTTAGAGGGATATGAGCCAAATACTGGCAAACGGGACTAGATTACTTCAGGATTTCTGATCAGCATGGACGAGTTGGACCAAAGTGTCTGTTTCTGTGCTGTACATCTCTATAAATTTAATAATTCTGAGCAGCCAAGTCATACCTCTGCTAAAAGAAGAACAGTTTTCTCCTTTGTCCAAGTAATTGGGCATCAGTGCTCATTAAATAGCAGACAAGATGAGAAAACCAAAACAAAATTACTTCAGATTAGGTACTCAAAATTCTTGCACCGTTAAGCAGGCAGTTAATGATGGGCATTTGGGTCAAGCCTACAATAATGTTCTTAGAGTACAGATAATAAACTTTCATTAGTTTATTTGATAAAAGCAGTAGGCTATAGGCATTCAAGGGGCAGCATGCATTAAAAAGACAACTTTGTTCCAAACTTCACCTTCTGAGATACAATCACAGTACCGTCACACAGTGCCAGTGCCGATCATACATATACACCATAAAACTCTGAGTAAACTGAAGCTTTTTCTGATACATGACAAAAAGCACAGAACCAAGGTTGCGACTTCATGCTCCTTTCTCAAATTGTGACTCAAAAGTGAAAGAATGACTTTTAAAATTAATGAATGACCCGCTACAACAAATGAGTGTTGAAAGACTCCCTCAGGGAGGATGTCTCATACCATTTCGGCTCAATGCTGTTTTCCCTATCTAGTCAGGCTTGACAAATGGATCCAGAAGGGCACTTTAGACCTCTGAGAAACTTTATAAAGTGTTCTGAGAAGGTGATTGCTTCTACTCACAATCCCAAATATGTGTACTAATCCAGAGTACAGATCTAGCATCTGTGCCAAGTCCCATTTTGGTAGCCAATAGCCAATTTACAACGACACAAGTGAACTATTCTTGCCAGCATAGAGCAGCTGTCAGTTTCAGACCAAACACACAGTGCAGCCAATGCAAAACGACAATGAAAAACCTTTTGTTCACTCAAATTTTTGAAAACTACATTTAATAGTTGGTTAAATTTGGTTTACAAATGACTTTGTGGGCAAAGTCTAACTAGAACCATTTCTCTATTCAAGTACACAACAAAGAAACATATTGCAAAACATATCTACACTCTCTAAAATTAAAGAGAAAAGGTAAATCATTCACACTCTGTCCAAGAATGTTATTAACATCTAATAACTTGCAGGAAAACCAGTTAGTGTGTCAGTGATGTAACACAGCAATAAGTCTCATGGATTCGTAACCTAGTTGGTTGAGCTGAATAACTAAATCTTTTCTGCACTTTTGAAAACAAAGGGTTATGCATTTAAATTTAAAAATAATAAAAAATTAAATAAAACCTAGGGCAGACAAACAACACCTCGAGCTTATTCTGCCATTCAACAAAATCATGGCTGAACTTCCAGATCAACTCCACTTTCCCGTTGTACACGGTTATCAGTCAAATCTACTGTACTAAAACCCATCAATTCCAAGCTTGCATATGCTTTATGTTGAGGTATTGACTTTGAGTTGAATCCCTGAACTTTCCAGCCAAGGGAGACAACGTTTTGGTACTCATCCTGTTAAACCCTGTAAGAATTTTCAACATTTCAATTAGATTATTTCTCAATCTTCTAAATCTATAAATCCATTCTAGTCAACCTCTCCTACCGATTCCTGGAATAATAGGGACCAGTCTTGTGAACCTTTGTTACAATCCCTGTAAGGTAACTATATATTTTTAGGTAATATGACCAAACATGTACGCAATAGCCCAAGGGCATCCTCATTATTGTTTCATGATTGCAGCAAGATCTGCTGATTTCACCAACATGCAATTGATTAACAATAAATTTCCCTTCCCAATTGTTTGCAGTACCTGCAACTTTGTTCACAAAGACACTCAACTTTATCTGAATGACAATAATTATGAATCTCCTTTTTCAAAACAAAATTCTGCTTTTACATCCTTGCACCGAATCACTTCAGACCTCCACCAAAATACTATCACCCTCTACAGCTTATCTCCCTAGCCTTCACAAGTCTCATCTTCTACACAGAATGCTCCATTGACTATTCTCGATGCGGGGGTGCCAATGTTGGACTGGGGCGGACACCTGACGAAGGAGCAACGCTCTGAAAGCTTGTGATTTCAAATAAACCTGTTGGACTATAACCTGGTGTCGCCTGACTTCTGACCTTATTTATTCTCCCCATCGTCCTAATACTCCTTGGCTAAGCACTGGCCTTGCTGAGCTACTGGCTTACACCGTTTCCATTATATTTGGTTATTTGTTTTGCAAGTTATTTCAGCTAGGAACGCACAGTGCTACAAATGTATGGTATAGTACTTCAACGTTTACATTAGATTCTCTGGGCAAAATTTGCCTCAGGAATCTAAGTGGCTTTAACATTGATTCCTATAGCAAGTCACACTTCACTGAATGCCATTTTCCCTAAAAGTCATGATTTTTAGGAATGCAACACTGACTTTAAATGAGAGCACCCTGTATTAGATTTTATGGTTTGAAGGACCTGCTGTTCAAGATATCCTCCACAGTCAGGCACCAATATGTTTAATCTTACTTTAGCAGTTGTCTTGCCAAGGACAAATTAAATAACACATGTACAACAGGTACAAAGTGAGGATAATAATGAAAGCCCCTAGAGGAGCATAGGAAGTACAGAGGGGAACTTAAGAAAGCAATTAGGACAGCAAAGAGGGGGCACTAGAAAATGCTGCTAAGTAAGATTAGGGAGAATCCAAAGATAACCTACAAGTACACCAAAGGGAAGAGAATAACCAAGGAAAGAGTAGGGCCTATTAAAGGACCAAGGGGGCAATCTGTGCAAAAGCTGGAGGACTTGGTTGAGTATTAAATGAGTGCTTCATATCTATCTTCATTTGGGATGAGGACTATGCAAGGGCAGAGTTCAAGATGATGGACTGTCAAGTTCTTCAGTGGAGTAATAAAAGCAGCAGGGCAGTAGTGGAGATTTTAGCAGACTTAAATGCCCAGGTCCTGACAAGTTGTCTCCCACAACTGCCTGGGATACAAGGGAGGAAATTACAGGGACCCTCACCCAAATTTTTAAATCATTTATGGCTGGAGGGAGGTGCCAGAGGATGGTTGGCATCACTTCCGGTTCTGTTTCTCAGTGGTTTGTATATTGGGTCCAGCTCAATGTGATTGTTGATGAGGTTCGGGTTGGAATGCCAGGCCTCCAGGAATTCCCTGGCACGATCTGTTTGGCTTGTGTTATCCCAGTTGAATTCGTATCCTTCTTTGTCTGCGTGTATTGAGACCAGTGAGAATTGGTCGTGTCTCTTGGCAGCTACTTGGTGTTCGTCACCAACTAGCCACTAGTTGGAGGTACAACACAACCATAATAGCACAAGCCAAATAGAGACATGCCAGGGATTCCCAACAATCTGGCATTCCACTGGAACTCCATCAAAAATCACATTGAACTGAACCTGATACACAAACCACAGAGAAACAGAACCGCAAGTGATGCCAACCACCCCAGCAAACCAAGACATATAAATAACAAACGGGACAGAACATCAACGCTTCACCAGAGGCGCACTGATGATGTTACCTAGCGGGACAACAAAATGTCTGCAATCAAACACATTGGCTCAATGAGCAACCTACAACCTCATCCACAACCCGAGCTACAAATCTTCTCAAAAACTTTACACCAACTGCAGCAGTTCAAAGTGGCAGCTCACCACCACCACCTTGTTAAGGGCAATGAAGATAGGGTGGCCCATCCAGCAAAATCCACATCCCATGAATTCGTGTTTACAAAAAGATACCAAAAAAATTCAAAGTTACAGTGTGAAAAAGCTCAACAAATTTTGTCACTGTTTGAAAGTGTGGACTCAAATCGCAACCCCTCAAATAACTTCAATGTCAAGGCTCATATACAAATGTTGCTATCAGACAAACTGCACAACCTTTCCCCTGACCAATGACCTCTTACAAAAACTGACCACTGAGCTGCCGCACAGTAACAAACAAATAGAAATATCTTGTTCTGAAGAAAGGTCATAAATTGGAAACATTAACTCTGTTTCTCTCTCCATTGATGCTGCCAAACCTGCTGAATATTTACTGAGTTTTCTGTTTTTATAATTGACAGATGTAGCATGAGGCATTTACCTCATTATCAGCCTATGCTGGACAGCTGCATTGTTGCTTTCTCCGCGCTTCTATTGATACTTGTTTACACAAACCCTTTAAAAGAAATATGCCAGGAATGGACACAAACCTTCTTAAATAACACTCAGATAGTGAGTTGACACATTAGCATTTCCTACACTGTCTAAATTTAATCCACGAGAGAACATAACCAATAGGGAGTTGGCAAAATCCCTTTTTGACTATAATTGAGCATCTTGTTATTACAACAGCTGGTTAAATACACAAACAAGGTATAGAGTAGATTAGGTTCAGATTTCACCTGTAATATTTCCGATGGTTTAATTAAAAGTACCAGAGCACTTGATAAGGTGTCACATAAAAGGTTATTGCATAATAGAGGAGTTCATAGTATTGGGGTAAAGTATTTGCATGGTTTGTGAGATTGGTTAACAGCACAAGGCAGTCAGGATTAGTGGGTCTTTTCAGGTTACAAAGATGCTACTAGCAGAGTGCCACAAAGTAGACTTCAATTATTTACCAATATTAATGACTGGGAGGAAGGCGCACACTGTAATATATCCAAATTAGCTGACGAAAGAAAATGGGTGTAAAGCATGTTGCAATGAGGACATCAGGAATCTGCAAGATGATGTAGATAGGTGCAGCGGAGTGGGCAAAAACTTGACAGGAGGATTTTGAAATTTAGGGAAGTGTTAGGTCATGATTCTTTCTACTAAATGCAAGAAGCAAACTATCATTTAAATGGAGAGAAATTGCAGAAAAATGCAGCACAGAGGGATTTGGATATTCTTGTGCATGAAACCCAAAATTAGCAAGCAGGCACAGCAAGTAATTAAGACGACAAATGGAATTGTGGCCTCTGTGGCAGAAGTTTAAAAATACAAAAGTCTTGTTCTAACTGTAGTGTTGGTGAGGTTGCAACTGGGCATTGTGTACTGTTCTGGTGTCCATATTTAAGAAAGGATGGACTGGCATTGGAAGCAGTTCAAGAGATTCCTGGGAAGAAGGGGTTTATTTGTTAAAAACAATTCAACAGTTAGGCCTTTATTCATGACAGTTTAGAAGAACGAGAGGTGATCTGATTAAAACATACAAGATTCTAAAGAGTTTTGATAGGCTAAGTGTCCATTAGTTCCACACGTAGGGAAGTCTCCAACTAGGGGACATAGTTACAGAATAAGGAGGCACTCATTAATACTGAGATTTGATGGAATTTCTTGTCCCTGAGGGTAGGGAATTGAATTCTATATCTCAGAGTTATGAAAGTATTACTAAGTATTCAAAAGAAGAGGCAGATAGATTTTTGAAATAGAGATATAGTCGAAGGCTAGTACAAGCTGGCACCAAAGAGGAATTGTGGCCTGGACCAGATCTTGTTGAGTGGCTCAGCAGACTTCAGGGGCCAAATCAGCTACTCCTGCTTATACTTCTCGTGTTCCTATTATTGGAATTGCATGGAAACAAATAAAAAGAAAATGACAATTTGAAGCATCAGATTTTGAATATACACATTTGAGGAAGACCTTTATTGGACAGCAAAATAGGACAGTAATGTTGGTTAAATATGCCTCAAAAACAGTTTGAGTTACATACTCTACCGATTAACTCAAAGTTATTAGAGGTACAGTACTTCAAATACAGCTGTTCAAAAAAATGGTTGTTTTTTTTCAAGGCAGGGCATGCAAGAATTTTAATTTATTATAAGTGAGTGGAAAAAAAAATCTACTGCTTTGTTCAGGGAGGTGTTGCATCATTGTAAGACATAAGAGTAGAAATAGGCCATTCAGCCCATCGAGTCTGCTCCACCATTCAAAAAAGGACCATGGCTCATTTAATGATCCTGAACTCCACTTCCCTACCCTTTCCACATAACTTGTCAATCTCAGCCTTGAATATACTTAACCACCCAGCCTCTACAGCTCTCTAACAGTTGGGCTCTCAACCCCACCTAATCCCTGGTCTGCCCAACCCAAACCCTCGTCGCATGGTGCCATCTCAGTATTAATGCCATGCTGTTGGCATTACTGGCTAATCAAAGCACTGTATGACAATTTCCTCTGTTGTTGATAAATAAGCAGCACTCATAACCACTCATGGAAACTGTAATCTGGCATTTCCTTTGGAATAATTAATGTAAGCAATGTAACAGAGGGAAATAAACAGCTTCTGGGGCCAAGCAAGACTCAAAGGAAAGGATAAACAAACCTCAGAATAACAGAATTATGATGCAGGAGCTCATTTGGCTCCACACTGCCTTTCTGCACATTTTAACTCAGTGCTAATCTACTGCCTTATCCCTGTAACCCTACACAGATTGGTTATTTAAATAGAAATACTGAATGTCCTCTTAAATGCTTCAATTGAACCAGACCACTTTTCCAGGCAGTGCATTATGGACTTCATCTACCTTTTGCACAAAAGTTTCTCTTACATTGCATTTGTTTCATTTGCAAAAAACATTAAAACTGTGCATTAAAACTCTCAGTCGTTTTATAAGCAGGGACCAATTCTTCACATCATCTTTGATCCTCATGATTCTGAAAATGTACCAATTCTCCTCTAAGCCTTCTCTCAAAAAGAAAACACACCCAACTTCCCCAAAGTTCTCTACATATTGAAACATCTGCGAACTAACGAACCAGCTCGGCGAGCAAACCAACCACAGCATCCAAAACCCGAGCTACAAATCTATTCAAGAACCTTATAGTTTTGCATTATCTGCAAACTTTGAAACTGTCCACTGCTCACTTAGATTAAGATGTATATCTCAAGAAAAGCAGGGGTTCCTATAAGATTCCTGGGAAACAACATTATAAATCTTCCTCCGGTCTGAAGTATTGTGATTAATCATTTCCTTTGTTTTCTATCCCTCAGCCAATTTAGTATTCACATTACTGCTCTCCCTGCTGTTCCATGTCATTACAACTTTCCTCACAAGCCTGTTGTGAGTCACTGTACCAAAAGCCTTTTGGAAGTCCATGTACTCAACTGCATCCTTGCTTTCAATCAAACTTCTGTTACTCCTTCAAAAAACTCGAGCAAATCAGTTAGATAATATATTATCTTAAGGAAAAGATCCAGGCTGAGTCTTCCTCAATGTTAAACTTACTGGTCTGTGAGGGATAACAAGGTGTAGAGCTAGATGAACACAGCAGGCCAGGCAGCATCAGAGGAGCAGGAAAGCTGACGTTTCTGGTCTGGACCCTTTTTCAGAAGGTCCAGACCAGAAACGTCAGCTTTCCTGCTCCTCTGATGCTGCCTGGCCTGCTGTGTTCATCTAGCTCTACACCTTGTTGTCTCAGATTCTCCAGCATCGGCAGTTCCTATTATCTCTGGTCTGTAAGGGCTTATCTTTACAAATATTTTAACCAAGGGAATATTCGTAGTTCTTCAGTCCTCTGGCAGTACCTATGAACGCAATTGCAATATTCATAAGGTTAAAGTCAAATAACATCTTGCCCATGAAAATCAACATGACCCAAAATCCAGCATGGATATAGACCTAAGGTTACAGGTCTTTATTTGTCAAAAACACGTACAGGGATCTCGAATGAAAATGCCATTTCTGTTCACATAATGCCACCAATAGAATAGTGAACAGTGGAAAATCAGCATGAAACCTTGGCTCTTGCTTCAGAGCAGAACAATTGCATTGTGAAAGCAATGAAATTGCACAGAATGACTTCAGGGATTAAAAACTTCGATAAATTTGTGGTGTTAAACACAGATTAATCCACTGGTTTCACAAATGTAATGCAAAATTACGTGCGAACGCTTTACCAGTTTTTAACCAAAACTCTTGCACCAACCTGCATTTTAACAGAGAAACATTAAATTTTACATCAGAGTGACATTTGACTTGGTTTGGTTTAGATATAGCTATTGAAAATCTATCAACACACTACATGTACCTTGACTGCTGAGCCGGAGAGAAAAATCATGGGTCCTGATGATTCTCCCTTTTCTGGGCTCCTTATTGTGACCCTCCTGTTAACTCTTGACTGCTCCAGTTGAGTAACTTTGTAATGTGCTTGGGTTTCTATAGAATAGTGCAGTACTGAAGGAGTTATTCAATCCAATGAGCCTTCACAGTTTTACCCCCCAAAAGAAATCCAGTTAGTTCTAACACCTCCCCTCAAACTGATTTATCTAAAATAATTTATCCAATTTCCTTTTGAACATTGGTTTGAATAGGTCTCTTCCACAATATTAAGGAGGGTCTCTGGATTTTATGCTAATCAATTTATGAAGTTAAATCTGGGCTGTTTAATCAACCCTCCAAACAATAGAAACCTTTACTAATTACTCCATTTTAATTCTTTACAATTAGACACAACTCCGGGTCTGGGCAGGAAACAGTGAGTGGGGATAGCGTGTTTTTTTTTCAGTGCTGGGACTACAACTGTTTACAATATATATTAATAGCTTAGGTGAAATAGGTGGAATAGGTGGAATGGCAAGTTGTGAGATGGATACAGTTTGCAGACATATTGATGGATTAAGTTATGTGAGCAAGAAGATGGAAAATGGAGCGTAGCGTGGGAAAAATGTGAAGTTGTTCGTTTTTGAAAGGAGAAGAAAAAAAAAGTTTTATTTAAATGGAGAAAAACTGCAGAAAGCTGCAACACAAGGGGTCTTGTAAGCTCGTGTGCACAAAGCTAGCACACAGGTACAGGTAGTTCTGCTATAACTCGTGTTTTGTTAACGCGAATTGGTTGTAACGCAATTGATGAATAGCGAATGCTGTTTGGATAATGTAATCTTTCCGCCGTACAGGTATAGCGATTGTCTATAGTAATTTCCCTATAACGCAATTTTCTATAGGGCGAGGTCACACAAGAATGCAACAATCGCGTTATAGGAAAACTAGCTGTAATCAAGACGACTAATGGAATGTTGGCCCGTATTTCAAAAGGGGTTGGACTACAAGAGTAGGGAAGTCTTACTACAATTTCCAACGTTCAAGGTGCTGGTGAGCAGCTCTTGTGGTATGGTGGTAGTGTCCCTACTTCTGAGCCAGGAGGCCCAGACTCAATCCCATCTGCTCCAGAATTATGTAATAACATCATTGAACAAGTTGCTTAAAACAAGTACAAGATGCTGGTGAGACCACATCTGGAACACTGAGAGAAGTTGTAGTCCGATTATTTAACAAAAGACTATTTCATTGGAAAGCAGTTCAGAGAAGATTCATTAGAATGATCCCTGGTATGGAAGGATTGTTTTACGAGCAAAGGCAAAAACAGGTTGGGACTCTACTCATTGGAGTTTAGAAGAACGAGAGGTTGAAATATACAGGATTCTTAAGGGGTTGACACAGTAAATGCTGAGGGGATGTTTCCTCTCACAGGAGAATTGAGGACTAGAGAACAGTCTCAGAATAATTTAAGACTGAGATAAGGACGAAAAATTAGCAAATAATAAATCTAAGTTATATCTGCTATGTCCTAGAACTTTATACATAGCATTTACAACAACATAAATATTTTCCTGACATGTAGTTTATGACATAATAGTACAAAATATGAAATAATGCAAACTGTGTGCTGCATGAAGAACATCAAAACAAGAAAAGTCAATGTGTTTTAAATTTGACTTTATATCCACCCATGTGTTTCCACCCAGTACATCATTTGCCAACATTTTGTTCTTTGGACTCAATTCAAAAAATTGGAATAAAAACCCTACTCTGACTACGCTTCTCTACTCATTTTCTACAGCTCTTAAAAGATTATCTTAAGTAATACAGTTTTATTTTAAAGTCATAATCTCATATTAAAGCAATTTAGTCTGGAATAAAGTACAAACAGTTTTAGATAAAGTCTATGACCAATATTAGTAATGTTTTAAAATATTACAGGTCATTTGTTTCTATGATTCTATGACAGGTCATTTAAAAAGATAATTGTTAAAATTTATAAAGTGAGTGGAGGAAGACTTTGAGACTTGTATTCCAAGGGTTCTGACTATTTGACCTGGTTTTATGACTTGAAACTAACATTGAAGTGAGACTATGATTAAACAAATAGTATGAGCAACTATAACAATTTATTCCAACTCTATTGGATTTATTATTATTCCAACCACTCAAAAAATGTTGTTTCTACTACAACAGTAAAAGTAGACTGCAACAGACATTGCTTATGCTCCAGTTTATACTTAAAGAAAGAATGCATTGACTACATAACAAAAACCAGTAAAATAGAAAACACTGAAAATGCAAGCAGGTCTTTCAGCCTTTGTAAAGAGAGAACAAGTTGGCATTTCATACAGTTACTCTTCGTTAAGAAGAAAGTTCTCATAGTTGGTGATCTTCGAAGATGTGAACTTGTATTTTCACTTTTAGAGTGCTGACATACGCTTAGTTTTTCTTCAGAAATTTGCACTTTATTACATATTTCCAGTTTTTCCTTTCTAATCCACAAGAAGAATATCACTCATACTTGGCACATCATTAAGCAAATACATTTAGGGTTTCTGCTCAGCAAGAAGGAAATTGGAAGCATGCAATTTGGGGCCACCCAATGAGAAAGGCTCAGAAATTTCTGCAGCAAGCTTAATTGGCATAATATCAGAACTACTGACATTAAGAATGCTGGTCACTAGGAGCATGTCATTTGAGTTTGGACGCACTGTGATAAGTAAAATGCTGCCAGATAACTTGGAGAACTACTGCAACTGAAAAAGTAACATAATAAAAAGGAGGGGAAGCCCTCATGAATATTCCATTATTCAAATGGATGACAACTGATCTACATCTTAATTCCATCTATCCATCTTTATCTGTAACCCTTAACAACCTTGCCTGACAAATATAAATGCTGAACTAACATGCACCTCTGAGAAATGGTGAGCCAATGGAGAATCCTGATGTGGAGTCAGGAACCTTTTGACAGGTCAGTTTAAAAAATGTCTTGCAAACTTTAATCAGACATTGAGTGAAAAGTTCAATATGTTTTACACACAGCAATTCATCATAGGACTCTGCCCTCAAAACAGAAGTGACTATTAAATTGATAAGCATTGTGAAAGTGTTCAAATGCATTCAAGTACTTTTTTTTCCAGTACACGAAGGGCTCTTTTGCATTCAACATTGTGAAATTTGACTTCAATGTTTTATCTGGACATTATTTACTTCTTCAAACTGATTTGAAGTCCAGGAAACTGTTACACATTTTAAGTACTCTTTTAGTATCTAGCCGGTGTAAAACCAAAAATACCATATAAACACCAAGGAGTTTTTGAAATGCTCATGAAAACATCAAAAATAACCAAATGTACAAAATCCCCTTGAACAAAATTGACTCTCTAACAAGCTCATAAAACTATCAATTTAACACAGCCTTTCTTACTTGGGCCATATCTAGACAGCCAATCTGTTAATCAAAGCATATATACTGAATACTGGAACAGTGGTACGGAAGGGACATGGGAGATATGCAGAGAGTTGAGTAAATGAACTCTTGGGGCCCAACAACCATTCTGAGGTCCTGGTGGACAGAAACTGATTTTGGCATGCCTTGGTATTTAACAAGTCCATTTCTGCTCCAGGCAGTGGCAGATCGAAATGTTGCTAGTGTCCACTTCCTCTGAATAAAAGTACAGTGAACAGGCAATGTCAGGATTGTTGCGGAACCAGAGTTGTGTCCAACTCCCAATTCCCATCATGAAGATGAGCACAGAATCTCACAATGTCACAAGCAGCGAATAAATGAATCACAGAATCCCGACAGTGTGGAAGCAGGCCATTTGGCCCATTGAGTCTACACCAACCCTCCGAAGCGTATCGCACCAGACCCACTCCTGCATTCCTGCATTTCCCATAGCTAACCCACCTAAGCCTGGGCACTGTAGACGATTTAGCATGGCCAATACCTTGTTGGACTGTGGGAGGAAACCCACGCTGATACGGGGAGAATGTCTTTGTGGAGTTTGCACAGTTGCCCAAGGGTGGAATTGTGAGGCAGCAGGGCTAACCACCGAGCCACCGTGCCTGGTAGACTGATAACAATAATGACTGAATGAATGCTTTGCAAATGCAACATTTGCACATGGCAGCAACACTGGAAAACTTTAATGTGTTTGACAAGATGAGAGGAGCCAATAACATCTTCAAAGAATACATTTTACCAAATATATCAGCCATATAGTTAAAGCACCTCACCATTTAAAGATGAAAAAGTCTTTTACTGATGCCAAAAGAGGTTGTGTAGTGCCCCTGTATACCCCAGTCTACACCTGGGAGCCCTCTTTCACTCTCAGTCACTCATTAGAGCTGGATGGCAACATGACAGTTTACTAAAAGATCAGAGCACACACACAGCAAACATCACTATTTCACTACATTAAAAAAAAATTATTTCATGAATGCTGAAAAGGAATTGACAACGGACCTTCACTTGCCCTAACACCCATTCCTCCTCACAAATAAACAGGCTCTTCAGATATTTGGGAGGAAAGAAAGGCATGTGAAATAACTCCAGAGGCCAGTATCTCATTACCAAGTCACCCTTAATTTACACAGCAATAGTCCTTGACTTTATTACTGCCTCAGAGAGAGTTAGGTAGCAGTGTCAATATCTGTCACTCATCCTTTTTAATATGTCAGCCCAGACTCCCTAATTGGACCAGATTAACAGCCACAATCAGGGAACTCAAGTCTGAGGTTCGGCTGGCTGACCTTGTGACAATCATTACAGCATGTTAGGGAACGAAGATTGTGAACGCCAGATGCAGGTTAATACTGAACTTGCTTTCATCATATCATACAATAACAGATTCCTTCTGTTCAAAGTGACATGTCAACTCTTCTCCTCAAGGCTCGTCCTGAACTGTCTTTTTCTGCACAGACTTCACTGTAAAAATGCTCAGCCAGAATCCTGGGAATGCGCACGATCTTCATCAGCTACAGCTGTGGAGGATACCCTTGATCTCCAAAGGTCAATGCTGAGAATTGCATTTCTTCAGAAATGATTGTTGAAACACTTGTGTGATGTGTTACTGGTCATAAATGTTGACAGAATGGTATCCTTTTTCTGTTGATGTGCATCTGGCCATGGAAAAGGGAAGCACATATGGCTATGTGCAAGCAATGCATGATTTGTGTTGTGAGGGAGTCTAAACACTGATTAAATTTGAAATGCTTTGTCATATTGATGTCGGATTTCCATGGAGCAGCTGAAAAAAATTGTATCAACAAGTCTCGAATGCGTTGGATCACAGCTGTTTGGCACATATTACAGATGTTCCCAGTGGCAGCCTGAATGATCCTCTTGGACAGAAGGGAAGTGGTTAGGAGCCACTGGCAATATAATGAACATAGTGAACTTGTGTCAAAGCTCATTTGAATGAGATCACAATTTTGACAACAGATGGAAATGGAATTGTTCAATGCTAAAACAATCAGTGAGGAAATATGCATGCCACAAAGCTTTAAATATCTACAAATGTACTGTGCCTTCCTGCCTCCAGATTCTCAATTTGTGACTTTATTTGCACTTAGCAATAATTGTAACAAATGTGGAAACTGGGATGGATGAAATTACAACAAGTGATTACTGCTTCATCTGACTGCACACACCAAAAAAAATTAAAAATCACTAGACACTTCTGTCTGCATACAATGAACAAGTGGGCGGGCACAAATACGCAAGGGTTTTAGCATAAAAAAATCCCCATCCCCTTTCCAAACAGCCAAAAATCAGGTGAAATGCAACAGGAAACAGTTCATCTGATCCAATGAGTATGCAAAACATGTGGAGTATTGAATCAATACGCAAATAGAAACGAATTTGACCAACATTCCTTTGTCACTCAAAAAGTTTCAACCGTCACCAGTAGCAAGTTCTAGACCCAGCAACAAAAATTTATTTTTGTTTTTATATACTGCCTTGTAGGTCAGCAAGAACAAACGTGTTGGGTAAAATGGGACTTGCAGCATATTTTAATTGCAGTTACAGCTGATCTAAGTTTATCAAAGGAGGGGGAAAAGATGAGATCTGCTAGTAATGTGTTAGCGTAGTCAAGTCTACAGGTAACAAAGATACAGAGGAGGGTAAATCGGCTAATGCAGGAGCAGAGTCAGGCTGTACTATGGAGATAAAAATAATAGGCTTTAGCAATGGCATGCATGTGCAGTCAAAATCTCCTTTCAGGGTCAAACAGGACACCACATTGTGAACAGTCTGTATCAGTCCCAGGCAAAGAGAGGGATGGAGTCAATAGCTAAGGAGCAGACATTGTAGTGGTTCAGGGGAGTGGGGGGTGGGGGTGGCTGGGGCTAATGCAATGGCTCCAGTTTTGCTAATATTTATATTTACATCTACAGACACATTAGGGAACCCAACACCGGTGTTTTCAGATGATGTCGCACTCAAGTGTAGTGTAGAGAAAAATGTTGATGTCAGCAAACAAAGTTATCTACCAAAATCAAACTTTTAATTATCATCATAATACATGACTTCTGTTGAAATCCTTAAATAGAGGATCTACTTCTGCTGGGTGGTTTGAACACAGGCCTCAAATTAAGATTATGCATCTTATCGTATCTTTGCGCTCCATGAAGAACAGCATCCAAATACTTTGATTCAAAACACCACACATGACAGTCACATTTTTAAACAGAAGATCATACGTAAAACTATTCAAATACTCTGACTTGACTCCTGAAGCAAAGATCAATTTTACTTATCCTCATGGTTCAGAAAACAAAAGCCCACCACTTTCACGACTGTAATCACCTCGGTGTGCCTTTCCCTGTTATACAAGCCAAAGGGTGAAAGCAGATGTTAAATGGGTACTGTGCCAATTAAAACCAGCCTGTTTGAATGAACAGATTTTGCATACAATTTTGTTTTAAATTGCTAATGACTATAAATTTGAGCTTGCCTTGAGATGATAAGCAGATACCTGTGAACATTTAGCACTAAAGTATGCATTTAATGCCATTTTGATGGAGTTGTGGGCTCCTTTCACCCATTGAAGGTGTGGAGTTGTCTCACTAATATTCAGCAGCACATTGCAAGATAGCTCAGGGCAAAAAGGAGAAGGCTTTAGATTCTTGCATGTGACACTGGAGATTTGATGCTGTGGTGAAAGAGGGTTGGAGTGTGGAAAACTATCTCAACCTCCGACCCTTCTCCTCTATGGCAGGTGACGTTTTCTGCCTACCTTGTATTCTCCTTCCTTTTTCACGTCAACATCAAGAGATATCAATCACAAAGAACTTCCTTTTCCCTGGTGACTCATTATCTTGTCCAATGCAGTACTGCCTTTTATTTCCAGCTGAAATCCTCGGAGAATTTCTGAAGTAAATACTAATCAGTGCTTAATTAACAAAGTGCCCCACACAGCTATAGTCTCCCAATGGGTTTCAGAAGTCCACTTCACAGCTCCAGCAGCAATGACCACAAAATTGGAAGTATTCCTTAAAGTGGCACATGAAATCAACATTAATGTTGTGCTCACTCCCAAACAGCCGATTGCTGTTAGGTAAGAGTGTTAGTTGAAATGCTAGCTCCCAAGATACTATGCAACATCTTTAATGAGTGCTAGCAGGCATTTTAAGTATCTGTTGTTAAACAAGTCTTCAGGCAGCCTTTCTTAGGGCAGTCTTTAATTACTTTGCCAGGATGGCACCTCACAGACAGCACAGGCTAAACTAACAATTCAGCTTAAGTACCCATCTTCGCCATTTCTTTACTGCCCAAATATTTGGGTGACAGTTACTCCCAAAACCCTTAAACGTAGGCACATATTTAAACTTTCACAGCCAATCATGGTTAATCGCTGTTATGAAAAAGAGAAGTATTGGAAACAGGAACAATTAGCCTCTCTGAATATCTAAATGAAACTAATAAAATGGCCCTTTAATCAGACACAGATGCCTAAATATGGCCCTCAAAAATGTATTTACTCACCTAGACATGTATTACACTTTTGTCACCTTTGGGGCACAGATGACACCACTGGAAGCCAAAGTCAACAAGTGAACAGTACTGATTTCAGTGGAGAAGCAAGTATGCCACAAGAATTGCCACACTATTTCCATGTAATTATTTCCAGATATTTTCCATACTCACAGTTCCAAACAAACAAATTTGATTCCTCACGGCAGAGGGTGTTTTCAGCCGGTTCACCTCATACTTGTTAAATACAAACACACAAATTAGGAGCAGACGGAGACCATTTGACCCTTCAAGCCTGCTTCACCATTTAATAAGACCACAGCTGACTTACATGTGTTCTGAATTTCACATCCTACCTATCCTTGATAACCTCAATGACTTGCTAATTTGAAAAATGTAACAAAATACAACTTGGCTATTAACTGGGACACCATTCTTCTGCATCATAAACAATGATTCCAGTTACTCCTTGCAGTAATATTGGGTTTAAGTATATTTAAACTCAGTTTAATATCTCAACTATATTGCGTATTGTTCTATATTTACTAGGGTCTTGATTAATGTTACTACTTGCTTTTTGTTTAGGAGATTGAAATGTCCATTAATGCTCTGCAGTTTTGTAAGCTTATGTAAGGTTACAGCAACAGAAATGGTAAAATTAAAACGGGAGTTTGTGGTGGGGGGAGCACTGGTTCATTCCTCTATCTCAACTCTTCTCTGCATCCAATGCATTGATTTTCAAGCATCCTTTATTGAGTATTTCTCAGTATGTTCCTTAAACAGTTCTTCTACTTTATTTTGCTGCAAGTGGAGCAGGATCTTCTGGCAACCCAACCTCTTTCCTAATTCTATAGGAGATTTTCTAGCTAGCTCACTGCTGGTGAGCTCTTAGCAAGGTACTTCCCTCTAGATCCTTAGCATGTCCAAGGTATTGGTAAATGGAGCAAATATTGCCAGCAACTTTTCACATTAAAAGCTGTCTAAACGTTACCAAAATCTATCAAATTTACAAATAAGTCAACTTCTTTCAAAAGAATGAAGTACAGCATGACAACATGAAAAATATTAACATGGCAGTAGATACTAAGGAGACAAGAAGAGCATTAAAAACACAGAAAAAGTACGGACTTAAAAAGTAGTTAAGCAATGAAACAAGAAAGGAGAAAGACAACAAGAAGACAAGAAAGGGTCTTCCTATCAAAAAAAAAGCTTTTACTTGAATCCTCAGTCTGAAAAAGAGGTGCACAAAGCACCTCCCAGAGTTAGAGCTATAAAGGGGTATGGGGAGAAAGCAGGTGCAGGGTTACTGAGTTGAATTATCTACCATGATTGTATTGAATAGCAGGTATAAGCCTGGTGGTAGGATGAGAACTGTGAGAGCGCCTCAATCTTGAAGTCCCCTCTGAAGACATTTATATAAAACACTCAAGAGACCACATCCGGAGTACTGTGCACAGCATTTGTCACTTTATTTAAAAAAGGATGTAAACGCGTTGGAAGCAGATCAAAGGAATACTACCAGATTTAAATGTAAAATGTCTGTCTTATAGGAAAGGGCTGTACAGGCTAGGCTCGCTAGAGTTTAGAAGAGTAAAGGGCAACTTGACTGAAACATATAAAGATCCTGAGGGGTCTTGATTGGGTGGATGTGGAAGGAATTTTGCTCTGGTGGGAGAATTAAAATAGGAGTCGCCATCTAAAAATAAGGGATCAACCATTTAAAACAGAGGTAGGGAGAATTCTTCTCTCAGAGGGAAAACTCTTTGGAACCCTTCCTCAAATCATAACAGAAGCAGGGTCTTTGAATATTTTTTGAAGACAGAAACAGGAAAGGTTAAAGTATAATCAAGGGGTAGAAATGTTATGGGGGTGCAGTGATTAGGGGAATTTGGAGTAATCAAATCAGCTATGGTCTTATTGAATGATGGAGCAGGCTCCAGGCCCAAGAGACCTACGCCTGCTCCTGCATCACATGGTTGTCTCTTTGTATTACACTAACTGGGGATACTTACAAGATCCAATAATGCTGAATATCAGTTGTTTTGTAGAACAGGCCTTTAAAAGAATATGTGCAATGATGTGTACTAAAAGAGAAAAAGTGCTAATTAGTTGGCAAGTATTCTTTTAAATTCATTCAGGGAGGGATGGGTGAGTGGAGGGTGGTTAATAGAACTGCTGGCTAGGCCAGCATTTATCACCCGTTCCTAAATGCATTTGAGATGGTGGAGCTGATTGCATCCTTGAAGTTGGTGTAGGTACATCCACAATGCTGTTGGGAAGGAAGATCCAACACTTGAGCCCTGCGGAAAGGACTCTGGCCAAGGCATTGCCATCGAAAAAGCAACAATAAATTACAGACTGTCCATGTTTCCCGGTAATTCAATAAAAACGGGCAAAGACTTGAATATTCTTTTTGTTTGTAAGCAGTAAGATCTTGTGTATAAACGTATGCCATTTCTTGCAAACGTGAATAAGTTATGTTATCTACACTAAGATAATCAGTTGAGCTCGCAGGAGTAGTGGAATCAAGCACCCTGAAATTGTTCAAAGTAACAGCTGTTTGTGGAAAGGAGCTACAGGAGAAATGTTTTGGATGAATGAACCAAGATGGGCCAAATGATGTTTCCTTTTTTTCTTTGACCAGGAGATAGAAAATGAAGTAAGACTGGGACCAAACAAATGGAAAAGATATTAAAACCAGTCTAATCCCAATTTTCACCCAAAGATTGATGGCCATTTCAGCATAAAACTGATCTTTTCCACAGTTCCCCAAAAACATGAGGCGGCAATGGCCTAGGTGGTATTATCACTAGACTATTACTCCAGAGTAATGTTCTGGGGACCCAGGCTGAAATCCTGCCATGGTAGATGCTGGAAATTGAATTCAATAAAGATTTAGAATTACAAGTCTAATGAGGACCATGAATCCATTGTTGATTGTCAAGAAAAACCCATCTAGATCACCAATGTCCTTTAGGGAAGGAAACTGCTGTCCTCACCTGGTCTGGACTACATGTGACTCCAGACCCACTGCAATGTAGTTTTAGGGCAATTAAGGCTCAGAGATGGGCAACAAATGCAGGTCCATTGTCTTTAAATGATTTGAAATAATAAAAGTACAGACTACACATAGTATATGACAAGCAGGAAGTACTGAACGAAGTTCCAGCACAGACAGGAATGGATGCTGTCATCTTCCTCTGTTAGTTTAAAGCCAATTCAAGTTAGTCAAAAAAATAGTGATATTAGTTAACACAGCAATGTAGTATGGGGTTACTGAAAGCTTCAATCACAGGTGCAACAAAACATACAGGACATCACAATATCAGCACTAAAACACAAGGCATTGCTACACAAGTGGAATTGAGTCACAAGGAAGGAAATCTTTATAAGTAATATAAAATAACAGCAAAAAGTCAAAGAACAAAGCTATATTGCCAAAACAGTAGAATTTATGAGGAGACATTTAGCCTTATCAGACTGGAATACTAGACACAGTACTGGATGCCGAATGAGAGAAAAAAAAACAACAATCACCACAGATAAGTGGGGACTCAGGACAGTTCCTAAATGGAACAGAAATGAGACTTGCAAGATTAACCAGAGAAGCCTGGCTGCAGTTTATGGAGACTGGTAAGAACAAGACACTTGACTAAAATATTAAATGGACCAGATAAATCAATTTTCCTTCAAAGTACCCACTGAAGAAAGAAGAGGATATACATTTGAATTAATAAAAGGTAAATTGAAAACGTTAAAGAAAGATTTTTCAATGAGAAAACAATAGCTACTCAGAACAAAATCTATGCAAGGTAACATGGACAAACACTAATTAAACACACTTTCGGGAGAAAAAGAAACAAATAACTGTGGATGCTGGAAATCAGAAACAAAGACAAAGTCAGAAGTTGCTGCTAAAACCCAGCAGGTCTGGCAGCATCTGTGGAGAGAAATCAGAGTTAGCATTTTGGGTCCAGTGACCCTTATTCAGAGCTGATGGTAGCTAGGAAAAGGTTGATACTTATACAGGTGGCAGCACAGGGGGGGTAAACAATAGGTGGAGATAGAGCCTGAACAGACAGAAACACAGTCGGCCAGACAAAGCAGTGGTTAAAGGTCAGTCTGGGGGAACGAATAGCTGCTGATGGGGATTATTAGTAGCTGACAATGGGTAGTGTGTGGTAGCAGCCCATGTGATGACAAGGCCTGGTGTGTGGGGTTTGGGGTAAGGACATGGCCTCGAGCACTAAAATTGCTGAACTTGATATTGAGTCCAAGCGGGAAGTGAGGTACTGTTCTTCCAGCTTGCGCTGAGCTTCAATGCAGCAATGTAGCAAGCCTGAAACAGTGATGTTGGCCAGGGAACAGGATGGGAGTGTTGAAGTGGCAGGCAACTGGAAACTTAGGATCTTTTTGTAGACAGAACACAGATGTTCTGCAAAGTGGTCACCCAGTCCACATTTCATCTCCCCAGTGTAGGGGAGACCTGTTTGTTAGCAGCAAATGCGGTTGACTAGATTGAGTGGAGTGCAGCAAAAGTGCTGCTTCACCTGGACAGTGTGTCTGGGGCCTTGGTTGGTGAGGAGGGAGGAAGTAAATGGACAGGTTGCAGTGGAAGGTGCCATGAGGCTGCGTGGGCTTGAGGCCATGTCTTTACTTCAACCCCTACACACCAGGCCTTGTCATTATATGGCCTGCTATGGACCACACACTACTCATTGTCAGCACAATACCAATTTTTACACTTCTCTGTTTGAATTTGCCAAGCATTAAACATTGCAAAGCATTTTACTGAAGTATTGTTCTTAGACAAAAGGAAGTTATTTAGCAGTGGTGTCGTGACGATGGCACTTCCTAACTTCAGAACTGCCAAGTACTACTCCCTTGCAATGATGAGGAAATGTCACACTATCAGAAGTACGACCTTTTAGCTAGCATGTTACACCGGGATCATATCCCCCTACATAGCTAATCATAAAACAAACCCTTTTGTGATGTCCACCATTCAACTGCCTGGTCATTTATTTCATCATGTAAACAACTGTCTGTTACATCTGTCTCCATTACAACAATGATTACACCTCAATTATGCGTCAGTGTTAACAAAGTGCTCTAAACTAAGGGCCTTAGTTTAAGAAAAGGTCTGTCTTTTATGGGCGACACAGTGACTCAGTGGTTAGCACTGCTGCCTCGCAGTGCAAAGACCTGGACTTGGGTGATGTGTGGAGTTTGCACATTCTCCCGGTGTCTGTGTGGATTTTCACTCACAGGCCAAGGATGTGCAGGTTAGGTGGAACGGTCATGCTAAATTGCCTCATTGTGCTCAGGTGGATTAGTCACGGTAAATGCAGAGATTCTAGGATAGGATGGGGTCTTGGTGGGATGGTAGGGATTCTATGATTAAGGCAGAGATGGGGAGAATTTCTTTCCTCCCAGGTGGCCGCTAAGAGGTGAAATTCTCTACATCTGGAAGAAGGTAGTAGATGCTCAGTCATTAAATGCATTCAAGACCAAGTTAGATAATTCTTTGATAGACAAGGGAGTCTAGGTTCATAGGCAGCAGACAGGAAAGTGATACTGAGACCAAAATCAGATCAGTCCTTATCTCACTGAATAGTCAAGCAGGCTTGAAAGGCAAAATAGCCTACTCCTGCTTCAAAGTCCAATGCCTTCATGTCCTGAGAATGTGAAAGGTAGGATAAGACAGTCATTTTTTCCTCAACTGTGAGTGTTTCATCTCAGATAAAGATTTAGCGTTCATATTTTAGACCCAGGGCAAGCAAAATCACATGCCAAATTTAGTTGTTTCTTTCATAAATATGTACCTCAGTAGAACTGATAAAGAAAGGACTCAGTTCCTTCCCATCACAATCTTATCTAGCTTTTGACCATGGGATTTTGTCAACAAGTTTGCAATGAATGTGCACTAAATTAGCATGAGCAAATAAAGGAGAAAATCAACAATAATAAAAAGGGAACCAGAAGTTCATCAACTATCGTATGCTCCCTTTATGTTAGGAAATTAGCTCAGGAAGTGGCTTAAGTTACATGATGTAATGCAGTATGTATCTGAAATTCATATTGCTGACAATGTCAGACTAGCAGAACAACATGAAGTTTGTGTGCAGTTTATAAATCATTCAACTATTTCTAGCCTCCCAACCTATAAAAAAAAGGTATGTTCATTAAAAAATCTGTTACTGTAAAATGTGGTTCTATTCTTGACCTTTAACATCTATGGGAACCTAATCTAACTGAAAATAGGGAAGTCCTTTTTCTAGTACTGTACACATATTTCTCAATAATCAACGTTGGCTCAGTGGTACCCTTCACACTTTTGCAAAGGTTCAAGAGTTCAAACATCACTTTAGTAGATAATTTAAGATGACACTTCAGTGCAATACCACCGTGATGCTACATTAGTGGAAACTGGATGACACGTTAAAGTTGCTGTCTGAGATGGATGTAATAAAAATCCTACAACACCATTTTAAAGCAGAGTTAGGAAATTATACAGCCTTGGTCTTCTTTAAATCCAACTTCCAACAAGTATGTAATTAGTATTTTTTGGAAATCATCATTCACATGACTGTATGATACCAAATCAAGATAGGTGACTGAGATAACAAGGTGTACAGCTGGATGAACACAGCAGGCCAAGCAGCATCAGAGGAGCAGGAAGGCTGATGTTTCAGGCCTAGACCCTTCTTCAGAATTAAACATTTAGAATTTGAACTAACATACCTCATTTTGCTTGTTCTTGGTTTTATTAGTGACACTTTGCATACATGTGGGTGTAAGAGAGACAGAGACAGCAAGTGAGTGAATCATGTGCTCTCAACCTACTCTTGGAGACGGATTCTTCTTTTAAGTGTTGTAATGAGGGTATTTGCCTGATATTTACTTAGATCTTTGTTTAACACTGATTAAGAAGGTTGAGTTTTGGAATATCTCAAAGCCCAAGAGATGCAAGTACTGCTGGATAGCACAGGTGAGTACCTTTGCAGCATTACTTGTAAATGACACCAAGAATGAAATGTGTCCCCACACTAGCACCAAGAAACCTACATTGTTAACCCCTGTTCTTTCCACTACACCAGGCCTACTCATCTGATTGGTCAATCTAAATGGCTATAGACATTAAATTCAGCAAGACCCAAAGAAAATATGTTCTCCCTGACTGCAGAACTGCTCAGTCACCTCCACTTCCCTATGAATATCAGGACAAGTCACTCCCAACACCAAGCACGTTAATTGATACAGTCTAATGGGTGAATTGGACAACTAGACTGCTGATGCATGCCGGTAGAAATTCTACCAAAAGACATTTGTATCAAACATCTGGTCAACATTCTTTGTTCTACCAGCAATATGAATTTGCACAATGAACAGCAATAAGCTCTCTAAGCTAATAACGAAGTGTTGTCAAATATTTTCAAAAGTCATTTAGTTTGCACAAGAATATATTTCCTTCTTTTGAATTACACAACCACTGCACAGCTTCGTCCTTACAGAGATGGGAACCTTCCTGAAAAACAGCCGGTGCCTTCTGTCATGAGGTATTGAATGGGATTAAAACCACTGCAAAACATTAACAAATTTAAGTATGTATATAAAAAGGTTTACCAAGGTCAAAATGATGCAAAATAAATTTTATACAACTTTTAAATTTGATTATGTAGCAATCAACCAAGATTAACGTTTTCCGTTGGCTACTGGATAAATATCTAAACACTGTAACACAAAGTATTATCATAGGAGTGAAAATAACATTAGACTCACACGAGTCTTTTGCTGGCACTTTCTTTATAAAAGGCTCAAGGCTCTAAAGGGAGAAGTCAGGGTTTATGTATTTATGCAAGTTTGGCTGTTACATTCCACAAGATCATCATTTGGCACTTACCAATTCAAATTTCCTCCCAAGTTATACCAGAAAATAAACATTCTACACCATTGCATTTCACAGAGGTCCTGTGGTGCAGTCTTGGTGTCCCTACATGCAACCCAAAAGTTTTGAGTTCACTTCCCACTTCAAAAGTTGATGGCCACTGTTGCTAACACGCGTCATATTTAATGTTCCTTGGAAGACTTGAGCTTCGAAGGATTGTAAAACACAAGATTTATTTCAAGTTTTGTTTGTGGGATTATCTGGAGAGGTTTCTTTAGAAGAGTTAATTGAAAGGTCACTGTGAATGCCTGAAATTAAATTTTTAGCAAGTCATCCTGGAAACTACATGACTGGTGGCAACTGTTTGTACTGTTGTAAAGTCCAATTGGGCCTGTTTGGAAGTGATTGGATGGAGAGTGCCATAGTTTGGATCATTCTTGGGCTGGTACTTTTTTGCCTGCATGAATAAACCTAATGGTCAGAACTTTTTTTTTCCCCCCTGAAGTGAATCTCTGCAGAGAGAAATCCTATTTTTTCTCCCCACACCGAGTGAGTGAGACTGCGAGAGACAGAGAGACAGAGAGACTGCGAGACTGCGAGAGACAGCGAGAGACCGAGAGAGAAACATTTGTACTTCCATATTACCAACCGTCTATGTTAACCAATTACTGCATCTTTATCGATTAACTGAAAATTGTGTTAATTAAAATTTGATAGAACTCTTTATTCAAAACCGAAAATATAAGGTATTCAATTGGTCCATGTCATAATGGAGAATTACTATATGTTGTAACCAATGAAATAGTGGGATTAAAGATTACTTAAGTGGCCCAAGAAATAGTGGATGCATTGGTGGTCATCTTTCAAGAATCCATTGACTCTGGAACATTTCCTATGGATATGGGAAGGTTGCTGATATATCCCAATTAACTAAAAAGGGGTAGACAGAAACCAGAGAACTGTGAACCAGTTAGTAGTGGGGAAAATGCTAAAGTCTGTTATAAAAGATTTAACAACAGAGCACTTGGAAAACAGTGACAGAATCAGAGTCAGCATGGGATTTATGAAAAATAAATCACGCTTGACAAATCTACTGCAATCGTTTTTGAGGATGCAACTAACAAAGTTCATAAGGGGGAGCTAGCGATGTGGTTTACTTGGACTTCTAGAAGGTTTTTGATAAGGCCCCATGTAAGAAAGTAGCATATAAAATTAAAGTGTATGGGATTGGGGTTAGTGTATTGACAAGGATAGAGAACTGAACGGCAGTGGGAATGAACAGGTCTTTTTTCCAAGTTACAGACTGAGGAATGGAATACTGCTGTGACCTGGCTAGTCACCACACATATTAATGTGTTAGATTAGAGAATTAAATGTAATATCTCCAAGTTTTCATATGACATAAAGCTTGTGGGTTTACTATGAGGAGAATGCAGTCAAGCTGAGCAAACGGGCAAATGTATGGCAGTTGAAGTATAATGTGGATAAATGTGAGGTTATCTGCTTGGGAAGCAAAAATATAGGAAGGCAGATTATTATCTGAACAGCAAGAGATTCAGAAAGTGGGTGTCCTTGTACACCAGATGCTGAAAGTAAGCATGCAGGGGTAGCAATGGGGCTCTTGTGGGGCAGTGGTTGTGTTCCTATCTCTAAGCCATGAGGCCTGATTCAAGTCCCACCTGCTCTACACGTATGGAATAACATCTCTGAACACCTTGTTTCGACAATATCTGCAGGTGCAGCAGGCAGTGAAGAAGGCAAATAATATGGTGGCCTTCACAGTGAGTGGATTCCAGTACAGAAGCAGGGACGTCCTGCTGCAACTGTACAGGGCCTTGGTGAGATTATACCTGGAGTATGAGCAGGTTTGGTCTTCTTATCGGAGGAAAGATTTTCAGGCTTTGGACGAAATGGCAATGAAGATTTACCAAACTGATTCCTGGGATGACAGGACTGATGTTATGAAAAGAGACTGGATCGGTTAGGACTATATTCATTGGAGTTTAGAAGAATGAAAGGGATCTCATAAAAAAAACTTTAAAATTCTAACAGGAATACAAACGTAAATACAGGAATGATGTTTCCTTTGGAGTCTAAGACCTTTAGGACGGAGATGAGGAAAAATTTCTTCACCCAGAGAGTATGGAGTCTATAGAATTCTCTGTCACAGAAAGCGCAAATGGGATGAAAGGGAAAAAGCAGTAACAGGGTACAGAGTTGGATGATCAGCCATGATCATACTGAATGGCAGAGCAGACTTGAAAGGCTGAATGCATTATTTTCTTTGCTTCTATGTTTCTAAACTAACAGTATGCTCCTCCAACCTTGGTCATAATACCACTGAGGGTAACACAATCCAGTGATAAGGTTACCAAACTGTAAATCCCTCCGGTAAGCCAAGGTAGGCAGTAAGAGCAGGTGTGTTATCTGGTCAGTCACAACCACGTGATGGCTACATCACAACAGGTCCCCCACATTAAAAATAAGGGGATATGCAAAATTATATCCAATGTCTCAAATGCAGGTAAATGTGAAGGTATACATTCTGGGCCATAAAAGATTTTTTTAAAATGAGCAAACAGCTAGAATGAGTGAAGATTTAAAGATCGCTAAAAGGCAATAGTCAAGTACAAAATATTACCATAAAGTCTAGAGGGCCAGAATATAAAGGGGGAAAAAGGTTTGCTACAGCTATACTAAGTAGTGGCTGAACATGTCTGAAGTACTGTGTACGGACCTGGGCACTACACCTTAGAAAGATGTAGTGGAAGGACAGTTGCACAGGTTCATTAAAATGTCTGAAGGACTCCAAAAGTTAGCTAATGAGGCATGATTACATAAACTAAGTTTATATTCCCCAGAATATAGAAGTTTGGGAACAACCTGATTCTCCTCCAGATTCCCTTCGTATTTTATTCCTTAAATTCAGCATTAATTCCTCTAAATGGCTAGTTTTATTTTCTGCCCGCAAGTCAATTTTAAAAGTTAACAAATGGATTTTACTGATCTGATAAATCTCCTATTGCGTGCTTGATGTTTGATCAGCTGTGCAGCAGTTCACCATCAGGAGTAAATACAGTAATATAACAGGCAACAAGGTGCAGAGCTGGATGAACACAGCAGGCCAAGCAGTATCATAGGAGCAGAACTGAAATTTTGTTATAGATGGGTCTAAATCCACCACAAAGTTATATCCTTCAATCTTTGCTGAATAAAAGATTAAGTTCCATGAAATATTAGCAGTGGCATTAAAGCAGCTGAATCTTCATTTCTTATTGTCAAAGACTATCCATCAGAGCAATTAATCAGTCATCACAAAACCAGAAAAACATTTCACATGAAATGGAAAAAATAATTGTCAAACTATGTACATTAAAAAAAAAATCCCCATATACTTGGAGTAGAACAGTTTCCACAGGAATGAAGGTTATCATCACAGAGAGAAAGCAATGCTTCAGCTTCAACGACCATATAACCCCATTGCTGGAGTCACTCTAATATTTAATCAAATCCAGGAAAATTGACATGGAATACTCAGTCACTGATAAAAGTGGCAGCATTAAGATTTGCGCATAAAAATCACTGTTTTATAAATTGTTTTGCCAAACTATTTTTGTTCTTGCTGTATAATATTTTCCAATTGAGCTTGTCTGGAAATATTTCACTTTGCTGCAGATGTAACATGTTCTGCCCACTCTTGGCATTTTGAGCTATCTCAAAATCGAAAGTAGGTTTTCTCAAAAGAACTGATTTTAAAAATATCTGGGACAGTACCAACATACTCACATATAAAAATAAGCAGCAAAGTTAATTGTGAAGAGGCACTGATTTCTAGATTCAAGGTGGCACTGGAGCATAGCGACATTTTGCCAGCTATCTAAAGCAGACCTTCTAATCGTAGAATCCCTACAGTGTGGAAGTAGGCCATTCAGCCCATTGAATCCACATCGACCCTCCAAAGAGGATCCCACTCAGACCCACATCCATACCCACTCCACCCCATCCCCAACCCTGTAACCCTGCATTTCCCATAGCTAATTCACCTAACTTGCACATCCCTAGACACTATGGGCAACTTAGCATGGCCGATCTACCTACCCTGCATATCTTTGGGCTGTGGGAGGGAACCGGAGTACCTCTGCTCTTCTAAACCTCAGTTCTAAGTCTCTCTGCAGCCACAACATTGTATTCTTCAGAGATAGTAGGAACTGCAGATGCTGGAGAATCTGAGATAACAAGGTGTAGAGCTGGATGAACACAGCAGGCCAAGCAGCAGAGGAGCAGGAAAGCTGACGTTTCGGGCCTAGAATTGTATTCTTCGCTCTGTTCTGTTACCCTAATGCACTTTGTATGGTATGATCTGCCTGTACTTCATGCAAAACAAAACTTTTCACTGTACATCAGTATACATAACAATAATAAATCAAATTCAAGAGACCTTCAAGTGAGACAGACCAGTTAGTGGCTTGGAAAGGCTGAAGTCAGACAGAATTTAAACAAGAGAAATGAGAGGTGCTGGTCCAAATTTCTTCTGTGCAGCAAAGCTACAGCATTTTGCTGCCGACTGCTCCCAACCTCACACCTCGCCAAAAAAAAAAGCCTCTTACTGTAGTCATTGAAAATTTGCTGCCCCAACTACTGCACTGAATATACACCAAGATTGATAAATTTAGGATGAAGGAAAAGAGGCAGCTTAAATTACTTTCAAATCAACATGTTCAGACCTGTTATTACACACCACTGTTGCAGTGGGACTTGAACCCTGTCTCCTGGCTCAGACGTAGGGACACTGCCATTACACCACAAGAGCCCTTAGAGAAAGGTAGCTTAATCCCAAACTGGTATATTACTAGCACCTGTGCTTCTGAGGCAAAACGTGGATTCAACTAAGATTCCAGAAATTGGGGACATATTTTTGGCTAATATCCCAAAGAATTGCACAGGTGCTACCCATCAGCCTAGATGTTAAAAGTTGAGTAATGTTTGCCTGATCAGTTGAACACTAATGCTCCCAAGCAGCTATTTTTTAAAAAAAATCATTTCCTCCTCCCTCAACCAATACTGATGAATAGATTAGTTGATCATTGGACTCAATGCTGCTTATCGAGGCAACCCTACCTTTCCAGTACTGACTCATTCATACTGACAAATTTCAGTATTGATACAAAATTAACCTGTGGGAACTGTTGCAAAGTTCAATGCCTGGTCATTATTTGACCAAGTGGAAATAACATTCACAGAATCATTACAGCGCAGAATTAGGCCAAACGGCTCGTCGTGGCTGCACCGGTTCTCTGAACAGTTTGGCTTTGTGCCATTCTCCTGCCTTTTCCCTGTAACCCTGCATGTTGTTTCTATTTAAATAATCGTCTAATGGTGTCCTCTTGAATACCTCGATTGAAGCTACCTCCAACTTACTTTCAGGGAGTGCATTCCAGACCCTGGCTACTCGCTGTGTGAAGAAAATTGTTTCTCCACCTCAGATTTGCCTTTCTTCAAGTTTGTGCCCTTGGTTCTTAAAATGTCTGCACGTAACATTTTATTTTGAAGGCCTATCAAGGGATAAACCAGGTGATTTTATCCAAAAGTACTTATGCACTTATGAAGAAACACTTTTCTAAAAGAATTTAATCTTGAACGGGCACGTTCCCATTTAGAAATGCTGTGTTGAATAACTTGTTGTGCTTTATGCTTCTGTGTTATCAATTAAGCTGTAAATAAACTTGTAAATATGTTAGTCTCACAGCATGTTATTTTCTGCTTTTAAAAAAGCCAGGAGGAGAACGTAATGGTATCCACATACTTCAGCAATAGAAATATGTTACAGTTAAGTGCCATGCAAAGCCAGGTTTGGTGAAATTGCGACATATGCAGATTCTGCTATTTGAAAAGTTACACACCAACACAAAAATACCAAAAGGAAGCATGAAGATTGACAGCTATCTGAACAGCCACTATAGTGTGATGATTCAACCGTTCCTTGTTTGATAAAAGCCACAAACAAAACTTCAACTCAGTACATAGTTCTTTTGTCATTTGTGATTTACAGGCATGTTTTAACATACAACTGTTGTGAACAAGAATGAACTATGAGTGAACTGATGCACATCCACAAGAAATACATTTAATTTAAATGATTTTTAAATTTTTACTTAAGATTTATTTCTTTAAACTCTTTCGGGTTTTTATTCCTTCTGTTGAAGGAAACAACCCTGCTGCAAAAATAAGACAATTTGCTTCACCAACAAATCATTGATTTTATGGCAGGCATAATTTCAAATACAAATGTAACCTAGGAGTAGACCCCAGATCACCTCCACCCAATTGATCCTTCTTGACTTGAAAAAAATGAAGCTGGCCTGTTACTTTGGGGTTGAGTAACCCTGTTGCGTGCAAGCCATTTCCTATAACATGACTTGCTCCACTGCAACAAGGTTGTGTAAAAACAAAGCATTGCTACTTCAACCAAAGCCTTCTTCCTGCCACAGAACGCTACTTCTGTTAGGAAATAACTTACCGCGAAGTTTGGATGTGCACATTTGGATGTTTCTTTGGGACTTTAATGCAAATAGTAGAACAATTAAGGAGTCATTCGACAACAGAACTGGAGCTGTTGCCAAGTATGCCAGGTTATAATTTTACAATATCTGCAGGCTACAACTTTATATTTTATAATTAATCAATGTTACTAAATTTCTCAATACTTACATTGACTGTATTCAGTACTGATTTGTGGCATTTAACAATTTAAAGTATTGAAGTCTTTGATTAGCTATGATTCTATTAAATGGCAGGGCAGGCTTGATTGGCTGCATGGCTTATTTTGTGGCTAAGATTCCATTTTCCAACCATATATAGAAGCTGCAAATATAAATTCACTCTTAGGCCCTTCATGATTCCACAGACCTGGTAATTAATGACTTTCTTGAAATAGTCAGGGTATCCTGATGGCATGTAATGGTTCCTTTCATGAGGTAACCAGGTTTGTGAAATGCAATAGACACTCTAAAGTGAGCCAATAGGAAACACACCTCAACATTTAACTTGGTGACAAAAAGTGGTTAACCACAATTTCAGACCATTCCCCCAAAATCAGCATACTGTCAAATGTAAGCCAAATCAGCTTTAATTTAATATCACATTTTTTAAAGAAGTGCACAAATAACATACCAATGTATTACACAAACTCTTTGGTACTTTGTTAAGAGTGATTGCAATAGATCCATGGTTCTCAGGTTCATGTCTAACATCCTCAAGAATTTTTTAACCATTCAAAACAACAGTGTGAACAATCCGTATTTTCCCTTACTTTTGAGGGATTAGTTTGGGAATCATTAAATTAGTACACATCCTTTCCTCATGGCCGAACTAACTGAAATTATGCTTTTCTCTCCTTGAGCAATGCCCTTGTTCCTTTCAAAACTGCAGCTGTTAAGCCTGCCTCCAAATTACAGCTTCAACTCCCACGACAATAAGAATTTTCCACATTAACTCCAGCTTACATTTTCTTTCCAAATCTCCAAAACACGTGAACCCCACCTTAATCTTCGCTAATCTTATCATAATTCCTCATTTGAGTGTCTCCTGACTTGACTGTTTCACTGGTCTCTTGGTTAGTTTTCCATTCTTCAGAAATATCATCTCAAATAAAATTCTCAGGCCCATTACCCTTCCTGTAGCGTCCCATCCATCCTTCCCACCTGTTTAATCCCAAATTAAAAAATTATCATCCTCATTTATAACCTTTAATTGTAACCTTCCAGTCCTATAGCTCTCCAATTTATAGGCCAGACTCTCATGGAACAGATAACAACTAAGTGTCAAGCAAGTTCTGGTTTCCATTAAAGAGGTCCCTGCCTCTAGAGATGGGTTCTGAAATTGCAAGAGAAGCAAACTAGAATGTTAGCATTTATTTACTAGAACAGTTGTACTGATTAATGTAAGGCCTTCAAAAACACAACTGCTACATATATCCCCTCAATGTTCCTCCATTCCCTCACATAACTCTCATATCCATTTCATATTCCCATGCACCCTTCATACCAACCCTCTCAGTGTCCATTCAGATAATGATGCACAGAACAAATAAGCCACTGGCAAGTTATAAAAGTTTTTGAAATTCCTCAGAAACTGACTAAATAAGAATAAGTTTTAAGGAAATCTTTTGAAAAGGAGTAGCTTAAGCTAACAAATTCTTCAAAGTGCTAATCAACCACAGGCTTAATGTTACCAATTTCAAAAAGCATTCTTTTCAAATTCACACCTCTTAACCTTGCGTAAATATACACAACGGCAGAGAAAAAAAAACTTTATTCAAAGAAACAATAGGTTACAACAAAGTGACAGATATGTCAACAAATAAAGCTTTCACTCCATTCTGCAACTGTACAAACATTGTTCAGGGAGATCAAAATGCATTGCCATTCTTGGAACTCAGCCAGACATTCATAGTGTGGCTATTTGGTAACTGCATCAACAAAAGCAGGCTGTACAGATGTACTCATTATGAAAAAGTTCAACTGGTCATGTCTGCAATAGAGCCAGCTAGGGAGAGAGGGCTCCAGGTAGCCTAACTGTCTGCACTCTTATCCTGTGCAGGTAAAAATTGCCTGAAACTACAATGGAAATCACTGAATTGTGACCACTGTATAAATTTTAAATATTTCCTGAATCTGCCTGATTCAGCAAAAATCCAATTTTATATTGCTCCAATTCTAGCCTTTTGTAGATCCCCATTCACACTGCCACTCACTGCAACTCCATTTGTGTGACATCAGTGGCAGCTTTATCTACAGGTACCCAGCTCTGGAACTGCTTTCCTAGACTTCAGTTAACTCTGCCTAGTTTAAGATCATCCCAAAAATATAAATAAAAATTGTCAAAGAGATCTGTTCAACTGCCTTTATCTCAGTTGCTCTTTTTCAAATTTTGTTGCACTATAAAAAGATTTTTTTTTCAAATGTTCAAGGTATTATATACATTGTGTTATTGTTATTATATTGTTATTCAAAATTGTGCTTTGGGTTAATAATCGGCTGATTAGTATCAGATTTGTATAGAATAATGCATATCACAGGGTTAAAGTACCGATTAAGAGAGGAAACACATTTTAGTTACTTTCCAAAAAGGACCAATGGAATAAACAATTGCATCTCCAAATCACTTTCATTCATTTTGGACTGAATTAGCCAATGGAGAACTTTACTTTCACATAAATTTTGTATTCTTGAACGTATTTTGGCAATTTTAAAAGCCAGTTAGAAGTTACACAAGAGAAACAAATTCAAGTATGTCAGTGGATCTTGGTGGTCTGAGCAAACATTGAGCAGCTGGATGAAGTTGCTGACAGATCAATATGGACTGGACAAAATTACCAAGATGCAAGAGTTTATAAAAGACACCAGTCAAAGAGGATGCATGTTGTTTGGCTCATTAGGCTCAGCTGTTTTCTACCCTAGTCACTTTAGCTTCAATGAATGACAACCTCACATTCAGCCAGATGCTGGATTGTTGTCTTGAAGTGTTGTAACAGTATCTAGATATCTAATGTACAAAATGCAAGGCTTTTTTTTTAAAACATGATTTAAGTTTTAAATTATACTCCTATCCACATAGACTGTCAAGCATCATGCAGGCAAGGTAATCCACTCCTATCCTGCTGGTCTCCTTCACCTCCCTCACCACCCAGTGAGTCTTAATAACAGCTCAGTCTAAAACCTCCATCAATGCCTCCACTAGGAGAGGTACAAAAGCAGCATGTGATTCCCTGGTAGGGTAAAGGCATCTGCAATTAATTTGGTAATTCTGCATAACATCAGAGCCGGAGATTAGAACCTTATCACGTGGGGGCTGCTTGTTCAAACTGGTGCATTACCATTTCATGGGGAAGCACTATTCAATTGATTTGAACCATTGGGTTCAAATAGCTAATCTTCAAATTTGTTTCTTGCCCAGACAACATTTGCTCCTTTCAACACAACCAGAAGTCCTATGATGGGCAATGCTTTTAAATGAAGTCAGTTACCCGTGTGATTTTCATAATATCAGTTGCCCTACAGCAGACGTTTGGAGACCAGGGCAGCATGATGGCTCAGTGGTTAGCACTGGTGCCTCACAGCGCCAGGGATCCAGGTTCAATTTCACCCGCGGGTGACACAGTCTGTGTGGAGTTTACACATTCTTCCTGCAATTGTGTGGGGTTCCCCAAACAATCCAAAGATGTGCAGTTAGGTGGATTAGCCATGGGAAATGCAGGGTTACAGGGATAGATTAGGTGGGTGAGATGCTCTTCGAAGGGTCGGTGGGCTCGATGAGCCAAATGGCCTGCTTCCATACTGTAGGGGCTGTATGAGGGACATCATAGCTTTGCCAGATTCTGCCATTCCTTCTTGTGTGATGTTGTCAATACAGCATTTTTCATAAGTAGATGTAGTTAGAAGCAGCACCCTTGGCAGCTGATAAATATTGGAGTAAGGTGAGACAGAAAATTGTGAACATCCTAGTCAGTTGTACATCCCACCACCATCACCACCGTAGCATAAAGCAGACAGGTTCCTGGGTTGGTTTGTACAGTTCAGTGCTCCACCATTGTACTTACAAGCAAATCCACAAAGAAAACCCTAATCCAAAGTTTTCATTACAGCTGCTACTGTGTCAGCAAGGAATCGAGATTGAGGTTTCATGAAAGAATTTGAGCTACAATGAAAATATTCTTGTTTTTTCAATCAAGATAATGTAGACAGCTTTGTGGGCAAGGGACTTCAGTATGTATGTTGTCAAAGATAACCTTTTACTCAGTCCCAACTACCTATTTATTACAACAAAAATATTGCGAATTTTACTGAAAAAAAATGAAGCAAAGCCATTCAAAAAGGCAGAATGGTACAAAGCCAACGTCAACCCTTACTGCCAATGAGAAAACATACTCATAGGATTAAAAACAAAAACAAATTGCTGGAGAAACTGAGGTCAGGCAGCATCTGCAGAGAGAAAGCAGAGTCAACATTTCAGGGCCAGTGACCCTTCTTCAGAATCCCACATGCTGCCAGACTTGTTGAGTTTCTTCAGCAATTTTTATTTTTCTTTCAGATTTTCAGCATCTGCAGCTCCTCGTATTTTTGTTCACAAGATTAAACATTTCCCTTTGTTTAGATGGCAACCCCCAAATCTTTGTAAATAACAATAGAATGCAAAGCATTTAGTGCATAGAGAAAATGGGAAAGTAATAGAGAACTTTATTCCATCAACCAGGGAATAAAAATCTGCCTAGATTCTGGCTGGAAAAACCATCTTTTGAAGTATGGAAATGAAACAGAAATTATTCAACTTACAGACATCTGTGAATATTAAAACAGATAAGCACAAGCTTGAACATATGCACATCAACATCAAAAATGTATCCAAGTAGTGTACTCACTTTGTTTAAAAATGATGCAACTCCAAAAATAGGAAGTCATTGTTTTGGTTTTTAAGCCAGTGATCAAAACATAAATATCCAAATATAAAGGTCAGGCTACTTATTCATTCCCTTACGTTCCCCTGCCCATGCATTTAAAAAATAATGCTGAATCTTTATGACATCTATGTAACCAATAATATGAATGTGAGATGCTAAAAAGGAACAAAAAAAAAGAGTTTTGTCGTAGATAGCAAGCTTGAATTGTGAAGTAAAAAAAAAACAGAAATGATGGAAATATTCAATGGGTCAAGCACCATCAATAGAAAGCCAAACAGAATTATTGCTTTATGTGCATGATCTTTCCACTGAACTGGAAAATTTCAGCGGTATAATAGGTCTTAATGAAGTCTGGCAGCAGGGCAAATGGATTGGGGTGGAAAGGACAAACGGCAAGACCAAATGGCAGGGTGGAAGACAAGAGAGTTTAAATGACAAAATCACAACCTCCATCCCTATGTAATTTGTTTTGTTAATGGGCAGTACCTCAGATTCAGACATTTACAGCACAGAACATAGTTATTTGGCCCAAATTTCTCCTTTGTATCCTATTTAGTACAATCATATTGTCTTATATGGTGACCAGAACAACACACAAAACTCCACTTATGGCTCAATCAGCATTTTGTACCGTTCCAATGTAACTACCAGCTGTTGGTAATGATTCTGTTTTCCTATTTGCACCCCCTCGAAGACATATTTCACTTCTTTGCTTGTCCCATTATCACACCCTTTTACGTTGCACTTTTGTACCTTTTAATTTATTATTTCAGAACCTGCCAGACCTACTGAGTATGTGTTTTGCTCCAGTCAGAGCCCAACGTTTATGCAAACTCAAAATTTTTAGCTCTTTATGAAATACATGATGAAAAATTCAAGAGAGTGGGGGATTTCCATTGACTTTACATGGAGTGTACAGTTACCCGAGAGAATGCAACATTTACCTTAGTTCTTCCAAGAGCCCATAGCTGTACTTACTTCTAAAAAATCTAGATTACCTTTCAAGACAGTACTAGCTTCTCATTAAAGGTGGGAAGGTTACCCACAGCCAACCCTTTATGATGATTTAACCTTTTAGGGGTCAATAAGCCAGAATGTTCAAACAAACATTAATACAATCATACAATACTGAGAAACATCCTAACGTGGGAATCCCTTTTAGAGTCAACATGGGATTGACTCAGGTCCAATCTCTTTTGTAATCTGGAGACCACTCAACCCCGGCTCATGATACAGTCATTAAATAGTTAATAAACCATGGACAAGTTCTACTTTGAGACTGTAATAATCATGTGCAACTCAAAAATAATCGGAAATAGATGATCTGTAATAATGCGCAATATTGTAGAAGTAGCCTGAACACTAACCTGTTATCCACCTTCCTGGATGCTCACTATGTCCTATCAAACAATGTTCCTGCAGTTCAGGGTGCAAAATTGCAACAGAAACTGCTTGTGCCTCTAGCTCAAATGAAGATAGCCATATAATCCTGGATAAAATAAGCCTGCTGTACACGACCTCCCTAGCCTTGAAGCAGCTGTCAGTCCCCATGATTGAACCAGTCTACACAGGCCAGAAGAGACTAAACTGTCATCGTGTACAAACAGACAAAACTGCACCCAAGAGCAGTTGCCACTTTTTGTGCTATTGGACACTTTCACCAGATGCACCAACACTGGCAGCAGGACTGCTGTTGACCAACAGAACCAAAACAAAACACTTCATTTGTTCAAACTTGCCAAAGAAATGTGATGCAATATGGTTTCTACCACCTCCAAAACCCTATACATGCTAAAAGAAAACCTTCGTTTTTTTCTTATTTCTGACTGAACTGTATTATGTTAAATTACTGCAAAACAGTCAACTTGAGGATGCATAACCAAAACCATGAAAATTTTAAAAATGTAGCATGCACATTTTGGGCTAATTATTGACGTCCAATCACTTATCAGTAAATACATTACAGAGAAATGCAGATCAAAATGGTTCCCACTGATACCTCCCCAGAGATGCCCCAGGGTGTTTCAACAACCATCATGACTGACTAAGGCAGGCTCAGTGGAACAGCTGGTTTTTTTCCATGTGTGTTCTGACTCCACATCATGCTAGCTGTGATTGCCAGCACCAGTAAAATGACAGCTGATAGCCGTCTAACTTAAAACAAAAAAAAAAGCAAAGTCACTTGGCTCTCTTCTGTGGCTATGTTTATGCTCATATATGTCCTTGGAGAGTGAGCACATGGTGTCCACCAGTGGCCTCAAAACCTTTTGGGAGACATGGGCAGAGGGGATGGATTGCATTATTCCTCCCTCTGATGTTATTTTGATTTAATTCCCTCCCTTGCTTCCATAGCTTTTTGTTTTCTCTTAGGTATTGTGACACGTGAGTTAACGGTTCTTGGTTTAACTAATTAATTGGATAATTTGGTGGTGGGTTTTCAAAAAAAAACCAACAGCCACTTAGACAACATATAGGAGGGGTACAAGTGCCCACAAAATCATATTCCTACAATGAGATTCCAAGTTGCAAGAACAGTATATGTGATACCAACAGAAACAAACAAAAAATATTCATAAATGGTTTACAACAACAACCAATTATATGAAACATCTTGTCTGATACAAGGATGGTCAAGAACGCAAAGATCCATCAATTCACCCAAAATTAAGTGCAACTCAGCACTGGATTACTCGCAGTGCAACTATTTAACTTGAGGGCCCCTTAAGGGCAAGAAATAGAAAGGTTTCTTTGCATCATTACCCCAGCTGAAGCATTAATATTTAAAGTCTCTGGAAAGTACTATTCATTCCACATGAAATGTCGTAACCTACACAGCAGCAGGCCAAGTTCTGGAAAATGGGATGAAGCTAGATAGCTTTTATTATGGATGGAGCAGATACAATATTTGGCTAAATGGTTCCTGTGCTATAAATTCCTAGGATTCTGTTCCAGATTGTAGTATTTTCTTTTAAAATTGGGTATTGTGAGCACTTCAGCCCACTCATGAGACATTACAATGACACAGTCAAGTGTCTACACTTCATGCTCATTGCAGGTACAACAATCACACTTAACAGGTGTCCTGGTTGATTTTTCCTCTTCCCAGTTTGACAAGTATGTAACAGCAAACATAAGTTGAGGAATAGAAATGGCAGCAACTGGTGGCAGTGAATCATTCCAGATGGTCGCTTCATTAAGCTACTCAAGCTCTTCTTCAACAATTTCAGCACATAATCTAAACTTCACTGCAGTGTTGCAGGTGTGTTATCTTGTTGGAGGTGCTGTCTCTCAGATAATGAACGAAGATCTTACATATATTTATACGAATATAAAACATTCCATGCACTACTCTATTGAAAAAAGAAATGAGTTTTTCTGGCACCCTGGTATACGTTTTGATAAATTATTTCTGAAACCCTGTATCATTTCAAATTAGACCTCTGAATCAGCATACTTGCAGTGAAGGAACTATGCTAAAGATAAATTTAGTAGGTGTGGTGTTGGTAAGGACAAATCAAATGCAACTTAAGACTGTAAATTATTCAGGTTCCTGTTAGATATCCTTTGAGGAAGCAATCACCCAGGATTTTACAAATCACATTCAAAACCAGATGGCTGAAAGTCACCAAATCACACACGCACAATCATCCAATGACATTTTGTCCCAAAATGATGATTTTTGGACAGATGGGCTAAATGGCCTCCTTTGTCTTTTCATCACTTTGCAATCCAGTCAGTTAAGCAGGCACCAAGTGTCAAATAGGAACAGATTTTTGTTTTAATTTACTTGTGGGACATGGGCAGCGCCAGTTGGCCACCATTTACTGCCAGTCCCTGGCTGTCCCTGAGAAGGTGGTAGTGAGCTGCCTTGTTGAACTGCTGCAATCCATGTGCTGTAGATTGACCTACAATTCCTTCAGGGAGGGAAATCCAGGATTCAGTGAAGGAACTGCAATACATTCCCAAGTCAGAATGGTGAGTGGTTTGGGCGGTGGGGTTGGTGAAGAAGGGGTTGTGGAAACATGCAGGTTGTAGTGTTCTCATGTATCTGCTATCCTTATCCTTCTAGATGGAAGTGGTCATGTGTTTTGAAAATGGTGGCTGAGGATCTTTGGTGAATTTCTTCAATGCATCTTATAGAAAGTACACACTGCTACTATTGAGTGTCAGTGGTGAAAGGAGAGGGTATTTATGGGAATGTTGCCAATGAAGTAGGCTGCTTTGTCCTGGGTGGTTTCAAGCTTCTTGAGCGTTGTTGGGGCTACACTCATCCATGCAAGTGAAGAGTATTCCATCACACTCCTGATTTGTGCCTTGTATATGGTGGACAGGCTTTGGGGAATCAGGAGGTTACCCATCATGGTATTCCTAGTCTCTGACCTGCTTTTGTAGTCACTGTTTATGTGGTGACTCAAATTGAATTTCTGGTCAACAGTAACACCAATGATTTTGACACTAATAAACAATAACATGACAACATATTGAATGATTCAAACTTGACCATGGTGTCCATTGTTATATCAAATAACTTGCTTATAGTCATTATTTAGCTTCACAGTGGACTGAGGTACTGAAGAGTAGTCATTGTTGTCATAAATTCATTCCACTATGGTTCAATATCTTCAGGAAGGAAGAGTTTAAAAAAGGTTTGATTGTTTTAAGACAGGGAACACAGACAATAAATTAAAGATACAAAGTGATCCAATAAAAAGCTTAGACAAAATTGAAGATAACAAAAATGCAATTAACAGCACTTCACAAAAGCAATTTGAACAGCAAAAATCAACTGTACTTTGAGGTATTTACAATCAGAATTCCTTAATTCCTATTCTTTGGACAACATGATTGTGTGGACATTTTTATTCAGTTTCAAAAGTCTGCCTAGGTGGCGTCTTTGTCCATTTTGTTGATTGTGTTTGTCAACTTCTGCAGTGAACCAGAAGAGGGATAAAAATTTGGATTTTATTACTGGAAAGGTAGTCATTAATTCTGGAGTTACAAACAGATAGCTTTGAAGTCCTGGCCAAGGTGCAGCCAATTATGGCAACTTGAGTTTATTTACATTGTTTGCGTAGAATTCTTCCTCCCTTAAGCTAAGCAGACATCAATTTAATTGCACATTTCAGACGAGATATTCTTGTAACAACAGGACATGTTGTTATTGTTTGTTAGATAAACAGATTACAGTGGACAAACCATGTGTTCCATATCACCTCAGGCTGTTTTGCAATAGAATATGTTTCAGCTAGTAAAAGACCAAGACCAAGTAAAAGGTGAATTTGTAATTCTATATAAAGGAATATTTTAAATGCAGTAGTAGAAATGTCCAGATGTCACCAGATAAAAAGCACAATTGCGTGACTATGCCCAATTAAGACAAAAGCTGTGCTGACCAGTTAGGGATGTAACAAAATTTTCTACCCTTAATGTTTCAGGGAGCCTATCTTCCTTTACTCAGGTCCTCATCTATGCCAACTTAAATTAACAAATAATGGCAAGAATTACTGAAGTATCAAAAAATTACAACATACTGTCCCAAAAAATCATTTGTACTTTGAGGATGCACCTGCTGCTGGAAAGAAGTGAGATCACAATTTATGAAAAGGAAGCAATGAGGAAGGAGTTAGAAGAGAGCAGATTAAAATAACAGCGAGCAAATTAAAAGCTGTGCAGGAATGATTCAGCAGAAGTAAATACTGGGACACAGATGTTTTATTCCATGCTTGATCAATTTGATTTTGTTACCTTTGATCCTCTGAACAGGTCTACCTATGAAAACCCAAAACTGACACCTGTACATTTTTTTGTAAAATTCAGCCTTACATCCTTTCCAAAAGAATATGTCATTTATATAGAGACAGTAGGAACTGCTGATGCTGGAGAATCTGAGTTAACAAGGTGTAGAGCTGGATGAATACAGCAGGCCAAGCAGCATCAGAGGAGCAGGAAAGCTGACGTTTCAGGTCTAGACCTGAAACGTCAGCTTTCCTGCTTGTCATTTATATATTTTGGAACATTTGGATTTATTTTCTACTTTGCCCATTTGATTAAAAACTATTTGGGGTTTGCTGTCAATTTGACTTGTGTCCAGTTCTCCGCTAAAAGCAGAGCAAGAGATAAGTCTAGATGTAGATTTACAACAGCTTCTACAATTCTAGTACTTGTTGGACAGTCATAGGCTTTTATAACAGACAATCCAATCAGTGAACTTCCAGCCAACTATATGTCATTCCAGGTTATAAATTAACTTATAAAACACAAGGTAACAGCAACAATTTTCCCATCAAGTCAGTACTATTCACAATAACTGAGGGTGATTGTAGGAGTAATGATGGATAGACAATAGCTGAAATCAGCTTGTGACAGCAGTAAAGAGTCAAAAAGACTCAAATATTATTGCTTGACAAAATCCTAGAAGTCCCTTCTTAATAGCATTGTATTTTATGTGAACCAGAGGACTGCAGCAACTCAAGCTAACAGTTCACCACTAACCTCACAAAGATAATTAGAGTTGCACAACAAAGGCTGTCCTGGCAAGTGATGTTCACATCAAATGAAAGAGTAAATGTTCTCAGTATTGTTATAAATTTAGATCTGCCATAAGTATACGTTCAGCTCTGTGGGATCTTACTTTCGTGAGATCTGCCTCACTTCCCAAATCTATATTTCCAGAGCAGAACCCAGAAAGGATCATTTGAAGCTCTCCATGAGCTAGACGAGAACTCTATCTTTTCCTACAATCTCTCTGAAGACAGATTGGGTCAATACTAAATTAAGATTACCCTAGTTAAAACCGTAAATACTGTTATTCTACTCTAAGGGAAAGCATACCGAGCACCAGTTTTGGTCAGAGACACTTAATTCAACCAATATACCACATACAATGAAACAAGAGAACATAAAGAATAAACTTCAATGGAAAATATCACTTAATCAAACCAACTCCTCTCCATTCAGTCCTACATCCAAACTAAGATCTCTCACCAGGCAAATTTCGATCTTTTATGTTAAAACTTCTCACAGCACTTTGCTGTCTAACTGCTGCCTTTTTGCCTTTTTTTTTCAAAAAGATGAGCTATTGAATGATCCCAGATGTTTCATAATTGATTTTTTTTAATTTTCAGCTCTGTTTTCACACAGACCCCCAACAAATGGGAACTTGTACAGGCCCAGAAACTTGCAAAGACCTTGAAACTTTTCTTATCCAGACCTTCTTTGTAAACTTTCTTGGTTCCCTTGGCAGATCCAGTTAGCTGGGTTACCACTTAAATCTGTTAATGCTGTTTTGATGTCTGCATTTTCTAAAAAAAAAGAACATGACTACCATGTGACAGAAGTTGCTGGAGAAGCTCAGCAAGTCTGGCAGCATCTGTGGAGGGAAAAACAGAGTTAACGTTTCGGGTCTCGTGACCCTTCCTCAGAACTGGTCACCGGACCCGAAACGTTAACTCTGTTTTTTCCTCCACAGATGCTGCCAGACCTGCTGAGCTTTTCCAGCAACTTCTGTTTTGTTTTCTGGTTTACAGCATCCACAGTTCTTTCGTTTTTTTAATTTTGTTTTTTATGACTACCATGTGACTTTTTAGTCAAAACAGGCTACCTCTCCCACCCATAAAAGGAAGGTTCACCAGCTTGATTTTGACTATTTCAAGTTCATGGAGTTCTTATGGCAACACGGAATATGAATTATTGTCAGAATATCAAATTACCTGTCATTGTATGAGACTTTCGTATCAGATGAGGCATTTAATAACATAATACATCTGCAAAGTTACAAGTCCAATAACATTATAAAAAGCTTCAATTTAAAAGCAGGTTTTTAAATAAGTCCAATCTGGATTTTGAAGAAAATAAAAGTGATCAAAAATTCTAGAAATGGGACCAATACAATACCTGGTGAGTGGTGTACAAGTCCTAAGGGGCTACAGTTTATTTAAATGGTGCACATTTAATAGTTATATATAATTTAGATTACATAATAATGATAAAAAGTCAAAGCTTAAGCCAAATGCACATAGCATTTGTAACAAGGTAGATGAATTATTACCACAAATACTAATAAATGAACAGAACTTGATATCCATTTAGGTGATGCGTTTGCAGCGTAACCAAGGATGGGATCTCAATATTCAGGAATATTTGATGTTCTCGAAGAACTGACAAAACACAAAAAGAGGTGGGGTGGTCCTGTTAATAAAGGATTTACTAGTGTGGTGATGGCAATGTCGCTACAATAGACTGCAATGTGGAATCGGTTTAGTTGGAAATAAGGAAAAGTAAGGGAAAGAAGTCACAGATGGGAGTCTTCCATAGACCCCTGAAGAATTGGCTCCTTGTAGGTCAAAACATAAATCAGCAAATAATGTAGGTGTGCAAGAAAGACAATGCAATTACCATGGGTGATTTTAATCTACATATTGACTGGACAATTCAGATGGGCAAGGGTAACATGGATGACGAATTTGTAGAGTGTATCAGGGATTGCTTATTAGAGCAGCCTGTTGCACAGCCTATTCTTAGTTCAAGTAATGTTTAACGAACTAGGATTAAGTAGAGATCTTGTAGTTAAGGATCCTCTAGAAGGTAATGATTACAAAATGGTAGAATTTCAATATCAGTGATAGTAGCATGGGTGTCAAACCAGTGTCATCAATTTAAATGCAAATTACAGAGCTAAGAAGGAAGAGTTGTCTAAAGCAAGCTAGGAAAATAGAATAAGGGGAAGTCAGTAGATAAGCTGTGAAAAATATTTAAACAGATATTTCATTATGCTCAGGAGAAAAATTGTTCTGGTCAAAAAGACAGACTCAGTGAGATGGATAAAGATCCACGGTTAACAAAGTTGGTCAAGGAGCATATCCAATCTAAAACTAAGGTACACAAAGTGACAAAAACTGATGGTAGGTCACAAGATTGGATAGTTTTTTTTAAGAAAGGAACTAGCAGTGGATGATTAAAAAGCTAATACAAATGGAGAAAATTGATTATGAAAGTAAATCAACAAGAATAAAAAAGCAAGATCCTCTATGGGTATATAAAAATAGAGTGGCTAAAGTAATGAGGATGCAACTGGAGAACTAGGAGGGGAAAAAGGAAATAATTCAAACCAATACTTTGCATCAGTCTTCACAGTGCAGGACACTATGAACATCCTGAAGATATAGATAAGCAAGGTGCTAAAGGGAGGAAAGATCTTGTAACAAACTCTATCACAAGAGAAAAGTATAGTTATAAACTAATAAGACTAAAGTGAGACAAATCACTGGGACCTAGTGGCCGGCACCTAAGTATTTTAAAGGAAGCAGCTGCAGAGATAGCACAGGCATTAGTCAAGGGATTTTGGGAAAGTTTGAGCAGACTGGGAAACCACCAATGTGACACTCCTGTGCAACAAGTGGGGGAGACTGAATGCATGAAACCATAGGCAAGTTAGCCTAAAATCTGTTGTTTGGAAAATACGAGAGTCCAACTTTGAGGAAGAAATAGCAGGATGTTTAGAAAAGCTTACTGCAATGAAACACAGTCACCCTGGTTTTGTGAAAAGGAAACTGTGTTTGACAAATTTGCTAAAGGTCTTTAAACATATAACAAGCAGAGTTGATAAATGGGACCAGTAGATATTGTATATTGGATTTCCAGAAGACATTCAATAAAGGTACCACATAAAAACATTATTGCACAAGAGAGGAGGTCACTGTATTGGGGATGGAGGATTTGTAAACAAAAATGACAGAACATCAGGATTAATGGGCTTTTTCAGGATGGAAAGATGGAACTAGTGGAGTGTCACAAAGATCAGTCCTAGGACGGGAGAGGGGCAAAGTGAAATGTATCTACATTTGATGACATATAAAAAAAGTTTTGTTATCCACTGTAGGAAGGATGCGATGCACTAGACAGGGTGCAAAGGAGATTCACCAGAATGGTGCCTGGGCTAGAGCAATTCAGCTATGAAGAGAGGCTGGATAAGCTCGCGTTATTTTCTTTAGAGCAGAGAAGGCTGAGGGTGGACCGAATAGAGGTGTAAAAGTTTATGAAGGGCATGAGAAGGGTAGACGGAAAACAGGTGTTCCCCTTCATTCAAAGGTCAAGAACAAAAGGGTGTAATTTTAAGGTGAATGGCAGGAGGTTTAAAGGGGATTTGAGGATTTTTGTCCCCCCACTCAGTAATGGGATTCTGGACTGCACACTGGCTGGGAAGGTAATAGAGACAGAAAACCTCATAACTTTTTAAAAGTACATGATGAGCAATTGAAATGTCATAACGTTCAAGAATATGGGCCAAGTGCTGGAAAGTGGGCTTAGAGTAGATAGGTCAACGCAGACTCGATTGACTTAAGGACCTCTTCTGTACTGCATGATTTTAAGACTTAATGTGGGAGGGTATGTCGTAACAAGAACATAAGAAATTTAGAAGGGAATATAGATAGATTAAGTGGACAAAACTTGGCAGATGGTGTTTAATATAAAAAAGCATGTCAATCTGATTCCCAAGTCCATTACTGAAAGATATGCCTTTAATTTTTAATTGTACTCCCGAGTCCTAGACACCTCAACCAGTAGGAACAGTTTCCCTCTGTCTACTTATCTGCTCCCCATAATATTTTGAAAACTTTGATCAAATCACCACTTACATCTGCTAAATTCTAAGGAACACAACATAGCTTGCATACTTGCTTCTCCTAATTTAACAATTGGAGTTTAGCAATCAATCTTATAAATCTATGCAGGTACGGTCTTCTCCCAGGCAGTGGGTAGAATACGGGAAATTGCTCCGTTACCTACCCACTTTTCCTCCGCTGGTGCAGTGGTTCTGTCCCTACATCTGGATCAGGATGCCAGGGTTCAAGACACAACTGGGCCAGGTGAGAGTCATAACATCTAACAGGTTTCCTAGAAAATACCTACCCTGAGGAATTCTTGCAAAGACATAATGGAGCAGAGAAGACTGCGCTCCAATAACCACAACTGTCTTCTTTTGTGTTAAGTTTGACTCCAATCAGAGACTTATTTCCCCCCCAACTTTCACTGGGACCGGTGCTGGATCCACTGCTTTTTGTCATTTATATAAACGACTTAAATTGGATGTGAACATAGGAGTTATAGTTAGTAAGTTTGCAGCTGACACCAAAAATGGAGGTGTAGTGGACAGCAAAGAAGGTTACCTCAGAGTACAACGGGATCTTGATCAGATGGGCCAATAGGCCGAGGAGTGGCAGGTGAAGTTTAATTTAGATAAATGTGCTGGCAAATGTATTTTGGAAAGGCAAATCAGGGCAAGGCTTATACATTTAATGGTAAGGTTCTGAGGGCTGCTGTTGAACAAAGAGACCTTGGAGTGCAGGTTCATTGTTCCTTGAAAGTGGAGTCACAAGTAAATAGGATAGTAAATAAGGCATTTGATACACTTGGCTTTATTGGTCAATGCACTGAGTTATAGAAGTTGTGAGGTCATGTTGCAGCTGTACAGGACATCAGTTGGCCACTTTTGGAGTACTGCATGCATTTTTGGTCTCCCTCCTATAGGAAGGATGTTGTAAAGCTTGAAAATGTTCACAAGGATGTTGCCAGGGTTGGAGGACCTGACCTATAGGGAGAGGCTGAATGGGCTGAGGCTATTTTCCCTGGAGTGTTGGAGGCTGAGGGGTGACGTTTTGGAGGTTTATAAAAACAGGAGAGGCATGGATAGGGTGAATAGCCATGGTCTTTTCCCCAGGGTCGGGTGTCCAAAACTAGAGAGCATAGGCTTAAGGTGAGGGGGAAAGATATAAAAGGGACTGAAGGGGCAATGTTTTCACGCAGAGGATGGTGCAAACATGGAATGAGTTGCCAGAGGAAGTGGTCGGGGCTAGTACGATTATAACATTTAAAAGGCATCTGCATGGGTATATGAATGGGAAGGGTTTTAGAGGGATATGGGCCAACTGCTGGCAAATGGGACTAGATTTATTTTGGACATCCGGTCGGCATGGACGAATTGGACCAAAGGGTTTATTTCTGTGCTGTACATCTCTATGACTCTGATTCCAGCTTTGCCTGGGCTCCTTGATACTGCATTTGACCAAATGCAACCTCAATGTCAAGGGCAGTTGCCTTTGGAATTCAGCTTCTTTGTCCATGTTTGAAGTAAAGCTGTCATGTGCTCAAAGTCTGAGTGGCCTGGCAGAACTTAAACTGTGTGTTAGTGAGCATGTTATTGCTGAACAAGAGCTGTTTGACAGCATTGATGACACGATCATCAGTAAAGTGATGGATGAAGTGTAGGCTGATGGGATGGTAATTGGCCAGGTTGGATTTGTCCTGCTTTTTGTTTACAGACATACCTAGGCAACCTCCCACATTGTCAGGTTGATGCCAATTTTGTAGATGCTCTGGAACAGCTTGGCTAGGCATTCGAATCCTGCCACAGCAGATGGTGGCACTTGAATTCAATAAATATCTGGAAGAAAGAGTCTAATGATGACCATGAATCCATTGTCAATTGTCAGGAAAAACCCATCTGGTTCACTAATGTCCTTTAGGGAAAGAAACTGCCATCTTTACCTGGTCTGGCCTACACGTGACTCTGGACCCACAGCAATATGGTTGACTCTTGACTGGCCAGCAACATCCTCATCCCGTGAATGAATTGAACAAAACACATTCTGCAGCACACTTCCTCAGCACCACTGCTGCAATTGTCAGCTCCTATAGCCTCTGCAGTATCATCCAGCTGTTTTTTGATATATGGAGTGAATTGAATTAGCTGAAAACTGGCATCTGTGATATTGTGGCTTTATGATGGAGGCTGAAATGAATCTTCCACTTAATACTTTTAGCTTAAGATTGTGAATGATTCAGCCCTGTCTTTTGTATTAATGTGCTGGCTTCCCTCATCAATGAGGATGGGGATATTTGCAGACCTGCCCCCTAAAGTGAGTGTTTAATTGTCCACCACCATTCATGATTACACATGGTAGGACTGCAGAGCTTAGATCTAATCCACTCATTGTGTAATTGTTCTGTCTATCTCTTACTGCTTATGCTGTGTGGCTCGCAGGTAGCTTTATCAGATTGGCACCTAACTTTTAGGCATGCCTGGTGCTGCTCCCGGAATCCCCTGCTAAGTTCTACATTGAACAAAAGTCGATCCCCTGGGTTCATGGTAATGGTGAAGTGGTATATATGGCAGGCCATGAGGTTGTAAACTGTGTTGGAGTTCAAGGTGGCTGCTGATAATTGTCCCCAGCACCTCATGGATGCCCAGTACTGATTGCTAGATCTGTTCAATTAACACCATGAATTTCCCGAATCTGGTCACAATATTCTGGGGATTTGGTCTCCACTATTTTTAGCTTTTCAATATCTGAAGAAGAGTCATACCAGACTCAAAACTTTAACTCTGTTTCTCTCTCCACAGATGCTACCAAACCTGTTGAGTTCCTCCAGCATTTTCTGTTTTTATTGAAGATTTCCAGCATCAGAAGTATTTTATTTTTATTTGACTGTTCTGTCTCGCATAGTTTCAAAGTGGATGTGTATGACATTTGCCTGTATCAACATTTATTTGGGAAAATGTTTGTTCAACTCCTTGATCTATTTCACCAACATCAATTAGGGAAGGAAGCCTAGCATTTGTCTGCTTTACCAGGTTGTGCCTACATGTGACTCCATTCCTACCAATGTGTTTGGCTCTTTACAGCCCTCTGAAGTGACTAACAAGCTATTTAAATGGACCATCATCATTTTCTGTTAACAACAAGGGATCACAATAAAACACATCATTACCAACAATGCCCTCACCCCAGGAATTAATAAGAAAATAAAAGAATGCATATGAAGATCATTTCCTTCAACTGCTATGAGAGACAACATTGTTAACAAATGTGGGATAATTTGTTCAGGTCAGCATTTCTAGTGAAATGGTCAAACACAAAATGTTTGCAATTTTACTACAGACACCAACAGGAAATGTTCCCACAGTTGTTTACAATCTTACAGCACAGATCAACTAAAAGAAACCAGCTCCACTGATCTTTCACAGGAATGGAAAGCGCATTTTGCTCACACATCCACTATAATTGAGGATTTATTAGAATGAAAAACATTAGCATAACACAATAGGTGGACAATACACACATGTAAATATAGCTTTACATCCCATGCATACAAGTCATTAAAATAGAAATCTGTAGCATTTATATTAAGTAACAAAATAAAATTACTAAAGTGTAAGGATCCAAACACGATGTTTAAAATCTCAGTATTACCAAACCTTGACATCTGAGTTTAATACAGGCACACATGTGAAGAACTTTAATTTACTGTGGTTTATGGATCAATCTGGTCACCCCTGGGGTAACAGCCAAAAGTAAGGGGAAATAGGAAGGAGGCAAGCCACTGATTTCCTTCCTCAAGTCAAAAAAATGTCAATAGAGCATGTCAAAAAAGGCATATATTACAGGAACCCTTGTAATTCCACCAAAAACCAGGCAGAACTCCAGAACTTTACCTCTTTCCTCCCTGGTACCAATAGGAAATGAAGTCTGGGTTCACAGATAAGGGAGAGTTGTTTTGTTAAAGAGAATCCATAGTGATCATGTGCCAGACTATCCTTAACTTGCACGCCTAGCCAAAAGATGTATTCACAGGAAACAGCATGTAAGCTGTGGTCTTAGAAAGCATTCTTTTTCTATCTATGAGACCAGTTGTCAGTCTGCATGCTAAATAATAGGGACATGCTACAGTAAGAAGTGTTTTAAAGTGTATAAATTAAAAAGGGAACAGCTAAAGTTGATGCAGTTTATACTTCAGTTTAATAGAGGCTGGGAGAATAGCTTTAAATAACACTGTCTTCAAAAACAAAAGTATGCAGTAAAACAATCAATCATTCATTCATTGTGATGCCAGATGTGGAAAATAATGCAAAGACAAGATACATCGGAACCATATGCCTGCATGTAGATCTTAACTTTTTAAGTGAAAACAAAAGCCATATAAAAAGGTTTAAAATCCCACAAAGTATTGATTGTTCCAGTATTTACAGTTCCTCAATTTAAAACAGTAGAAACAGTTACATTGTACAATGTTTAACCCTTTTTCTAAAATAAGAAATATTTCTTGTATATAAAAGCAGGAGCTTTAAAACAAAACTTCGGAAATTAGGTCTCCTATTTCTGCAATCTTAACAGTGTATGACCAGGAAGGAGGAAACAAGCAAAGTTTTGTTTTCTTTTTATGAATAGTACAGCTATATTCCAGTGAACATCCTGTGTTTCTAGAATTATGTATAACAGCAACTGTAATACTGTAGTGAACCTGTGTGTCTATTACATTACCAAAGATAATCACACAACAGCACCCTTAGGGCCATGCAGACACAAAAACAGCTCCTAACTATGCAATCCACTTTGTGGACCAGATCATTGAGAATACTCAATCCAATTTAAGTAGATATGATTAGCTGTCATTAGTTCCTTTGCCTCCATTAATCATCAGTATAGAACTTTTCCTAATTTCTGCTCCATAATCCTCAGATCCATCCGGCACACCAAGGCTTGCTTCAATGACTCCATCTGTTATATCTTTCTTCAAGGCCCTTTTACAGCAGTCCTGCATAAACAATACTCCATGCCAAGACCGAAGAACACAAGTCAATTCTCTAGGTAACTTCACTCTGTATTATCAGACTCTGAAAATCCATAGTCAAGTAAACATTGCAATGATATTACTGCTATTGAAAAGGCAAATTAATTCCAGGCTACGGTTAATTTCTTATTAAGCATGGGGGGTGAAAATCTATTAGGACAAGGCAGGAATGCAGATTTCCTTTATAATCTTATCAGCCATGATCCTATTGAATGGCAAAGCAGGCTCAAGGGACTGAATGGCCTACTCCTGTTTGTAATTCCTCCTGGTGAACAAAATTACTTACAACATTTGTTGTTTGAATTCTCAGTTTATATTTAATGATATTTATACCGAGTCTCTCCATTCCCTCCAATCATTTGCCCCATATTCTCAACCTGTGCTTTAGTCTGTAATTCTTAGCGCAAACAGTATGCTTGCATTGGTTCCTGTTTGGATGACAGAGCAGGATAATTTCTTCAACTACCTGAAAGCCCCAATGCTGCATGGTCAACAAAAGGACAAAAATTGGGTAAAGCACAAGTGTGCCAAGCTTAAAGGAGAGAAAGAATGTCATAATGAAGGAAACATGGAAAGCTTGAGTGGTGTTTAAAGCAAGACAAAAAAATAGTATCAAGGAGATGCTTGTAGAAAAGAAGAAGTGCGAGGAAAATATTTTGGAGGAAGAAAAGACAAGGAGATGGGTGAGACAAAGAGCGGATAACATAAACTGACAGTGAAATCGTGGAATTCGAGATTGGAAGTCAAGCAAAGATAAGGTTATAGGAAGAAAAGCTTTATGGCTTCTTATGGCTTTTCTGACAGTAAAGCTGCCGAAGATCAGCTGGATTTTTGAAACAAAAATCCTGTTTCATCCAACACATTCAGATTCTAATAAAAAAAAACCTCTAGGTAAGACCCCAGATACATGGGGAAACTTTGTGCGGCGGGGGAGGGGAGAAAGAGTCGGGTAAAGAAAGGAAAGAGAGGAGGAAAAGCGGACCAAGTTAAAGGCTTAGGTTACAAACAGATGGTGAATACTGGTTCCACGTAAATGTGTTGCGAACAACGGAAAGATATCCTGTCGATGAAAGGGTTGAATCCAGCACCATCATCTCCTCCACTGAATGCGGCACATTCAACAACATTTTTGTCATTGAAATCGCTGGACATGCAAAACAAACTAGTGAAAACGCACGTAACACCAGACTTACCACTTCTTGAGAAAGTACACGAGGACGAGCGTGTCAACACAAGGGACGATGCAAGCAAACCCCTGCGGGCTAATGTGCACAAAGTAGAAGTGCGTGCAGCCAAGTACATTCACATCCTCAGAGAATTCAGAGCAAAGTGTCAAGCTAAGTACCACAAGAGAATAGTATCAGCCTGAAGTTGTAACACATAGAGTCCTGTCCGTAGAATAAAACACCCCCAACTCACCAGTGCCCGCCTACCCCCCACTGCACGGTGACTTATAAAGTGATTTTTTTTACAATACCACACACGTTTATTTACATCTCTTGTGCAAACGTCAACAAACGCATCGTCCGTAAACATTTTTGAAAGGAAATAAAACAAAACTTCTTGAAAAATCCTACCTTCCGGTTACAGCCCAATCTTTGAAGGGTTTTGTTTTGGAAAAAAAAATTATTGACTGTTTTGGAGGCAGCGGTTTTGCTCTGTGGTCGTCATCATCATCATTTAGATGGAGAAGAAAAACACACACTTCAGCTTACTACCAGCAATAGTAATGCGTTCAAAACAAGAAGGACTGCTAAAGAAAAAAAAACTGTCAAGAAGAGGAGCCAAGACAAAGTGGTGCAACAATGTGTCTGTCGCTCTGCAGGCCACTTCGAGCTGGGAGAGCGTGCGGTCACTTCTGCTACCTTGCCCCGCAAAAGGATACTTTTCTGATCCTGTCCCTCTCAGTGTAACCCTGCACAAAGCCCTTCACTTATTCTCCTCTAACAACTTCCGCTACTCCAACACACACACACACACAGGAAAAAGGAGGGAGGTGGTGGAAAGAAAACTAACTCATTGCATCGACTTCACAACAAAATCAAACCCAAAAGAAAACAGGGGAAGGGCGGGGGCACAATTCCTTCTCGTCCCTTGATGTTTCGGACCTACAGTCCAAGTCTAGTTTATTTATATTTAATTGAAAAAAAGTAGGTAAAGTGAAGCCGGTGACGAACCGACACTTCCGGACGACGCGAGGCAGGCGGGCAGCTGTGTGTCTCTCCTTTCTCTGCTGCCAAGGGTGTGTTATGTCTGAGTGCAGCTTCGTAAGCAATGGGTTTGCTTTTAATCGTCCGCGCACAGAACCTCAAATGTCGCCCACAGAACACCAAGACAAAAGTAACGTTGATAATACCCTCACACCATACGGGTTGGAAACCATTGTGGACTGTTTTTTCAAAGTTTGAGGCAATGCTAAGCACGTTTATTGGTGACCGGGTGGTAGAGTAATGAAAGTGCCCCTAGCTTGTAAATGATGCCCACATGAGTTGGTTATTTCCAGCAGGAGGTGCTCAGGAACGGGATGGGTGTAAACCTCTGTCTAACAAGGCCTGGGAGCTGTCTCAGACCTCCTTTCTAAGAAACAACAACAGAAATTGCTGGAAAAGCTCAGTAGGGTCTGGCAGCATCAGTGGAGAGTTAACGTTTTGGGCCGAGTGACCCTTCTTCAGAACTCCCTCCAAAGGAGCCTTGTGATAGACTGGAGTTTTTGATTGGAGTTGATTTTAAGAGATTTTCTTGTGGGCAATCTGTACACCAATATTTAGGGTGTCAGTAATTAGAACCCAAACTTGTGATTTCTCCACCTGATAAGGCCAGTAAGGCTACAGGTTGGAAAACTATTCAACAATCTGCAGATGATGTTCAGGTCCTGATGGTGCAATATAGTGTAATCAACAGAATGGCTATTCAGTATGCTCTAAACATGACAAAGTTACCACTCACAGTGGTTTCGAGTGGGTCATCGTCAGGTTGATCAAATGCTTAGAATTGGAAGGAAGGAAAAGGCTGAGATCTAGGTGCCAATTCTATTTGGCCACCTTGGAAAATAACCAAGTGAATGTAGCATTTATTTTAAAAGTGGACTTTTCCTCAACTTTTAAAACACTTTTTTCAACATTTTAAATGAAAACATGGATAAACATCAAAACATTAACTGAGAAACAGGTATTCTGTTCAACTGTTGATGTTGACTTGGTGGCTTTTCAAAGTTGTAAACTTTGGGTGAGGTTGAAATTTCAAAATGTTGGAGTAACATCAATTGTCTCATTATGTTTATAGCAGTTATTGAAAATGAAGACAAATTCATGAAGACCACAAAAATTGTGGTGAAAACGTTTAATTTGTTAAAAACTGCTGTAAATATACTTTTGAAATAGTGTTTTTCAAGATTTCATTAATGTTTACAACTTCCAAGATTTACAAATTTCTGAATTTTATTTTCTCAGTTTCTTTGGTTTTGGTAAGCTGTTACTTTTAGAGGATATGTTGTGGTTTCATGGATGGTTCTGTTTATATCTATCTAGTTCTAGTGAGAGAATCTTCGGGGTGTTTATGAGACTTGTAAGTAAGCGCATGATTATGCAAGGTTTGGAGGAATATGGACCAAGGGCAGGCAAAAGTGATTAATTTAGTTTGGTGTCATGTTCAGCACAACATCGTGGGCCAAAAGGCCTGTTCTTGCTGTACAGCTCTATGTTCTAATCAGATTATCTTCTTCTAGAGTACTTCACTAATCCATCTTTGGGACTTATTCTATCATTCTGTTTCTTTTCTACATGCTGCCCTTTGGTGACGTCATCTGAAGAAATAACTTCAGGATGTATGTGTACACCAAAGGCACATCACAGCCACCTACAGCGCAGAATCACAGAAGTGTCACAGTCCAGAAGGAGGCCAGTTGGCCCATTGCACCTGCACCAGCTGGTAAAATGAGCATTATTATCTAGTCTCAATCTCCTGCTTTGCCTTCCCCGCCCCATAACCTTGCACATTATTTTTATCCAAATAATCACTCAATGTCATCTTGAAAGCCTCAGTTGAACCTGCCTCCACGACACTTGCGGACAGTACATTCAATATCCCAAATAATCACTGAGTGGTAAAGCTTTCCTCACTTTGCCCTTGTAGCTTTTGCAAATCACTAAATCTATGCCATCTTGTTCTTGTTCCTTTCACAAATGGGAACTGTTTCTCCCAATCTACTACATTCAGCACACTCATCATCACCATTTTGCTCTCCTTTTCACCCTGTTCTGATTGTCATGCTGCCTGTTCACTGTTAGACACCTAGAAATTTCCTCCAATTAAATACGGGGAAGACTGAAGCCATTGTCTTCAATCCCAGCACAAACTCTGTTCCCTAGCTGCCAATCTCACCTTTCTCCCTGGCCACCGTTTGATACTCAGCCAGGTTACTTGATTTTATTTTATTTATTGTCATGTGTATTCATTACAAATACAGTGAAAAGCGTTGTAAAGTGTCGCCGCTATCTGGCACTATCTGATAACACAGAAACTAAACCAAAACACAGAATATAAAACCAGAAAAATAAAACAGTAAAGTTGATCTTATAGTCTTATCTCAATAAAGTGAAGTGGTCTTCGGAATAGTTCTTGGGGTGGCACAGTGGTTAGTACTGCTGCCTCACAGTGCCAGGCACCTGGGTTCAATTCCACCCTCGGGCGATTGTCTGTGTGGAGTTTGCACATTCTCCCCATGTCTGCGTGGGTTTCCTCCCACAGTCCAAAGATGTCCATGCTAGGTGGATTAGCCATGCTAAATTGCCATAGTGTTCAGGGATGTGTAGGTTAAGCGGGTTATAGAGGGATGGGTCTGGGTGGGATGCTCCGAGGGTTGGTGTGGACTTGTTGGGCCGAAGGATCTGTTTCCACACTGTAGGGATTCTATGAAATTCTAGCACAGCCATGGGCTTGGATTTGCGCTGTTCCACCCTGCTGCCTTAAGTCCGTGCTGCTAAACCTCGCTTCATCGCACCACCACTGCCGGAACAAGGAATCGTCATTCTCCGGTGCCATCTTTCCTCCACCAACGCTGCCATCACAATTGTCCAACGTCATTGATGCAGAACCTGGCTGCACTGGGACCAAACTCGCCACCAGCAGGCGGCCAGACCTGGAGCTTCAGCTCAGCCTGTGAGTCTGAACGGGAGGCGGGCGTTAAGCCTGGGACCTGGTCCTCCCTCGCTTGGAGACTTTGGGTTTGGGTGGAGCCGCGGCCGCCTCATCCTGGCATTGCCACTACCAGATGCCTCCTGCTTCAACATTTACTCGGCCTTGCCGCTCCCCAGGCCCACCCCGCCATCTTTGACTTTCTGTGCAGGGCTGACTCTTGTCAATGCTGCAGCTGATGCCACTGCTGCCTCACAGCACCAGGGGCCCGAGTTCAATTCCAGCCTTGCATGACTGTGTGGAGTTTGCATGTTCTCCCTATGTCAGTGTGGGTTTCTGCTGGGTGCTCCAGTTTCCCCTCTCAGTCCAAAGATGTGCAGGTTAGGTGGAACAGCTGTGTTAAATTGCCCATAGTATCCAGGGATGTGCAGACTAGGTAGGTTAGCCATGGCAAAATGTGGAGTTACAGGGATAAGATGGGGGTCTGGGTCTGGGTGGGATAACGATTTGAGGGTCAGTGCAGATTCTATGGACTGAATGGCTGCTTTGCACGATGTTGGGATTTTGTGAAGGCATCAGTTTAGTATGAGGGGTATTAGATTTTAAAACACAGATAAGAAAAATTTACTTCTCTTAACAGTCATGACTCTGTGGAATTCATTACCACAGAGAGAGTGATGGATGAGACATTGTCAAAATTTGAGGAGGAGACAGACAGATTTCTAATTAGCAATGGGTTGAAGGATTATGGAGATTGACAGGAAAATGGAACTGAGGCCCAGGTGAGATCACCCATGATCATATTAAATGGCAGAGCAAGTTTGAGAATTGTCTACTCCTGTTCCTGGTTCTTATACTGTTTCCCTCTAATTATTCTCCAGTTACAGACTTGCTAAAAGTTCTGAGAAAAGAATCCCAGTTAATAAAAAATGAGTTAGAGTCTCAGGAGGTCTGTGAAAGCTCTTCACCTTGAACAGTGACTTCAGAGCTCAGGCAAGATATACAGTCCCACATGTCCGTAGTGCAATCTATTGTCCAAGGATTTCATGAAGGCCTGGTATTCATTGTTGAAACAGTTATCGAACCGGCAAGTTATGTTTCTTTTATTTACCTTTTGTAATTTATCCAATAACCATGCCAGTCTGTCAGTGAGAGAGTGAGGAAACAAATAAAAAAGGATTGAGCTCAGATCATAGATATCAATTAAATTGCCTTGTAGTTTAACTATATTCTGCAAAAATTACATTCTTAATAAATTGTTAATTTTTGTTTAAGTTATAAATTTGATATCTAAGATCTGTTGTTTGTAAAGCCTGTTTAGGAAAAGTTGAGCAATTTTGAGGGTTATTGAATATTTTAATTTCACTGGGTTGTGAATCCAATGCTAGTGAGGCTGATTTGGGTTGGCTTGCTATCCCTGTGTTGTATCACAGCATCACCGCTGCCACAGTTCAACCACTGATGAAAACCTCATCCATGTCTTTATTCCATCTAAATTTGACTATTCCAAGGTTCTCTTGGCTGGCCTCCCATTTTGCATGCCCTATGAGTTTAACGTAATCCAAAACTCTGCTGTATAATAATTTACGTAAAGTTTACCCACTGATCCTATGCATACTGCCTTTCACTGACTAAGTACTGAAATTCATTCTCTAAATCTCTACCTCTCCCTTCTCATTTATCTTGCTTCTTAAAACCTACCTCTTCGACCGAGTTATTGTTCACAAATCCTAATGTCTGTTTGTGGCTCTAAATGTAAACTTTTCTCTGAATCTTCCTGGAAAGAATACCGAAATGTTTTTACTATGTTTAGTACACAATACAAGTCCATGTTGTAGTTGGTGTTGATCCTGTTTTTGTTGTTTCTTTCTTTGAAGGCACTGACTTATGCTTGTGTACTTTTCCCTAGATACGGAAAATCCCATGACTCTTCATTCAAGTGCTCATTCTTCATTTGTGGTCTTATAGGATAGCATTCATCATTTCAAATAGAGGAAGCTTCAAAACCACAGGCATGCATTTTTGTTTCAGGATTTATAAGTTAGTAATCAACAGAAGAAAACATGGCTGAGTTTATTATTTATTTACTCCTTCCCCGCGCCCCCCACCCCTTCTTCAGCATATATACCAACATGTTTCTAGCTACAATCAGTTCTGAAGAAGCATCACTGTTCCTGAAACCTTAACTCTGCTTTCTATCCACAGATGCTGCCAGACCTGCTGAGTTTTTCCAGCAATTTCTGATTTTGTTTCTTAGTTTATTACTTACTTGCTTTCAGAATTTAGGGTGGCTGTAGCAGTTCAGTTGTATCTAGCACAGACTAGGGATCAAACTTTGAAGCGTCCTCAATTGTATGCTTCAGTATTATATTAGTTTGTGTACTTTACAAAGGAATGTTTCAAGTCAATTTCAATTTCAAATTCAATTCCTGGTAAAGATCAGCATCCACTGGAAATGAATGTGAATGATAGTATTCTTCCCTCATGCACTCAACAAATAATGTTCTAATATAGATTGTCAGGCATTGAAGGACAGAGCTGGAGTCTAACATTTTATACTACAAGCTTTTATTTATAGAGATGCAATACAAATATGCACTTCCTAACCCAACAGTCAACGTTATGGATACTTTATGACACACATTCGTTGCAGTTGGGACTTGAACCCAGAGTTACTGGCCCAGAAGTAGGGACACAATCACAACAGGTGCCACTTTTTCAAATCAATCTACTCGGACATGTTATAACACACAGTTCCGAGGAAGGGTCACCGGACCCGAAACTTTTACTCTGTTTTTTTGTTCACAGATGCTGCCAGACCTGCTGAGCTTTTCCAGCAACTTTGTTTTTGTTCCTGATTTACAGCATCCACAGTTCTTTTATTTTTTTATAACACGGAGTCAAGACCAGGTGCAATTTAAACATGGACCTTTTGGTCTAAAGGAAGGGACACTAGCACTGCACAAGATCCTTTGGATAAATGTATTCTTATTTATGGAGGAACACAAAGAAATCACCAGTTAATTTTTTTAAAAAATCATTTGTGAGATATGGGCTTTGCTGGCTAAGCCAGCATTTTTTGCCCATCCCTAATTGCCCAGAGAGCAGTTAAGAGTCTACCCACATTGCTGAGAGTCTGGAGTCAGTGTAGGACAGACCAGATAAAGACACTAGATTTTGTTCCATAAAGGATATTACTGACCCAGATGGGGTTTTCCTACAATTGACAATGGTTTCGTGGTCACCATTTGACTCTCAATTCCAGATATTCTTTTAATTGAAATTTTATTGAATTCAAATTCAGATTCCAACATCTGCTATGGCAGGATTTGAACCCAGGCATGAAAATGTGGTGGAAATAAAGTAGAGATGGGTGACTTAGTGCATCATTCACACTCCATTGCCAGTTTTTACAATGTCTTTTGCTGGGCAACCCTGTTGTCCATCTAAACGAGACAGCAGTCAAATAAATCCATATCATTCTAATACCGTATGGGGCAAATCATGCCTTTCGGATGTGTTCAGTGGAAGCAGGTAGGCAGAAAGAAGAATAACATGTTGCGGCTACTCTGGCTGAAATCACAGCCATCCCCATCTCCACCTAAGATGCATCTTTATGCCAGCTTAGTTAATAGCTGACACAACCAATATTGTACCAATGTGGAGCAGAGTTTCTTACCTACATCAGTGGTCAGCTGCTCGATAATTAAAATGCCTGCCATAGTGGCTTAAAACACATGGGGTAGGATTTTCCATGCAGACTTCAGGACACCACTACCAATCTCAAATGGGAGTCAGAAGCTCACACTGTGTGGGGAAGTTATTCACCTGTGATTTCCAAATAGTGGCCTGATGGCAGGTTTGCTGCACTGCCCGGTTAAGGGTGGTTAACACTGGAGGTCCAGTAGGAGTCCTTTAGTTTGGAAGCAGCAGCAGGATGTCTTGGCAGGTTCATTCGTAAGCTGTCAGCATCACTGGCTGGACCAGCATTCAATACAGTCCCTGATTGCCTAGAAGCCAGATAAGAATGGACAATGTTGCTGAGAGTCTGGAGTCACATGTAGGTCAGACTAGGTAAGGATAGCAGATACCTTTCCTAAAGGTGAGACAACATTTATTCTGATTTTTATTGAATTCAAATTCTAATATGTGCTGCCGTGGCAGGATTCAAAGATGGATTCAATCTGAAGAAAAGACCTCAGCAGCTGATCTCCACTGGGGAGGATAAAGTCTGCCTGGCATGTTGCCACCCACCATCGTAGTCTGTCACCAGGAGGCCACTTCTAAGCAGCTGTCCTGTCTCCCACTGCCTTTGGCGACCTATAGGCTGACTGGAAAATCCTAATTGGCCTTTGACAGTAGGCCTCAAGTTACCTTTAACTGTGTGCATTGGATATCTGCTGCTTGTAGCTGTTATGCCCAACCCTCTTCCTGCCCCTGGGAAAAAAGGTCCAGGACAATATAGAGCTGGAGAACCAGCATGCTGGCCAGCATCACAAAATTCTGCATGCCCCCAGCCCAAGGCATTTGCACAGTGCACCACTGGTAAGTTAACATTCTACATTGAAAAGTTGCCTCTCTTAATACTTCCATTCCAGCAATCCTGTGTGGAGTATAATTAATTTGGTTCATCCTGTCAGTTCCATAGCACTATCTGACTAATGTGAGTTATACAAAGTATTCAAATCAGCCTGCTGTGGGAAATCAGAGCTTTAAGTGTCTAAAAAAAAATAGGGAAATGAACAGAGATAGTAGGAACTTCAGATGCTGGAGAATCTGAGATAACAATGTGTAGAGCTGGATGAACACAGCAGGCCAAGCAGCATCAGAGGAGCAGGAAGGCTGACGTTTCGGGCCTAGACCCTTCCTCAGAAGTGGGGGAGGGGAAGGGGATTCTGAAAGAAATAGGGAGAGAGGGGGAGGCGAATAGAAGATGATTAAAGGAGAAGATAGGTGGAAAGGAGACAGACAGGTCAAAGAGGCGGGGGTGGAGCCAGTAAAGGTGAGTGTAGGTGGGGATTTAGGGAGGGGATAGGTCAGTCCAGGGAGGACGGACAGGTCAAAGGGGCAGGATGAGGCTGGTACGTTGGAGATGGGGGGGGGGCTTGAGGTGGGAGGAGGAGATAGGTGAGAGGAAAGACAGGTTAGGGAGGTGGGGACAAGCTGGGCTGGTTTTGGGATGCGGTTGGGGGAGGGGAGATTTTGAAGCTTGTGAAGTCCACATTGATACCATAGGGCTGCAGGGTTCACAAGCGAAATATGAGGTGCTGTTCCTGCAACCTTCGGGTGACACTGCAGGACGCCCAGGATGGACATGTTGTCTAAGGAGTGGGAGGGGGAGTTGAAATGGTTCGCGACTGGGAGGTGCAGTTGTTTGTTGCGAACTGAGCATAGGTGTTCCGAAAAGAACTCCCCAAGCCTCCGCTTGGTTTCCCCAGTGTAGAGGAGGCCACATCTGGAACAGTGGATACAGTATACCACGTTAGCAGATGTGCAGGTGAACATCTGCTTGATGTGAAAGGTCTTCTAGGGGCCTGGGATGGGGAGGTGTAGGGGCAGGTGTAGCACTTCCTGCAGTTGCAGGGAAAAGTGCCGGGTGTGGTGGGGCTGGAGGGGAGTGTGGAGCAGGCAAGGGAGTCACGGAGAGAGTGGTCCCTCTGGAAAGCAGATAACGGTGGGGAGGGAAAAATATCTTTGGTGGTGGGATCGGATTGCAGATGGCGGAAGTGTCAGAGGATGATGTTTTGGATCCGGAGGTTGCTGGGTTGGTATGTGAAGACGAGGGGGGATTCTGTTTTGGTTCCAGAGGATACAATAGCTCCCAGCCCTGCCGGGTTTTCACCATCCCCCCAGACCTCCCCCTTACTGAGGATGAATGGTCAGTCCTCAGTAAAGGGCTCACCTTTGTCCCCCTCCACCCGAACATCAACGAATACCGCTCATGCTTGGACATTGAACAATTTTTCCGCCGCCTCCGCACTCACTTCTTCAATTGTGAGCCTAACCCTCCCTCTACTGACCCCTTCTCCTGCCTCCAACACACCCCCTCCTCCTGGACACCACCCGAAGGCCTCCTACCCTCCCTCGACCTCTTCATCTCCAACTGCCGTTGAGACATCGATCGCCTCAACCTCTCCACCCCTCTCACCCACTTCAACCTCTCCCCCACAGAACGTGCAGCCCTCCGCTCCAACCCCAATCTCACCATAAGACCCATGGACAAGGGAGGCGCAGTTGTAGTATGGCACACTGACCTCTACATCGCCAAGGCCAGACGCCAGCTCTCTGACACCTCCTCCTACCGCCCCCTTGATCATGACCCCACCCCCAACCACCAAAACATCATCTCCCAAACCATCCACAACCTCATCACTTCAGGTGACCTCCCACCCACAGCCTCCAACCTGTTTTGCTAGGGCTTTTTGATGTCACACTTAGCCCAAATGCTGCCTTGTTGTCAAGGGCAGCCATTTCTAATCTGTCCTTTCGAGTTTGGCTGTTTTGTCCATGTTTAGTCCAAGGTTGTAATTAGGTCTGGAGTTGAGTGACCCAGGCCTAACTCAAAATTAGCATCAGTGAACAAATTAATACTGAGCAAGTATTGTTTGATAGCATTGTTGATGATCCCTTCCATCACTTTAATGATAATTGAGGGTAGAATGATGGGCAGTAATTAGCTGGGTTAGGTTTGTCCTGCTTTTTGTGTACAGGACATACCCAGGCAATTTTTCACATTGTATTAGAACACCTTGGTCAGGGTTGTAGTTAGTTCTGGAGTACAAGTCTTCAGTTCTTTGACTGGAAAGTTGTCAGAACCTGTAATTTTTATACTAAAATAATGTAAAACATGAACCTTTTATATATAACTGACCATATTTCTCTGGGATCCTGGTAAGTTAATACAGTAACACTGAAAGGAAACCTGCAGAATATACTGGAAAATATCAGAGATGCAGTTACAAATACAACTTTAGGAAGACCACTTTGCTTTACACCATCTCTGTCAATTGTCACTTGAACTTTCATTCTTTTCTGTATGCTCTGTCTTTCATCTTCTGCAGTGTTGTGATAAAGTTTTAACATGAGGAACAACATGTTATCTTTCAAATAGGTGCTTTACACCATTCTGAGCTTACTTATTACCTTTAACAACTTCAGACTTTATCTGTAACTCACACTTGCTCTTCAGTAGGGAGTTTTGACAATATGAAATTGGTGTGTTGAAGTTTCTGCCATTGAAAAGTTTAGTAGAGGAATTCTCTGTCGAAACACAATACCGTGAGGTGGTCCATACCCTCGGTAGTGACTTTCTTTTGTCTCTCTGCCAGTTTCCAGGGCTGTTGAAGCTTATTGAACCTTTTCATGGTTCCCTTTCTACTTGTCTGCTGCGCACCTCTTGATTTCATACTTTAATGAACTGTGAGTGTTGCTGGGAAGGCCAGCATTTGCTGTTGCATTTGAATAGGTCTTTTATTTATTTCACAAGAACGTTTTAAAAAAAAGGTGCAGGTAACCAAGCCTACTCTGCCATTCACTGAGAGATTTCTGAAAATTGTATGATAAAAATATCCATCAAGTCATTAAAATGCACAAAAAAATCAACGTGTGCAAGCTTATTTAAGTACTTCTGACTTAATTGATGTTTTATTGAGAAAATGTTCATAATTTTCTGATGAGATAACGAACCTGAAGGACTGTCATGGTATTTTTCAAAGTATATTAGTTGTTATTTGGTTGTTGCTTCCTTGCTTCATTATTCTTTATTCCTTCTTACTTTTTTTGATTAACAGTAGGAATATATATTCAGCTGTGCTTGGCTGACATTTTGCAAATATATTTTATCAATTAGGTACATGTAATGATGGTAACAAGGTCAGCCAGGTGGACCTCCTAGAATGTGAGTTTCTTGTTTTGGGCTGTTCATCTGGTCCATTTGGGAAATCATGGCTGACAGATATAAACAGGTGTGTCGGACATCCTCATACTCTTGAGAGCTAGCTCTGAAGGAGATGGATCAGGGTCAAGGACTCTCCACGTGTAAATAAAGGGTGACTTGGGGACAGGATACCAGCCTCAGTGGAGTTATTTCAGTATGGGTGTATTGTTTTAAGATTTGCTGCACATTCTGTTCCATAAAGCTGAAATGTTATGTGATGCACAATGTATTATTCAGCTTGTAAAGTGAAGCCATGACCTATATCTACAATTTCCAACTGCTAGGTAAACAGAGCTGCAGATCATTCGGGATTCAATTAATGCTTCATCAGGAAAATTTGTTGAAAGTAAACAGAACATTTAAGAAAGACTCAACAGGCCAGGCAGCAACTGTAGGGAAAGAAACATTTCAAGTCTTTCATCGGAATGAGACAATATTAGAAATGTAACAGGTTTTCAGTAAGCACAGAGGAAGTGAAAAGGGGATTGAAAGAACAAATGAGTCTGGGACAGGGTGGACAGCAGGAGAAATTAAATGACAATAAGGGTGATGGTACAAGGCAAAAGGGAAAGGTAATGGACCAAGAAAAGAATTGAAATTGGGTTTAAAAGAGCTGCAAATAACAATAGGAGAATCATTAATAACAGCTGCTATGTGAAACATTTGGTGCCAATGGATACTGCGTACAGTTCTGGTTGCCACATTACCAAAAGGATGTGGATGCTTTGGAGAGGGTGCAGAGGAGGTTCACCAGGATGTTGCCTGGTATGGAGGGCGCTAGCTATGAAGAGAGGTTGAGTAGATTAGGATTATTTACATTAGAAAGACAGAGTTTGAGGGGGGACCTGATTGAGGCCTACAAAATCATGAGAGGTATAGACAGGGTGGATGGCAAGAAGCTTTTTCCCCAGAGTGGGGGACTCAGTTACTAGGGGTCACGATTTCAAGGTGAGAGGGGAAAAGTTTAAGGGAGATATGCGTGGAAAGTTCTTTACGCAGAGGGTGGTGGCTGCCTGGAACGCGTTGCCAGCGGAGGTGATAGAGGCGGGCACGATAGCGTCATTTAAGATGTATCTAGACAGATACATGAATGGGCAGGGAGCAGAGATCCTTGGAAAATAAGTGACAGGTTTAGATAGAGGATCTGAATCAGCGCAGGTTTGGAGGGCCGAAGGGCCTGTTTCTGGTCTGTAATTTTCTTTGTTCTTTGATACGATCTGAAATGTTTGATCTTAATGTGATTTTGGAAGGCTACAGAATGCTTAATCAAAAGATGAGGTATTGTTCTGTGAGTTTGCTTTGGGTTTTCTTAAAACAGAGTCAGAGACCATGAACAGAGAAGTCAGACGAGGATTGGGTGATGAATTGAACTAACAGTTGACCAGAGCCTTATGGTCACATTTGCAGAGTTTTCAACAAAATGATCGCTCAATCTGCATTTGGTCTCTTTAATAAAGATGAGACTGCATTGTGAGCGGTAAATAGAATATAGTAAATTGACAGTCAAGGAAATCCCTCATTTATTTGGAAGGAGTGTTTGGACCATTGGACCTCACCTATTATAATGACATTACCAAATATATTTTCCTCTCGTGTTTTCAACATTCCAAAGGGACCCCATGGTCCATGGAAACATTCCAAAAGGACCCCATGGAAGCAACACCAACCTTTTACTGCTTCCTTCTCAGCATTCAAGGTCCAACAATACTTCATTCGTTTTTAAGTTTTGTATACTGTGTTTGCTACTCACATTGCAATCTCCCTTACAGTGAAAAATTCAGGAGACCACTTCACAGAATACGTTTGTTGAACCTGACAATGTGAGCCTGATCTTTTAATTATTTCTCATTTTAAATCTCTACCAAATTCCACTCTGACCATATTGGGTATTTAAAATCTATGTTGGTTTCAGCTCTAACTTAAAGATTTAAATAACTGGCTTTTTCTGTTTTTCTTTTAGTCTGTAACAAAGTGTAAAGCACCATTTTTATAGAAAGTACTAGCAGAGCTGATTTGGTAATTAATCAGAGGGTAAGTTGCTTTTATACTTTTTAAGAATGATAACCACTTAGTGCACATCAGAATTACTGATTTGTGATAGTTTGAAATGTTAAATTTCATTTGCTCTATGTATTAATTAAATGAAATGTCTTAGTTTCTAGGAATCAAATATTGTTTTCCCTAGATAAATAACTACCACAACTACATAAGTAAGGATATAAGGGCAGCAATAATTTTTGGCAAACCAGTGGGCACAGATAGGAGCCTAAGTTGAAGGCCTGGCAGATTTTAACTGCTGGTCCTCATCGGGACTTTCCGTAGGATTTTCATACAACTAAAGGGGCTTTCTTGGCCATTTCAGAAGGTTGCTGTAAGTCAACCACAACACTGCTGGGCCACATTTAGGCCGATGTTATGCCACACTGGGCTACTGTGCTGAAAATCAAGTCCTGCTATTCCTGGCGTTGTCTTTTCTTTTCCTTTATTCGTTCTCAGGATGAGGGCGTCGCTGGCCAGGCAGCAGAGGCAGTTAAGAATCAACTACATGTGGGCCAGACCAGGTAAGGATGGCAGTTTCCTTCCCTAAAGGACATTAGTGAACCCAACAATCGGCAATGGTTTAAGATCATCATTAGACTCTTAATTCCAGATATTTATTGAGTTCAAATTCCA
>NC_063333.1:32028939-32046610 GCF_021869965.1 Rhincodon typus
CAGATGCTGGAGAATCCAAGACAACAAGGTGCAGAGCTGGATGAACAGCTCTAGGGTCTAGGCCCGAAACGTCAGCCTTCCTGCTCCTATGATGCTGCTTGGCCTGCTGTGTTCATCCAGCTCTACACCTTGTTATCTCAGATTCTCCAGCATCTGCAGTTCCTACTATCTCTCCCCAGAGCATTACCTGGGTCTCTGGATTAACAGTCCAGTGGTAATACCACTAGGCCATCACCTCCCCTGTCTCAAATGTTAAAATTTTTTTAATCAAAGTATGTTAGGTCCCCAACTTATCTGTCTGGTAGACTCAGGTTAACTGCAAACGTGGACTAGGCTTCTGTACTTAACAAAGGCCTTTATTAAAAATAAATGGTATCTAACCACAGGTAATCAACTGTAATCTGTGAATATATATTACTAATTAGCACTCTAACCCCCTCACCCCACCACACACACACACACACACACAGCAGACAAAAAAAAATTGGTGTAATGGATTGGGAAGGAGCAGGGGAACAAAATGCTGTAGAAACTGTCCAATGACACCAGTCGTCAGAATTTAATGGAGGGGCTCCTTTTTGTTTCCCAAGTCCTGTAGTTTTCTGAGCTGTTCTTTTGGGTCCTTTCACTTGTTAACAGAAGGCATGGAGTGACTGGTTCAAAGATTTTCAAGTCTCCAACCTATTGGTTAAAAGAAACAGCTTACAGCAATTGATAGAAGAAAATAAGTGACTTTCTTAAGTTTCAGGTATTTTACTGCAGAAAGAGAATACCACCTTGCCTTCCAGAGGTCTCGGGGCTTCTCACTGTATCATTCACACCTACAAGCTATGTAAGGAACCAATCAGCGAACAGTAATTGGATTGATGGCCTTCGGCACCAATGACTCACCACAACTGCACAAATCAATCAGCTACTTACTGCTGGCCAAATCTTACTTTGTACACACACTCCGGTGCCTTGCCATCTATTTACACCTTGTAGTAATTGTAATATGGTCTGCCAGGTGGACTTCTTAGAATATGAGTTCCCTGATTGGACCAGATTAACAACCCCAAACTGGGAGCCCTGACTGATAGATAAAAAGAGGAGTGTCAGACATTCTGTTGACTCTGACAGCTAACTCTGAGGGAGCTGGACCAATGCCAAGGGCTTTCCACTTGTCCATAAAGGGTGGTTCAGTGATGGGGTACCAGCTTCTGTGGAGTTATTTCAGTGTGATGAGAGTAAAGCACATTCCTGAAGAGACTCAATCACAACAGTCGTCTTTGAGTTGGGGAATGTGTTTCTGGCATCATGCTGTTGTTTGGGAAGCTTGACTTTTTTGACCCTGTCGTCAAAGACTGAGCCCAGTGTGTGGAAAGAATGTGCTATTTTTTCTGGGAAAATGACATTGGGGCAGATGAAAAGCAATGAGTAATTCTTTTGACAGCTTGTGGACCTGCAGCTTTTTCAGTTATTAGGAGCATAACTTTCCCTAAGGCACCAAATACTAAAACCTTTCAAGAATTGATGGATTTAGTTAAAGAATAATTGACCCCAAGCCTCCTCTAATTCTGAGATCCTTTTGTTTTTACTCAGCAATTCGAGAATGAGGGGAATCCATGTCAGGATTTTTGACTAGGTTAAGATGACTGACGGAGACATGTGACTTTGGTTTAATCCTTAATGAGATGCTGAGAGATCATTTGGTTTGTGGGATTAATGATGTAACTATGCAAAGCGCCAACTTACTGAAGCACAATTGAACTTCAAAGAGGCACTACTGCTGGCTTTATTTTTGGAAAATGTAGCAAGTGGACCATACAGGTTGCAGGGTATTCGCATGGAAGTGGATGCCCTCATCAGTCTGACTGAGCTTTGGGAGCACCACTTGAGTGAAGGCAATTGCATAGCCTCCCTCAGGACATATCCTGACTAGGCATCTTCTCAAAGGTGGTTGGATGTGTGTAGAGATCATTCATCAAACACGGGAATGACAATAGAAAAACTGTCTGCATCTTTTGCAACACACGGCTTCCTGGAAGTGATGGTCACAGATGGCCATCGTTTACCAGCAGGGAATTTGAGTATTTCCTAAAGTTGAATGGAATTCAACATATGAGGACAACTCCATATCATCCATCATCCAATGGCCTGGCTGAAGGAGCAGTCCAAACTTTGAAGGCAGGCTTGAAGAAACAGCCTGTAGCTTTACTAGATACCCACTGTCCTCGTTCCTATTTGATGATAGGACCACCCCTCATACAGTGACAGGGATAGCTCCAGCAGAGTTGCTAATGGGGAGAAGACTCAGTATCAAGTTAAATCCACTCTTCACAGACCTGGAGGAGGGAGGATGAAATGGCATCAGGAATGTTAATGTGGTACACAAGACAAGACTGCGCTAAATGAGTGAGACAGTTTACTTCAGGGGACAAAGTTTTTAGTGTAGGAACCACGGGAATGGCCCTGCATGGGTAAGAGGCTTGGTTGGCACGTGATCACGACCAGCGATGTATAAAGTTTGGGTAGGCGTGACAGTCTTGAACAAGCATGTGGGCCATATGAAAGCCTCAAACTTGAGATGGTGTGCCCCTCGGAACAGTGGGAAAGGCTGTTTTCTCCCTCTCTGTCAAGCGTTAAAGGGACCTCTGATTCTGAGATGGACATGGTGGATCTTGCCACATCGATGACTTTGCTGCTGGAAGAAAGGAGTGAATTTTTCCTGAGTCGCTCCAGGTATAAGAGGTGAGCTCCTATGCGTTACACGCCACCCGTATCTGAAGCAAATTCAGATGAACCTGGCCGCCTGCTAAAACTCCCCAGGAGGTGCTACAAGAAAAAGGACCTGCCTATATCCTCTGTTTCAGAGGGGGAGGGATGTAGGGATTCCTAAAGTCGAATGGATTTGACATATAAAGACATCTCCATACCATCCATCATCCAATGGCCTGGTAGAATGAGCAATGCAAACTTTAATGACAGGCTTGAAGAAACAGCAACGACCTGTCCTGGACTTCCCATGTAAATGCGACAGTCAAGAAGGCACAACAATGCCTCTTCTTCCTCGGGCAGGTCAGGAAATTTGCCATGTCCATAAGGACACTCACCAACTTCTACAGATGCGTCACTGAAAGCATACTATCCGGGTGCATAACTGCCTTGTACAGCAACTGCTCTGCCCAGGACTGTAAGAAACTACAGAAGGTGGTGTGCACAGCCCAGACCATCACGGAAGCCAACCTTCCATCCACAGACTCTATTTATTCATCCTGATGCCGCAGAAAGGCTGCCAACATCGTCAAAGTCCCATCACACCCTGGTAATGATCTTCGACAACCTCTTACGTCAGGCAGAAGATACAGACGCCTGAAAACACGCACAAGCATGTTCAGGAACAGCTTCTTTCTGGCAGTTATCAGACTGTTGAATGGACTCTAGCCTCAAATAATGTAACCTGTACGCCTCTAAGTCTTTTTGATTGTACATCCTTTGCTTGCTGTGATCTGCCTGTACCACTGTTAAACAGTACATGTGACAATAAATCAATCAATCAGTAGTGATTGTAATGAGGTCAGCCAGGTGGACATCATAGAATGTGCGTTAGGAGCAAATTACTACAGATGCTGGAATCTGAACTGAAAACAAATGATACTGGAAATCACAGCGGGTCAGGCAGCATCCATGGAGAGAGCAAGCTAACGTTTTGAGTTGAGATGAATCTTCAGAGCTGAAGAACTCTGCGTAGAACATAGAATATGAGTTCCCTGATTGGGGCTGTTAATCTGGTTCAATCAGGGAGCCCTGGCTGACAGATAAAAAAAGGAGTATCGGACATTCTGAGACTCTGAGAGCTGGCTCCAAGGAAACTGGACAAGAATTAATGACTTTCCATGGGTACATAAAGGGTGACTTGGTGACAGGATACCAGTCTCTGTGGAGTTATTTCACACTGTCACTGCTTGTAAAGCAACACTGTAAACATAACTTACAGTGAGTTTCAGCAACTTGCTTTTCAATGGTGCACCAATCCTTTCCCCAGCCCATTGCTGTAAAACAGCCCTTTTCTGGATTCAGATTACAGATAGTTCTCCTATAACGCGATAGTTATGTTCTTGCATAACCTCGCGCTATAGAAAATCGGTGTACCTGTGCAGCAGAAAGTTTCCGTTCTCCAAACAGCGTCCACTAATCATCAATTGCATTACAGCCAATTCGTGTTTACAAAACACGTGTTGTAGCAGAACTACCTGTACAATCACAACTGAAGTAAAATAACAAAATGCGGTCTTTACACAGGACAAGCTAAGAAAAGCAGATTTCGTTTTCCATAAAGGATATCAACAAACCGGGTGAGTTTTTATGACAGTCCAGTTTTGTGGTTACCATTACTAATATTAGTCTTCTATGACAGATGCACTTATTTAATAAATTTTCCAGATACCATTTATCCAAAAACAAACACTATTTGCTAATGTACCCAGTTTTCCCAATTTGTAACTAAAGGAAATTGACCTGATTTGTGTCTTATTCTGGTAGTGCATTCAACAGGCACTGCTCTGCTTAAAAATATTTCTTCTACTGTCTGACTTCAATTTCTTGCATTTAATCTAAAGTTTTACAGGACACATCACAAAAAGCTGTCTGTTCCAATTGCTGCTTATTGCTGTATTATTGCTGTTTTTGTGAGATGATTTTTCATATTTGTATTTAATCATAGCAGGTTACATTTGACTACATTTGCACTGTGCAAACTCCATTGCCTCCATGTTTTTCCTATGATGTGGAGCCCAAAACTGCATGTGGTACCTTAACTGTAGTCTGACTAAGGTTCTCAGATACACTGTTACATCTCAACTTCTTGTCTATTAAACTCAATATTCCATTGAGATGCCACTGGTAATGCTTTGTGACACTGTACCCAGAAATCTCAGTGCTCTTCCACATCACCTAACCTTTCCATATTCCAGTGATCATTCCTACATATCTTTAAATCAAAATGTATCACTTTCTCTTGTTAACATCAAATTATGTCTGCTACTTTATTGCCATTTTGTTAACAATCACATGCAACTTCTTTCGGTCCTCAGAATCATTCACTTACCCCCCCTTAAGCTTTAACCAAAAAGAAATGTTTTTTGGTGGTGTAAATCAAGAAAAAAATTCTTCTACCAATTAAAGGGATTTGGACTACAGTATTTGTGAAAATGACTTTCAGACAAATGTGGACATTACTAGGAAAATGATGGGAGATCATGTAGAGCAGGACAAGTTGCTGAAAAAGTGAGGAGCAGGATGGGAGAGAGATGAGCACACAGCCAGAGGCCATATCTGGAGAGGGTGCATGGCCATCTTCAATAATCGAGGACACAAGTAGCATTGGAGAATGACCTCTAGCAATGCTGGGCCTATAAGCCCTGTCTTCAGCTGGCACCATCTCAACCTGAGCTACAGCAATTTAGTCAATACAGTATGGAACTGGAGGCGCACAGCAGGGCAGGCAGCATCAGAGAAGCAGGAAAGTCGACATTTCGGGTTTATACCCTTCATCAGAACTGAGGAGGTGGAAGGGAACTTGGAAACAAATGGAGGGGGTAGGGCTGGGGGAAGGTAGGTGGGATGGTAATAGATGGGATGCGGACGGGGTAGTGGAGATTGGTCAGAGGGAAGGGTGGGGCAGATAAGTGAGAAAGAAGATGGACAGGTTGTGTCAGATCAAGGAGGCGGGGATGAGAGGGAGGGTTGGACATGGGATGAGGCCAGGGGTGGGGAGATTTTGAAACTAGTGAATTCGTCAGGCTGTAGGCTCCCGAGGCAGACTATGAGATGCTGTTCCTCCAGTTTGCGGGTGGTGTCATTGTGACACTAGAGGAGGCCCAGGATGGACATGTCACTGAGGGAGTGGGAGGGGGAGTTAAAGTGGTTGGCAACCAGCAGGTGGTGTTGTTTATAGCATACAGAGTGCAAATGCCCTGCAAATCGGTCACCGAGTCTGCCCTTGGTCTCACTGATGTAGAGGAGACCACATCAGGAGCAACGGATACAGTAGATCAGGTTGGAGGATGTACAGGTGAATCCCTGTCGGATTTGGAAAGTTTGTTTGGGGCCTTGGACGTGTGTGAGAGGGGAAGTATAGATGCAGGTGTAGCACCTCCTGTGGTTGCAGGCATAGGTGCCGGGTGTGGTGGTGTTGGTGGGGAGTGTGGAGCAGACAAGGTACTCGCGGAGTGAGCGGTCCCTGCGAAAGGCAGATGGGGTGGGGAGGGAAATATCTGTTTGGTGGTGAGGTTGGATTGCAGATGGCAGAAGTGGTGGATGCAGATGTTAGTGGGGTGATATTTGAGGATCAGGGGGACTCTGTCCTTATTTTTGTTGGGACGGGTTTTGAGGGCAGAAGTATGGTAAATGCAAGAGATACAGCTGAGGGCACCATGAATCAATGGAGGGGGGAATTTGCGGTCTTTGAAGTAGGAGGACATCTGGGATGTCTGGGAGTGGAACGCTTCATCTTGGGAGCAGATGCAGCGGAGGCAGAGGAATTGGGAGTAAGGGATCATATTCTTGCAGGAGGGTGGGTGAGAGGAGGTGTTGTCAAAGCAAGTGCACAAATACGGTGGCAGGAATACTGTTGCCTTGAGAGATTGTTTTCCTTGTCACTTGCCCAGGGTGGCATCAAATGGTTCGCGTTCTGTAGTGACATTGAAGTCCTCTTTAAAAGCATAGTTGTTAATACAATTTTATGTACTTGCAAAATAGAAGGTGGCATGTGACAGAAAGCAATGCAATAGAACTGCAGGAAGACAAGCACACCTCCATGTTTTAACTCTCCATTGATGAGCCAGTGCTGGGCAGTATGTGAATAGATATTATGAGGGCTGAGCAACAAATATTGATCTTGCTGGTAACTGTCTTATCTGATGAAAGAATAAATGCAAGAGGTCATGGCTGCTGACAGCACCTGAAGGATTAATGATGGGAGAATCTGCAAACTTCAATTTCTTTCTCTCTTCTCACTTTTCCCTCATCACGTGGCCCCTGCAGATGCAAACACCATAGATGGTGTAAGCACGCATTTTCACCACAACACAATCTCTGTCTCTTTTCATTTCCCTTACCAAGAACTGGGACCTCCCCAGTCAAAGGAAAAAAGTGAAAGAAACAGTGAAGGTGAGGACACACTATCAGTCAATTTCATAATCACAGTCACCCGCCCAGACGTGCAGCTTATTCAGTTTAACCCCCACGGTTTCTATGAAATTGATATGAAATCTTCAGCCTTCTAGCCAAATTTCACATTAAATGTGATTATTATGTATAAAATAGAGAAAGGAAAGCAATCATTTGATTCTGCTTATTCCTAATCTGGAGTTTACCATTACTTTCTAATCTGTAATCCAGCCCCATTAAACAGCAATTAAACATTGATCACCCTGTACTTACTTCGAGAAATTAGGTTTTGTGGTACTAAAGGATTGTAAACATACTATTCATCAGCTTTAACAGAATAATACATTCTGTATGATATAACACTTATGTCATTTTCAACAGCAAATTGTCTGACTTGAAAACTGCCTTGAAAGATTCATTATTTTAAATCAAATGTTTATTATTGCAGTGGCAGAACTGTGACACCATTATCTATGAGACCTAAAGATCAAATGAATAGAAGCTGCAACTTATGACCTACTTGGGAGATGGACTCCTTCAGATTTGACAACCCAGTTGATCAAAAGAGAATGTGTGCAAAGATTAGAAATTGTAGTCAAAGCACCTGGGTTTATTTTTTGATGCCAAAGTACATGGGAAGTTTCCCAATTTGCTACTGTGCATACCAAATTATTTGCCAACCCAATTATTTATCACTAATTTGCCTAATTCAAAACAAAACTATTGGATATTGGCATACTTCTTTCAGAGCAAAGTGCTACGGTTTAGTCCCCTTTATCTAAGGAAAGATGGAGGTGGCACGGTGGCTTAATGGTTAGCACTGCTGCCTCACAGCACCAGGGACCTGGGTTCAATTCCACCCTCAGATGACTGTCTGTGTGGATTTTGCACATTTTCCCTGTGTCTGCTCCGGTTTCCTCCCACAGTCCAAAGATGTGCAGGCTAGTTGGATTGGCCATGTTAAATTGCCCGTAGTGTTCAGGGATGTGTAGATTAGGTGGGTTATCGGGGGATGGGGATGGGTAGAATGCTCTGAAGGTTGGTGTGGACTTGTTTCCACACTGTGGGGATTCTATGATCTATGATTCCCTGAAGGGGAAGGGCTCTTGTAGCACAGTGGTACATCTGACCATGAAGTCCCATCTGCTCCAATAGTGTGTCATCACACATCTGAACCAATTAATTAAAAATATCTATATAGCCATTGCAGGCAGTTCAATGAGGATCATGGGAATGGAGGGATTTTCCTAAGAGGAGAGATTCAGTAGGTTGGGCTTGTACTCATTGGAGTCTAAAAGAATGAGAAGCAACCTTATTGAAACACACCAAGATTCTTAGGGGGTGGACAGGGTAGATGCTGAGAAATTGTTTCCCCTTGTGGGACAGTCAGAGACCATCATTTCGGTGTAAGGGTTTTGCCCAGTCAGGACAGAGATGAGTAGGATTTTTTTTTCCATCAGAGGGAAGTGAATCTATGGAAGTCTTTACGGCAGAGAGCTGTTGAGTGTGGATTATTAAGTATATTCAGATCTGAGGGAAACCATTTTAATCAAGAAGTGAATCAGGGTTTTGGGGAAAGGGCAGGAAAATGGAGTTGAGAATTATCAGATGCACTACTGAGAAAAACCAGAGCTGAGATTGCACAGTCAGCAACTTTCAGTGGATTATTGGTGTCTGCAAACAAGAAATCTGTGTTTTATTAAAGAAGTACAAATCTGGTCTTTACTGAGTTAGATCCTTATTTTTCATCTCTCAAACTTGAGAGGGTAAACATAAACAAGACAGTTGTACAAAAAAAAAGTTGGAAGATGACAGTGAACAAAACAAAATTAAAAATTGCAAAAAATTCCACTTTAAATTAAGTATCCACAGAATTAGAATACCCCTTCAATTTCTAATAGAAAAAAAAGACTCATTTCAGCAGGACACAAATCTCTTGCCTTGTAGGCCTTAATTGCTGTGCCTGTGCAGAAGGAAGTGATTAACCTTTATGATGGGAAGTTACTGCATTTTATTCCCTTGTGTATACAAACTATTTTAGATAAAGCTATGATAGCAAAATCATGTCCAGACATGCTAAGTTTATAACAAAATTCGGTCTGCATTCTGAAATCTTGTAAACAGGCTGAACCTACAAACTAGTTTAAGCTGTGGCTCAGAGTTATACTATTGCATCTGAGAGACACTGTTCTGAGATCAAGCTCCCCTCTAGAGACTTGAGCACATAAATTTAGTTGACATTAATCCAAGGCCTCACCTGCATTTTCAGGTGGATGTAAACGTTCCCATGACTATTCAATGAATCCCCTTAGATAGGGGAACAAAACGTTTGCACTTTGCTTTGTGAGAAATATTCTAATACCCAATAGTTTTTTGAATTAAGCAATTTAGTGAGAAATACATTGGTTTAGCAGATAACTTGGTATGCATGGCAGCAAATTAAAAGTCTTTTTTGATTTGGTATCCAAACAAAACCCAGGTGCTTGACTGCAACTTCTAATCTTGCACACATTCAACTGGTTGCAGAATCTGAAGGAGTGCATCTCCCAAATATTGTCATAAGTTGCAGCTTACAGATATTGGTGCCACAGTTCTGCCACTTCGCTAATAAACATTTGATTTACCCCACAGTCCAAAGATGTGCAGATTAGAGTGGGTTGGCCATGCTAAATTGCCCATAGTGTCCAGGGATATGCAGGCTAAGTGGATTAACCATGGGAAATGCAAGGATGGTGCATGGGAATGGGTCTGAGTGGGATGCTCTTTCACAGGACCGGTGTGGACTTGATGGGCTGAATTGCCTGCTTCCACACTGTAGGGATTCTATGATTCTAAGAACAGAGGAGTTCTCCTCAAGTTCTGGGTGACATTAATCCCTTAATCAACACCATAGAAACATGTTAATTTGCAGTTTGTCTCATTGTTATTTGTGGGAGGTGGTTTACAAATTGGCTAATGTATCGCCCTCTTTTTAAAGAGTTTATTTCTTCTCTCTTTAGATCTTGTCTGACCTGCAGAGTGCTCCCAGCATTTTCTGTTTTTATTTTAATTATCTATATCTGTATTTTTCCTTATAATAACAATTTACATTTATACAGCACCTTCAATGCAGCAAAAAAATCCCAAGGTGTATCATAGGAGAGCAACTTTGTCCTGTGATTGGAAGTTGGAATTCAGAGTTACTGAGATAGCTCCTCAAGGAGAATATAGCAGGATATGGAGACTGGAGACTTGGGTGGAGAAATGGCAGATGGAATTTAATCTGGTTAAATGCAAGGGGATGCATTTTGAAAGATCAAATGCAGGAGGGAAGTGTAGAGCAAATGGCAGAACGCTGAGTAGGATCAACATATAGAGAAATCTAGGTGTACAAGTCTACAGTTCACTGAAAGTGGCAACACAAGTGGATAAGCTGGTCAGGAAGGTATATAGCATGCTTGCCTTCATCGATCAGGGCATAGCATATAAAAATTGGTTAGTCATGTTGCACCTGTATGAACATTAGTTGGACAACAATTGGAATATTCCGTACTGTTCTGGTCACCACACTATAAGAAGAATGTGAAGGCTTTGGAGAGGGTACAAAAATGGTTTACCAGGATCTTGCCTGCTTTGGAGGTGGTGGATAGATGGGCATAGTTTGACATGGAAGGAATGAGAGTCCTGGGGAGTGCATGTGTTGGCGTGGGGAGTATTGGGAGGTGGTGGTGAGAGCTTGATTTATTATTTAGTTTTACAGCTGTGACAATGTCCAAGAACACTATGCTAACTTTTCGCACAGCCTGTCCCCACACCCAGCAGCCTATGAACTCTCTGTGGAGCAGCAGCCATAGCCCCGATAAAACACAGACCCCTCCCCCCAATGAGAATCTGAATGTCCAGCCCGGATTTCCCAGGTCGGATTTATGGAGACAGGAATTGCCCACCTCTACACTCCCAGCCTGAGAGCAAGCATTCAGGCTCATATGTTTGGCTCCACCAGAGGAAGTATCTGATGAAGTTGCTCCCAGTAACAAAACCAAAAACCTTCCTCTCTAGATGGAACTCAGTAGATCTGGAGTACCCTACAGATTTACTTTACAGTGCTGTTGTTCAGAGAATGGCCAGTGAGGAATGGGAATATTAGTGTGTTCCAACAAGGAGTACTCAGACTGTGGGACAAAACAGAGCGAGCTTTTTTCTGTATCAAACCTGCATTGTACCTGAATTCAGTGCAATAGTGTCATCTTTCAAATGAACAACATTTATTGAGGTTTATTCTGTAAAAAGAAATGGAAATGGGAAGTTTGAGGATTAAATCTGTAGCTCTCTGTCTCTTTCTTCCTTACAGACACTTCATAAAATTTCTGCATTTTAATGAAGATTTTGGTCTTGTGAGGTTATATCTTGTGTGTGGCTCAATGTTGTAATTTGTTTTGTAATGTTCCTATGAAGCATGAGGGGTGATTTAATTACATTAAAAGCATTACATAAGTATAAGTTGTTGTTATTGTGGTAGAACAACTAATCAGTTTTGCATTTCCTGCAACAGCTCTTGTACAGGCTGTCAGAGCATCTGAGCAAGGTTGTTGACTTGCTCGCCAAGCTGGCTTGTTTTCGTTCAGATGTTTCCTCACCATGCTAGGTAACATCATCAGTTAGGCCTCCACTGAAGCGATATTGTTCTACTCTGCTTGGAATTTGTATTGTCCGGTCTGTTATGCTGAGTTGTGTCATTTCCGGTTTTGTTCTGTATGGGTTTGTATATGGGGTCCAATTCTATATATTTGTTGATTGCATTATGGGTTGAGAACCATGCCTCTAGGAATTTCCATGCGTGTCTATGTTTGGCTTGGGCTACTATAGTTACATTGTCCCAGTTAAACTGTCGGCCTTCATTGTCCGAGTGTACTGATACTGATAAGTTCGTTGTCGTTTTGCTGCTTGCTGATGTTCGTGTATTCTGATGGCTAGTTTCCTTCCTGTCTGTCCAATGTAATGTTTGAGGCAGTCGTTGCATGGTATTTTGTAAAGTACGTTAGCTCTGCATTTTGTGGGAATGGGGTAGTTAATCCTTGTAAGTGTTTGTTGTAGAATGGCTTTAGGCTTGTGTGCTACCGTGATTCCTAGTGGTTGTAGGAGTCTCGTTGTCAGTTCTGATGTGACATAACTCACCATAACAGACCGGACAGTATAAATTCCAAGCGGAGGCCTCACTGATGATGTTACCTAGCATGGTGATGAAACGTCTGAATGAAAACAAGCCAGCTCAGCAAGCAAGTCAACAGCCTCGCCCACAACCCGAGCTACAAATCTTTGCAAAAACCTTAAACACTGGAGCAAGCTCAGAGAAGCATATCCTTTTTAATTGGAAACACTAACTTTACTTTCTAAGCCAGGGAGCAATTAAGAGGATAATATCCACCCAAACCTGCAAATGCCAGGATGTTTTTTTTCATGACGTATGGATTATAATGTCAATAAGGAATCTGTTTTACCAAATGCCTCTTTAAACCAGAAATAAAATGGTCTTTGTACAAGATTTTATCTTTGGTATAATATCAAGCCATCTTGATTTCATTTATTTCGATTTTGTTATATTAAATTGAAAAACAGCCCCAAAGCTAAAACAAATACAAATTCCTTAGCACTAGGAGCACAGGGTATTACAAGCTGTTTTCTTTGTTTCAGAAATTTAGTTATCTCAATAGGTTAAGATCCTAGTTTTGAGAAAGTGGTTAATATAATAGCTTCATGTTCATAAAGTCCTTTTTTTAAAATTTTCTGTTGTGATGCAGGATTCTTGCTTTTCAAGGTTCTGGACTCCGTTCCTGATGAGATTTTAGCAGCTCTTGCCTATCCTAATGCAGCTCTCGGATTAGTTGCTAGGCAGTACACAACAGTAGTTTACAAATACACTTCCTATGGGTTGCTTTCCCTTCACATGTCCATGTAGTTGTCTTCTGCTCCCAACATGACTGATTATGTAATCAAAGATCAGCATCATGATACCATTAATCAGAGGTATAGATTTGATACCCTCTTTCAGTGTCCCGTGATCTGCAGTTTTAAATGGTTGGGGGAAAGGGAAAACTTCTACCCAGCTAAAGGCTTTGACACTGACTACCAGAAATTGCAACATCACATAATTTTAATATCAATGGACAATACAAAAAACGTGAATCTCCTAGCAGTTGGAGCACTGTGTCAAGGAAGCCCAGATGATTTATGCAGGGGAATGTTATTGGGGTAATGCTGGTCTGTACTTAAAACTGAACGGAGGAGCAAGGAGCAGAAATCATGCTAATGGGTGTAGAAGAGTTCCGATAGTGGGAATAGGTGGAGAGAGATCTGGTTTAATAGTAGCCAGGAAGTGGCATGCATGGTAATGAGTACAACCATTTAATATCCAGTAGGGGAAGAACTTTAATGGCAGTTTTTTTTAGCCATTTAGTCCTTTGCTCCATCATGATAGGACTGATAATAAATCCCAGATTGTAGCCTCATGCCATCTCAAAGTCTAGAATTGTATAATCCAGTAAACTAAATGACTGCTTCCTTTGGAAGAAGAAAGAAATAATTTTTATATTGTGCCTTTCATGATTTTAAGAAGCCCCTGTCTGTCCTTGCATTACAACCAATTAAATGTTTTGCCACAGTTGTTATGCAAGGACACACAGCAATGAGACATTTGGTCAGTTTATCTGTCATAGGTATTAGCTGAGGAAATACATTTTGCCAGGACAAGGAGGCCAGAAGGGATAGGCCGGGTAATTACAGACCAGTTAGTCTGGTGTCAGTGGTGGGGAAGTTATTAGAAAAAAAATCTAAAGGACTGGATTAATCAGCAGTTGGAAAGACAGGGATTGATCAGATATTGTCAACATGGATTTGATAGAGGAAGATCCTGTCTGACTAAGTGAATTAAGATTTTTGAGAAGATGACTAAAATATATTGACAAGGATAGTGCAGTTAATGTGGTTTACATGGACTTTATTTGGGCCTTTGACAAAGTTCCAATTGGAAGGCTGGTCCAAACGTAAGGGCCCATGTGATCGTAAGCAAATTGACAAACTGGATCCAAAATTGGCTTACAAATAGGAGGCAAAGGTGGAGGAATGTTTCTGTGATTGAAAGACTGTGACCAGCAGTATACTACAGGGATCGGTGGAGGGTTGTGTTTTGTGATTGGAAGCCTGTGACCAGCAATGTATCAGTGCTGGGACTCTTGCTGTTTGTTACGTATATTAAAGACCTGGATATGAATGTAGATGGATTAATTAGTAAGTTTGCAGGTGATGGGAAAATTGTTGATGTTTTTGTTAGTGAGGAGGATGGTCTCAGGCTACAGTCTGATATTGATAGCTTGTAAATTGGGCAAAGCAGTGGCAGATGGAATTTAATCATTATAAATGTGAAGTGACACATTTCGGGAGGACGCGTAAGGGAAGGATATGCACATTGAATGGTAGGTCCCTAGGAAGTATTGAGGAACAAAGGGATCTTGGTGTACAAGATATAGATCCCAGAAAGTGTCAGAAGTGGTAGATAGGCTGGTAAAGAAAGCATCCAACATGCTTGTCTTCATTAGCTGGGGTGTAGAACATAGGAGAACATAGCAGTTCTGTTAAAATTTTCTAAGACATTGATTAGACCACAGATCGAATATTGTGTGCAGTTCTGGTTGCCACACTATTGAAGGACATGATTGCACTGGAGAAGGTGCAGAAGAGTTTCACCAGGATGTTGATTCATTGGTCGGTATAGACATGGTAGGCCAAAGGGCCTGCCTCTATTCTGTATGACTCTTTGACAGTACTCTCCTTTGAATGATGATAGGCAATCATTTACCTCCAGTTAGAAAGCTAACAGTTTCTCAGGTTAACATCACATCTGAAAGACAGCATCTCTAACAGAGGGCATCATACCCTTGGTACCACCCTTGAGTGCAGCATAGATTTATGTGCATAAGTATGCCATGTGATTTGAGTTCTTGGCTTTTTGACTTGAAGTGCTACCACCAAGCCACTTCTAATACCAGAACTAAATTATACGTCTGGAAAATCCTATATTGTATACATACCATTCAAGAGTCATTGTATCTAATGAAACTCCATAATAGGCATGAGAAGAGCCCCCCATTAGAATGCCAAATAAAACAGACTGTGCTTGAAAGTAACAATTGTGTTTCCATGCAGGAAGAAAATTGCACATGATTCAACTCACGCGCTGCAAGAATTGGTCAACAGAGCAGAAAGAAGAGTCCATAGAGAAGTGGAAATCCCATTGAGATGGGATAATAGGGCCATGTGAAATGGGAGAATTTGAATTCACAGATGGTTATGCAGAATAAGTGCCAATGTTCAAAGGTCAAAACAAAATTACTTCCCTAATTTTTTTTATTCTTTCATGTGATGTGAACGTCACCGCAAGGTCAGCATTTGTTGCCCATCCCTAATTGCCCTTGAGTGCTACAAAATAAAAGACTACAACAGCAAAACAAAATGTGGATAGCAGAAAACACAGTAAACAGTCTTTTCTGTCCACAAGAATTGGAAGCAAATAAAAGCAGATGCAATAAGAGACAAGGGTAGAAATTAAAATGTGTTGTGCCCAATTTGCATCAAAAAAAGCATAACTGTTTGGTAGCCTGCACTCAACCTGTGCAGATCTCATTCCTACGCTAAATTCATGTGGCTTAGTTTTTAAAACATCTTTGCTGTTTAAAACAGGCCACTAGAATTTGTCTTTGAAGAACTTAACACCTATTGAAGGAACTTCAAGCCTTTCCCACTCAGATTTTCTGTTTCTGGATGTGAACAAGCCAACAGTTACTAATGAAAGGTAATTAAATTCTTTTTCGTTCTTATTAGGGATCAGGATGGAGCTGAAGTGTTCTCCCCAGTTCCACCATACCTCTGTTTTCTGCTGTAGACCACCTCAACTCCTGCTGACATTCTCAATTGGGACTCAGCTGAGGGCCAGTTAAGTGGCCAAAACCTCAATCTGACTGAGGAATGAGATGCCTATGGAGGTATCCAGAATATTTAGGTGAGGATTGTTGTCTGGTTTGGGGTTGGCTTTGAGGCTCATAGAGTTTTTCTTCTTGATGATGTCTTGGGTCTGTGGGTATTGGGTTGGCTCCCAGAAAATCACATGGAGCTCATCTCCCTTGAGTTGTTGATCAAGTTGAATGTTTTCAATCACTGATTGTGGTTGTTTGATTGCTAAGTAAACTTTTGCAATCTTTTGGTCCCATGGCTGCAAGATTTCCACTCACCCAGCTCTATCTCTTCACTGGCATTGACTGTTCTTTTGTCTGAAAGTGCTCAAATAGGTTGTGCTCACCTTCTCGTTCTCAAGTATTTGCTTCTTCCTGTTTGCTGAGTTTTAGCTTCTGATCTACTTTCAGGAGTAAGAGAAGAGTTTTCCAGATTTGGCAATCCTGCATAATTGCAGATTTAAGAATGAAATATGAGATCTTCAATCTATTTTGAGATTACTGCCGCCACACCACTGACTCAACCCTGGCTGTGCCTAACTGTCTCTAAAGTTTCCTTTCCATTATAGCTTCTTGAAGGGAAGCTCGAATAACTAGTTTTCAATTGTATAAAAGTAAATCACCTGTTATTATGTAATACTATTGGTGCTTAAAGTATGTGTTTTTGGACAACTCACTGCACTTTTGGTTTAGAACAACACTGGCAACTAGTAGCAGAGTATTGGTCACTCTTCTGTACTTGTGGCATTTGTTTGATTATCTTTTGGCTTTCTGGCCGTTGTTACTTCTTAGCCATATGAAGCATTTCTTTTAGGCCATTGCAGGTAATTTTAATAGATTCTTCCTTCTACTTGGGTTTAGCCATAAATCTAAGGAGCACAGTAAAATCCTCGACAACAAGGTGCAGGGCTGGATGAACACAGCAGGCCAAGCAACATCATAGGAGCAGAGAGGCTGACGTTTCGGGCCTAGACCCTTCATCAGAAAAGGGGGAGGGGAAGGGGGTTTTGAAATAAATAGGGAGAGAGTGGGAGGCGGATAGAAGAGGGATAGAGACTCGGGGACCGCTTTGCAGAACACCTACGCTCGGTTCGCAACAAACAACTGCACCTCCCAGTCGCGAACCATTTCAACTCCCCCTCCCATTCCTCAGACGACATGTCCATCCTGGGCCTCCTGCAGTGCCACAACGATGCCAACCGAAGGTTGCAGGAACAGCAACTCATATTCCACTTGGGAACCCTGCAGCCCAATGGTATCAATGTGGATTTCACAAGTTTCAAAATCTCCCCTCCCCCCACCGCATCCCAAAACCAGTCCAGCTCGTCCCTGCCTCCCTAACCTGTTCTTCCTCCCACCTATCCCCTCCTCCCACCTCAAGCCGCACCTCCATCTCCTACCGACCAACCTCATCCCGCCCCCTTGACCTGTCCGTCCTCCCTGGACTGACCTATCCCCTTCCTAACTCCCTACCTACACTCACCTTTCCTGGCTCCATCCCCGCCTCTTCGACCTGTTTGTTTCCTCTCCACCTATCCTCT
>NC_063333.1:32047010-32083684 GCF_021869965.1 Rhincodon typus
TATTTATTTCAAAACCCCCTTCCCCTCCCCCTTTTCTGATGAAGGGTCTAGGCCCGAAACGTCAGCCTCTCTGCTCCTATGATGCTGCTTGGCCTGCTGTGTTCATCCAGCCCCGCACCTTGTTGTCTCGGATTCTCCAGCATCTGCAGTTCCTACTATCTCTGATTCGATTTTAACCACAGTAAAATCCTCTATTGGTTACTCCTTTTACTAGTCAGACCACAACAGTCTGTTTCTGGGCTAATGGTTTGACAACTATGTGTCTCTAGACCAATTGTTCTGTTAGAACTAGTGGGACTCCTGAGTGCTTAAGGGACTTAAAGTCTAAGCATAAAAAAAATGCCATAAGTGAGAAACAGAAACAGAAATTGCTGTAATCAGCAGGTCTGGCAGCATATTTGGAGAGAAGTCAGAGTTAACATTTTGCATCGAGCCACCTTTCCTCAGAAGTCTAAACATGATAACTAACTCAAGAATGAGAAGTGTTAATTATGAGCTATATTTTCAACTGTCTTTTGCTTCTTGTGTTGCAGTGTTATTATAGCATTCTTATTTTCTTGACAGTTATTTCAACTACACTATGTAGTCATTGCCATGCCATGCAAAAGGACAAAGGTCTCAGAACATCGGGCAGCTTTGCAATGGTTTCAATCAGCCGCAGTTTCCACACATTTTCCTTGCTTTCTCCATTCTGGCTGCAGTGTTAATATTGGTAACTGCACCTAGTGCCCTGTTAGGGGTAGCTGGAAATGTGGAATTGGAATCACAAACAGATCATCCATGAAGCTCAACCTCCTGAGAGATCTCAGTCCTTGCCCTTTTCACTACACCAGAGGCATAGTCTCAGAATAAAGGGGTGTCAATTTAAGACTGACATGAATGGGAATTTCTTTTCTCAGATATTGAGTGTCTTTAGAAGTTCTTGCCACAGGGAGGTGTTTCCTATCTTTTACAGATGTTATCAATATGTGAGGCATTTGTAGTAGCAAGGCTGTAAGCTTACTCCAAGTAGAGATTCAGCAATGTGATTGTTGTTCCTTTTAAATTTTCCTTGTGCTGATATTGGCTGTGGGTCAAATGTTTTTGTTTCACGCACTTCTTTTTCATGGGAATGGCATGTGGGGCTGTCTTGCTGGGCTTGCAGCTTCTACAGCCCAAATAAAAACTGACTCACTGCCCACAGATCAAAAATCAGTCCAGCTCACAAATTAAGTACTCACTGTTCAATACACTGTGTACTGTAAAATTTTTTTCCCACTTTGATTCTGGTGGTGAGTGTAACATTTGTTCTGCTTCAAATGTTATCTGAGTCTTTTTCCTATGGGTTTTGAGTTTGTATCATTGCCTTTGTTTTGTTTCTGGAAAAAATCACCACTGCCACCATATCATATTCTTGTGTTGTCTTCCTTAATTCGGAATGACCACACTCATGCTAGATTGGTAAGTAGAATGGATTTAATTTACTTGAAAATCTCAAGCAGGTTGACTTCACAGACAATCTGATCATATGAGCAACAGAGAAACTTAAGTGCCTATCCTTAGTCTAGCATGTTACTGTTTGGCCTTCTCATAGCTGCTGGTCATGTGGTGACATTTGGCCAATTGCTAATCAGTATACTTAATTTTTAAAGCAGTAACACAACACAAATGGGGAAATTTTATCACTCACAACCAGGGAAGAAAGATTAATGAAGAATTTTAAGATCACTCGTTTTAGTGCAGACATGAACCTAGTGGACTAATGCAGAAGGTTTTTAAACTTACCTTAGCCGGCTTGGTTGACCTCTGAACAGCTGTACTTGATAGGGAATTTGTTTAGGGGTGAATTGTTTAGGGGTAAAATTTTGTATACACATACGAATAGATTCAAGAACAGCTTCTTCCCCACTGTTATTAGACTTCTGAACAGACCTCTCAAATTTTAAATTTAATGGCAATCTCGCTCTCTGTGTACCTTCTCTGTAGTCGTGACATTATATTCTTTGCTCTTTTCTATTACCCTATGCAGTTTGTATGGTATGCAAAACAAAACTTTTCACTGTACTAGGTACATATGACAATAATAAATCAAATCAAGTTAAAATACTATCGAATTAAATGGATGCAACAAAAGAAGTGTGTGCATTTATTAAATAGGTCCCTGCCAAAATCTAATTAGAGCCTCAAACCACGCCAAAATCAGATTTGTAAATATGGAGAATTGGATCCACACAGTGGATCTAATGCATGGATTGAATTCCCCATGAGGTTTTTACGATTAATAACACCTTCATTGTAGTAGTACCTAACAACAGCAAACATAGAACTATACAAAGAGGTCATTCAGCCCTTCATTTCTGCACTAGGTGAGGAACAAAATAATTCTAATGCTGCCTGCCAACACTCGACCCATGGGATCACAGGTTACAGTGCTTCAGATGCAGATCCAGGTTCCTTTTAAACAAGTTGAGGGCTTTTGCCTCAGTCACCAAACCAGGTGGTGACTTTTGGACAAAAAACTACCGATGGGTGAAAATGATTTTCATCATGTCCCCTCTAATCCTTCTTTCAATCATCTTATATCTGTGCCCCTAGTAACTGACCACTCCATTAGGGAAAACATGTTTTTTTCTGACTACTAAATCCAGGCCCATCATAAATTTTATTTACCTCAATTAAGTCACCCCTTATCCCTCAGTTCTAAGGAAAATAATATTATCCTATCCCATCTTTCATTCTAGCTACAATTTCAATGTTCTTGTAAATCTTCTTTGTTCTCTCTCTAGTGAAGTGATTGATTGATTAGTTGTCACTTGTACCAAAGTTCAGTAAAAAGCTTTGAGCAGTACAGGCAGATCATAGTAAGCAAGTGAAAAAAACTTAACCAAGGCATACAAGTTACACTGCACAGGGCGTGTGCTAGGCAAGATAAACTTTACAAGATCATCATTAGTTGAAGTTAGACAGTCCATTCATCAGTCTAATAACGGCAGGGAAGAAGCTGTTCTTGAACCTGCTGGTGCATGTTCAAGCTTCTGTATCTTCTGCCTTATGGAAAATGTTATAGGAGATCATTACCGGGTGCGATAGGTCTTTGATGATGTTGGCTGCCTTTCCGTGGCAGCGAGCCATGTAAATGGAGTCCATTGGCTTCTGTGATGGTCTGGGCTGTGCACACAACCTTCTGTAATTTCTTATGGTCTTGGGCAGAGCAGTTCCCATACCAGCCCGTTATGCACCCGGACAGTATGCATTCAATGGTGCATCTGTAGAAGTTGGAGGGACCTTATGGACATGCCAAATTTCCTGAGCTGCCTGAGGAAGAAGAAGTGTCATTATGCCTTCTTGACTGTTGCATCTACATGAGAAGTCCAGGACAAATTGTCTGTTATCATCACTTTGAGGAACTTGATGCTCTTCACCCTCTCAACCTCTGTTCCATTGATGTAGATGGGGGTGTGTTCTCCTCCTTTCTTGCTGAAGTCGATGATCAGTTCTTTAGTTTTGCTCATGTTGAGAGACAGATTGTTTTCATTGCATCATGCCACTAGGCCCTCTGCCTCCCTTCTGTATTTTGACTCATCGTTGTTAGATATCGGTCCTACTACAGTGGTATCATCAGCGAACTTGTAGATGGCATACATTCAGAATTTTGCAATACAGTTGTGGGTGTACAGGGAGTACAGTAGGGGATTGAAGATGTATCTTTGGGGGAGATTCCAGTATTGAATGTTATTGTGGAGGAGGTACCGTTACCAATCTTCACTGATTGGGTCAGAAAGCTGAGGCTCTGCAGGGTTATTTTGACCCTATTCACTGTTCGCCTGTATTAACCCTATCTAAAGCTGAAGCGGATTTATGAGGATATACATCAACCTGCTTCAAAGGTGAAATTCATAGGACGGAATATCATGAGCCAGATTTTCTTCTCAAAATGTCACTGCTAAGCGAAATACGCATGTCACAAAATGATTTCACTCTTTCCAATAATGGTTGAATAGGATTTTCCTACTAACCTGCCTTGGGACCAAGAAGTAGAAATAAACACCCAAGTCTTTTTTAGTCAATGATGGGATGAGGGTGTTGCTGGCTGGGCCAACATTTATTGCCCATCCCAGAGGACAGTTAAGAAGCAACCACATTGCTGTGGGTCTGGAGTCACATGTAGTCCAGACCAGGTCAGGATGGCGGATTTCTTTCCATAAAGGACATTAGTGAACCAGATGGGTTTTTCCTGACAATTGATTCATGATCATCGTTAGACTCTTAATTCCAGATTATTATTGAATTCAAATTCCACTATCTGCAGGATTTGAACCCAGGTCCCCAGAACATTACCCGAGTGTCTGGCTTAACAGTCTTACGGCAATACCTCTAGGCCCTCACCTCCCCCAGTATTGGGGAATAGATATTAAATTAATTTAGCACAGACCTTAGCTCCAAACCTCCATATGCAAGAGATTTTGATTTGTGATTATAGATCCTAGTTTTCCCATGGTTGCTGTAATGTACAGTGCAGTAAGTTAGGATGGAAGCTTGTAAATGCAGTTTTTCACACAGTGATCTTATTTTTTCCTACTGCGGTCCTGATCCCTCACACACCATTGTGAGGAAGTATACAGCCATCCTCACAGGGAGGACATAGAATCAAAGGCCACATTCACCAAGTGACAGAGGCCTTTGGGTAGTTTCTAGTCTGTTCCCTTGGCTAGGAATGATATTAGCCATGGACAACCCTCAGTGTGAAAAGGACAGAAAATCAATTGTTTAACAAAAAAAGCACTTAATAGGAAAGAATCAAAACATAGATTTCAAAGTCACTCATGATCCCCATGGGCAAGAAAATCATCGTAAAAGCTCCTTTGAAGATAAATCCAACTATTTCAATCAGCTTTGATGCTGCCTGTTCCTAACACGCAGAAGTACTAGTTTCCTCAGTGTTGAATGTGAAATAGTCCTTTGACAAAAGACTAAATATAGTATATAAACAAAGATCATAGAGACTCTTTCTTAATGAAGTTATATTCTGTAGCATTAGCACAGAATGTTATATTTTATCATTTCAGTGTTATCGTATTAGTTCAAATATTTTCCCAATCTGCAATTTGCCCTGGAAATTTTCATGCAATATGATATTTTGATGAATCATTGAAGTAGATTTCATAGCTAAAGGAAGTTGGGTGTAAGCCAAAGAAAACAAAATAATTACGAACCATGCTGTTGATACAACTTGCTTAAGGTGGTTCTCAGCAATATCAATGCCCAAAATAATAGTGTAGCTCAGTACAAATATTTTTGAAGCAAATTGACAGGGTACCAGGTATGTGAAGAAAGAATAGTGCTGAACCCTGCTTTTGTGTGCACAGGATACTTCTCTCACCCTTTTTTTGTGTGGCTGACCTGAAATTATTTACACTAACTAGTTGTGCAAAATGACACTGGACACTGTCGTAGAAATATTATCAATTGTCCATGACATGTCCATGTTTACAAAATGGACCAATCAGGAGATCATTTCCTAATAAGGTTTTTTTCAAGCTCAAATATTGCCATAATAGTTAAAGTCACCAGAGCTGAGGAATCCTGTTCTTCAGAAATCTATTTACACAGACTATAACAGCCGTGTTTATGGAATATTTCAGAAATAATTTGACAATAAATAAGAAAGCCATCTTTTAAATAGTTATTTAATCATAGTTCTTGTAGATTATGTGTAGGAAAATGTATTTGTAACCAGGCTTAAGCACATTCATAACTTGAGGAAACAGTTCAGCAATAATGGCTGTAGTAAAGTTAAAATCTATTCTAATACATTTAGAAAATCAGGCAATGTGTCATGTGAAAATTATGAAATTTTCAGCCGTAATATGAAGCTTGATAAATTGAATTCAAATAATGTCATAAACACAATGGCTGAATTTTAAGATAAAATATCATTACACAGATTATATAATATATTTTAAGGATTAGGTAAATTGATTTTTTTTGTATTCTGGATTGCATGTGTTTCAACTTTGCCATATATGAGCCAGCTAGTCATGGTGAAAGAAATTAAAGAAAGGATGTGGCCTAGAGGGTAAAATAGCTATCCAGGCAGTAATTTTCCCACCATCGTAAGGTCAGAGTAGGTGATGCTCACCTATGATTGCACAATGTTCAACACCATTTGTGACTCCTCAGCTCCTGAAACAGTCTGTGTACAAATGCAGCAAGACTTGGACGTTACTCAGGCTTGGGTTCGTAACGCTTGCGACACATAACTGCCAGGCAAATACCATCCCAAACAAGAGGGATTTTAATCATTGCTAAAACAACCTAGAGGTTACCATTGACTGAAAACTGCATGGGATTAGCCACATAAATAATGTCGCTACAAGAGCAAGTCAGAGACATGCAATCCTACAGGAAATAGCTCACCTCCTGTCCACCATCTACAAGGCACAAGTCAGGGGTGCAACAAATGCTTTCCACTTGCTTGGATGAGTGCAACTCCTATAATAATCAAGAAGTTCAACAGCATTCAAGACAAAACAGCTGCTTGATTTGTACCCCATTCATCATCTTCAGCATTTACTCCCTTCACCACCATTGTATAGTGAGAGCAGCCTGGACCATCTACAAGATGCACTACAGTAACTCTCCAATACATCTCATCAGCATGTTCCAAACTCATGACTACTACCACCTAGAAGGACAAGGGAAGAAGATGCATGTGAATATCACAACTTATAAATTCCCCTCCAAATTACACACTACCCTGACTTGGAACGATGTTATTGTTCCCTTTATGCCACAGGGTCAAAATCCTGGAACTCCTTTCCTAATAGCAATGTGGGTGTCACTAACCTCAAGTACTTCTGTAGTTCAAGAAGGCAGCTTACCACATGTCTCCAGGGCTATTAGGAATAGAAAATACATGCTGTCTTAGCCAGCAACTGCTACATACCATGTACAAATAAAACAAAAAGCTTCTGAGACTGAATGTGAAACCACAACAGAAGTGCCTCCCTGATGGCTTAAGGACATAAATGGGATGTAGGGAAAGGAAGATTGGTACTGTCTTGAAAAAGAAATGCTTGCACAATATTGTGTAGAAAGTATAAGAGATGTGAAAGGGAGTTTTATCTTGACTCTCTTGTTGAGGTGATTGAACATCTTTCTGCACTGCAAACAGACACTGGAGTAAAAACTACTTACAGAACACATTGTACTGCAGCTTGTGCAAGATTTCCAACCTGCTTTGGTATCCACTCACCATGGAACCTACTTGTCTCAGAAAATTGCTCCACCCGCATCTCCACCAAACTAAAATTCACTTTCAAAACAGCTTCGGACACTTTCCCTTGTAACTCTCCAGTGTTAATTTCCCATTTTAGACTCAAAAAATCCTCTCCTTTTAAGTGCTGCAGGCTCTTAAGAACTTGCTGCAACACCTGATTCCCCATTTTCTAATCAGTTAATTACTTTCACAAAGTGCTTTCCTTGTGGCAGCTAGCCTGGTGCATGTGTGAAAAATAGAGGGAGGGGGATAGGGGTGGCGCAGGATGATGCACTGGATGTAGAGGTCGGTGGGGTGGTATGTGAGGACCGTGGGGACTCTGTCATTATTTTTGTTGTGGGGAGGGGTTTTGAGGGCAGAAGTGCAGGAAATGCAAGAGATGCTGAACTGACTCAGCGTATTTACAAGGCTTGTGTAGGAGCTTACACCTTGACATTATATTTAGTCAGGATCACAAGAGCACATTATGCAATGATTTCCTGATCTCAGGACATCTCAGAACGGAAATCATTTTTGCAAGTGTAGTCGTGTACCGTGTAAAGATATGTGTCACCAGAATAGTAAGATATTAGATGTATGACAGGATGAGTGGAATGTGATGCCATTGCGCTGCTGGTGCTGGCTCTGCAGATGCCCTGAAGGCAAGAAAACAGAGCTGCCTGTACTACAGGTGCTTGTTGAGAGAAAGCAAGGGAATGCTGTGAATACCAGAAGTGTCTGGATGGTACTATTGTGACATTACACAGCTGCTCCATCTAATCGGACATTCATTTCAGGAACCTTGTCTGCCCCTGGTCAGTGAACACCTGTGCTGATCAATCCCAGTTGAATAGGCATTCAATAGAAAAAGGCCTGTCTTGCCAGAGTTATTCTACAGAGCCAAGCACCAATTTGCAGGTGAAGTGCATTTGGCTTTTACTTTTGTGAAAGTAATGTGTGTCTTTTAAAGACAGCTTGGAGAGCTGCAGCTTAAAATGAGGGAGATGATAGGCTTCAGTGACTGAAGAATAGTTATTTTGGTTGCAATGCTTCAGGGTCTCTGCATGGCCATTAAATGGAGTGAAGGTTACAGAAAGTGAGAAGTAGGAGGACACTGCACAAAAGGATATATATCTTTATAAAGGATATATATATATAAATTCCTATATACATAGGAAGCTGAACTTTACATGAGGACAGGCTTTAACACAGTGTGGAGCTGGAGGAGCACAGCAGATGAGGCAGCATCAGAGGAACAGGAAAGTTGATGTCTTGGGTTGGGACTCTTCATCAGAACTGGGAAGGGGGAAGGGAGCTGGGAAATAAATAGAAGGAGGAGGGGTGGGGTTGGGGTCAGGGGAGGTGGGATGGTGATAGGTAGATGCAGGTATTGGGTAGTAAGGATTGATCGTGAGCTGGGAGGAGCGGATAGGTGGGGAAGAACATGGACAGCTTGTGTCAGGTCAAGGAGGGGAAATGAGAGGGAGGGTTGAGGCCAGGGTAGGGGGTGGTGGTGGTGGTGGTGGTGGTTGTCCCACCCGTCCTTCCTCTTGCCGCCTTGACCTATCCACCTATCCACCCGGCCCTTCCGCTAGGGACTAGAAAAAGGAAGCACTGTTGCCAGTAAATTAGTGGTAATAGGGTTCAAGGAACAACTCAGAACCTACTCACCTCAGTAGGTTAAAATGCTGAAATTTAAAAAAAAGGATTCATTCATTGGATTTGGACATTGCTGGCTAAGCCAGAATTTATTGCCTATCCCTAATTGACCTTGAGAAGGTGGTAATGAACTGACTTCTTGAATTGCTGCAGTCCTTGTGTTGCAAGTACACCCATAGTACCTTTGGGAGAGGGCTGATAGTTCCAACATCTTGATCCAACAATAGTTGAGGAACGGTGATATCATTTCATGTCAGGGTGGGGTGTGGCATGGATGTAAGTGGAAGGTGATGGTTTTGCCCTTGTTGTTCTAGATGGTAGAGGTTGTGGTTTGGAAGGTGTTTTCAGAAGAGCCTTGATGAGTTACCATAGTGCATCTTGCACATGGTACTGTGTGTCAACGGTAAAGTGAATGAACAGGGAGAGTTGTAGATATGGAGCCAGTTAAGCAGACTGTAATGCAGCAGACCAAGACATACAGATCTCTCCATCGTAGTTTTATAACAGCAGCTTACATTTTTAGGAAAATGTCCCAAGGTGCTTAATATGACTAATATCAATAAAAACATTTTTGTCATTTTTTTTCCGTGAAGGAGAAAGCAGAAAAAAAATGGCCAAAAGCTGGATCAAAGATGTGATTTTTTTGGAGTATTTTAAAACAAAATAGCAGTAGGGAGGAAATTCTAGGGCTCAGTACCAAGGAATCGGAAATTAATAATAAGATGAAGAAATCAAATAAGGAATTCACAAGAGCTCAGAAGTGAAGATGTGCTGAGATATTGAATGCTTGTGAGGTTGGAGGAAGCTGCATAGGCAGGGAGCAGTGAGGCTGTGGAATGATTGAGAAAGATGAATTTTAGAGTTGAGTAGTTGTTGGATGGATAGCTAGTGAAAGTCAGCAATCACGAAGGTGATGGCTGGTTTGGAGTGAGTTAGAATAGAAGTAGCAAATATTTTAATGAGTACAAGTTCATGTAGGATGCAATTCAAATGATATAAACTCCCTCTATCTGCAGCCTAGCTGAGCATGCACAGATCTTGGGGAAAAAAAGAAGCAATCTTTCCATATCATCCCTTCCATACTTTTGCAATGCTTGAAATAAACTTTTTATTATTTGGTATGACTTCAGAACTGGACATTCTATCCAACGGTTGCAATGATTTTGCTTCTAATATGCATTTTGGCATCTTTGGGCCCCAGCTCATTTGGTGGGTTAGGCAGTGTCTGTGCAGTTACCTTATATGGTCCCAATAGTTGGGTAAGTCACACTGACATTGGGGCTGTATATAGCAAGAACAAGTACTTAGTGACAGCTTAACATTACTCAGTTACACTTTTGCATCATTCACACGGTCTGTGTTGCATGTTTCTGTTACATTCAAATTTATTATATTACTTCCTTTAATTGTTAAGGTAAGCTGTTATCAAAGTCAAAGGTAATGTTCTGGAGGTTCTAAAAAGAAATCTAACATTTGTTATAATGTTTCACAAGATGGTAAACAACATTTTAACAGTTTTCGGATTATTCTTTTTGTGCTTCACTTCTCTCGAATTAGGTCAGGACTGGTACTTGTGCCGAACACGACGTGTAATCTGACACAAGATAAATTATGTTGACTTTGAGCCGTCTGAAAATCTGCCAAATAACATAATAATCATGGCAAAATCCCCTTCTTATGCTGGAGTGTTAATTCAGAGCTCATTTTGCATCAGATCTTAACTCTGGATTAATTTTGTTCAACAAATCTTTACGATTTTAGCCACCCCTATGCATTTCGGTAATTGGTTTCACCTTTCAAAGAAGTATGGATAATTGGAATTTACATTATACTTCACTTGTCAGATGCTGCACATAGTGTTGTGTCATAACACATGCTGCATTCATTTAGATAAGACATTCAATGTACCTCTCGGTGTTTGTACGGCGAATGTCCAACAGCAATTACAGCCTGTGGCAAAATGTTTTATTGTAGCATTGCTGATTCTGTTATAACGTGCAATTCCAAAGAGTATGAGGGAGGCAGATAAGGAAATTGACTTATAAAATTAGTTCTGTTCTCTTTAACACCATTGTCTTTTGGAAGTCTTCTGCACAATCCTGACTAATGTAAAAGAAAAGTGAATCAGTATTGTCCTAAATATTACATGTTTATCTTATTTTCTTCTTTACCTAATGTGATCTGTGAGATCAGAGCTTTCTATTTTCAGTATTTTGCTGTTTGTAAATAAATTTCATGTCCTGTCAGGTCCATGGTAGTGAATAGTTGATTACTAACATTGAAAGTTGCACAGAGAATAAAAGACAATTTTAAATTATAGATGCACTTCTTACATCATTATAAACTATGCATATTTCCATATAAATTATCTTTTATTTTAATGTTGGTTAAAATTTAATCTGATCAACTCCGTTCAGTTCATGAAACCCACATTCCGAAAACCCAAATATGCAGGTCCTTGTTCTTAGGTCAGTGTATTCTAAAGCTCTACCATTATTAATAGAGGAATGATACAACATGCCCTCTATTTTTGTGATATTCAAGGACAGAGGATCTATTGTGCATAGATAAACCTCCTAACGCATGAATAATGGCAATTGACAATATTGCTAGCCTGCATGGGAGATGGGCGTCACTGGCTGGCCAGCCTTTATTGCCCATCCCAATTTGCCCTTGAGAAGGTGGTGGTGAGTGGTCATCTCAAACTGCTGTAGTCCACCTGCTGTGCTTTGATCCACAATGTTGTTAGGAAGGGAATTCTAGGATTTTGACCCAGTGAAGGAACAGTGATATATTTCCAAGTCAGGATAGTGTGGGGCTTGGAAGGGAACTTGCATGTGATGGAGTTCCTATGTATTTGCTGCCTTTGGCCTTCTGGATGGAAGGGGTTGTGGGTTTGGAAGGTGCTGTCTGTGAAGCCTTAGTGAATTTCTGCAGGGCATCTTGTGGATGGTATACACTGCTGCTACTGAGCATTGGTGGTGGAGGGAATGGATGCCTGTGAATGTGGTGCCAGTCAAGCGGCATTTATCCTGGATGGTGTCAAGTTTCTTGTGTGTTGTTCGAGCTGCATTTATCCAGGTAAGTGGGAGTATTCCATCACACTCCTGACTTGTGCCTTGTAAATAGTGGACAGACTTTGGGGAGCCAAGATGTGAGTTATTTGCTACAGTTCCTAGCTTCTGACCTGCTGTTGTAGCCACTGTGTTTATGTGCTGAGGCCAGTTGTGTTTCTGACCAATGATAACCTCCAGGATGTTGATAGTGGGGGATTCAGTGATGGCAATACCATTGAATGTCAAGGGGCATTGGTTATATTGTCTCATATTGGAGATGGTCATTGCCTGGCATTTGTATGATCTGAATGTTACTTGCCACTTGTCAGCCCAAGCCTGGATATTGTCCAGATCTTGTTGCATTTGAGCATGGACTGCTTCAGTATATGAGGAATCATGAATGGCACTGAACATTGTGCAACTATAGGTGAGCATCCCTATTTCTGATCTTATGATGAAGGGAAGCTTATTGATGAAGCAACTGAAGATGTTTGGGCCTAGGACACTACCTTGAGGAACTCCTGCAGAGATGTCCTGGATGTGGGTACATTACAGTATGAGATGCAAAAATAAAACAAAAACTTGAGGAGAAAACGCACGTGTGCTTGACCAATCTCTCATTATCTTGAGGATCTTCTGAGAGGGCTACAAAAAATTGAGTGTCTAGAAGTGACAAGTGCATGGATTTGAATTTTGACAGGAAAGTCTCTGAGTGAGGTGTGGAGGCAAATGAAAATATAACATCTTGATAACTGAAAGGTTGTGAGATTTAAATTTTAGTTCAGATCAGGCAGAATGTCAAGGCTTGTTTCAGTGTGAATAAGCAGCAAGCTATATGATCAGAGAATCCCTACAGTTTGGAAACAGGCCCTTTGGCCCAACAAGTTCACACCAACTCTCAGAGCATCCCACCCAGACCCAATCTACACATCCCTGAATACTACAGGGAATTTAGCATGGCCAATCCATCTAACCTGCACATTTTTAGACTGTAGGAGGAAACCAGAGCATCCAGAGGAAACCCACACAGACACAGGGAGAATGTGCAAACTCCACACAGACAGTCAGCCAAGGCTGGAATTAAACCTGGGTCCCTGGTGCTGTGAGGCAGCAGTGCTAACTACTGAGCCACTGTGCTGCCTGTACTTTCTTTTTGTATGGGCTAAAGATGTCTGTAAAGCCATCTAGTTACTTTAAGTTGCAACCTACAACATTTTAAAACATGGGAAGATAGAAGATAGAAAGGGCCAATTGTTTATTAGCCTTGGGTTTGATATCAGATGTCTTACCTCTGAGTCACATGGTTCTGGTTCAAGTCCCACTTCAAGCGTAGATTACAAAATTTGAGGCTGACACTCAAGTGCAGTACTGACAGAGTGCTGCATTTCTGGTCGTAACCTGTTTCAGATGAGATGCTAAAATAAGGCATCATCTGCCTGCACAGGTTGCAGTAAAAGAATCCATGCTATTATTTTGAAGAAGGGCAGAGGAGCAAGAACAAATTTACCAGAAATATTGAGCAGAGTTTAATTGAGCCCACCAAAACAGGCATGATGGGGCAGGATTTAGAGGATGGTGTGAATGTTGAATTCCTGGTGGTGGTAGTATGTTAATTAGGCTCATTAATAAGCCACTTGACACAAATTCATCCTGAGTCCATCAGAAATCAATGCTGGCTCAGAGATTAAATGGGATTAATATAGTTCTCATGTGTCTCCCCATTGGGTTTATCTCGGTCCCTATGGAGGGTGGTGGTAGGTGTTCCTCTTTGTCAGGAATTCGTGCTCGAAAGAGTGACTCAGCATTGGGAAAGAGGGCATCTGGAAACCATCCTCTGTCCTGACCACTAATCCCTTTCTCTCCGATCTTCTTCCCACAACCCCTTACTGCCCTGTCTGCTAATGTCCTGGGATCTAACTGTCAAACAATGTCCAGCAGCCCTTTGTGGGGGATGTCAGACTTTTGCCCATGACATCCTATATTCCTTGGAAGGTCAGTTGACAGCACTTAAACTCTATCTGACCTCCTGTCTCCACCGGGCAAGACTTCAATTGTGACAACAATCCATGGCCATTAATTCTGTTTCTCCCTCAACAGCCTTAGTATTTCAAACATTTCTTGTTTTTGTCAGAATTATCCCCAATGTCCTTACCAATATTTCTACCTCAATCAACCTCATAAAAAAGATTATTTGGCCATAATCATATGACTGTTCATGGGAGCTTGCTGTGTGCATAATGGTAGTTGCATTTCCTACATAATATCAGCAACAATCCTTCAAAAGTACTTCATTGGCTGGAATTGTGTGTGTGTGTGTGTGTGTGTGTGTGTGTGTGTGTGTCTCTTTGTCTCCTATGGAAACATAGAAAATAGATGCAGGAGTAGGCCATTCAGCCTGCACTACCATGTCATACAATCATGGCTGATCATGCAATTTCAGTATCCATTCCCGCCCTCTCCCCATATCCTTTGATCCCTTTAGCCACAAAGGCCATGTCCAGCTCCCTCTTGAATATATCTAATGAACTGGCCCCACGGCTTCCTGTGGGAAAGAATTCCACAGGTTCACAACTCTCTGATTGAAGAAATTCTTCCTCATTTCAGTCCTGAATGGCTTACCCCTTATTCTTGGAGTGTGATCCCTAGTTCTGGACTTCCCCAACATTGGAAACTTTCTTCCCGCATCTAGCCTGTCCAATCCCATCAGGATTTTATATGTTTCTATGAGATTCCCCCTCATTCTTCTAAATTCCAGCGAGTACAAGCCCATTCGATCCAGTCTTTCCTCATATGTCAGTTTTACCATCCGGGAATCAGTCTGGTGAACCTTTGCTAAACTCCCTCAAAAGCAAAAATGTCCTTCCTCAGACTAGGAGACCAAAACTGCACACAACACTCAAGGTATGCCCTCATCAAGGCCCTATATAACTGCAGCAAGACATTCTTACTCTGATGCTCAAATCTCTGGTTGTGCTTTTGCCCCCCCTGGATGTGGTAAGGAAGTTGGTGGGAAGGACAAGCAATTGGGAAGATTGAAGCTAGTTGGATACTCGTTCCCTTCCTGTCACCTCAGCAGTTAAGTTCTGGGTGAGATGATACATGTCTGACCTTCTCAATCTGGCATCAGAGAGGTCCCTTAGTAGTCAATTAACAGCTAACTGAAGGGCTCATTCCTCCACTGCCCCAACTACTGCCTTCCCGGCAGGTTAAAAAAAATGGCTTCCTTCCCATTGAGGAAAGCAGGGCCTCCTGTGACACCTCTGATTGGCTGACAGCCGCAGGCTGAGTAGGACTTAAGTAGTTAGGCTGCTGATTGGATCAGAAACACTCTGCATATTGCTTCAGTCCCTGATTGGTGCTTGTTCCAGTGAGCTTTCTTTCTGATGGCAAGAGCTAGGGAATTAATCGGCCCAGGTCACCTGCCCCCATACTAAATCCTATGTATTCTCTCTCTCGCTCACTTGTTTTCCCATAAAAGGCTTTGTTTTACTTTTCTCTCAAAAAAGTTTCCAAAGCTATTATTATTTCCACATGCTTAATGCAGTTTTTAATCAGAGGAAGTTTAAGCTTCATAACATTATTTCCATTTGTCAAATTTAAAAAAAGATAAAACCCTAGTTATCTAACCTCCTGCCAATTGTTTTTCAAATCTCAAACTATTATTTGAGTTTGGAGTGCTGCCTGATTCTTGAATAATGCAACTTACACTGCATATGCTTGCAGCCAAACTTTTAGGAAATTGGGCAGTAGTGGATCAAGTGATGTTTGTCCATAAGACTTAGGAACAGGAATAGGCCATTCACGTCCTCAAATCGATTCTGCTATTCAATCAGATCATTGCTGGCCTATAGTTCAACTCTATTTACAGCTTTAGCTCAATGTCCCTTGATACTCTTAGCTGCAAAGATCTATTGATCTCAGTCTTAAAGCTCCATTTGCCCCACCATGTTTTGGTGGTGAGGATTCCAGACTTTTACTATTATTTGTGTTGAAGTAATTCCTGAAAGTTTAGCTCTAGTTTTAAGATTAAGTCCCTTCATTTTTGATTTTCCCTTTAGGGGAAATCACTTTGTGTCTACTCAATGAAAGTTTTTTAAATACTTTTAAGGATCGATTAGAACACTTTTCAGCCCTTTATATTCAAGGGAATGCAAGTTATGTTTATACATCTTGTCTGTATAATTTGCACCTTTAAGTCCTTATATCATCATTATATCCCTCCCGTGCAGATTTATTCTTCCAGCAATGTGATGCAAAAAGTTGAACAGTTTCCATAGAGGATATTACTGAAGCTCTGTGCAAGTGATGCACATGTTCATCCTTTTCATATTCTAGCCCCTGCAATGACAAATCACATTACCAAATGATTTATTAAAAGCTGAGCCATCAGCTGCATTAATTCTCATGGTGGTATTGTTAAGCAATAAATTTAAGTATTAGTTGTCTGTCATCAGCTTTGGCTCTGTGTGCTTTAACAAAGGGAAAACCATTCTGGTTATTTGTTTTCACAGGCTTATAGAAATTCAAGATGTCTGATCCTGTATATCTGATTCAATGTGGCTAGTCAATGATCACACTTAACTATTAAGAAAAGAAGCTGGAGAAACCTAGAAGTCTAGCTCCAATACCCAGGTCCTTGATTTACTTCATTAAACATTGATGTAACGAGCTATCTTGTTGGTGGAGACAGAAAATGAATCACCTTGAAATTGCTTGCTCTTGTACTTGGTATAGAGAGTACCTGTTATCATGAGTGTGGTAACACATCTTCCTGTGACTTTCAAAAAGCCTGTTGTAGGCAGATGGCACTGAAGGTTTCATTCTGCTCCTCTCCTTGGCCAGCAATGATCTGATTGAATAGCAGAATAGATTTGAGGACGTGAATGGCCTATTCCTGTTCCTAAGTCTTATGGACAAACATCACTTGATCCATTACTGCACTGTCAATCAGACATGGATGTTGGTGAGTGTTGATATGCTTACAGCCAAAACTGGGTAGGAACCCCCACCCCACTGTGATAAACAATAGCAAGCTCCTTTTCTGACTGAGTAACCCATCAACCATAATACATGTTTTCCAAACATCTTTCAGGTACTCTGGATTCCAATAAATTTCATAACTTCGAAATGGATGATGGTGAGGATGAGCACATACGTAGTTCTGTGCTTTCAAAAAAATTTCTTGGATGGCATCTGGATAGTTAATATTGCTCTTTGATATTGGGAATTAGATAAATAATTGAAGGATAAAATAAAAACTTGTGGGGTTATGGCCAATGGTACTAACTGGATTGCTCCTTAAAATAACTCACTTGGGCTAAATGGGCCAGATATCCTCCTTCAGTGATACTTTGATATAAAATTGTATTTTCTGATGAGGGGAAATGAAGTGGTGGGATCTTCATTTGTACCAGTCCTGATGACATTTTGGGTCAGGGTATTTTCCCATACCATCAAAAGAGAGGGCATCAGTGGTCCTGAGGTCCATTTGCTTATAGGGAGGACACGGTACAATGGCATAAGATGTGAAAATAGCAGAAATGCCACAAAAAGGATGAAGCTGCAGCCATAATAAGCTTTGGAAAAGATTGGGGGTGGGGTGGGCGGAAGCATCAGGAATGGTGTTACTTTAGACAGTTTCTTATCAACCTGTTCAGAGATGGGTGGGTGACTTGACTATTCTCAAAACATGGGTCCATTATGTAATAGTGTTAGTAAGTGCCTAATTTTTAGCAGCCTTTAAGGCTTAATTGCTCCAGGTGAGATATCTCACGGCTTGGGAAACTGAGCAGCTGAATGGAGTGCCAGGTAATGACTATCTCCAACAACAGAGGATCCAGCCATATCCCTTTGATGTTCAATGGTATCACCATCACCGAATCCCTAACCCCTAACCTGATGATCCCTCCTGACACAAATATATTACCTCTTGAGCCACTTACTACTCATCTACTACCCTATCCACTTACCTCACCCACCTATGATATCTATACACTTAATCATCCACTGAGCTATTCGCTAGCATTCATCCTAGACATTTTAACTTTTAAACATCTAGTGCTGTAAAATTTGTGTGCATCTCTTGGAGTGATTCTTTCACTGCTCTCTGTGAGGATTCCTGCACTGAGTTCTTCTTTAATATAGTTTGGAAATCTGTTATTTTTCAATTTATTCAGAAAACTAGGTAGTTTTCTTTCTGTTCATCATTAAATGCAATGATTCCAACATTGGTTAGAATATTTAGGAGCACTTTCCTGTGTTATTTATGATGTAGAAAAAGTTCCATTTCGGCTTCCTCCTGTGTTCTCCAGCATCACAGATGCCGATCTTCAGATTCATTCCACATGATACCAGGAAAGAAGTGAGGCATTGAATACTACAAAGGCTATGACTCTTAAACCTTTCTGGCAATAGTGTGGAAGATTCGTACTATAGGATTTGCTGCGGCCCTAGCCAAGCTATTCTGATATAACTACAACACTGGCATCTACCTGGCACAGTGAAAAATTACAGAGATATATCCTATCCACAAAAAGCAGGACCAAATCCAACCCACCCAATTACTGCCCTATCAGTCTGTTCTCCGTCATTAGCAAAACGATGGAAGACATCATCCCTCAGTAATAACCTGCTCAGTGATGGTCAGTTTAAGTTCCACCAGGGCCATTCAGTCCCTGATCTCATTACAGCCTTAATAGAAACATGGACATAAGAACTGTTTGCCTAACCATCTTTAGCTGCTTCATCAGTACCTTCCCTACATAACATCAAACATAGGGATGTTTGCTAATGATTACACAATGTTCAGCAGCATTTGCAACTCTTTAGATACAGAAGCAGTCCATGTCCAAATACAGCAAGACCTGGATAAGAGGCCTGCACTGACAAGTGGCAAGTAACATCCATGCCACACAAGTGCCAGGTAATGACTATCTCCAACAACAGAGGATCCAGCCATATCCCTTTGATGTTCAATGGTATCACCATCACCAAATCCCTAACCCCTAACCTGATGATCCCTCCTGACACAAATATATTACCTCTTGAGCCACTTACTACTCATCTACCACCCTATTAGATCACTGAAAGTTGCCACCCAGGTTGATAGCGTTGTTAAGAAGGCATACAGTATGTTAGGTTTTATTGGTAGAGGGATTGAGTTTTGGAGCCATGAGGTCATGTTGCAGCTGTACAAAACTCTGGTGCGGCCGCACTTGGAGTATTGCGTCCAGTTCTGGTCACCGCATTATAGGAAGGATGTGGAAGCATTGGAAAGGGTGCAGAGGAGATTTACCAGGATGTTGCCTGGTATGGAGGGAAGGTCTTATGAGGAAAGGCTGAGGGTTTTGAGGCTGTTTTCGTTAGAGAGAAGAAGGTTAAGAGGTGACTTGATAGAGACATACAACATGATCAGAGGATTAGATAGAGTGGACAGTGGGAGCCTTTTTCCTCGGATGGTGATGGCCAGCACGAGGGGACATAGCTTTAAATTGAGGGGTGATAGATATAGGACAGATGTCAGAGGTAGGTTCTTTACTCAGAGAGTAGTAAGGGCGTGGAATGCCCTGCCTGCAAAAATAGTAGACTCGCCGACTTTAAGGGCATTTAAATGGTCATTGGATAAACATATGGATGATAATGGAATAGTTTAGGTTAGATGGGCTTCAGATTGGTTTCACAGGTCGGCGCAACATCGAGGGCCGAAGGGCCTGTACTGCGCTGTAATGTTCTATGTTCTATGTTCTATCCACTTACCTCACCCACCTATGATATCTATACACTTAATCATCCACTGAGCTATTCGCTAGCATTCATCCTAGACATTTTAACTTTTAAACATCTAGTGCTGTAAAATTTGTGTGCATCTCTTGCAGTGATTCTTTCACTGCTCTCTGTGAGGATTCCTGCACTGAGTTCTTCTTTAATATAGTTTGGAAATCTGTTATTTTTCAATTTATTCAGAAAACTAGGTAGTTTTCTTTCTGTTCATCATTAAATGCAATGATTCCAACATTGGTTAGAATATTTAGGAGCAATGTGATGGCTCAGATGACAAAGAATAATGAATGTCTGATGTGTGAGCTATAAATCTACACAAAATAACATACATACTTTGACACTATACAGGTTGTCTTTATGAGCATATAAGGAGATATAAAATAACATGTATTTCTGAATATAGTGATAATTCTATCCACTAATCATGAAGAAGGTTGTCCACAAAGATCCATTGATCTCTGTGCCATTGATTTCCCTTTTTTATCAATGTCCGTTTGAATCTGGTAATGAGTCAGAGAGATGTCCAGGTGTTCAATAACAATGATGTAATCAAGTAAGATAAGCAGATATCACAATAAAGTATTCTCACAGACAGCAAACCAGAAAGTTTTAAAAACTATGATAATCCTTTTCTTAAATAATATAATTTACGGAAAGTTAAATAAATGTTTGGCATATACATAAGAGATTAAGGTAGAATTTGAAATATAAACAAACTTTAACACAATAAAACATGATGCATTTTATGTCATAATGGAGAAATACTGTTTCAAAACAAAAAAAAAATTCTGGTCTACTGAGACTTATTAACCATAAATAGAAGCTTAGTATCTCATTTTAAAAACCTAGTTGCACCTCATTCAACATTAACTTTATCATGCGTTCTTATAACAAGGCAAAATGGTGTAAATTATAGAATGATAGAACCATAATTCTCATCAAGTTATTAATTTCTAAATGATGGTAGACTTGGGCTATGTGTATGTTGCATGTTGGGGAGGCGTGTTAAGTAGTGCTGTATATGAGGAAATGCAAAGTCCCTGAAAGCAGCTTCTGGATGTAACTGCATATGTGAGGACACCACAAATTGCTGTCAGTATGAAGAGGTAATGATGAACACTGACAATTTTGTTGTCATTGCTATTGCAAATTCAGGGCCACTACAAATAATCTTGAGTTACCAGTATGACGTTGCTGGCAAAAATCTAAATAGCAAAGTGCTAATAAGCTTAAAATATATCTTTGTAACTGGCCGCAAGCCAATTGACAATAATTTTGGTGCTGTATTTGTAAATCAGTACTATTTTAGGTTTGGCTTGACTTTATGTTAATTAACATTTATTTATGTTAAATAGCATTAAAGTACATTTTTTCAACTGAGTGTAGGATAGGACAAGGCAATCAATTCTAGACTAGCACATTGGGTTTCAATGTATGGCCTGATCTTCGATTACATGATCTTCCTTGCCAGAGAATTCCAAGAAAAATGTTGAACAACACCAGGATGTCCTCTTTACATTGGTCAGCAGTCCAAAGCATTTGACTCTGTTACGACATAGGGATCACTAACCATACCAAATCTGAGTCGCTAACCCTGGATTCTCAACATAGTGAAGTTAAAATATTCAATGACTCTCAAAATACTCTAATTGTTCCTAACCAGACTTTAAGAATAACAGATATCAGACGCGCGAAGTTATAACCTAGCAGATATTAACAATTTGTTATTAATACTGAAACAGCAGCAGAGTAAAGCTAAACAACAAATTAGCATCATTATTGTCTATGATTTTACACCCAATCTTCTTTGATCATAGCCCCCAATCTGACACTCAGACAGACAGACACAGTTAAAGGATAAATTAAAATAAAAAGAATTGTAAATTGCCAATTTGATAACCATTTCAATGACGATTATCAGGTCTTTATGGGAACCTTGAATAATGCATTATATTACACATACATGGATTTGTACTGTGCAGAAATGTTGAAGTCACTATTCAATGAAAGCAGCTTACAGCAGGCTCCAAGGAATATTTACTTATTTCTTATAAACAGGGATTATTTTCTTAGAATATTCAACAATTCTGTAACTGAATAGGGAAAGTGAAACTCAAAATGCATCTTTCTAGATAAGCAGCTTCCAACCATCAGTCTTCTGCACCAAAATCAGTTCAGTTCATGGTTTCCCTTCCTTGTTCAACATTCTGTGTGATTGGTTGGCCAGCATTAGTCTCCCCTTGATTGACCAATGAAACACCCAACTTTCTACAAATCCTTGAGTATAACACATCCTGGCACCAAAACTTTTGCAGTGTTCTTAGAACAATGATTAACCTGTGACTGGCTTTCCAGGCTCGTTCCTATATGCAAACTGCAGTTTGTTTGTACTTTCCACATTTTTTAAAAAAAACAAGCTGCTGTTCGAAGTTAAAAGTTCAAATCTAAACTTCAGTTTGTAGTTCCAAACCAATAATGAAAAAAATAAAGAAAATCAGTTGTGGTCTGAACATTCGTAAATTGAGAATCTCTGTGGATTGTGCTGCAGAGATTTGGATGTCTAAAGAACACTACCCTGTAACTGCTTCATGATATGACTTCAACTGTCATGAATGGAATATCTAAGAGAGATGCTTTCAAAATCCATATCAGCATTCAGCAAGGCTGTGTTATTACCATTAATCCACTTCCCTGACACTATTTACAATGTACCTAACAGTAACAATTCACTTCATCAAACATCAACAGCTCTCTAGGAGATAGTAAGAACTGCCAATGCTGGAGTCAGAGATAACACAGTGTGGAGCTGGAGGAACACAGCAGGTCAGGCAGCACCAGAGGAGCAGGAAAGCTGACGTTTCAGGACGATGCCACCCGAAGGTTGCAGGAACAGCAACTCATATTCCGCTTGGGAACCCTGCAGCCCAATGGTATCAATGTGGATTTCACAAGTTTCAAAATCTCCCCTCCCCCCACCGCATCCCAAAACCAGTCCAACTCGTCCCTGCCTCCCTAACCTGTTCTTCCTCCCACCTATCCCCTCCTCCCACCTCAAGCCGCACCTCCATCTCCTACCAACCAACCTCATCCCGCCCCCTTGACCTGTCCGTCCTCCCTGGACTGACCTATCCCCTTCCTAACTCCCTACCTACACTCACCTTTCCTGGCCCCATCCCCGCCTCTTCGACCTGTTTGTTTCCTCTCCACCTATCCTCTCCTCTATCCCTCTTCTATCCGCCTCCCACTCTCTCCCTATTTATTTCAAAACCCCCTTCCCCTCCCCCTTTTCTGATGAAGGGTCTAGGCCCAAAACGTCAGCCTCTCTGCTCCTATGATGCTGCTTGGCCTGCTGTGTTCATCCAGCCCTGCACCTTGTTGTTTCAGGTCGGGACCCTTCTTCAGAAATGGGACTGTGGCACTGTGGGTGAAAATACTCCACATAGTCTCTAGTGGTTCCAGAAGGTAGTTCAGCATTATCTTCTCCACAGCAGTTAGGGAATGACAATAAATGCTAGCCCAGTCAGTGATACTCACATCCCCTAAACAAGTCATGAAAAAGTTAGAAAAAGATTATTTCCTTCTCAAATACATCCCGATAGTCAGTCCCATTTCTGAAGAAGGGTCCTGACCCAAAACGTCAGCTTTCCTGTTCCTCTGATGCTGCCTGGCCTGCTGTGTTCCTCCCGCTCCACACTGTGTTATCAACAGCTCTCTAGTTTGTGTATTACTTACCACCTTGATGGAAAGCTCTTTAACATCAATTGCTTCCATGCCAATACTAAACTGACTACTATAGAAATACAAAGGGATTTACAGTTTAGGGATAAGTGCAGTGCTATTGCTCATTCTGTACAAGATTTGCAAGCCACACTTGATCTCTTCAACCCTGCAACAAAGGGCCCTGGCTTACCCTTGAGTGTTGCTAAAACAACTTCCAGCCAATCATTGGACCATTGAGCAAACCAGTGTTCTTCTAGAAGCCAGCTCCACAAGCATTCAGGTAGACCTCCTGCAAAGTCCAATATGGTGGATTGTGAACTGCATCTGGGTAGTTGAAAACTATCTTTCCCACCAAGTCCTGTTTCCTCAACTTTTAAATTGCCATCGTTCTGCGAGACAAAAAAAAGCGCTACGAAGAAGTTCTTTTTAAAGCTCTCCTGGCAGGATTGACATGAATAATTGGGAGCATCCTGCTACCATGTGTTAAAATTGCAACAACTTGTCCATCAAATTGATCACAGCGTTGTAGTGGTGAGGCGGAAAGAAAGTAAACCGTGTCCTGCACTTTGGAAAATGAGAGACAGAAAGGAAAGAGATACTGCATTCCACATCCTGCTGCCTCACACAACCTAGTGCCCACATGCCCAAATGTTTGTAGGTCAAGAATTGGTCAGTTGAGTCACTGGAAGACCCATGACAAAAACTCACAACATTGAGTAGAAACTATCCTTGGATGGAGGGGGCAGCTGCTGACAACTAGAATTTTAATTCTGTTTGATTTATTGAGTATCTAGCAGGGAAGCTGGCAGTCTCTATAGTTGGAGGTGTTAATTAGCTACTCAGAAGTGTTGGCCATGAGCTACCTGCTGTAGCTACAGATACTGTTGGAAAACCACAGGTCATTCAGTTAATGCAAAACAAATAGTTGTTAATTGTTGGTATTTTCCTTTTATATGGGTCTAATAGTGGAACCAATCATGTACGGATCTAAATGTCCTCAAGTTCATTAAAAGTTAACAAGATTATTTTGGACCTTAGTAAGTTCTCTTGGCTAAGTAGAGTAATAGTGAAAATGCTCTGACATCTTTTGGCTCATAAAAGTTTGGAATTTACTATAAAATGCGGGTTAGAAGCAGAAAGAAAGCATAAAAAGACATGACTGTTGCAGAAATAGTTTTGTTTTTCAGGATGGTGCAACCGTTAATAAAAATAAGAAAGTCAAGGTGGAGTTTACAAACAGAACTAAGGATTTGATTTGATTTATTGTTGTCACGTACCAAGATACAGTGAAAATTCTTGTTTTATGTGCTAATCACATAGATCGTACCATACAAAGTGCATCAGGGTGGTACAACAGGGTGCAGAATACAGTGTTACAGCTGCTGAGAAGGTACGGAGAGAGACAGAGATCAATATTAACATTTGAGAGGTCCATTCAAAAGTCCGCTAACAGCTGGGTAAAGGCTGTTCTTAAATCTGTTCGTATGTGTATTCAAACGTTTATATCTTCTGCCAACAGAAGAGGATGTAAGAGAGTATAACTGGAGTGGGAGGGAGTCTTTGATTATGTTGGTTGCTTTCCTGAGGCAGCGGGAAGTATAGATGGGGTCAATGTATGGAAGGCTGGTCTGTGTGATGGTCTGGGCTGTGTTCACAACTCTCTGTAATTTCTTGAGGTTTAGGGAAGAGCAGTTACCACACCACACTGCAATGTATCCAGATAGAATACCTTCTATGGTGCATCTATAAAAACCGTTAAAGAGTTCTTGTGACATGCCAAATTTCATTAGGCTCCTGAGGAAGTAGAGCTGATTGATTGATTTGATTTTATTGTCACGTGTACCGAAATAGTGCAAAGCTTAGGTTACGAGCGTTACAGGCAGATCATAGCAAGCAATGGAAGTACAGATCAAAAAGACTTAGAGGCATACAGGTTACAATATTTGAGGCTAGAGTCCATTCAACAGCTTGATAACAGCCGGATAGAAGCTGTTCCTGAACCTGTTTGTGCGTGAGTTCAGGATTCTGTATCTTCTGCCTGATGGAAAAGGTTGTAGGAGGTCATTACTCGGGTGCTGTGGGTCTTCGATATTGGTTACCTTTATTTATGCAGCTCGCTGCTGCAGAGAGTCCAGTGATGGGAGGTCGGCTTCCGTGATGGTCTGAGCTGTGCACACCAACTTCTGTAGTTTCTTATGGCCCTGGGCAGAGCAGTTGGCATACCAGGCTGTTATGCACCTGGACAGTATCCTTTCACTGGTGCATCTGTAGAAGTTGGTGAGGGTCCTTATGGACATGGCAAATTTCCTAAGCTGCCTAAGGAAGAAGAGGCATTGTTGTGTCTTCTTGACCATTGCATTTACGTGGGCCAGGTTGTCGGTTATCGTCACTCTGAGGAACTTGATGCCCTTCACCCTCTCAACCTCAGTTCCATTGATGTAGATGGGGGTGTGTTCTCCTCCTTTCTTTCTGAAGTCAATGATCAGTTCTTTAGTTTTGCCGATGTTGAGAGACAGATTGTTTTCATTGCACCGCGTCACCAAGCCCTCTATCTCCCTTCTGTAGTTTGACTCGTCGTTGTTAGATATCCATCCCACTACGGTGGTATCATCAGCAAAATTGTAGATGGCGTTTGTTCGGAATTTGGCCACACAGTTGTGGGTGTACAGGGAGTGCAGTAGGGGGCTGAGGACGCATCCTTGGGGGTACTCCAGTGGTGAGTGTTATTGTGGAGGAGGTGCAGTTACCTATCCTCACTGATTGTGGCCGATGTGTTAGAAAGCTGAGGATCCAGCTGCAGACAGCGCAGCCAAGACCAAGGTATCAGAATTTTGAGATCAGTCTGAAGGGGATAGTGGTATTGAAGGCGGAATTGAAGTCAATGAGCAGGAGTCTGACATAGGTGTCTTTGTTGTCTAGATGTTCCAGGGATGAGTGCAGGGCTAGGGAAATGGCATCCTTTGTGAACCTGTTATGTCAATAGGCAAACTGTAGGCTATTGAGGCAGTTTGGGAGACTGGAGTTGATGTGGGCTATGACCAGCCTCTCGAAGCACTTCATGATTATTGAAGTCAGAGCTATTGGGCGTTAGTCATTAAGGCACACTGTATGTGTTTTCTTGGGAATGGGGATGATGGTGGTCTTCTTGAAACAGGTGGGCACTTCAGTTTCTGGGAGGGAGAGGTTGAAGATGTCGGTGAATACTACCACCAGTTGGTCCACACAGGATCCGAGTGCTCGGCTAGGAACACCGCCCGGGCCCCTCGCCTTCCTTGAGCTGACTCCCAGGAAGACTGATCGGACTTTTAGAGCAGTGACAGAGGGAACACAGGTGTCTGGGGCTGTCGGGGGCAGGCATCGCCACGCCGGTGGTATTCTGCACAAACCGAATATAGAAAACATTGCCGTTTCAGGGAGGGATGTGTCATTGTCCGCCATCTTACACTGTTTCATTTTGTATCCTGTAATGTCGTTTAGGCCTCGCCATAGACGGTAGGAGTCTCTTTGGTAGGTTTGGGCCTCTAACTTGGTCCGGTATTTACTAATGAAGTCGGTGATGGTGGTGCCATACTCATCCAAGTTTTCCGCTGAACACTTCAACACAGTCTAGTCCACCAAGTCCAAGCAGTCCCTGAGATGGTCTTTCGCTGCCAGCACTGAACTTCTTTTCGTGAAGGATTCTCCCGTTTCAGTTTCAGCTTGTGAGCTGGGAGGAGGAACACAGCGCTGTGGTTGGATTTTCCAAAGTGTAGGCAGGGGATTGAGCGGTAGGAGTCTTCAATGGCTGTGTAGCAGTGCTCCAGAATATTCGGTCCCCTGGTGGGGCAGGATATGTGTTGGTGGGATTTTGGCAGCACCTGCTGTAGGTTGGCTTGGTTGATGTCACCAGCCACAATGAATAGGGACTCAGCGAATTTTGTCTCTAGTGTTTGTGGCTGTGTAAAGTACGCCCAGGGCATTTGTCACATCTCCGTGGGTTGGTATGTAGATTGCTGTCAGGATGGCAGGGCTGAACTCTCATGGTAGGTAGTAGGGACAGCATTTTACTGTAAGGTAGTCTAGATCCTGGGAGCAGTGGCTTGCCAGGGTCTGTATTTGAGCACCAGGAAGTGTTGATCAGGAACTATACCCCACTGCCTTTCACCTTACCCAAGGACGCCATGTGGTCCATGCAGTGTATGGAGAACCCATCAGCTTGTAGGACACACAGTCAGGAATGGCAAAGGTGAGCCAAGCAGACCACACGACAGTCTCAGTTTCCTCTGGTAGCTAAGTCTAGATCTGAGTTTATTCATTTTGTCTTCAATACTTTGGACATTTGTTTGGAGTATGCTGGGGAGGAGAGTCTTGAAACCACATTGTTTCAACCTCACCTTCAGGCCAGCACCTTTTCCCCATTTCCTTGTCGATTTCCTGCACTCTGACGGTCCGGGGAGTCAGTGTTCCGAGTCTGATGCTCCTGCAGGGAAGTGAGTCGGTTCTGGTCTGTCTGGGCCCTCTGTGGGGTGGAACGCCATGAGGTCGGATTTCGGGTCTGGGCTGGTCTGGTCTGCTCGGGGACAGGTGGCAGTGATGGAGTTTCCAATCCTGAGCAGTCCTGGGTGCTGGTGGAGTGAGACTTCTTTGCTTGCACATAAGTGAATCAGGCGCGGTCGGACTGGGCCTTCACAGCGTCTGGTAGTCGGGGGATCAGGGATTGGACCTAGGGCGGTCGGCCCTCCTCGGGGTCGCGCTGATGCCGGTCTCGGGTCGGTCTGAGGTCCAGTGGGTCAAGTCGCTGTTGGAGCCGATTCTGTTCCGGGTTGTGGTTGGGTTGATGTCTTCTTGGGTCCTGTGCGAAGCTGATGGGTCTGTCCTGGGTCTGCGAGTCCAGCATTGCCTGTACTTGGGCCTGGATGACTATAGGATCTTCAGACCTGTAATTAAATGTCAAAGAACATTATTAGTAATTTTTACAGATTTAGAATTTAAGTTTAAACGTGTAGAACGATAATAAGAAATGTCTACATGGATGGACCAGGATAGATTGTAGGTGATCATCACTCCCAGGAACTTGACGCTCTCGAACATTTCCACCTCACCACCATTAATGCCGACAGGGGTGTGCCTTCCATCCGCTTCCTGAAGTCAATGACCAGCTCCTTCATTTTGCTGACATTGATGAAGAGATTGTTGTCTTTACACTATGCCACTAAGCTATCAATCTCTTTCCTACACAGTCTCGTTGTTGTTTGTGATCCGACATACAATGCTGGCGTCATCAGCAAACTTGGAAATGGAGTTGGGGCAGAAATTGGCCACAGAGTAGTGAGTGTACAAGGAGTACAGTCTGGGGCTGAGTCCGCAGCCTTGCAGGGCACTGGTGGTGAGGATTATGGTGGAGGAGATGTTGTCACCTGTACTTATTGATTGTACTCTATGGGTCAGGAAATTTTATATCTTCTGCCCGATGGAAGAGAATGTAATCAGGGTGGGAGGGGTCTTTTATTATGTTAGTTGCTTTTCTGAGGCAGCAGGAAGTATAGATGGAGTCAGTGGAGCCAGGACCTAGGTCTCAGAGTTTGGAGATGAGTTTGTTTGGAATTATGGTGTTGAAGGCAGAGCTGTAGTCAATAACTAGGAGCCTGACATAGGTATCCTTGTTTCCAGGTCATCCCAAGATGAGATTAGGGCCAGGAGAATGTGGACCGCTGGTAGGCAAATTGCAAACGATCAAAGCAATTTGGTAGGCTAGAGTTGATGTGAGCCATGACTAACCGCTCGAAGCACTTCATTATTATGGAGGTCAGAGCCACCAGCAGTAGTCATTGAGGCACATTGCATGATTTTTCTTTGGCATTGGGATGATGATGGTCTTCTTGAAGCACATGAGGACTTCAGATCATAGTAAGGAGAGGTTTAAGATGTCAGCGTATACACCCGCCAGCTGGTCTGCACAGGATCTGAGTGCACAATCAGGCCCAGTCACTTTCCATGGATTCACTCTCAAAAAGGCCAAACTAACGTCTGCAGTGGTGACCGTGGGTACAGATACATCAGAGCCTGTTGGGACAGGTGACATCGTTTCACTGACCTTCTCTTCAAAGCAAGCATGGAATGCATTGAGCTCATCGTGTAGGGATGTACTGTTGCCTGTGATTCTGTTTGACTTCGCTTTGTAGCCTGTTATGCCGTGTAAACCTTGCTATAACTGACAGGTGTCCGTGTGGTTAGTCTGGGACTCAAGGTTAGTTTGGTATTGCATGTTGGCATATCCGATGGCCTTGCAAAGGTTGTACCTGGATTTCCTGTATAGGTCAGAGTTGCCCAACTTAAAGACCTCAGACCTGGACTTCAGCAGGCAATGGATCTCCTGGTTCATCCATGGTTTCTGGCTGCAGAACATTCTGATTAACATCTTCGGCACCCAATTACTAATGAAGTCTGTAATGATAGTGGCATACTTGTTTAGTTTGGCTGCTAAGTTCTTGAATATGGACCAGTCCGTTGACTGTAAGCAGGCCTGTAGAAGTCCTTCCGTTGCCTCAGATAACACTGTAGTACTTTCTGTACTGGGTCCTCAGACTTCAATTTCTGCTTGTAAGCTGGGAGGAGGAGCACAGTGTTGTCATTGGATTTTCCAAAACATGGACAGGGGTTGGAATGGTCGGCATCTTTGGTTGTATAGCAATGGTCAAGAATGTTCAGACCTCTGTTGGGACAGGAGATTTGTTGATAGTATTTTGGTAGCACGTTCTTGAGGTTTGCCTGGTTGAAGTCACTGGCTATGATGAGCAAGGCCTCAGGGCATTCCGTCTCAACACTGTTTGAGGCATTGTATACTTCATCAAGTGCACTCTTCAAATCTGCATGGGCTGGGATGTAGACCACTGTCAGGATAGCAGAGGTGAACTCACACAGCAGGTGGTAGGGATGGCACTTCAGTGTGAGATATTCTAGGTCCGAGAAGCAGTAACTCGCAAGGGTCTCCACGTCTGAGAATCAGGAGGTATTGAGCGGGAAACAGATACCACTGCCCCTTGCCCGAGGATACCAAACGGTCCGTTCGGTGAACTGAGAAACCTTTAGGTTGTAAGGCACAGTCAGGTGTAGCAGGAGTAAGCCATGACTATGGAGCAGAGTACAGAGCAATCTCTCAATTCCCTTTGGAAGATGAGTCTAGCTTTAAGATCATCCATCTTGTTTTTAATGGCTGCGCATTTGCCATTTGTTTGGGAGGGGGGGGGTGGATTTTAAACCCTGAAGTTCCAGTCTCACCTGAAGTCCAGCACATGTCCTACGTTTACTAGGTAGGTGTCTGCTCCTAGTCAATCCTGGACTTTGATGAGGGAAGTCTCTTGCTCTGGAATGTAAGTGTGTGCTCCTGAGAGGATCCTGAGTGCCAGCTATGGCCTTGAATGTTCTGGGTGGTCTGGTGACTGGTTCGGTTGGCCCTTCTCAATATTGGGTCACCATGGGGTCAGGTCTTGTTCCTGTGCTGTTTGGGCCTCAGTTCAGGGTTTCCATGATGTTGGGGAGGTCAGGCCTGTGAGAGACTGGAAGACCTCTGATCCCTCTGGCCTTGTGGTTCCAGCATTGGCAAGGTATGTAGTTATGTCCCATGGGGTCCTGGGCACTAGCCGTGCTTCACAAATCTTGCAGTTGGCCTGGTGGGGCCTCTTTGATGTTGGGTCACTGTGGAGTCAGGCTTTGTTTCCGCGCTGGTCAGGGTTCGGTAATTGGGCCTCTTTGGTCAGAGAATCTTCAAACCTGAAAGTAGATCTTAGACTTAGAAATGACGTTTAGAAGAGCAGAATGTATAAGATATGTAATAATAAGATCTGTTGTAGACAACACACAGAGTTGCTATGCTCTGGCACCATCTTGGTTCATTGGAACAGAAGGACTTTGTTTAAACTGTGACTTATTTATATCTCTCAATAAATTCTCAAATGATTCACTCACATGAACAATGAAATGTTTCACCTATTTCACTAAAGAGCCTAAAGAGCTTTGTCCTCACCAAGTCCCATTCATCCCATCAACCACTTGCTAACCTACATCCGCTCCCAATAAACAATGCTTTGCTTTTAAAAATTTACATCCTTATTTCAAATCCTTCACTACCTCTGTAGTCAGCTCCAGTCCCTAGACACCATCCCCACCCAAAGATATCTATAGTCCTTCAATTCTGATTAAGTCTTTTGCACATCCCCAATTTAATTGCTGTTCCACTGGCAACTGTATCTTCAGTTGCCAAGATCCTAAGCTGTTGCATTCCCTCCCTAAATTTCCCTGCTTCCTGTTCTTTTATCATCAAGGGATGATTGAACAATGTCATTGGCGTAAGTGATCGGTATGGTCTAATTGAAAGATGGAGCGGACACCCCAGACTGAATGGCTCACTTCTGTTGCCATGTTCCTACTTTTAAATACTCCCTAAAATTTCTGTTTGACCTAGCTTTTGATCACAAAATTGTCCTGTGAGAACAATATGTAGCCATGAATAAGTATTCAAACTGATATTATATATTAAAAAAATCAGTCACTCTTTCACTGACACAATCAGAGGTTTGATTATCCTTCACAGTCCTAGTTTTTTTACCTAAAGAATGAAGAATTATGTCAATATTTCCACTTGAACTATAGTAAGAGCACAATAACATAGTGGTTATGCCTCTGGGCTAATGATTGAGAGACACAAGTTCAAATCCCACCATGGTAGCAAGTGAATTTAAATTGATCTAATTAAGGGAATCTGGAATTGGAAAACAAGTAACCCTGAAGCTGCCAGTTTGTGGTAAAAATCCACTAAGTTCACTTATCATTCAGGGAAGGATATGTGTGTTCTATCTTAGTATGACCCTTGTGACTCTGGACCCACAACAATGTGGTTGATTCTTAGCTGGCCTCTACAGTGGCATTGTAAGTCAATGAGTTATATCAAACCTCCAAAGAGTCGAGAAAGGAAGGAAACTGGGCAGACCACATGACATTCACCTGGGCATCGGAAATGACAACAGCAAACACTGCCCTGTCAACCCTACAAATTCCTCCTCACGAACATCAAGGAGCTTGTGCTAAACTTGGGAGAGCTGTCCCACAGTGTAGTAATTCCACAGTTTGGCATAGTCAGACTCAAGGAGTTGTACCTTACAGACAGTGACCTAGACACTAACATCACCATTCCTGGGTATGTCCTGTCCCAACAGCAGGACCGACCCATTACAGTTCAGGACACTGTGGTATAATGTCAGGAGGGAGTTGCCCTGGGGGTGTCCTCAATATTGACTCAGGACACCATGAACTCTCATGGCACCATGTCAAACATGGGTAAGGGAACCTCCTGCTAGTCACCATGTACTGTCCCATCCCATTGGCTGATGAATCAATGCTCCTCCACGTTAAACAGCACTTGGAGAAAGCACTGACGGTGGCAAAGGCACAGAATATACTCTGGATAGCGGACTTCAGTTTCTATCACCAGGCTGGCTGAGTCCTAAAGAGCCTGCAACAGGCTGTGTGGGGGAGTCAACAAGAGGAACGAACTTGACTTGATCTCTAACGATCTATCTGCGCCAGATGCATCAGACCATGCATCAGATCAGGCAGAATGACCACTGTGCAGTCATTGTGGAGACAAAGCCCTGTTCCCCTTCATTGTGTTGTATGGGACTACAGATTGTACCTCCTTATTCTTACCCAGTCTGCACACTTATAAAGCAAAAGGATTGTCAACAGCATGAAGACTGGAACACTGACGTAACAGCTGGAATGTCATATAAAGACATCATCTTTATTCTTTAGAAAAACTTTTATCTCATTTTATGCCGCACACTTTTTTTTAGCCTGTTTCAATGCTCCAATGGTGAACCTGACATGTGACCTCTTGTAATCCGGCACATTCTCTGGTCTGGCAAAGGCCCAGTGCTGAAGCAGCTGAATTATCAAGTTACAACCTGGGTCACCATCCCACACAGAACAGACTTCAAACAGATCCAACACTCGCAATGGGGTATCCATGGCACGCTGTGGGCCTTCAGCAACACCAGAATTGTATTCATAAGAACATAAGAACTAGGAGCAGGAGTAGGCTGTCTGGCCCTTCGAGCCTGCTCCGCCATTCAATAAGATCATGGCTGATCCTTTCGTGGACTCAGATCCACTTACCCGTGTTCTCACCGTATCCCTTAATTCCTTTATTGTTCAAAAAACATCTACTTTTTTTTAAAAAACATTTACTGAAGTAGTGTCAACTACTTCATTGGGCAAGGAATTCCATAGATTAACAACCCTCTCGGTGAAGAAATTTCTTCTCAGTTCAGTCCTAAATCTGCTCCCTCTCGTCTTGAGGCTATGCCCTTTTGTCCTAGCTTCACCTGCCAGTGGAACCATCCTCTCTACTTCTATCTTATCTATTCACTTCATAATTTTATATGTTTCTATAAGATCCCCCCTCAATCTTCTGAATTCCAATGAATATAATCCCAATCTACTCAGTCTCTCCTCATAAGCCAACCCCCTCAACTCCGGAATCAACCTAGTGAACCTCCTTTGCACCCCCTCCAGTGCCAATACATCTTTTCTCAAGTAAGGAGACCAAAACTGCACACAGTACTCCAGGTGTGGCCTCACCAGCACCTTGTACAGCTGCAACATAACCTCTCTGCTTTTAATTTCAATCCCTTTAGCAATGAAGGACAAAATTCCATTTGCCTTCCTAATTACTTGTTGTACCTGCAGACCTACCTTTTGTGATTCATGCACAAGGACACCCATAATCTGCAGCCTCAGTGTGGCATATCCACCACCCCCTGCCCCTAGCATTACCATCAAATCAAGGGATTAACGCTGGTTCAGTATACAGTGCAGCAGAGATGCCAGAAACAGCAGGCATGCCTAAAAATAAAATCTCAACAATCGGGCTATTTGCATGCCAAAGAGTGGAAACAGCACACAATTGTCAGACCTAAGCAATCCCACAACAAAAAAAATTGAGACCAATGTTCTGCAAACGCTTATCAGCCAGTTGTGAATGGTACTGAACACTGGAACAATTAACAGGAGTGGGGACGCCACATATTTCCAGGTTTTCCATGATGGGGAAGCATAGCACATCTGTGTAAGAAACAAGATTGAAGCATTTTCATCCATCTTCAGTCAGAAATGCCAAGTGGATGCCTCACCTCAGCTTCCTCCTGAGGTCCCCAACATCACAATTGCCAATTTGATTCAACCAATTAGTTTCTTTTGATTGATATAAAAAAAAATAGCTGAAGGCACTGGATACTTCGAGGGGAGGCAATGGCCCAGTGGTATTATCACTGGACTGTTAATCCAGAGACCCAGATAATGTTATAGGGACCCGGGTTCAAATCCCGCACGGCTGATGTTGGAATTTGAATTCAATAAATATCTGCAATTAAGAATCTAATGATGACTGTGAATCCATTGTTGATTGTCGGAAAAATCCATCTTGTTCACTAATGTCCTTTAGGGAAGGAAACTTACCTGGTCTGGCCTACATGTGACTCCAGACCCACAGCAGTCTATTTGACTCATAACTGCCCTCTGGGCAATAAATGCAGCCTAGGTAGTGATGCCCTCATCTGCAAATGAATAAAACAAACTGTAGTGTCTATGGATCCTGATAAGATTCCGGCAATAGTACTTTGCTCCAGATCTAGCTGTTCCTCCATTCAAGCTCTTTCCATTGACCCAGACATTGAACAGGAAGGAGGCATATAAATACTGTGGCTAAACCAGCAGATCAGAAGCTGGGAATTCTCTGGTGACTAACTAATCTCCTGTCTCCTCAAAGCCTGTCCACCATTTACAAGGCACAAGTCAGGAATATAATGAACTAATCTCCAGTTGTCTGGATGAGTGCAGTTCCAACAACACTAAAGACATCAAGGTATAACCAGCCTGCTCGATTGGCACACATCCACTCCCTTTAAAGTTGACACATTTTGGCAGCAGAGTGGATCATTACAAGAAGCCTTGTGGTAACTCAAAGCTTCTTCAGCAGCACTTTCCAAACACATGACCTCTACCACCTAGAAGCAAGAGAACACTACAACTTGCAAGTTCCCCTCCAGCCACACATCATCCTGACTTGGAATTTTATCACTGTTCCACCATACTCCACTTGATAAACAAAGTATGAATGAGGAAATGGAGACTACCTAACAGGGAGTGGATGATGATCCATCAAGTGGTAGTTGCAGCTGAGCATTATAATGAGATCTTATGAGTGGAGCATGAAACCCCAATAATAGGCCACTTAGGGAATAGGATGAAAAACAGGCTAATATATTAGAGGTAGTAGGAACTGCAGATGCTGGAGAATCTGAGATAACAAGGTGTAGAGCTGGATGAACACAGCAGGCCAAGCAGCATCATAGGAGCAGGAAGGCTGACGTTTCGGGCCTTCGTCAGAAATTGGGGAGGGGAAGGGGGTTCTGAAATAAATAGGGAGAGAGGGGGAGGCAAATAGAACATGGATAGAGGAGAAGATAGGTGGAGAGGAAACAGACAGGTCAAAGAGGTGGGGATGGAGCCAGCAAAGGAGAGTGTAGGTAGGGAGGGGATGGTCGGTCCAGGGAGGACGGACAGGTCAAGGGGGTGGGATGAGATTAGTAGTTAGGAAATGGGGGTGTGGCTTGAGGTGGGAGGAGGGGATAGGTGGGAGGAAGAGACGAGCTGGGCTGGTTTTGGGATGCGGTAGGGGGAGGGGAGATTTTGAAGCTTGTGAAATCCACATGGACACCATTGGGCTGCAGGGTTCCCAAGCGGAATATATGAGTTGCTGTTCCTGCAACCTTCGGGTGGCATCGTTGTGGCACTGCAGGAGGCCCAGGATGGACGTGTCGTCTGAGGAATGGGAGGGGGAGTTGAAATGGTTCGCGACTGGGAGGTGCAGTTGTTTATTACAAACCGAGCGGAGGTGTTCTGCAAAGCGGTCCCCTAGCCTCCGCTTGGTTTCCCCGATGTAGAGGAGGCCACAACGGACTTTCCACATCAAGCAGATGTGCACCTGCACATCTGCCAATGTGGTATACTGCATCCGCTGTACCCGTTGTGGCCTCCTCTACATCGGGGAAACCAAACGGAGGCTTGGGGACCGCTTTGCAGAACACCTACGCTCGGTTCGCAATAAACAACTGCACCTCCCAGTCGCGAACCATTTCAACTCCCCCTCCCATTCCTCAGACGACATGTCCATCCTGGGCCTCCTGCAG
>NC_063333.1:32088684-32104269 GCF_021869965.1 Rhincodon typus
TCAGAGGAAGGGTCACCGGACCCGAAACGTTAACTCTGTTTTCTCCTTCACAGATGCTGCCAGACCTGCTGAGCTTTTCCAGCAACTTTGTTTTTGTTCCTGATTTACAGCATCCACAGTTCTTTTGGTTTTTATTTAGTGTGAACTAAACCATGTGTAATTAGCTGAGATGATGAAAGGCAGGGGGGATGCATGGGAACAGAAGTGAAAACAGGAAATTACGAAAGTACATGAGATCAACCAGGCCAGGAAGGAGAGAAAAAAACAGGGTCTTTATCTTATTAACTGTTCTGCAGTAACTGAATTATTCAGTTCATTCCAGTAATGCAAGTTAGTTTCCAGTTTCACAGAATGTAGAACCATGATAAGTGATTAGGAAAGATGATGTTTATTTTTATTTTATGTTTTTTAGATTTATGGAGAAAAGACAGAAGGGACAATTTTAAAGCAGATTTATTCTTATTTGACTAAGTGCCTTGATCTACCAGCTTAAAACACTGACACATTTAGCCATTAAGGAGATATGTAAGCACAGAAAAGGAAGTCCCGAAGATTACAAGATGCTGTTCCAATTGGTCCTGTCTTAATATTAAGAGTGTTCAATGGCACAGTATCAATATACTGGAGGTTACCATTGAGCAGAAACGGATCTGGGTGACCCATATAAATATTATGGCTACAAAAGCAAGCCAAATACTAGGAATTCTGTGTCAAGTAACTCACCTCCAGTTTCCCAAAGCCTGTCCACTATCCACAACGCACAAGTCAGGAGTGTGATGGAACGTACTGTACATGCCTGGATGACTGCAGTTCCTATAGCACTCAAGGAGCTTGACATCATCTGGGACAAAGCGGCTCACTTGATTTGCAGTACATCCACAAACGTTCTCTCCCTCCACCACTGATGTACAGCAGCAGCAGTGTGTATCACCGACAAGCTGGACTGCATAACTGTCCAAGACTCCTCTGATAACACTTTCCAAACCTGTGATCTCTACCACCTAGAAGGACAAAGGTAACATCACTTGCAAGTCCCCCACCAAGCCACTCACCATTCTGACATGGAAATATGTCGCCGCTACTTCAGTGTTGCTGGGTCAAAATCCTGCAACTCACTCCCTAACGGCATTGTGGGTCTACCTCCAGCACATGAACTGCCCTTGAAATGATAGCTCAAGGGCAATTAGGGCCAGGCAATAAATACTGGGTCAACCCACATCCCCTGAACAAATAAATGAATGAATCAATCAGCCAACCAATCAGTCAGTAAAAGCAGCCATACCTCCAGAGGCAGATCAGGGGAATGGGACCAACCCTATTAAAGGGACCACATTGATCAGCACGATCCACTGACTGGCCTCAATTTGTGCTCTAAATGTCTTTGATAAGGTGTGAATGGCTTGGAGAATTTGCACTTGTTTTGAGGATACTATTTTGTAACTCTTAACTCAGAGTTCGGTGTCTGCTTAGACTGTCTGGGAGAGAGTTTAACATTAAGTTGAGAAAACTGCTTCACTGTTCTGGATGGGTTTTTGGAATGACGTTAAAGTACAGCTGGAACACATCTCCTAATCTTGACATGAAGAGAGAGCCCTGGCAGAAGCACTAACTGGCCTTGTTTGGCTATTTCGGGTCTGATATTGTGTAAGATAATAACATATAACATGGAGTTTACAATGCTGAATCTTCTTGTTCATCATGTGGTGCATGGTTCAACTAACATTAAGCTGGCTGGTGATGCACTAGCAAAAATCATTTTAGTGCACAATATATATCAGCTTTAGTATTTTTAAAAATTCTTTCATTGGATGTGGATGTCACTGGCAAGCCCAGCATTTATGACTCATCCCTAATTGCGCCTTGAACCGAATAACTTACGATGACAAATTCAAAGAGCAGTTAAGATCAGCCACATCATTATAGGCTGTAGTCACGTATAGGTCAGACCAGAGGACGACATAAGATTTGCCTCCCTAAAGCTGCCATGGTACAACTTGGACCCAGAACAGTAGGCTAGGCCTTGGGATTATGAGGTCAGTAACAATATCGCTGCACCATCATACCATCAATATGTTAATATAATTGCTACTTTACAAGTTCCTAGTTTGGTGCAGCAAATATTAATTATATGCTGTTATTTAAAGAATTCAGCTGGAACTTCAGTTAAACTAGGAATTAAATAAGTAGGGTCATTAGAAACAAAAACAAAATACTGTGGATGCTGGAAATTGAAATACAACCAAGTAGCTTTGGAAATACTGAGAAGGTAAGGCTGCATCTAAAGGAAAAACAAAGTTAATGTTTTAGGTTGATGACCTTTCTTTCAGAACAGGAAAAAGTTAGAGTTGCAACAGGTGTTAATCAAATTCAGAGGCAAAGTATGGGATGAGGGTGGCAAAAGGAAAGTCAGTTGTGCGATGGAGGGCAGGAAAAAAAATAAAAACAGCTTGGTACACTGTAAAAGGGAACTGGAGTTGCTGATCACCCGTAATAAGTGCCTGTTGGAATAAGGCACTGCATGATCAGGCCTCCTGTACACTGGGGAGACCAAATGCAGATTGAGTAATAGTTTTGAGACACACCTCTTAAGACTGCAAGCATGACCCTGCACTTATGATTGCTTGTCACGGTTAGGGCAGAATCTTACCAGAAATCAGCTAAATGCCATGTCTCTTGGAGGTTCTCTCCACGAGGCATAGCAAATTTTTTCACACCATCATCCCAAACTTGCCTCATTGACCGTGTACCACACTCGTCCTATGGTGTCCCACTCATCCAATGATAGCATAAATTTCCCAGTCACCAGAAGTGCAAGTACTCACCCCCACTGGGATATCACAAAATTCCTGGTGCTAGCGCCATCTTTAAAAGACAGTTGTGCATTCGGTCAAGTGCTGATCATCCGGTGTTGTCCTGCATGGTCCATGACATTTGCACCAGAACAACAGGAAATTGCTGTCCTGTTTTGCAGATAGGGACGCGAAGGTTCTGGTACAAAGAGTGATTCGGAAGAGGATGGTCCTTATCGCCCACGATAGGCAGAGGAGGCCCTGTCAGGCTGAACTGACGTTGCCACTCATGTGGTGGAGTCTCCATCGTCCGGAGAAACATGTATCAATTCAGGAGGAAAGTCACTGACCTCTACTTTGCCAGGGTGAGTGCCACCATTTTCTTTCCGCTACCTCAAGCCATTCTGTCTCTGCTGCTGCACAATCTCCTACCAAGACTCACGTCCTCTCACTTTCATTATCACATGCAGCATCTTTCTACACTCACTTTCCCCAATCCAATCCTCCCCCAGCAGGAACCACATTCAGGACTCCCAGAAGTCTCCTCTCAGAAGACCTCCACCTCCACCATCTGCTGCCCTCAGCCCTCAGGGAGTTCAAGGAATCCTTTGAGTCGCACACACTCAGCATGTCTGGGCCGTCTGGACACAAATACTTCCAGGGTCACCCAGCCAAACCTGCAAGAGGCCTGGTGTAGGGCAGGTTCCCTCCAGCCCAGCTATGGAAGCCCAGGACTACACTGAGACTTATTGGGAGAGAAAGAAATAAAGGAAGTACTTCAAGAGCACATGGGAACAAGAAGAGCCAGGATTGGGACTGCAGAGAGGAACTTAATGCCTCAGGTCACATGGCATGAAGTCTTTCCACATATGTTTCTGTGTATGGGTTTCTGCGTAATGGTGTTTCCCTCACGTCACTTGAAAATAAAACCCATCCTCTCTCACAGAATGTAAAACTTATCCTGTCTACTCCAGGTGTTGATGGTGGCCATTTTCAGCTCAATTTTGTTATTTACGACAAGATGGAAGGAAAGAGCCGCTGTTCCTCAAGCAGTGAATCTCAGGCCTAGCCTCTTACTGTTGGTAAACTCTCTGGATGTGTGGCAGATGCTGGGGCAATGAATAAATTTAAGGAGGATGCATGTAGATTTTTTATTCGTATTGGGTTGAAGGGTTATGGAGAGTGGGCAGGAGAGTGAAGTAGAGGCTGAGATGAGGTCAGCCATGATTGTATTAAATAGTGGAGGAGGCTCAAGGGGCTGAATTACCCACGCTTGCTCCTAGTTCTTATGTTCTTACATACCCATTTCAGTTTTGGTAGTTTTCCCCAACAACCCCATAGGCTTTGAACATCCCCATCTCCCCACCCTTCTATGTAAGTATTCACCTCCTGACTTTACTCCTCAAACCCAAGGAAAATTGAATAAAATGTCACATCTAGTGTGCGCTGTCCCCCATTTAAACCAGAATGCTGCTGACTCTCAATGACACCTACCTACGCCTGCATTACCCCATTCCCTCCAATGTTGTATCATCTACCCTAGTTATATATTGAGTTGCCTCCTTCACGATTGTAATCCCCTCTGCATCCCAGCATTCTTCTCCCAATCCCTATAGTTAAGTTTCCCAGTTCCCCTCACTTAGCAATGACCCCAGATAACACTCAACCCTTGACTTTAAGTGGACATAGCCCCTGGACAGGGCATGGCCCAACACTTTGAGCAACTTTGCTGGACAGCCCCAAATGATGAGTGACTGGACTCCTGACTGATATTCGCACAGCTAGTTGCACTGGACCCTCAAGGCTCCCTGCTGCCTACTTTCAGACTGTAGAGGTACACACCCTCTGAACACAACTGCGTTGAGAGGATGCTTGACCGTGCCCAAGCCTCTGGACTGATTTTGGAGACTGCCCTTGATTGATTGGGCCAGGGCCTCTCTGACTGAAGGGTGTCTCCCTGGACTTGACCAAGGATTACTCCCCTTAGACTTTGAGACATGGCCATTTGCTTGAAGGACGTATGTTGTGTTGGCTGTGTATGCGGCCAGCACATGGTGCAAGTGTAACAGTGACACAGCACTGTCCCATACAACAACATGCCCAGGCTTTGACTGGTGCCAGCTGACGACCATGATAAGCTGCCTGGTGTTGTGTCTGCGCTGAAAGGCAAGGCAAGACAGAAGGACTGTGAGCCTGTTAGCTCTGGCTGAGAGGGCAAAGTGCAAAAAAGCAAGACAAGGCCAGGATGCTGCGAAGTAGGCACAAAGTGAGTGAGTGCTAAGAGAGCAAGTGAGGATTCCTGACATGCACCTTAGTCCAATTGATGAGTTGGGCGGTGTTCCGTGTGTGCAGTGTCCTGGCAGCAGTATTGAAATGAGAGGTGCCAGAGCACTCTAAACTGCAGCATTGAAGTATAGATCAGCACTGGATGTGGATCAGAAATGTGTCATGATTATGATGATGATGATGCACTGAGGTTGGCATGTGTTGGTTGCCAAGGTCCACCAGTGGGGGTGGTGTTGGAATGTGGAGGGGGTTATTGGGTGCATGTTCATGGAGTGTGCCCTCAGATGCTGGTGCCAAGTGTCCGAGATGAAAATTTGTATGAGTAAGCAGCAAATTGAAGCTGCCAGGTAATTGCTTGGATAGTCATGTTGGGAATTCTTGGCATCTAGTTTCTACTGGTGGGTGGGAGATTGGGAAATTGATGTTATAGAGGCAGGATTATAGATGCTAGGGTGGTAATGAGTGCTAATGCAATTAGGCCTCTCACCACTGACTAGTGGGAATCTTATCTCGCTATTCAACATTTGGTTGGAAATTGGGACTCAGTGTTGAGAAGGACCCTCTGGACTTCTCACCCAGTTTTCCCAAACTTTCTCGCCATGTCCCACATCCTTCAGGAGCTGGGAACATTCTGCCCTCAGTCTCTAACTTGCTTCAACCCTGACCTCTTTGCCTTCAACTTCTTACAGTGTTCAGCTCAAGGTACAGTGATTTATCAGGAACAAAAATCCTCCAATGAGGCACCCTGCCACTTCCATTTTCAACATTCAGCTTAATAACTTTTGATCATAACCATTATTTATATTTTCTTGGATTCCAGATGCTAAAAGCAATTCTACTATTAACTATATCAACTGAAAAATGAACTCTGTTTCTCTGCAAATGCTGCCTGATCTGCTGAGACGTTCCAGCATTTTCTGTTTTTATTTTAAATCTCTAATTTCTTCCAGCTCTGATGAATGGATATCCATCTGAAATGTTCACTCTGCACGCTATGACCTGTACAAAAGAGCTAACGCACATAAATTCACATACAGGACCTGTTGTCTGCAGAAAACAATATAACATGTCCAGGCATTGTGCCTTTTTTTTGAATTAAGCATAGGGGACAATAGTTCCTGGTGCATTCCCCATGGAAACGTATGAATCAATCAGAATCAACTTGCCAACCAATCAGCATGCTTTCTCAATCTGTATTAATAACTTCTGCCTTTGAAATTTGACATTTCCTCCTGATGAGTGCAAGGCAAATGTTTTTGGCAGTGGATGTCGTTTTTTTCAGCTGATTGGCTTATTAGGCCATTTTTGAAAGAATTAGAAATCAATAACGTTAGTGGCTGTTTGACTTGCTGGTGCCTTTTGGTATGAACTGAGTTTCAAATTTTTAAGTCTTAATCCTCAAATGGTCAGTATTATTTCAATTAGCTCATTATAGGCTAAAAATCTGTTAATTATTCTGCTAAGAGTTAATGAACCAGTGAATGATACTGTTAGTCACATCAATCTGAGACAGTGAGATGGTTGTTATGAGAACAGAAAACATTGGAAATTATCACCAATTTTGCATATGGATTGAGAAAGAATTTTAAGCTAGTTTGAATCTGATTTAAGTTACACCACTTAAATACAAATTACCCCCAAATAATTTCTGATCTAGTTGGACAAATACTTTGTTAAGGCAAGTAACAGATAGCTATTGTTAGTTTATTTTTCTCAGATCACATAATAGGTCCATCTCCATTATCATTAAATTCTCTTCAAGTAACAGATTGCTGTCTAATTACATTGTGACCGTGTTGTGAGTCTACCTACAGCATGTGGACTACAGGGGTTCAAGGAGGAAGTTCAGCATCACTTTCTCAAAGGCAACTGTGAATGGCCAATAAATGCTGGCGCAGCCAACAAAGCCCATGCCCCATGACTGAATATACATAAAAGAAATGGTCTGATTCAGGTGAAGCCCTGTGTAAAGCTTCTCCCACTCATTACTCGTCTTGCAACTTATTCAAATACCTAAGCAATCTGAATCTGAAACTTTCCTATTCTTGTTCTATTTTTAACCACCTGCCTGTCTTCAACTTGTCCAGCATGCGGCATCAGCTCCAACCTTGAGATTAAAATTGTTGCAACCTTAACAGTTCAAGCCTCAAGCACATTTTACAACATCTCCATTTTCCCTATTTCCTACATGAAATTGGATATTTGGTTTCATTCCCTTTACAGATGCTTTCCCAGTCATTCCACTAAGTCCATTATTCTGAGAACCTACCATGTTGGGCTTTCAGCCCGAGGTTAAGAGACAAAAGTTGGTTATTTTCTGTTTAGAGAATCCCCTCAATTACTTGATTCTTATCCTCTTGACTCCTATTTATAATTTCGTGCATTGCAACTTTTTGTTCTAATTTGTTGTGATGATGCTCCTGCTTAAACTCTCCTGTGCCCCTAATCCACAGAGTTGTTGAGAAATGTACACTAGATTGGGGTATTCCCCGTAACATATGCCATGCACCTCAATTAGCCTTGCGCCTGGTCTTGCACTGTTATATTTCCAACTCCAACATTAGACTTAAATAATTAGAATAAGACTGACCTTACAGATTCAGAATCATATTATATCAGTACTTAACTCTTGTCCATTTTGAAATCCATTTCGTTAACTTCTCTGGGTGAAAGCTTTGTGATGAGCATCTCATTCATTTGGCTTTTCCTACTCCCTGCAATCAAATCTTGTCTGTGATACACTGTAGAGTTAGATTCTGCATTCCAGACAGGTTCTGGGACCAGTAAAGTGGGAATTATAGCATTCAGTAAATATAAAAGCACTCTTATATTTATCCATGCTATGTAATGGTCTGTGGAAGGATGGTGTGTGTACAATTCTCATGGCATAACTTAGGAGTCCATTTTATTAATCTTGATGTCATATGCGCCTGCCTGCACCAATTGTTAGTTATAGAGAAGCTTCTTAACAAAAATAGAACAGAAAGTGAATAAATGCAAGGAAAAATATATTGAACTGAAACCAGGTGACTCTGAGAAGCACAGAAAAATCTAAAGAATTACCTGCCAAGATTTTCCAGAACCTAATGTCTTTCAGCAAATCATGCTCCATCAAATCTTAACTAAATCTGTATTTAAATTCAGACACACAACCATCTCAGAGAATGACAGTGTCTTGCAACGGCATTTCTGAGCAGAAGTGAATGACTGAAGCTTGGATAGGCAATGGCACTGTGGTATTATTGCCAAACTACTAATCCAAAAACTCAGCCAATGTTCTGGGGATCCAGTTTTGAATCCCTCCATGACAGACAGTGGAATTTGAATTCAATAAAGAATATTGGGAATTAAGAATCTACTATTGACCATGAAACAAGGTCCCAAATGATTGGATCACCAGGTAACCTGTTGTGATGGTACTGTTTGAGGGAGAAATGAGAAATGTAGTCAGGGCACACCCTTCTGGCTCACTAATGTCCTTTAGGGAAGAAAATCTTCCATCCTTACCCAGTCTGGCCTACATGTGACCCCAGATCCACAGCAATGTGGTTGACTCTCATCTGACCACTGAAATAGCCTAGCAAACCACCCAGTTGTGTCCATTACTATGAAATCTGAACAAAGAAATGAAACTAGACAGATCACCCGGCTTCGACCTAGGCACCAGAAATGACAACAGCATAAACAGCCCTCTTGACCTGCAAAGTCCCTCTGGAGGCTAGTGTCAAAATTGGGAGAACTGTCTCTCAGACGAGTCAAACAACAGCCTGACATAGTCATACTCACAGAATCATACTTTAGAGAAAATGTCAAGACACCGCCATCACTATCCCTGGATATATCCTGTTGCAGTGGCAGAACAGACCCAGCAGGGGCGACGACGTCTGGAGGGAATTGTCCTAGGAGTCTTCCACATTGACTCTGGACCATTTAGCTTCAGGTTAAACATGGGCAAGTTAACCTCTAGCTGATTACCATGTACTGTCCTCCTTCATCCAATGAATCATTACCCCTCTATGTTGAAAAACATTTGGAGGAAGTACTGAGGGTGGGAAGGGTGCAAAATGTACACTGGAGGTGGGAAATTTAAATGTCCACCATCAAGGGTGTCTTGGCAGCAGTACTACTGATTGAGCTGGTCAGGTCCAAAATGATATAGCTGCTAGACTGGGTCTGCAGCAGGTGGCGAGGGAACCAACAGGAGGGAAAAATATACTTGACCCCATCCTTACCAATCTGCCTGCTGCAGTTGTATCTGTCCATGACAGTATCAGTAAGAGTGACCATCACACAGTCCTTGTGGAGATGAAGTCCCACCTTCATATTTGAGAATAACCTCCATTGTGTTGTGCGGCACTATCAACGTTCTAAATGGGACAGAATTCGAACAGATCTGGCAGCTCAAGACTGGGCATCCATGAGGCAACCTCATGACCTGGCATATCCCCACTCAACCACTAACATCAAGTCAGGGGATCAACGCTGATTCAGTGGACAGTGCAGGAGGGCATGCCAGGAGCAGCACCATAGCTGAAAATGAGGTGTCAACCTGGTGAAGCCACCAAACAGGACTACTTGCATGCCAAACAGCATAAGCAACAAGTGATAGACAGAGCTAAGCAATCCCACAACCAACGGATCAGATCTAAGCTCTGCAGCCCTGCCACATCCAGTTGTGAATGATGATGGACAATTAAACAACTCACTGGAGGAGGAAGCTCCATAAATATCCCCATCCTCAATGATGGAAGAGCCCAGCACATCAGTGCAAAACATAAGGCTGAAGCATTCGCAATAATCTTCAGCCAGAAGTGCCGAGCGGATTATCCAGCTCAGCCTCCTCCAGTGATCCCCAGTACTACAGATACCATCTTCAGCCAATTCAATTCACTCCACGTGATGTCAAGAAATAGATGAAGGCACTGGATACTGCAAAGATTATGGGCCCTGAGAACATTCTTCCAATAGTACTGAAGACTTGTGGTCCAAACCTTGCTGCTCCTGCCAAGCTGTTCCAGTACATTTACAATACTAGCACCTACCTGACGATGTAGAGAATTGCCCAGGTATGTCCTGTACATAAAAAACAGGAAAGATCCAACCCAGCCAATAATCGCGCCATCAGTCTACTCTCGATATCAGTAAAGTGATGGAAGGTGTCATTAACAGTGCTATCAAGCAGCACCTACTCAGCAACAATCTGCTCAGTGACGCCCAGTTTGGGTTCTGCCAGGGCCACTCAGCTCCTGACCTCATTACAGCCTTGGTTCAAACATGGACGATAGAGGGGAATCCAGAGGTGAGATGAGAGTGACAGCCCTTGACATCAAGCCAAATCCAATTGAGTGTGGCATCAAAGAGCCCTGGCAAACCTGGAATCAGTGGGTATCGGGGGAAAACTCTCTACTGATTGGAGTCATAGGAAGATAGTTGTGATTGTTGGCGGTCAATTGTCTCAGCCCTGGGACATCTCTGCAGGAGTTCTTCAGGGTAGTGTCCTATGCCCAACCATCTTCATCTGCTTCATCAGTGGCCCTCCTTTGATCATAAGGTTCACCACTGATTGCACCATTCTGCACCGTTCGCAACTCCTCAGATACTGAAGCAGTCCATGTTCAAATGCAACAAGATCTGGACAATATCCAGGCTTGGCCTGACAATTGGCAAGTAACATTCACTCCACAAAAATGCCATGCTATGACCATCACCAATAAGAGACAATCTAACCACACCACTTGACATTCAGTGGTGTTCCCATCACTGAATCTACTGCTATCAACATCTTGGTGTTACCATTGACCAGAAACTCAACTGGACTCAGCACATAAACACAGTGGCTACAAGAGCAGGACAGAGGCTAGGAATACAATGCCAAGTAACTCATCCCCTGATTCCCCAAAGTTTATCCACCATCTATTGGGCACAAGTGAGCAGTATGATGGCATAGTCCACATTTTCCTGGATGAGTGCAGCCCCAAAAACACTTAAGAAGCTTGACACCATCTAGAACAAAGCATCCTACTTGATTGGCACCACATCCACAAATATTCAGTAACTCCATCATCAATGCTCAGTAGCAGCAGTGTGTACTATCTACAAGGTGCACTGCAGAAATTCACCAAAGATCCTCAGACAGCACCTTCCAAACCCACGACCACTTCCATCTAGAAGGACAAGTGCAGCAGACACATGGGAGTGCCATCATCTGCATGTTCCCCTCCAAGCCACTTTTCATCCTGACTTGGAAATATATCATAGTTCCTTCACTGTTGCTGCGTCAAAATCCTGGAATTCCCTCCCTAATGGCATTGGACTGCAGCTGTTTGAGAAAGCAGCTCTCGACCACCTTCTTCACTTGGGCAATCAGGGATGGGCAATAAATGCTAGCCCATAAATGCTCAGCGACACCCATGTCCCATGAATGAATAACAAACAGTTCAGCCATTAATATTTCATGCAGATGTTATGGATTGATATCGTGTTGAAGTACAGCTGCAGCTGCTCTTATGCCTGTCATAAACACCAAAATGAGGATTAATTTAGAACCATCTTGCACACTGGGATGTTGAACCTGCCAAAGTAGTACTGACTGTGATGTGTTTCACCATTTATAAATATTTAAAGACTAACTTTAAGTTGATGTTAATTGTTATCCTTTTAATTCACTGTATTTTTAAAGTGGTAGTGATGGGCACATGTCATCTTTAACACTTAGGACAATTTTGGCTAAATTAGTGACCAAACTAAAACTTGTTCAAAATACAATGTGGACAGGAAAGATATGAGTAAAAAATGCCTTTGCTTACCATCTGTAATAAATAAAGTAATGCTAGATTGAGTGCAGTTTGCAGATTTAACCGATAATATTATACACTATTTTCTATTAATATTCTATTTACCTTGTGGGTGAAAGTGTTAAAAGATAATGTCTATCTGCAATCAGAAATATTTGCCCATGTACTAAAACAATTAAGGTGGCTGCCAAGTCTGAGCAGCTTGCTGGAATTCTATCCTTGTCAGATTCCCTTTTGCTTAGTACGTAGCCAATGGCTTTCGCTAGCAATGAGGGTTCCAGTTCGAAGTTTTGTGGTGCAGAGTAATGTCGACACCACAGATTCAACTCCTGTACCAACTGATGTCTCCTTGCAACTCCCACCTTCTCAACCTCACCCCTTGCCTGAGGTGTGTTGACCCTCAAATTAAACTCACCCCCAGTCATCTGTCTCTAATGACAGAACAGCTCTAAGATCCTCAGGAACTATAGCGACTCTACCTTTACATTATATAATCCAACAATTACAAGCAGCTAGAGAGCAGGGCAGCATGGTGGTTAGTGATTAACACTGCTGCCTCACAGTGCCAGGGACCCGGTTTCGATTCAATCCTCAAGCGATTGTCTGTGTGAAGTTTGCACATTCTCACTGTGTCTGTGTGGATTTCCTCCGGCTGGTCTGGTTTCCTCCCACAGTCCGGGGATGTGCAGGCTAAGTGGATTAGCCAAGGGAAATGTGGGGTTACAGGGATAGGGTGGTAGTTGGGTCTGGGTGGAATGCTCTTCAAAGAGTTGGTGTGGACTCAATGGGCTGAATGGCCTGCTTCCACAATGTAGGGATTCTATGAGCTGTCTTCAATATTACTGAGGATGGAAGAGACTGAGATAAGGACAAGCTAGAGAGGGAAGGGACTCACAGCAATAGTTGTCTGGCCAAACAGAGCAGCCTGTTAGAATGTAATACAGACAACCCAGAAAATGTCAAATCAATGCAAGGACCCTTGAGTACATGGGAGAAGCCACATCCATAGATAAAGCTGCACTGTCCATAGAATAGTTACCATAGAATTCTCCCAAGGTACTGCTCACCCATCCAATGTAATTGAACTGCAAAGTTTCAAGGACTGGCTCTTCAATACCTGGAATTCATTCTGTCTTACCATAAGCATAAAAAAACACTGATCTTTACCCTTGATCACACTAAACCGTACACTATTGGAAATGGTTAGCAAATTTTGCTACCTTGGGTCCATGGCGATGGACAATCTAACTCTATTTGATTTGATTTGATTTGATTTATTGTTCTCGTATATACCTAAATACAGTGAAAAATTTTGTTGTGCGAGCAGTGCAGGCAGTTCATAACACACAAGGACATACAGATCATAGGGTGTTTAAACAGAGCGAGGCATACAAGGTTACGGCTGCACAGGAAATGCACCAAGCAAGATCAACGTAGATTTGAAATTAGAGAGGTCCATTTTGATGTCTAATAACAGCAGGGAAGATTGTGTTCTTGAACTTGATGGTGTGTGTATTTAAGCTTCTGTATCTTCTGCCTGATGGCAGACGATGAAAGGGAGTATTACCAGGGATGGAGGAAACTTTGATAATGTTGGCAGCCTTTCAGTGGCAATGAGAAGTGTAGATAGAGTCCATAGATGGGAGGTTAGATTTCATGATGGTCTGTGCTGTGTACATGACTTTCTGTAGTTTCATACGATCCTGGTCAGAGCAGTTGCCCTACCAAACTGTTATGCACTCAGATAGAATGCTTTCTAAAGTGCATCCGTAAAAGTTGGTGAGGGCTCTTATGGATATGCTGACTTTTCTAAGCCTCCTGAGGAAGAAGAGGCAATGTTGTGCCTTCTTGACCATTGCATGTACTTGGGAGGTCCAGGACAGATTGTTGGTTATTGTCACTCCTAGGAGCTTGATGATCTCATCGCTCTCCACCTCAGCTCCATTCATATAAGAACAAAGAACAAAGAAAATTACAGCACAGGAATAGGCCCTTCGGCTCTCCAAGCCTGTGCCGATCCAGATCCTCTATCTAAACCTGTCGCCTATTTTCCAAGGATCTGTATCCCTCTGCTCCCTGCCCATTCATGTATCTGTCCAGATACATCTTAAATGACGCTATCATGCCCGCCTCTACCACCTCCACTGGCAACGCGTTCCAGGCACCCATCACCCTTTGCGTAAAGAACTTTCCACGCATATCTCCCTTAAACTTTTCCCCTTTCACCTTGAAATCGTGATCCCCAGTAATTGAGACCCCCACTCTGGGAGATGCGTCTTGCTATCCACCCTGTCTATATCTCTCATGATTTTGTAGACCTCAATCAGGTCCCCCCTAAACCTCCGTCTTTCTAATGTAAATAATCCTAATCTACTCAACCTCTCTTCATAGCCAGCACCCTCCATACCAGGCAACATCCTGGTGAAGAGATAACAAGGTTCTGAAGAAGGGTCTGGGCCCAAAACGTCAGCTTTCCTACTCCTCTGATGATGCTGGGCCTGCTGTGTTCATCCACCTCATCACCTTGTTATCTCAGATTCTGCAGCATCTGCAGTTCCTACTATCTCTGAAACATCCTGGTGAACCTCTTCTACACCCTCTCCAAAGCATCCACATCCTTTTGGTAATGTGGCGACCACAACTGTATGCAGTATTCCAAATGTGGTTGAACCAAAGTCCTATACAACTGTAACATGACCTGCCAACTCTTGTACTCGATACCCCGTCCGATGAATGAAAGCATGCCAAATGCCTTCTTGACTACTCTATCGACCTGCGTTGCCACCTTCAAGGTAGAATGGACCTGAGCACCCAGATCTCTCTGTGCATCAATTTTCCCCAGGGCTTTTCCATTTACCGTATAGTTCACTCTTGAATTGGATCTTCCAAAATGCATCACCTTGCATTTGCCTGGATTGAATTCCATCTGCCATTTCTCCGCCCAGCTCTCCAATCTATCTATATTCTGCTGCATTCTCCGACAGTCCCCTTCACTATCTGCTACTCCACCAATGTCAGTGTCATCTGCAAACTTGCTAATCAGACCATCTATACCTTCCTCCAGATCATTTATGTATATCACAAACAACAGTGGTCCCAACATGGATCCCTGTGGAACACCACTGGTCACAGTTTTCCATTTTGAGAAACTCCCTTCCACTACAACTCTCTGTCTCCTGTTGCCCAGCCAGTTCTCTATCCATCCAGCTAGTACACCCTGGACCCCATGTGACTTCACCTTCTCCATCAGCCTACCATGGGGAACCTTATCAAATGCCTTACTAAAGTCCATGTATATGACATCTACAACCCTTCCCTCATCTATTAACTTGGTCACTTCCTCAAAGAATTCTATCAAGTTGGTAAGACATGACCTTCCCTGCACAAAACCATGCTGCCTATCACTAATAAGCCCATTTTCTTCCAAATGTAAATAGATCCTATCCCTCAGTATCTTCTCCAGCAGCTTCCCCACCATTGACGTCAGGCTCACTGGTCTATAATTACCTGGATTATCCTTGCTACCCTTCTTAAACAAGGGGACAACATTAGCAATTCTCCAGTCCTCACCCGTGCTCAAGGATGCTGCAAAGATATCTGTTAAGGCCCCAGCTATTTCCTCTCTTGCTTCCCTCAGTAACCTGAGATAGATCCCATCCGGACCTGGGGACTTGTCCACTCTAATGCCTTTTAGAAGACCCAACACTCCTCCTCCC
>NC_063333.1:32104369-32124781 GCF_021869965.1 Rhincodon typus
TCCAAAGCTTCATCTGTTTTCAGTCGCCTAGACCTTATGTATGCTTCCTTTTTCCTCTTTGCTAGTCTCACAATTTCACCAGTCATCCATGGTTCCCTAATCTTGCCCTTTCTATCCCTCATTTTCACAGGGACATGTCTGTCCTACCCTCTAATCAACCTCTCTTTAAAAGCCTCCCACATATCAATGTGGATTTACCCTCAAACAGCTGCTCCCAATCCACATTCCCCAGCTCCTGTCGAATTTTGCTATAGTTGGCCTTCCCCCCATTCAGCACTCTTCCTTTAGGACCACTCTCGTCGTTGTCCATCAGTATTCTAAAACTTACGGAATTGTGATAACTATTCCCAAAGTAATTCCCTACTGAAACTTTAACCACCTGGCTGGGCTCATTCCCCAACACCAGGTCCAGTATGGCCCCTTCCCGAGTTGAACTATTTACATACTGCTCTAGAAAACCCTCCTGGATGCTCCTTACAAATTCTGCTCCATCTAAACCCCTAACACTAAGTGAATCCCAGTCAATGTTGGGAAAATTAAAATTTCCCATCACCACCACCCTGTTGCTCCTACATCTTTCCATAATCTGTCTACATATTTGTACCTCTATCTCATGCTCGCTGTTGGGAGGCCTGTAGTACAGCTCCAACATTGTTACCGCACCCTTCCTATTTCTGCGCTCTGCCCATATTGCCTCACTGCTCGAGTTCTCCATAGTGCCCTCCTTCAGCAAAGTTGTGATATCCTCTTTGACCAGTAATGCAACTCCTCCACCCCTTTTACCTCCCTCTCTATTCCGCCTGAAGCATCTATATCCTGGGATATAGCGTTGCCAATCTTGCCCTTCCCTCAACCAAGTCTCAGTAATAGCAATAACATACTGCGAGGTACTAATCCAAGCCCTAAATTCATCTGCCTTACCTACTACACTTCTCGCATTAAAACAAATGCACCTCAGACCACCTGTCCCTTGGCATTCATCATCTGCTCTCTGCCTACTCTTCCCCTTAGTCACACTGACTTCATTATCTAGTTCCTTACAGGCTTTAGTTACTACCTCCTTACTGTCCACTAACCTCCTCATTTGGTTCCCATCCCCCTGCCACATTAGTTTAAATCCTCCCCAAAAGCGTTAGCAAAAGCAGCCCCTAAGACATTGGTTCCAGTCCTGCCCAGGTGTAGACCGTCCGATTTGTAATAGTCCCACCTCCCCCAGAACCGGTCCCAATGTCCCAAAAATCTGAACCCCTCACTCCTGCACCATCTCTCATTTATCCTGCCTATTCTTTCATTTCTACTCTGACTAGCACGTGGCACTGGTAGCAATCCTGAGATTACTACCTCTGAGGTCCTACTTTTTAACTTGGCTCCTAACTCTCTAAATTCCGCTTGTAGGACCTCATCCCGTTCATTACCTCTATCATTGGTGCCTCTATGCACCACGACAGCTGGCTGTTCATCCTCCCCCTTCAGAATGTCCCGCAGTCGATCTAAGACATCCCTGACCCATGCATCTGGGAGGCAACATACCATTCGGGAGTCTTGTTTTTGACCACAGAACCACCTATCTACTCCCCTTACAATCGAATCCCCTATGACTATAGCCCTTCCACTCTTTTTCCCGCCCTTCTGTACAGCAGAGCCAGCCACGGTGCCATGAACCTGGCTACTGCTGCCTTCCCCTGGTGAGCCATCTCCCCCAACAGTATCCAAAACGGTATTTCTGAAGAAGGGTCTAGGCCCGAAACATCAGCCTTCCTGCTCCTCTGATGCTGCTAGACCTGCTGTGTTCATCCAGCTGTACACCTTGTTATCCAAAACAGTATACCTGTTTTGGAGGGAGATGACCGCAGGGGACACCTGCACTGCCTTCCTGCTTTTTTTCTGCCTTTTGGTCACCCATTCCCTTTCTCCCTCAGGAATCCTAATCTGTGGTGTGACCAATTTGCTAAACGTGCTATCCACGACTTCCTCAGCATCACGGATGCTCCAAAATGAGTCCATCCGCAGCTCCAGAGCTGTCATGCGGTCTAACAAGAGCTGCAGCTGGACACACTTCCCAAATATATCAGTTCACTCACCTTCCCAGAGCGCAATTTGACCACTCCCACTCAGCTCCGCTGCCAAAATGAAGAATTTACCTTTGCGGCAGCCCCCTGGTCCTCGCTCTCACCGCTCCCGCTGCTGCAGCAAAAATGGAGCTATAAAAATATAGATAGGGACATGTCCTCCTCCTTTCTTCCTGAAGTCAATGATAATGTCTTTAATTTTGCAGACATTGATTGAGAGATTGTTATCGTTGCACTATGACACAAAGCACTCTATCTCCTTCCTATATTCAGATTCGTCATTGTTTGATATCCAGACTACAACGGTGGTGTCATCAGCTATCTTGCAGATAGCATTCAAATGAAATTTGGCCACACAGTCATGAGTATACAGGGAGTACAGCAGGTGCCTGGGAACACACTCTTGTGGGACACCGGTGTTGAGGATCATCATGGAGGAGATGCTGTTGTCTATTTTCACTGATTGCATTCTGTGCATTGGGAAGCTGAGGATCCAGTTGCAGAGGGCAGAGCTGAGGCCTAGGTCTCGCATTTGGAGATTAATTTGATTGGGATTATAGTGTTGAAGGTGGAGCTGTAGTTGATAAGTAGGAGCCTGATGTATGTATACTTATTATCCAGATGTTCAAGGGATGAGTGTAAGGCTAGGCAAATGGTGAACGCCGTGGACCTGTTTCGCCAGTAGACCAGTTGCAAGGGATTGAGGCAGGCTGGGAATCTAGAGTTGATGGGAGCCATGACTAACCTTTCAAAGAACTTCATGATTATGGAGGTCAGAGCTACCGGGAGGTAGTCATTGAGGCATGTTGCATGTGTTTTCTTTGGAACCGGGATGATGGTGGTCTTCTTGAAGCAAGTGGGGACTTCAGATTCTAGCAAGGAGAGGCTAAAGATGTTAGCGAATTCTTCTGCCAGTTGTTCTGCACAGGATCTGTGTGCACAGCTGGGGATTCTGTCTGGGCCAGTCTCCTTCCCCAGATAACTCTCAAGAAGGCTGATCTGAAGTCTGCAACAGTGAGTGAGTGGTGACTAGTTGTTGAACTCGATACACAAATAGAACAAAAAAATAGCTACAGCCTTTGACAATCTCACAAACGCTGAATGCAGTAACATCAAGGTGACTCTTAGCACCGAGGAGCCGGTTTTTGAGGCCTGTGTTCTCAGCATGTTGTGTAAGGCTGTGAATCAAAGATAAATTACGGCTATTAAGAAAGGAAGCTCCACAATTTTCATCTTCATTGTATGTGGCACATTCTCAGCATCTCACGGAAGGACAAAAGCATGAATACGAAAAGCCTCTCAAAGGCAAATTTCCTAGCGTTCATCAGGCTTGGGCAATTTTGCAGGATAGGCGATGAATGTGTTCCCGAGAATATTCTTTATGATGAGGTAGCTAGGGCCAATAGGACCCCTGAAATTCTGCATCAAGAATCCTTGACATGAAGACCCTCCACATTGAAACATGCACCTGGGAGATAGTAGTTAATGAAGGAAAATTGGCCTCATCACCATGGTGATCAGTGGGTGAAGCAGCTTGACTCAGGCGCCTGAACTGAATGCATCAATCCCCAGCAGCAGCTGATTCCAATTCAATTCAATTTCAATTTCAATTCATTATGTGTATGGAAATCATTTTGGACACATTTGTTTAAAAAAAAATTACGCAATAAAAATTAGACAATAACATTTTTAAAAACCAATAACAAAAGTCAAACTTTGATTAAACATATGTTAATAACTATTATAGTGCATTGAAGCACTTGCTCATCAGGAGTGTATATCTTAATCCATTCACCAAATTACTGTTGAAAGTTCTTATGGAGAAAAGCTTGAATGAATTCGAGAACCAATTTGTGCATTATTAAATTGTGAACTTTCCCCTGAACCTAACTAACAGTCATACGGAGACATAGGATGATTCTCACAATTCATAATACTCAATATGCATAAGATTCCTCAAGGACAGACTTCAGTGAAATCAACTAATCAATTTTCCTTTCTACTTGGTTAAAGAGTCTCTATTTCCTCCGAGTTTACTCATAACCACCTCCCATGTGGCACTTTGAAAGAAACAGGCTCTCATGAATTGGTCTTGTCAACCAGCAGCAAAACTGTACCATATGAAAAATTCCATTCCCAAAGGATTTGCTGCAATGCCCATCCTCTTATGAAGAAGGAAGTTTGCTGCTGATGACAAAATATTTGGATATGGAAATAATTTAAATTGAAATTTAAATCCCCATCTGAACTGTACAAATAAATGACAGTGTGAGGTATGTTTTATTTCTGAGCAATGAAATGGCAGATGATGTTTCCAGTTAATTGAGCAGAGCTTTATAATGCCATTCTGTCCATCTCGATCCTTGTTTATTCATTGCAGCAAGGCTTTCATCTGTCCAAATAGCAAAGAACAACTTTTACTTAGTCCTATCAAATGATTTGTTCTTGAAGTCCATTAAACATAAGTAAAAAGTTGGTCAAAATGAGAAGCTTTATCAATCATATTTGCTGAATATTTCTACAATAAATGTAAATACATTTTAAAAGTCAATACATTATTTGCATTGTACAAGAAAACACAGTGTACATATGTGACGATGGTAACGTTTTAGGATTGTGTCTTTAATGGGGCTTTAAAAGTGGAGGAATGTAGTGACGTGTTCTGGACACTACCTGATAGCATCCTGGGTGGCTTATTTCTTAAAGTCCACCATGGGGCTGATATTGTTATACTTTGAAGAAGATGCTAAATATTCACATCTGTGAACTCTGACCTGAGCAGCAATGGTGGATAGGCTGTAAATTTCCAAGTCCAAGAGAGGCATTAGGAATGTTGGGCTTTGTAAGTGGTTATACTTAAATCTGTCTATTTAATTCTAAGATAGAAGGAAGTTTGCGGTCTAGACAATAACTAGTTAACATTTCTACTTGGATTCAAGGCAGGCTTTAAGCAAATCTTTTAGGAGGTCTTTGTAGGATCAGCTTATAGATTTTTCTGGAAGTATCCCTGAATATCACAAACAGTGTCAGTCTGTAAGGAACTGGGTGAAAAATATAGCAGAGCAATGGAGGCAGAAAATCTCCATTATTTGTGCATGATACAGGTAGCTGCTGGCACTCTGTAGTTTTGATTAGAAGCTGGATTCTATGGTCACACAAAATATGAAAATCAGTTTGGGCATTAGACGCTACCTGGCTTGAAGAAGAAAAATAAACTTGGATTTGTTTCAGCAGATTGAAATGTCTACTTATAATTGTAGAGTGAGATTTTGTGTTTTAAATGTTAAATGCAGGACCTTTTTTGTTGATTAGAGTATAAGTTTCCAAGTGAAAAAGTGTTTATTCAATGTTGCTTTAATTTGTTTGTTACAGTAAAAGTCTTAAAACCTGAAGTCTTGTGATCCTTTAAGTGACTTAGTGGAAATTCCAATTTCTTTTTAAAAGTTTTTGGTCTAAACAAGTATTAGAACAACAGTCAAAAGTAAAAATAGAGAATATTTGCAGTCTTTACCTCAACAAAGAAAACAAGCACAGATACCTATACTTTTATGGGAAAGGACGGGTCTAAAATTAGAGTTCTACACTGGAGGAAGGCCAATTTTCATAAGATCAGGTATGATTTGGCCAGAGTGGACTGGAAACAATATTTATAGGTAAATCTGTGTCGGAGCAGTGGATGCATTCAAGCAGGAAATAGAAAGAGTACAGGACCAATATGTTCCAATAAAGACAAAGGGTGGTACCATCAAATCCTGTGATCCCTCGATATCAAGGGACATACAGCATTGGATAAAGAAAAAAAGGAGGCTTATGACAAATACCAAGAGTTCAAAACAGCAGGAGCCCTAAAGGAGTACAGAATGTGCAAGGGGAAACATAAAAAGCAAAATTAGGAGAGCAAAAAGAGAGCATAAGAGAATAATGACAGGTGAAATAAAAGAAAATCCTAAATTATTTTACAAGTACATTAAGGATAAAAGACTAACTAGGGAAAGAATATGGCCCATTAAGGAGCACAATGGATATTAATGAATGGAGTCAAAGGAAGTAGGTAGAATTCTAAATGAGTACTTTGTGTCAGTGTTCTCTAGTGAAAGGAATGACGTAGGTGTAGAAATTAGGGAGAAGGAATGTGATGTACTTAAAGAAACTAGCATAGACAGGGAGGATGTTCTGAGTAGAAAACTTAAAAGTAGCTAATTCATCAGAGATAGCTTAGGCTGAGAAGATTAAGATGAATCCAAAGAGATTATTTAAGTATATTAAAGGAAAAAGAATAACTAGAGAGAGAATAGGATCCCTCTAGGACCAAAGTGGACATGTATGTGTGGAACTGCAGGAGATGGGCAAGGTCCTCAATGAATATTTCTCCTCTGTGTTTACCGTGGAGGAAGACATGAAGACTTGGGAACTTGGGGAAGTTAGTGACAATATCTTGGGGACAGTCCATATCACAGTACAGGAGGTATTGGAAGTATTAGAATGTATGAAGGTGGATAAATCTCCTGGTCCTGATCAGATATAACCAAAAACCCTGCAAGATGCTAGGGAAGAAATTGCAGGGCCCTGGCTGATATATTTGTATCATCGTTAGCCATGGGTAAGGTCACGGAAGACTGGAGGGTAGTGAATGTTGTGCCCTTATTCAAGAAGGGCTGCAAAGAAAATCCTGGGAACTATAGATCAGGAAGCTTAACATCTGTGGTAGGTAAGTTACTTGAGAAGATTCTGAGGGATAAGATATACATGCATTTAGAAAGACAGGGTTTGATTAGGAGTAGTCAGTATGTCTTTGTGTGTGCCAGATCATGCCTCACAAATTTGTTAGAGTTCTTTGATGAAGTGACCAAGAAGGTTGAGGTGTGCAGAGTGGTAGATGTAGTCAACATGGATTTCAGTAAGGCCTTTGATAAGGTTCCACACAGTAGGCCACTGTGGAAGGTTAGATCGCATGGAATCCAGAGAGAGCTGGCAAATTGGATACACAATTGGCTTGATGGTAGGAAGAAGAGCGTTAAGGTAGAAGGATGCTTGTCAGACTGGAAGCCTGTGCCTAGTTGTGTGCCTCAGGGATCGGTGCTGGGCCAATTGCTGTTTGTTATCTGTATCAATGATTTGGACGAAAATGTACAAGGCATGATTAGTAAGTTTGTGATAACACTAAAATAGGTGGTATTGTGGACACTGAGGAGGTTATCAGAAATTGCAGCAGGATATTAGTCAGCTGGGGAAGTGGACCGAGAAATGGAGTTTAATATAGATAAGTGTGAGGTGTTGCATTTTTGAAAGTCAAATCAAGGTAGGAGTTTCATGGTGAATGGTAAGGCCTTAAGGAGTATAGTGGAACAGAGGGACCGTGGAGTTCAGGTGCACGGTTCTCTGAAAGTGGAGTCACAGGTAGACAGGGCAGTGAAGAAGGCTTTTTGCACACTTGCCTCCATCAGTCAGGGCACTGAGTACAGAAGTTGGGAAGTTTTGATGCAGTTGTACAGGATGTTGGTGAGGCCGCACTTGGAGTATTGTGTTCAGTTTTGGTCACCTTGCTATAAGAAGGATGTTATTAAACTGGAAAGAGTGCAGAAGAAATTTACAAGAATGTTGCCAAGACTCGAGGGACTGAGTTATAAGGAGAGTTTGGACAAGCTAGGATTTTATTTTAAGAGTGTAGGAGACTGGGGGGTGGGGTGGGGGGAGGATCTTATAGAAGTGTATAAGATCATGAGAGGCATGGATAGGGTGAATACACTCAGTCTTTTTCCCAGGGTTGGGGAATCGATGACTAGAGAGTATCAGTTTAAGGTAAGAAGGTAAAGAGTACATTGGAACCTGAGGGGCAACTTTTTTACACAGAGAGTGGTATGCATATGGAGTGAACTGCCAGCTTAAGTGGTTGTGGCGGGTACATTAACAACATTTAAAAGATGTTTGGATGAATACAGGGATAGGAAATGTTTAGAAGGATATTGGCCAAGTGCAGGGAAACGGGGTTAGAGTGGCTGGACATTTTGGTTGGCACAGATCAGTTTGGGCCGAAGGGCCTGTCTCCATGTTGTAGGACTCTATTACTCTATCAGGGATATACCCCAGGCTGTTGAGTGAGGTAAGGGAGGAAATAGCAGGGACAGTGGCAGAGGGCTGAAGGATACCCAATGTGGTACTATTATTCAGGAAGGGAGCAAGGGATAAACCAGGAAACCACAGGCCAGTCAGTCTAACCTCAGCAGTGTGGAAACTATTGGAAACAAATCTAAGAGACAGAATTAATCTACATTTGCAAAGGTAGGAGCTAATTGAGAACAGTCAGCATAGTTTTATTTAGGGGAGGTCACGTCTGACCAACTTGAGATGAATTTTTTAAAGGAGTAACCAGGTGTGCAGATGAGAGTAATGCATTTGAACATTGTGTACCTGGTCTTCACTGAGGCTTTTGATAAGGTTCATGGGAGACTGAAAGCAAATGTAAGAGGTTATACTATCAAGGAAATTTGGCTAATTGGATCCAGAATTGGCTGAGTGGCAGAAACCAGGGGGTAGTGGTTGAACAGTGTTTTTGTGAGTCAAAGCCCATGTCCAGTGGGGTTCTGCAAGGGTTAGTATTGGGCTGTTGCTGTCTGTGGTATATATGAAAATTTGGTTTGAATGTGTAAGAGGACTGATCAGTAAGTTCTTGGATGATAAGGAAATGATGGCATGGTAAATAGTGAGGAAGATAGTCTTAGGTTACAGGAGGATGTAGACAGATGGGTTGGTCAATTCAAACCAGATAAGTGTGAGGTGAGGGACCTTGGTATGTACGTACACTGGTCCCTTAAGGTAACAGAACAGGCAGATAAAGTGTTAAGAAGGCATATGGAATACTTGCCTTTTTTGGCTGTGGCATAAAGTTTAATAGCAGGGAAATGATGCTAAAACTGTATAAAATAATGGTTAGGACATAGCTGGACTATTGTATGCAGTTTTGGAATCCACATTATAGGTAGGATGTGGAGATGGTGCAGAGATTTACCAGAATGTTGCCTGGGCTGGAGAGTTTTAAATATGAAGAGAGATTGAATTGGCTGGGGCTGGTTTCCATGGAACGGAGGAGACTGAGGTGGGGGACATGACTGAGAGGTTTAATATTATGAGGGGCATAGATAGGGTGGACCAGAAAACACTTTTCCCCTTGGTGGAGAGATTAATGACTAGAGTCATAAATTTATGTAAGAGACAAGAGGTTTATAGGGGATGTGTAAAGAAAAATCACGCATAGGATGGTGGGAATCTGGAATTCATTACCTGTAAGGATGGTAGAGGCAGAAAGCCTCGTAACATATAAGAAGTACTTAGATGTACACTTGTGGGCAAAGCATACATGTTGTTGGAAGTGATTCTGAAAGATAGCATTTATATGCATTTGGGGAGAAGAGGAATAATTAGGAATAGTCAGCATGGTTTTGTGGGAGGCAAATTGTGTCTCACAAACTTGATTGAATTTTTTGAGGAAGTAACTTGTGTACTTGGACTTCAGTGAAGTCTTTGATAAGGTTTTGCATGATAGACTAATTATAAAAGTTAAATCGCACGGGATTCAGGGTTCACTTGCCGATTGGATACAAAATTGGCTTAACGGCAGGAGACAAAGTGATCGTGAGGGTTGTTTTATGGACTGTGGGCCTGTGACCAGCGGTGTTCCACAGGAATTGTTGCTGAGTCCACTTTTGTTTGTCATTTACATAAATGATTTAGATACGAATATAGAAGGCTTTGGTAGTAAGTTTGGATAATATCAAGATTGGTGGTATAGTCAAGAAGGTTATCTAAGATTACAAAGAGATCTTGATCAATTGGGTCAGTGGACTGAAGAGTGGCAGATGGAGTTTAATTTGGATAAATGTGAGGTAATACATTTTGGTAAAACAAACAAAGACAGGACTTATACAATTAAAAGTAGGGTCTTGGGTAATATTGTAGAACAAAGAGACACAGCGGTTCAGGTACATAATTTGCATCACATATAGATAGTGTGGTTAAGAAAACATTTAGCACACTTATTTTTATTGCTCAGATCATTGAGTATAGGAATTTGGACATTATGTTGAGGTTATATAGAATGTTGGTGAGGCCTCTTATGGAGTACCATGTCCAGTTTTGGTCTCTCTGTTATAGGAAGGATATTATTACGCTGGAGAAGGTTCAGAAGACATTTACCAGGATGTTGCCGGGAATAGAGTGTTTGAGTTATAAGGAGAGGTTGGATAGAATGGGACTTTATTCACTGGAGTGTAGGAGGTTGAGAGGTGACTTTATAGGGGTTTACATAAACATGATAGTATTGATAAGGTGAATCGCAGGTTTCGTTTCCCTAGGGTGGGGGATTTTAAGACTAGGGGGCTTGTTTTTAAGGTGAGAAGTGAAAGATTTAAAAAGGACATGAGGGGCAATTTTTTTACACAGAGAGTGGTTTGTGTATGGAATGAACTTCCAGAGGAAGTGTTGGATGCAGGTACAGTTACAACATTTAAAAGACATTTAGGTAAGTACATGAATAGGAAGAGTTTGGAGGGATATGGGCCAAGCACAGGCAGGTGGGACTAATTTAGTTTGGGATTATGGTCAGCATGTACTGGTTGGAGTGAAGGGTTTGTTTCGGTGCTGTATGACTCTATGACTATACAGTCACACTATAATGACAGCAGTCGTTCCTTGTTGATTGCAGTCTGAAGTTACAATAAAGGCTGGAGCATTTAGAAGTTTTTTGCTTTGGTCGTCCATTCATATTGCAAGAACAGCTAGCCCTATTAAGTGAATAAATGCATCTAGTTAACAAAACCTTAGAACACAAATTCCTTTCTTTTGCTATTTCCCAATCTACACTCTTGATTATTGGGACCTAGTGTGGAGGGGATGTGCAAATCACAGAACCTTCTCATTAGTCCGCTCCAGAACCTTCTTGCCAACGTCTCTAAAGTGGGCAGTTGAGGGGATCATTTCAACTAACTGCCTGCCACTCATCTGTGGTTACATCCTCAGATTATAAAAGGTGTTAGTAGATAAGAGGCAGACATATGCTCCAGTCTGTAAAGGAGAACTATCAAGGACAGGATTCCCATTTATTTCCATACTTCACTATCTGCTTTGGGATCCAATTAACAAGAGTTGATTTAAAGTTGTAAGGTGTTGAGCTTCTGTTGCAGCCAAAGACATTCATATCGAATTGAAGGGCCTAAAGGTGGGTTGCTAATCATGTCAAAGAAGCTGTTTTCATTCTTACCACTCAATGAGGAGTCATTGTACTGAGATATAGGGTACTTGCTACTACTGGAATACAGCGACAGCCTATGCCTCAACTTCCAATTTCAAGGAAGTTCTCTCTATTCTATATTGCACCTCCTGCCACCATTCTGGTCGGCCGATTTAATGGGTATTTTCTCTTCTTGTAACAGCCGGCCTTATGTAAATGAGATTAGCAGTGAATGCCAGATTGCAACAGGTTCGCACAGAAGTGCTGGAGTCAGTAGGAGCTCATCCTAAAATTTTTAAATGCTGTTCAGGAGGTCATATGGTTGATCTTAGCTGGATTCACTCTTGGGTTACCAAGAGGTAAATGGGCCTCATTCTAAATCAGAACCTCTACACAGCCATCACTCCTAGCTCTGACAGTGTAAAGAGGTTCACAGTCCATATGCCAGCACAGCCTGTGCTCACACCTTATGCTTTGACATATCACAGAGTAATGGTGTAACACATTGTATAGATATTTTCTCATCAGCTTGGTCAGAGATGTTATTCCACATCCCTGGAGCAGGTGGGACTTAGACCCACACCTTTTAGCTCAGAGATAAGGATACGACCAATGCACCACAAGAGGCCTTCTAGATCAAAAACAAGTTGCTGGAAAAGCTCAGCAGGTCTGGCAGCATCTGTGGAGGAGAAAACAAAGTTAATGTTTTGGGTCCGGTGACTCTTCCTCAGAACTGACCCTTCCTCAGCCCTTCTAGATATTTATTTTATAGTTTTTGAAGAATAGTATTTTGGATTTACATGTTAGAAGATTGGAAGAAGTTCCATCTTTGCTCATTCATCTGGAAAGATGAACCCTCTCTTAACCCTCTCCAATCAGAATAAACAAGTATTAAAGTTTTGGCAAAGATCTGTAGCTCGGGTTATGGGTGAGGTTGTTGACTTGCTCGCTGAGCTGGCTTGTTTAAGCTACAGAACGATCCTGGCCACGGAAATGAAGATATGTTCAATACAAACTACTGAAGACGTTATGAAGCAATTCAATAACCTCAAGCAAGTATTAAATAACACTTTTGCTTATACTAATGTTTGAAAAGGAAACTGGATGGTTACTTGAGTGAAATAAATGTGTAGGGCCAGGGGATAGAACAGGGAATGGGATAGAGATCTGACAAGAATTTGATGAACTGAATAACCTCCATCCATGCTATTATGACCCTATGACAACTTCAATGATTTCTGGATCATTGAAACAGACTTAGCAGTCCAGGAGATGAGTCCAAGGCCTTCCCAAGTGTTCTGGCTATTCCTCACAACTTTCCTTTTGAGTTTCAGTTAAGTCGGGAGAATCAGATAGAAGACAGGGGGTTGCTAAACAGCCAGCAAACCATTCACATAATATGGAGATATGAGCTGTCACCTGCCACACTCATTGGAGATTTTATTGAGTTTGCATGAACACCTATTCTAATTTGACATGCTAGTGCAGTCCTGAGGAACTGATGAAGGTTAAATGGAGGCCATATCTCCCTATAGCATTTTCTGGTGGCTGCATTTCCAAGTAATTTACAATGGAGTGCTTCAAGCCATTTTAATGTGTTAGGTATTATATCACTGTAGATACAGTGTGCCCATTGTAATTAACAATGTTGGACTTCACCCAGGATTATTAAAAGACAAAATCTTGCCAAAGTTATTGCCTTTTTCCAGATCAGCTGTTATTATTTATGCTTCATAATGTCTTCTGTAGTTTGTATTATACATATCTTCATTTCTGTGGCCAGGATCGTTCTGTAGCTTATATGTAACCTCAGTTCATGAACTCTTGATTATCTGTCAGTTTCCATTACCTGTCAATATCCTTTCTTTTACAGGGAGATAGTGGAGATGTCACAACGTTGTCAGAAAAAAAGTAATGTAAAAAATAACTTAAAGGGATAGTTTAGACAATAACGTCTTTTGCCAAAGAGAGAAATAATCATTAAGAGTAAGTATAAATGTAACCTTTCATAAAATATGGTGGAAGTTTTTATTTCACAAAGACTAACCATTTTAGATCTTAATCTGCATCAGCATCCCATTTTTAAAATTTTCTACATAGGATGTCAGTATGGGGGCCAATGATTATTGCCCATTCTGGATAGATCTGGAGAAGGTGGTGGTAAGCTGCCTTCTTGAACTGTTGTAGTCCTTGAGGTGTAGGGAGGCTCACAGTGCTATTAGGAAGTGAGTTCCAGTGTTTAGAATGAAGGAATGATAATACAGTTCCAATCAGGATGGTGTGTAGCTTGGTGGGAACCTTGCAAGTGGGGTTACCATGCCTCTGCAGTCCTCAGCCTTCTAGGAGGTAGAAGGTTGAGAGTCTGGGAGGTGCTATTGAAGGAGCTTTAGTGAGTTGCTTCAGTACTGCAGCACCATGCAGCTGCCAGTTATTTAGTAATTCAGTAAATGTGGTGGGGGTGCCAATTAAGCAGGGTCTTTTGTCATGGGTGGTGTCCAGCCTGAGTGTTGCTGGAGTTGCACTTACCCGGGCAAGAATGGAGCATTCCATCACACTCCTGACTGGTGATGGTGGGCAGGCTTTGGGGAGTTAGGAGGTGAGTTACTTCCGACAGAATTCCAAGCCTCTGACCTGCTCTCGTAACCACAGTATTTATATAGCTGCTCCAGTTCAGTTTCTGGTCAATGGTAATCCCCAGTAGGACAACCTACTGTGCAACTGAAGTAATAACATGCCAGACTAGTTAAGAGTGGCAGATAACCACTTTACCACGATATCACCACATCACCCTTCTCCTCTTTTGTACCTAATTGTTGCTGTTGATTCTTTTATCTGATAACAGAGAATTAAAACTTACTAGAGCAAACAAAATGTTAGTCATCTAGTCTTCAAAATCTATTGGCCTTTCCTTGCAATGTGTCATAATATGCTGAGATCGCTGAAGTAAATGGAGCCATATGCAAAGATTCATTAGGTGCAAGCATATTGGGAATGTGAATTAACATGCCAGATCTTCATGAAGCAAAGTATTTGACAGTATTTTAGAGTAGATGGCTTTCATTTATTACATTTTTTAATAAACAGACATGATAATATATTTCCAATAGGAAGCACTTACTCCCTTTACTTCCCTAGCCAGTTAGGTAAGAGAAGCTAAAATGTTACAAATATAATATCCTGGATTGTTTTCTGACTGTGCTATGATTAGATCTCAGGCCCATAGAATGATACAAGGAGAAAATCAGACTTTGAAACAGGAAGATGATTTATAAATTTTGCTATCAAATACATTTTTTTATAGAAAGTAACTGAAAAAGATGGTGGTAATGAGAATGAGGCTAATTGCTTTTGTCATACTTGGCACAAAGGAAGATGGTTGTGGTTGTTGGAGGTCAATCTCCAGGACACCTCTGCAGGAGTTTCTCAGGGTATTGTCCTAAGCCCGACCATCTTCCTTTGCTTCAATGACATCCCCTCAGTCATAAGGTCAGAAGTGGGATTGTTTGCTGATGATTGTACAATGTTCAGCACCAATTGTTACTCTTCAGATAATGAAACTGTCACTGTCCAAATGCAGCATGACCTATACACAATCCAGGTTTGGACAGACTTGTGGCTAGTAACATTCATGTCACACAAGTGCCAGATATTCAATGGTGTTGCCATCACTGAATCTTGCATTATCAACATACTTCAGGTTTCCATTGATCAGAAACTGAACTGGATTAGCTATATAAACAGTGGGTACAAGAACAGGTCAGAAGCAAGGAATACTGTGGCAAGTAACTCACCTCCTAACTCCCCAAAGCCTGTCCACCATCTACAAGGTACAAGTCAGGAGTGCGATGGAATATTCCCACTTGCCTGGATGGGTGCAGCTCCAACAACACTCAAGAAGTTTGACACCATCCAGAACAGGGAAGCCCATTTCAGTGACACCACGTCCACAAACATCCACTCCTTCCACCACCAGCAGTAACAGCAGTACGTACCATCTACAAGATGGACTGCAGAAATTCACTAAAGCTCGTTAGGGAGCACCTTCTAAATCTATGACCATTACAGTTAGAAGGACAAGGGCACTAAATATAGGGAAACACCACCTTTTTTCTTTATTCATTCATGGGATGAGGGTGTTGCTGGCTAGGCAACATTTATTGTCCATCCCTAATTGCCCAGAGAGCAGTTAAGAGTCAACCAGATTGCAGTGGGTGTGGAGCCACATGTAGGTCAGACCGGGTAAGGATGGCAGTTTCCTTCCCTAAAGGACATTAGTGAACCAGATGGGTTTTTCCTGACAATTGACAATGGATTCATGGTCACCATTATATTCTTAATTCCAGATATTTTTGAATTAATTTATTGAATTCAAATTCCACCATCGGCCATGGCGGGATTTGAACTAGGTCCCAGAATGTTATCCGGGTCTCTGGATTAACAGTCTGGCAATAATACCACTAGACCATCGCATTCCCTATTGCTCTTCTCCAAGCCAATTGCTGTCTTGTCTTGGAAATATTCATTGTTATTCTGTAAAAATCCATCAGAATTCACCACAAGGATAGTTCACCAGCTCCTTGTGAAGGGCAACTAGGGATGGGAAATAAATGCTCATTCAGCCAGCAACACCCATGTCCCCTGAATGAATAAAAAAATTGACTGTTTAACCGCTCATAGAAAGGCAACATACATTCAACGGCAATTTGGGAGAGGCCACACATGTTGACCTTTCCAGTGATTCTTGCATCTTTTGATAGAATGAGGAAGAAAAACCAATTGATTTGTTGAAGCCTGGGCAGCAGTAGGGCACAGGGCCTAAAGGAAAATTGACCTGGATCTTGAGGTGTGTCTGGGTACACGTTGGATGAGCACAGAAGCAAATATAGCTCTGATAATCTTCAATATTCGTACCTACCAGCACCAGGCAAGATTCATACGTAACAATGGCTGCATAGGCAAAGTGCCAAAGAAAAATTTATGCCTTTAGCAAGAGGGAGTAAAGGCCTTTCAAAAGACAGCTCACAGAAAGAGGATTGGACAGGAAGGAGAAAGTACTAAAGGGTGAGAGAGGGATATATATGCTACACTGAAGAATATTGCAGAGGCAGTAGTGGTGAAGATGGAGAATGCAAACCTGGATTTGCCCCACCTCTGTGGTACCCCAATCGCCTCTTGTTGTTCTTTCTCTCAACTTGTAGCTGTATGCCTGTTCCAGCCAGTGACCTTGAACACTGCTGTTTGAAATGCTTTTAGTTTTATTAAGGCCATAAATCTGGCTCAAATGAGTCTTTCAGTTCCTGGGTTGATATATTTTACCATGGAGGGTGGAGAGATGCAACTTTGTTTCTGCCTTAGGACTCCTGTTGAACTAAGAAAAGGGAGTAGATGTAGAAGAGGTCTTTAGTTTTGCTCCTTTCCAGAGGTTCTCTCGTGTCAGGTTTTCAGAGACTAGTGCCTCGGAGAGTACATTTAAACAAAAAATGATTCTTGCCTCTTCTTGTATGCAATAACTGGTAATAGTTGTTCATAAGAGGATTAGATATGGTATCTAGTTAAGAATGAAAATCTAGCAATAAGGAGATCAATGCACAAAAGAGGCAAAGAGACAGTTTTGGGAGTAGACAAGGGTAGAGAGACATATATGAAAGGAAATGCATTTAAAATAAAATTCTGTATTTCAAATAACAGTATGGAGTGATAGGTCAGTAGGAATTGACAGTGATGAACGGAGCACTAATTTACAAATTTGATACACTTAATATATATGCTGCCTTTAGCGCATTAAAACTAAAAGTGTGGAGTTTGCACATTCTCCCTGTGTCTGCATGGGTTTCTGCCAGGTGCTCTGTTTTCCTCCCACAGTCCAAAGATGTGCAGGTTAGGTGGATTGGCTATGTTCAATTGCCCATAGTGTCCAGGAATGTGTAGATTATGTGTGTTAGTCATGGAAATGCAGGGTTACAGGGAACAGGTAGGGGATGGTCTTCGGAGGGTCAGTGTGGAATTTCTGGGCCGAATGGCCTATTTCCACTCTGTAGGGATTCGGTGATTCTATGATTCTAAAAGACCTGAATTAAAAAACGCAAGAATAATATACTTTTTTAAATAGTTTGGTACCTCCACTAATGTAGAGTGGCATTAACTTGCACAGCATGGTGCAATTTCAGGGATTAAAGTGACTTCCTGTGGTTTATTTCCTGCAGAGTTTATTTTAGGGATGTAATGTAGAAACGGGTAGCAGTGTGACACATGGTATATCATCTATGAAAGGACACTAAAGTTGTATGTGTGTTGGGGATACTGAAAGCTTCTACCAAACAGAAGCTTGTGATGCATATTATTTGGTTTCTAGTCAGGCCTTCCTTCTCATTTGTCATTGCTGAACAACAATGACCAATTGATCTGTTAATGTCTACCGTCTATACAAGTTAACTAGATTCAATTCCAGAAACAACTTTTTAAAAATGGCACCAGCAATGTGGGCTTTGCTGGCAAGGCTGATGTTTATTTTGCATGTCTAGTTACCTCGCATGGATGGTGTTGGGCCTTCTTCTTTGAAGGTGGGTAGCAATTTAAGTGGCTTGCTTGGCTATCTCAGAGGGCAGTCGGGAGTGAACTAGGTTGGTGTGGAACTGAAATCCCATTAAAGCCAGACTGGATAAGGACAAAAGGTTTCTTGCCTTAAAGGATATTCTTCAATCTGTTGGGTCTTTACTGCAATCTGAGGACTTCATGGTCACCTACATTGAGATTCAATTTTTAATTCTAGTTGTAGAATGATCTGAATTCTCAAACTGCCAATTTTGAATTTGAAATCTCTGGACCATTAACCCCAGAATTCTAGCTTACTATCCCAGTAGCATTATCACTACCAGACTGTACTTCCATAATATGTTACAGAAAAGGTCATAAATGGTCCACTTGATTGAGTAGTGTTGAACTAACATCTATAATTAATTACAAAAAATGGAAGTTGCTGGAAAAGCTCAGCAGGTCTGGCAGCATCTGTGAAGAGAAATCAGAGATAACGTTTTGGGCCCAGTGACCCTTCCTCAGAGTCGTGATCCTGAGTGGATTCAAAGCATGAGGGATGAAACTTGAATTGGAATCCACGTGGGGTGAGTCTGAGACGGAGGCAGTCACTGTGGAATGTGATGTGGCTGTCAAAGCGAGTTTTAACAAATACCTGGTCAAACACCAGGAGTGACAGTGAAATTAATGTTAGGGGAATTGAAGATAGATTGGAACAGAAATCCCGTTGGAGAGAGGAGCAGAACCTTTTCAAGGTGAGCATGCCTAGAAGAGATGTGGCAGTGGGTTAATGCTAAATAAAAACTGAAAGAACTGCGGATGTTGTAAATCAGAAGTAAAAATAAAAGTTGCTGGAAAAACTCAGCAGGTCTGGCAGCATCAGTGAAGAGAAATCAGAGTTAATGTTTCAGGTCTGGATTGGTCTTCATAGATGCTGCCAGACCTGCTGAGCTTTTCCAGCAACTTCTATTTTTGTTTCAGATTTACAGCATCCACAGTTCTTAGACAACAAGGTGCAGAGCTGGATGAACACAGCAGGCCAAGCAGCATCATAGGAGCAGAAAGGCTGATGTTTCGGGTTTAGACCCTTCATCAGAAAAGGGGGAGGGGAAGGGGGTTCTGAAATAAATAGGGAGAGAGTGGGAGGCGGATAGAAGATGGATAGAGGAGAGGATAGGTGGAGAGGAAAGAAACAGGTCGAAGAGGTGGGGATGCAGCCAGTAAAGTTGAGTGTAGGTGGGGAGTTAGGGAGGGGATAGGTCAGTCCAGGGAGGACGGACAGGCCAAGGGGGCGGGATGAGGTTAGTCGGTAGGAGATGGTGGTGTGGCTTGAGGTGGGAGGAGGGGATAGGTGGGAGGAAGAACAGGTGAGGGAGGCGGGGACGAGCTGGACTGGTTTTGGGATGAGGTAGGGGGAGGGGAGATTTTGAAGCTTGTGAAATCCACATTGATACCGTTGGGCTGCAGGGTTGCCAAGCGGAATATGAGTTGCTGTTCCTGCAACCTTCGGGTGGCATCGTTGTGGCACTGCAGGAGGCCCAGGATGGACGTGTCGTCTGAGGAATGGGAGGGGGAGTTGAAATGGTTCGCGACTGGGAGGTGCAGTTGTTTATAGCGAACCGAGCGTAGGTGTTCTGCAAAGCGGTCCCCGAGCCTCCGCTTGGTCTCTCCGATGTAAAGGAAGCCACACCGGGTACAGTGGATGCAGTATACCACAATGGCAGATGTGCATGTGAACATCTGCTTGATGTGGAATATCTTCTTGGGGCCTGAGATGGGGGTGAGGGAGGAGGTATGGGGGCAGGTGTAGCACTTCCTGCGGTTGCAGGGAAAAGTGCCAGGTGTGGTGGGGCTGGAGGGGCGTGTGGAGCGGACAAGGGAGTCACGGAAAGAGTGGTCCCTCCGGAAAGCAGATAAGGGTGGGGAGGGAAAGATGTCTTTGGTGGTGGAGTCGGATTGCAGATGGCGGAAGTGTCGGAGGATGATGCGTTGGATCCGGAGGTTGGTGGGGTGGTACGTGAGGACGAGGGGGATTCTTTTTTAGTTCTTATTGCGTGGACGGGGTGTGAGGGATGAGTTGCGGGAGATGTGGGAGACACGGTTGAGGGCGTTCTCGACCACTGAGGGGGGGAAGTTACGGTCCTTGAAAAACGAGGACAACTGAGATGTACGGGAGTGGAATGCTTCATCCTGGGAGCAGATGCGGCGGAGGTGGAGGAATTGGGAATAGGGGATAGCATTTTTGCAGGAAGGTGGGTGGGAGGAGGAGTATTCTAGGTAGCTGTGGGAGTCGGTGGGCTTGAAATGAATATCGGTTTCTAGGTGGTTGCCCGATATGGAGACAGAGAGGTCCAGGAAGGTGAGAGAGGTATTAGAGATGGTCCAGGTAAACTTAAGGTTGGGGTGGAAGGTGTTGGTGAAGTGGATGAACTGTTCGAGCTCCTCGTGGGAGCACGAGGCGGCACCGATACAGTCATCAATGTAACGGAGGAAGAGGTGGTGTTTAGGGCTAGTGTAGGTACGGAAGAGGGATTGTTCCACGTAACCTACAAAGAGGCAGGCGTAGCTTGGGCCCATGCGGGTACCCAT
>NC_063333.1:32125181-32144629 GCF_021869965.1 Rhincodon typus
TTGCCCGATATGGAGACAGAGAGGTCCAGGAAGGTGAGAGAGGTATTAGAGATGGTCCAGGTAAACTTAAGGTTGGGGTGGAAGGTGTTGGTGAAGTGGATGAACTGTTCGAGCTCCTCGTGGGAGCACGAGGCGGCACCGATACAGTCATCAATGTAACGGAGGAAGAGGTGGTGTTTAGGGCTAGTGTAGATACGGAAGAGGGATTGTTCCACGTAACCTACAAAGAGGCAGGCATAGCTTGGGCCCATGCGGGTACCCATGTGGCAACCACCTAGAAACCGATATTCATTTCAAGCCCACCGACTCCCACAGCTACCTGGAATACTCCTCCTCCCACCCACCTTCCTGCAAAAATGCTATCCCCTATTCCCAATTCCTCCGCCTCCGCCGCATCTGCTCCCAGGATGAGGCATGCCACTCCCGTACATCTCAGTTGTCCTCATTTTTCAAGGACCGTAACTTCCCCACCTCAGTGGTCGAGAGCTCCCTCAACCGTGTCTCCCACATCTCCCGCAACTCATCCCTCACACCCCGTCCACGCAATAAGAACCAAAAAAGAATCCCCCTTGTCCTCACGTACCACCCCACCAACCTCCGGATCCAACGCATCATCCTCCGACACTTCCGCCATCTGCAATCCGACCCCACCACCAAAGACATCTTTCCCTCCCCACCTTTATCTGCTTTCCGGAGGGACAACTCTCTCCGTGACTCCCTCGTCCGCTCCACACTCCCCTCCAGCTCCACCACACCCGGCACTTTTCCCTGCAACCGCAGGAAGTGCTACACCTGCCCCCATACCTCCTCCCTCACCCCCATCCCAGGCCCCAAGAAGACTTTCCACATCAAGCAGATGTTCACCTGCACATCTGCCAATGTGGTATACTGCATCCGCTGTACCCGGTGTGGCTACCTCTACATCGGGGAAACCAAGCGGAGGCTCGGGGACCGCTTTGCAGAATACCTACGCTCGGTTCGCAATAAACAATTGCACCTCCCAGTCGCGAACCATTTCAACTCCCCCTCCCATTCCTCAGACGACATGTCCATCCTGGGCCTCCTGCAGTGCCACAATGATGCCACCCGAAGGTTGCAGGAACAGCAACTCATATTCCTCTTGGGAACCCTGCAGCCCAATGGTATCAATGTGGATTTCGCAAGCTTTAAAATCTCCCCTCCCCCTACCGCATCCCAAAACCAGTCCAGCTCATCCCCGCCTCCCTAACCTGTTCTTCCTTCCACCTATCCCCTCCTCCCACCTCAAACCACACCCCCATCTCCTACCGACTAACCTCATCCCGCCCCCTTGACCTGTCCGTCCTCCCTGGACTGATCTAGTTCCTCCCTACCTCCCCACCTACACTCACCTTTACTGGCTCCATCCCCGCCTCTTTGACCTGTTTGTTTCCTCTCCACCTATCCTCTCCTCTATCCCTCTTCTATTCGCCTCCCACTCTCTCCCTATTTATTTCAGAACCCCCTTCCCCTCCCCCTTTTCTGATGAAGGGTCTAGGCCCGAAACATCAGCCTTCCTGCTCCTATGATGCTGCTTGTCCTGCTGTGTTCATCCAGACCTGCACCTTGCTGTCTTGGATTCTCCAGCATCTGCAGTTCCTACTATCTCTGATTCAATTTTAACTCCACAGTTCTTTGGTTTTTTTCTTGAATTAACTCCCTTACAAGCAAAAGCAGGATAAAGCATGGAACTAGAAGAAATCTTTACACCATTTAGTGCATTCCTCCCACTGAGCTGGAGCACAATTTCAAGTTACACTGTATGAATCCATTAATTACTCTTCTGAAAGCACTTAATTGTTTGCACAGTACTGTGGACATTCTACGGCCATGCATGCCACTGCATAAATGCAAGCTCTTTCTCTTTCTTTCCTATGGATGGTGATTTTTAAGAGAGAGGAAGGAGATCATTAAACTCAAAAGAAGAATTTGCCTCTTGCCTAATGCCAGAAAAGTTTTGCAACATGTATTGTTCCCTGATGAGTCAATTAGTGTTTAGTTTTGTAATGTAGCACTCATTTTATTTTCATGCTATTTATTAATTCACAGCTGCAGAAATGGTGTCCTAGTTAATGTTTATTGTCAGGCTTACTTTGCTGCCTTTTGGATATGCCTAGGGTTAAACTCCTACTCTGCTTACACTGTTGACCTGTCAGGGTAGATCATGAGAAAATTCCACTCTTTCTCGGCGTCACACTGGAGGACTGGCAACAACTGTAAATCTAAAGCCATAAGTGAGGCGTAAAGTCAGAATTTATAATGCTCCATAAATTTTCTTGGTTAATAAATTGGAATTCAAGAGGAGAGTCTAGGGAATATGTTATAAAAACAAAATCAAGAAACTCCAACAAATTTTAGATTAGAAACATACCATCTAGTACTTCACCCAAGTGGCCATCTGTGAGTGCAACCAGAAAGTTATTTGGCAGTTATTCAACACTGGGGAGCATCATTGTTGAGTCCAATCTTTCCTCACTTGATACCCACATGAGCATACTTTCTAGCTGGGGTCACTGGATAGTGCTGACAAGTAGGAACCGTTGCTAACTTTCCTCTTCTTATTCTCAGGATGCTGAGGCCAATTGTAGGTCCCTACTAGAAAATCAAAATCATATCTTTCCTCCTTTCCCCAAGAAAGGTTGAGTGGGAACTTTACAGATGGAATTGTTTAAAAACATTGTTCTGGATATGGATAAATGATAAACTGATGAAACTAAGGGATCGATGAACTCTTGCTTCAAAGTGAGTCAGCCATATTGATATAAACATGCAGCTTAGTATACACAAATATCTCACCATTGCCTCACATACAGAGAGGAACATCATTGTGCCTAACTTTGTGCTGATAAAGTTGATGCCAACTTTTGTTCTGGTCATTCCATGCTATGAACATAACCCAATGGCCTGTACATCAAAGAGCCAGGTCTCGGGCATCAAAGGGCATGGTGTGTTCCTATCTGGAACCCATGTGACCCTCTATTTAAACCCACCATATCGTTTCTTGGTCTCGCCAGCTTGCCCGGTGAGAGTACACTGGTGAGTAACAGTGCAGCAGGCTACAATAATCCAGGACGCTGTGTCTGGTGAGTACTGCAGGGCTGTGCCCCAGCATCCCAAGCAGTGGCACAGCACGGCAGAATTTTCCATTTTTTTTCTCATGTGTGAGAGTGAGCATGTTTGGTTGTGAATAACACATCAGTGAGACAACTCATCCAATTGCCTGCCTGATCAGTGAGGGTGAGTATCACAGGTCTGAACATTGGCAAGATCCAGAACTTGCTGACCAATAAGAGGTTGGCAGTTTCTAGATTCTAAAATCCTCTGGTCAAAACCCCAAAATTCGTCAATCTGTGTCCCCATACCATGCACCATCAGTGAATGAGAATGTCTTTTCTTCATCTACCTTACTCAAATCGGTCATAATCTTGTGTACTGCTATCAAGTTTTATTTCAATTTCCTTTACTCCAAGGAAAATAAGCTTCTCCAGTTTAACCTGATAACTGAGATCCCTCAAGTCAGAATCATTCTGGTAAACCCTTTCTGTACATTCTCATAATATCTCACACCTTTCCTGAAGAGTGGTAACCTGAACTCGATGCAATACTCCAGTTGTGACCTAACAAGAGCCGTGCAAATGTTCAGCATAACTTCCCCTGTGTTGTACTAAACACTTTTTTTATGAAGCCTGATCCCACATGCTTTGCTAATTACTCTCTCCATATATCCTGTCATCTTCAAAGATTTATGCTTGTGAACCCCAGGGTCCTTTGTCTCTGCACATCTTTCGACCTATGCTATTTCATCCACTTTACCTCTATTCCTTCTGCCTATATTTATCACCTCACATTTCTCTGTTTGTCAGTCATCTGCTTTATCGCTTGTTTCAGTTGATTGGTATCACCCCCATGTTTTACCACACCTCCAAGCATGGCATCATTAGCAAATTTTGAAAGCTTACTTTCAGTTTCAATATACAAGTCAAGCAGTGGTCTGAGTACTGAGCTTTCAGAGACACCTGTGTCTTTCATCTTCCAGTTTGAAAAACTGTCATTGGCCTTGACTCAATTTCTTGGTTCATGAGACATTTTTTTAATCTAAGCTGACACTACCATCATACCCATGATCCTCAATTTTGTTAATCAGCTTTCTTTGTTGCCAGTTTCACTTTAACTGTAATTGTATTTTCAACTAGAAGAGGGCACAGGTTCAAGGTGAGAGGGGGAAATTTTAGGGGAGAAATGTGGGGAAAGTTTTTCACACAGAAGATGGTGAGTGCCTGGAACACACTGCCAGTGGAGGTGGTGGAAACAGGCACATTAGCAACATTTAAGGCGTATCTTGATAGACACATGAATGGGAGGCGAACAGAGGGATAGAAACTGTGCATGGGCAGTAAGTAGTGGGTCTAAATAAGGATTAGAATCGGCTTAGGGTTGTGTACCTGTTTCTGTGCTGTACTGAATTGTATAATTGCATAATTGCATCAAGGTAATGTAATAACAACTATAATATGTGTTCTGAGACAGTGAAGGTAGAAATTGTTAAGCTTTTTCTTCTGCTTAATAAACATTGTCCAGGCCTCATCACTGTGCATTACGGATGCAGGCTAGACTCTTATTTTGGTGTTTGTAGTTGTTCCTTTCCCTCTTACGTTGCATGGACATAACAGCTCTCAGTTTTGTAATGCAAGTGTAGATTTCAGCCTCAGATGACAGATTGTGGAGCCTACATTTGTGAAGCTATCAACATTCCAAAATCACATTGTCAATGTTGATAGGAGGCAGTAAGGCAACATCCTGGCCCAGGACACTTATCTTCCTCATGCTGATGGTCAGCCCAAACTCTTTAGAGGTGTAAAGTGCAGAATCATCAGCATACAGCAACTGTCTGGTGAAGGTTTGACCATGTACTCAACAACCTTTGAGATGGTGAACTGGCCCCTGTGTCATGATCTCCTGGTGTCCATATGCCCACTACAAGGACGCTCACAAATGAAGATTGGAGACATTGATGCTTGGGACACCGTCAGTGACGGCTATGATCTCTGGGGGCTGATTATTTGGAAGGACATTAGAAGAAGCAAACAGAAACAAAAAAGTTCAACTGGCCATGAAGAGAGCCCAGAGGAAGAAAAAGATCACCAAGGCATGCACCCTCTTGGCCTACTGCCTTCCTCTGCTGCAAATGTGGCAGAGACTGCCAGGCCAGAGTGAGGCTCCTGAGTTTAGCATGGTGTAATTTATTATCTTATGTGATAGGGGGTTACCATTCATTAATATTTGCTCTTCTGAATGATTTAAACTGTGAGCAATTAATCATAGTTTACACAGATAATCACAGTTTACTTCTAGCAAGTTAAGAAACATGCTTTCAAGCACTTTCAAAAGCTATTTCCTCAGAGTGTCTCAATATGATCTCAGCTAAGAAGCTTTTGTTCAGAAATTTGCCCTCATTGAAACTCAACCAAAATTTCCTCTGTCCAAACCCAACCTAATTTATCTTAAGTAAAAGCCGAAAGAACTGCAGATACTGTAAATTGGAAACAAAAAAACTGAAACTGCTGGAAAATCTCAGCAGATCTGGCAGTGTCTGTGGAGAGAAATCAGAGTTAACGTTTCAGGTTGAATGACCCTTCCTCAGAACTGGACGGCTTTTCCTAATCTATCTTCAAGGCTTTATTAGGTCACGTAGCTCTGGAAAGAGCTGAAGTGCTGGGTATCAAGTGGAGAAGCAGTCTTCATCTGGATCATTTACCAGATTTCCTTGAATCTCGATCTTTCAGGGCTGGCGAAATCTAGATTGTCCCTCTTGTTTCTAAAGTGAGGCTGGAAACCAGCACGAGCAGTCATACCTCTCTGTGTGCCTTCTTCAGCACCCAAACCTTTAGTGATTTTAGATCTGAAAACAGAAAAATTGTGTTACGTTGCAATGTTATGTTATGACAGTGATGACAAGATTGACCTGCTTTGCATGGAATTGTTTTTAACCTATAGGAGAAGTATTTTCAACACATACCATCACGGTGTGAACCAAAACGATCAGTGTAATATTAAATAGCTTGCACATCTGATGTTATGTGAGGAGGGCATTTGTAATACTATAAATCTACCAAATTTTGATTCATTTTTACTTGTATCCAACAGCTCTTGATGGCATTCTCTTCAGAGTACAGTGAAACTCTGAGATGTTTCCTTGCTGTTTCCCTTACTTGTGTGTAAGTATTATGATAAATATCTCACCATCTGGAAAGTCATTGAGAAAACTACCCCTCAGGTCTGCACAATTGGGACTGCACTAAAAACTAGTTGGTTGTTGAGAGTGCAAAGAAGAAATCCTACATTTTGCTACACAATAGTATAAAATCAAAATTCCACACCCTAAAGTAAATTATAGTGAAGCAAATGTTAGGACTGTCAATGAATGTAGAAGTGCTACAGAAGCTTTGGTATGCACACTGAAAAGAGGAATTCAAATTGTTTAGGTTCTGCACTCCATGTGCCTGACAGCTGCTGTGCTTAATTGCTATTGCATATTTTAAGTCAATTTAAGAACTGATTGACATACAACAGCTAAAACAAATCAGTTAACTCATGTCACAAAGATCACTAAAGTAAAATCCTCGTTATTTGTTTGCCAGTCACCCTGCAATGCCCCACCCTTATCCTTAACATTACATATGTTCTGTGCCAAGGATTTGGATGTCATTGAGCGTCTCACTGTTGAATGTAGCAGCTCATTTTGCCAAAAGCTTATGCCAATCTATGCTGCAGAGCACCTGATTAACTGATTATAAATAACGGCCCCAGTGACCAAGGTTAAACAAGGTTAAAACACTGTTGCATCATATTACAGAGTTGCAGTATCAGTCACCTCATCAGTTTAAGCATTTATTTTTGTATCAGTTCAAATGAATGAGATGCAATGGTTGAAGGCATAAATGTTCCTATTCATTAAGATGACATATTGTAATTTTGTACAAAGGCAACTGGAAATAAATCCATAACAAATCCAAATGAAGGTATTATTAACCATTTCGATTAACGTAAATTTTAATTCTATCTCACTGGTCACATTCATCCAAAAAAGACGTCAAATGTATAAGTGGCTGCTGTAGTGTCAACCTTGACTCAGAGATAACGTTCCTGATTATTTTAATCCAGAGGTTATGGGTTCAAGTACCACTCCGGAGGCTCGGAACATAGGCTGAAACTTCAGTGCAATTGTGACAGAGTGGCATGTTGTTTTTCAGATGTGACGTTAAACTGAAGTCCCCTTTATCATCGCAGGTGGATGTAAAGATCTTGTCACATGATTTAAGAAAGGCAAGAGGTTCTCCATCTTGTAAACGGAAACTGAAAGAAATGTGGATGCTGGAAATCAGAAACAAAAACAGAAATTGTTGGAAAAACTCAGCAGGTCTGGCAGCATCTGTGGAGATAAATCAGAGTTAACGTTTTGGGTCCAGTGACCTTTCCTCAGAATTCAGAGGAAAGGTCACTGGACCCAAAATGTTAACTGATTTCTCTCCACAGATGCTGCCAGACTTGTTGAGCATTTCCAGTAATTTCTGTTTTTGTTCTCCATCACATCCTGGACAATATTCATTCCTCAAAAAACATCATTAAAACAGATTATCTCCCTCCTCCGTGTGTGACCATCCAGTGTACAAGTCACAGTATAACAATGAGTATACTTCAAAAGTTTGTTGTGGAGCACTTAGGGATGTCCTGAATGTGTGAAAGGTGCTTTATCAATGCAGACTTTATCTTCTGTTGTTTTCCTGACGTTTCTACCAGTCATACTAGAAGAACTGAATTAATTTTACATTATGCCTTTTCCCTTGGCTCTTTTTCACTGCTTTATGGAATATCTCACTTGAGGTTGTGTTTTCAATATGACAAACTGTGGATACACTGTTATGGCAATGTACAGGAAAGCTAGTTCACTCACTTAAGAGATAATGTGGTTGCCTAAGTTGTTGGAGAACCAAAACTACATTTGATTTCTTGGAGTGGACCAAGTTCATTTTAGTAAGCATGTTAACTCAGCAGGGACCAAATACTTTCATAGAAAGGAGGCGAAGTGAAAATGAATTGTAGGTGTCCTGCAATCTGGTTCATTGTTTTATTTGTGGAGAAAAATAGATAAAGTACCATTCAATTTTTATTCTAATTCTGTTGCCTAATAACATATTTGTGTGTACACATGCTTTTGCCCCACTTTGCGGTAATTTCTGTCAATGTTTTGTTACTTACTGTGGAACTCACTACTTTAGGGAGTAATCAAAGCAAATGGTATAGGTACTTTTAAGGGAAAACCATACAAGCAAGCAATGGAGAAAGAAATCGAGGGTTATGATGCCAGATTTATCTGATGAAAGATGGGAGAGTACCTGAGTGCAACATGAGCACTAAAATGGATGAATTGGGCTGAATGGCCTTTTGATGTGCTGCATATCCTGCATAATCTTATAACTCTGCCTGCCCTTTCTTTGTCTTCCATGAAAAAAAATTGGAATTTTTGTTGTAGAATTTTAGACTTCTGCAATGTGATTGTTAATGGAATAAATGTTTTCATCTTTGTTTTCATGATGGATTGAAAGGAATTTATATCAGCAGGAAAATGTTGTAATTCTAAAGGCATGGACGGAAATTAAACTGGATATTCATCTAAAAATCATGGATACTTTCATCAAAGCATTCATGTTGTGTTAGTGAAAAGGTTACCAATATATCAATGTCAACTGTTCATTTTATGATTTGAGACTTTTATGCAGCACTGCATTCTTCTAGATAGTTATCTTAAAAGTATTTGGAGTTGCTTATTCGATATTTTTAAAAATTCCCCAGGATGAAAATGACTTCACCAAATTGAATTTGCCTGTCCAATGCAATAAACAGGCAAATAGATTTGTTGCTTCGGTAAAATGAGCAGAAAGAGAATCCTGATTACCATCAAAGAGATTAAAATTTGAACCCAAAATCACCATCGACAATCACTCATTAATGGATATGGTTGTCCACCCAGGAGATTCTGTGCGATTGGTCATAGGTTCTGTGGTCCTTGTGTGGCCGATGAGCCCGATCCTAGAGCCACATCTCTGACTGCACATTCGGGAGGTGTTTCTAGGAGGTGGAATTGGTCCTTAGCCTTGAGTTCATTTGCACTCCTTACTCCGGTTCCTTTTCCATATTTCCTCTTGCTGATAATGGCTCTCAAAGCACTGTGTCCCTTCATACAGGAGTTTCCTCTGAGTCAGTTTCTTCTAAACAAGGGTCTCTGATTCATTGACACCTATGTTGCATTTCTTGATCAAAGCCTTCAGGAAGTCTTTGAAACACTTCCTTTGTCCTCCTCCCATTCGAGTGCCTTCCTTGAGCTGTGTGAAGAAGATTTGCTTCTGTAGTTAGAATTCATGCATCCTAAGCATGTGGCTGGCTCAGTGGATTTGAGTTTGGATGATCATGGTTTTGACACTGGTGGTATTGGCTTCTTCAAGGACACTGCCGTCAGTATGCATGTCCTCCCAGCTGATGTGGAGAATCTGTCTCAAACAGCGTTGATGTTACTTTTCAAGGGCCTTGAGGGGGAGTCTATATGTAGTTCAATTTTTGGAGCCATACAGAAATTATGACTGCCTTATACACGAGGATCTTGGTATCAGCACAGATGTCATGGTCCTCAAAAGCTCTCATCCTTAGGCATCCGAAGGCAGTGCATTGGATGCGTTGTTGGATGTCATTGATGTCAGCCTTAGATGAGAAATGTCTCCCCAGTTGGGGGCAATGTTCCACATTTGGGAGGAGTTCTCTGTTGATCTTAGTGGAGAGATGGACTGTAACTTGTAACTGGGATGGGTTAGTAAAGGATTTGAGTCTTCTTGCGGTTGAGGTTGAGACCAATGTTTCAGAATGCTTCCATGAAGGCATTAAGTGAGGCTTGAAGATTCTCTTCTGAGAGAGCAGAGGTGACACTGTCATCCACACACTGACATTCCACAAGCGATGTCAGTGTCATTTCTTCTTATTTCAACTGGTTGAGGTTGAAAGGATTTCTTTCCATTCTGTAGACAATGTCGACATCACTGGGAAGCTTGTTCTTGACAAGAATAAAACTGGTGGCAAAGAAGGTGGAGAAAAGGGTGGGTGCAATGACACATCCCAGCTTGACCCCTGTCTTGACCTCAAAGGATTCTGTCACATTACCGTCGGTGAGGAGCATCACAAATGCCCTGTCTTGGAGGGTGTTGATGTATTTTTCCGTACAGCCAACCTTAAACAGGGTCTTCCACAGCACTTCCTGACTGACTGAGTCAAGAAACTCCGTCAGATCGATGAAGGCCATACAGAGTGGCTGGTGTTGTTCCTGGCATTTCTCTTGAAGTTCCTGAACAGTGAAAACCATGACCATAGTTCCACAGTTTGGTCAGAAGCCACACTGACATTCAGGAAGGATTTCCTCAGAGACTGGGAGATGGTGTGTAGTGAGGATTCGGGAGATGATCTTCCCAGTCATTGAGAGTGGGGAGGTTTCTCTAATGTTCTCACAATCCACTTTGTCTCCTTTCTTAAAGATAGTGGTGATGATAACATCCCTGAGATTGGCAGAGATTTCGTCTTCGCCCAGATTTTCAGGAACAGTTGACGGACAAGACGGGTAAGTTCAGCTCCTCCAATATTCAAAATCTCTGCTGGAATTCCGTCTACTCCTACGGATTTTCCTGTCTTCATGTGTCCAATGGTGACTTCAACTTCTTCCATATTAGGTGGGAGTCCAAGATCATCTCTGATGGGGAGTTGGGGGATTTTCTCAAACATATCTTCATCTACATTTGTATCCCAATTTAAGAGTTTTTTGCCATCAGAGACTGATGTTTTCTCTGTCTCACAAAGGGTACCAGCCTTACTCTGCACTGATTTGAGGCCAGGGGTGTTGGGTCCATACATTAACTCAGGATCACAGAAGAAAGCCCAGGTGTTGTGCTTATCAGAAGGTGTTGCAACTCCTTACCTTTCTCAAAGCACCATCCAAGAGACAGGTTTATAATACACTTTTAGGAATTCGAAGCAAATGCTGAGATGTTGTAATTTAGGGCAAAGTTTACAGAGGGGAGTAATGCAGCTACTGAAAGATGAATTGCCAGTGGTAGAATGAAGAACAGCTGATTCATGCTGAGATATTTTATCACATAAGAAAGAAAGGATAAGGCTGTGGAGAGACCAGTAAAAATGCACAGAAGTTACCACTTGCTCAAAACTGCTTATCGGTTTTGATTTATCTCAACATAAAAAGCACAATAAGGACCATTCGAGTATCAAATTTCATATTTAATTTCATAATTGAATGAGTGCTTTATAAGTGGAATAAACTGGATATTACACTGTGGGTTAATTCTTGTTTCATTTAGATTTGCTATTGTTCAATATGGGGGAGCCAGTTAACTCAGTTAACTAGATGGTTGGAGTATGGCACAGAATTATTCCAATGCCGCCGGTTTAATCCCTGTACGGGCTTTGGTAGTTTATGAGGGACTGCCTCCTTTCCTTGCCCCATACTTGCAAAGTGGTGCCTATCCAGTTGTATATAACTAATTGTCTCTCTCTAATGGAAATGGCACAATAGCTCTTTGTGGATAATGTCAAATCACATGCTGTTTAATGTCAAGGAAAAGTTGTGCTTTTTAAAATTTTAGTCCGGATTTTGCAAGCATAGAAGGCATTTTAATTTAACATATTCCCCCTTTATATTAAGCACACCATATCTTATCCTTTTCCCCTGAGCACAATTCTCTTCCATCTCAAAATCTTTTTAGTGGGAGAGCAACAAAGTATGAAATTCAAGAATTAGATTTTTTGGCTCATGAAGGCTATATATAACTCGTTGCCTCATAGTACAACATACGCAGTGGAGATAGAACAGATGCTGTATTAAAGTGAATATTTAATTGACTGTCACATCTTGTGGAAGTCCAAAAGCAGTTGGCTCCCATTGAACATTGTATGTCCAGATCCAATATTGTAATAATGACTACAGCTAAGTATGACGTCCTGGGATATTTTAATAAGTTAATGGTACTTAATGTGGTATTTACAAGTAGAAGCATGCTGTCACCAATGCTCTTCCTTTGATTGGGTCTAATGGCCTATTTTTCAGAGGCATAATCATTAGTCAGTCTTAACATGAAGTGACTCGAATCTTGAAATGTATTTTGTTACTTTAAAAGATAATCAAAAGAACAGATCTAAATGGAAAGCAGAACTCAAGAAACATGGGGTGATTTTTTTATTTCAAGTGATACAGTAAGGAAATGTGAAGATAATTGCCCAATGCGCCAGTTAGAGGTGGCCACTAATATTAGGCACTCAGCCCTAAAACCTATGGTGTGCTCACGATGCATTGAGGAAGTACCCGGTATGGGTTAGATTCATTCAAGCTGGTGATGTGCTCCCAACATCATAAGGACCACTCATGGCCCATGTAAAACAAATGGTAACTAAATGCTGCTATGCTTGAAGTCAAAAATGTAAGGTCCGCTTTTAAAAGGAAACTCCTCAAATAGGCATCTGCACTCATATCGTTTTCTCAGTTTTGATTTTCTTTTGTTTTTAACAGCAATAGTGGTTTGCATTTATAACGTTTTGTACAAAGCAATGGTTTGGAAAGGATTAATGTTTGAAGTTCCACCCAACCTGATGATGGCATACACTCTTGGATGGGGAACTGGGGGGAATAGCTCTGGATCTCGAATGATCCTTTGCACCATGTATCTCCCAATAGTCTTAGTAACAAAGTCTAACTGGCCAATGTAACTTGCTAATTGCTAAAATGTAATAAAATATATTTCAAGATAAGAGTCACTTCAGATTAAGATTCACTAATGATTATGCCTCTATCACTTTAATCCAAATAGGCCATTAGACTCAGTCAAAAGTAGACTTCTATTTGTAAATTCCTCATTAAATACCACTAACTTATTAATATATCTTAGGAAGTTTCTCAGGAGTGTTGTTAAATTTGCCACTGAACTATTGGGACAGTTGATCAAATACATGGATGTTCTTAGGAGCAGAGTGAGAGATAATATGATTTAAGGAGGGGATTCAAGAGATGAGGGCAGAGGCAGCTAAAAGCAGGAGCTAAACGCACAAGAGGCCAGAATTGGAGAAGTGCAGAGATCTTGAAGGATTGTAGAGCTGGAGATTATACACAGTTGCTTGAACATGCACCTCAACCTTAAACTGCAATTGTACTGAGCCTGTAGTTTAACTACGGACATTTTATTGGACTTGCTTCTGTAGCTACAGTGGCTTGTTCTAAGAGATGATTGGTTGAAAAATGCATGGGGAATATTTTTGTATATTGGGTTTTCAAAAAGGCACTTCCTATATTGTATTTGTGAAGATACTGTTGTGAAGTTGGATAGAACATCTGGTATTTCTAAAATGATGGGGAGGAGGACTGTATGATCCCTTTAAAAATATGATTTTTTTTAGGCTTGGAGATTAAAAAAAGTGTCTGCAGGAACAGCAGATGCACAGAGAGTTCTTGAAATTGAAACATTGTATCAAAAGGCTACACTGTTAGCAGGCAAAGCAGCAATTTTACCAAGGCAACAGGTTTTTGAATTTAGCTGATTAACTTAAACCAGGCATAGACTTTTTATAAAATACCAAAACCCAATTAAATTTATATCTGATGGTTTTGACAACCTAGGACCAATCCTATTGTAGAAATTGATATGTCCTTAAAGATATAAAAGAAGAGAGCATTTGAAAATTGGTGTGAGAATCGACTACCATCTGCCAGGAGAACAGCAATCAGCTATAAAAGAAAGAATCACTTAGAGAAAGAATTCTGTAAGCTCTCAGAAAACCATTATGGAAACCAAAGGTACAGTGGCACTCTTAGCTAATATTCCTGAGACAGAATTCAATGGAGAAAAATATTCCTTACTGGAGAACAGCGGAGAAGGCAAAGAACATTATGCTGGTTGTAATTTTGAGAGACTAAGTTTTTATTTATTTTTCTTATTACTTTGGTTTATATAAGTGGGACTTGTATTTATTGGGATTGTTTTATTCAGGAATAGTTAGTAGTTAAGGGGGAATTGTTTGGTTTGTTAGTTTGTTAATTTGTTTACTGTTAGAGTTAGATAAATAAATTGTTACTTGTTGGTCATAAAGTGAGTATCAGGGATTTCTTACATTTAACCACCCCTTTATAGCAGATTGGGAGGTGAAAGTCAGGTTATACCACTTTTCACACTTTCTTTAACTGATTACAAGGCGAGGCAAGCTACTCTGGGTATTTCAGTTTTAGTTATGTGAGCGGGGTTGACCTTTTCTTCATAACAATATTTAAACGTACATATCTGAGGAGATAGAGTAATAAAGAATGTAATTAACCAGGGGAGCTTTGGTTAAATTGTGTGATTTTACTGCAATCAAACCTGAAAGCCACTTTCAGAAAAAGGGAGGTGTGTCAGTGGCAATCAAAGTGAAAATTAACTTGGAATTTCGTGCTCTTAATCGTTCCAAGCATCAACAGCATCTGTTTGTTGAAAGACCGAATTTGGAACTGAAATTTGCAGACAAAACATACATGACTTGCCTAGGACAGAGTTTTTTTTTCCCTGGATGGCTGTTTTTATTTACTAATGTCCCAGTTCAGAACAGCTTTGATTAGACCTGAACAGAGATATGTTAACAAAATCGTTGTACCCAGTCTGTACGGACCCTGAAACCAAAGGTTTCAGCTTTGTCATCAACTTTACTTCCAGACCGCATCCCAGCATTTCTCATTGACACTGTACCTTGTTCTAAATGACAGCTTGTTTCAAGTACTCACTAAAGAAATATGAATAACCATGTCTTCCCCAGAAAGAGAGTAGCAAGACAAAAAGATAACAATCTCTCCCTCATTGTCAGCAAAACTAAAGAGCTTATGATCGAATTTAGGATGCAAGGAGGAGGGCACGCGCCTACCTGCATCAACGGAGCTGAGGTGGAGATGGTCAAGGTCATCAAGGTCCTAGGAGGGACGATCACCAACAATCTGTCCTGGACCACCTAGTTGATGCGACAGTCAACAAGACACAAAACCTCTCCTTCCTCAGGAGGCTAAGGAAATTCAGCATCTCCATAAGGACCCTCACAAACTTTTGGAGATGCACCATAGAAAGCATTCTATCTGGATGCACCACAGCTTGGCATGGCAACTGCTCTGCCCAGGACCATAAGAAACTACAGCAAGTTGTGAAGACACCCCAGGCCACCACACAAGCCAACCTTCCATCCATTGACTCAATCTACACTTCTCACTGCCTTGGAAAGGCAGCCAACATCAAAGACCCCTCCCAGTCCAGTTTGCATCTCATCCAACCACAAAAGCTCAAACACATGTACCAACAGGTTCAAGAACAGCTTCTTCCCCACCGTTACTGGGTTCTGAATGGCCATCTCAAATTTAAATTCTAATGTTGATCTTGCTTTTTGTACACCTTCTTTGCAGATGTAACTTTGTATTCCTTGCTGTGTTCAATCACCCTATGATCTTTGTATGTTAAGATCTGCCTGTACTGCACGCAAAACAAAACTTTTCACTACTTAGGTACATTTGACCATAATTAATCAAATTAAATAAAAAGAATCAAGTTAAAAAATGCAAGAATTTGTTTTAAATGAGTTGAAAGTACTAGGAAAGCTGAAAGAGCTTAAAACAAATAAATTTGCTAAGTTAGGTGACATTTATGCCCAAGTGTTGAGAGACACTGTGAAGATTTATGAGGCATTGACAGACTCAAAGAAGAGTAGAGAGGTACCAATGAATTGAAAACATGCAATTTTGATGTCCCCTGTTGAAAACGTATGACAAAACAAACCTAGGAAAATATGAATCTTTTAGTTTTACCTCAATTCTGCACGAAATCATTTATCAGACTTCTCTATCAAGATTATCTGCATACCAAGAACATAGTAAACAACAGTTAACATGAGGAAGGTTCTGCCTGTCCTTCATCCTTGATTGGCTTTGAAAAACTGACAACTGAGGTTTCAGGGCAAAATTTGCATATGAATAGGAAATTGACTAATATTTGAAGGAGCAGTTCAAAGAGATAATGTCAAGAAGGAATGTATTGCGTATGGTCCAAAAGGGCCAAGTGTTAGGCTGCAATGTTTGAGTTAGATCAATAAACTGGGTAAAGAAACATAAAAACAATTGGTCAGACTTATTCACTTATGGGAGTGCAGACAGGAAGTGGACAATAAAGGGGGATTAATGTGAATAAATTGAATAAATTGAAGCAGGCTTGAAGTGACACATGGCCAAAATTTGTTTCCAACTCCGATGTTCCCTTGTTCCAGTAAGTAGATTTGCAGATTGTAGCCAACACAAGTAATTATCTCGAAGGATTCAAGAAGGAAATGATAGAATTAATTAAACAAAACACTTGAATGAAATGAAAAATGACAGGTGGCATTAAAAACATGTGAATAACACTTGCAGAACTCTGATACAGAATGATCTGGATGTCCTGGTGAATGAATCACCATATTAGTAAGCAAGTGTTATAAAGCAGAGGTCAAATCCTTTCTGATAACTAAAACCGAAACACTCAGAGAGGCGTGCCTTGCCCTATAATCTGTTAAAACAGCCCCAGTCTGTTATAAAGGAGTGGTTAAATAAAAATAAACCACTGAAACTCTCTTTATAATCAACAAGTAACAATTTATTTATCTAACTCTAACAGTGAACAAACCAACTAAACTATTAAGAAACCAAATAAACCCCTTCCAGCCACTAACTATTCCCGAATAAGACAAAATTCTAATGGTATGCTGTTCCAATAAATACAAGTCCCACATATATAAAACAAAAATAATAAAAATAGAATTTAGTCTATCAAAATTGCAGCCAGATTACGTCTTCCAGGATGTTCTATGTCTTCTCCATCAAATATTCTGTCAAGTGTTCTGTCAGGAATGCCTTCTCTGTTGAATTCTTCTTTCAGGAATATTAACTAGTTGTTCCATAGGTACCTTTGATTTAAATGGTGCTTTTTCTAAAACATGAAGACTGTAATAGCTAGCAATTTTCTCTTGAGAGCTGAGAGCTGTTAACTGTTGCAGATGGCAGTTTGCTCTCCTGATTTTCCAACTGCCCTATCCTTTTATACCCTTGATGATGTATCAATTTATTACAATAGGATTGGGCATATGCTATCAAAGCCATCAGATTTAAATTTACTTGGTTATTGGTATCTAAGTGCCTGGTTCAAATGATTGGCTAATATCAAAACGTGTCATCTTGGTATCAAAACAAAACTGCTGCCTAGCTTGCTAACTGTATGGCTTTTTGATACAAATGCTTCAATTTGAGGGCTCTCTGTGCACCTGCAAACCCACAAGCTGCTGTCCATGGACATCTTGTTTAAATCTCCAAGCATAGAAAACGCACATCATCTTTCAAAAGGGACCACACATTGCTTTACCCCCAGCACTTTGCAAACATGAATGTTTTACAAACACCAAATTAAAAATGTCTTGACTTCCAATCCACAAATACTCTACCTAACTTTGCAACACCTCCCCTTTAAGAAAAAATGAACCATCATTATGAAAATATGGCTTCATCTGTTACTTTTAAAACCTTAACTCCATTATGTTACTGGATGCATATATCATTGATCTAGAGTTACACATCTCATACTAATTAATCATACGTACAACATTGAACACTACCATTTTTCTAACATTTTTCTTTTAAACCCATGATAAAGCATCCTCAATAACATTTTCACGACCTGCAACATGTATAATCTGTAAATTAAATGCTTGTAACATAAGACTCTAACAAAATAATCGCGTGTTCTTGCCCTTAAATCTTTCCAGAAATGTCAAAGGATTGTGATCGGGAAACACAATTGTATCTGATGCAACAAGGTGCAAGGCTGGATGAACACAGCAGGCCAAGCAGCATCATAGGAGCAGAGAGGCTGACGTTTCGGGCCTAAACCCTTCATCAGAAAAGGGGGAGGGGAAGGGGGTTTTGAAATAAATAGGGAGAGAGTGGGAGGCGGATAGAAGAGGGATAGAGGAGAGGATAGGTGGAGAGGAAACAAACAGGTCGAAGAGGCGGGGATGGGGCCAGGAAAGGTGAGTGTAGGTAGGGAGTTAGGAAGGGGATAGGTCAGTCCAGGGAGGACGGACAGGTCAAGGGGGCGGGATGAGGTTGGTCGGTAGGAGATGGAGGTGCGGCTTGAGGTGGGAGGAGGGGATGGGTGGGAGGAAGAACAGGTTAGGGAGGCAGGGACGAGCTGGACTGGTTTTGGGATGCGGTAGGGGGAGGGGAGATTTTGAAGCTTGTGAAATCCACATTGATACCATTGGGCTGCAGGGTTCCCAAGCGGAATATGAGTTGCTGTTCCTGCAACCTTCGGGTGGCATCGTTGTGGCACTGCAGGAGGCCCAGGATGGACATGTCGTCTGAGGAATGGGAGGGGGAGTTGAAATGGTTCGCGACTGGGAGGTGCAGTTGTTTGTTGCGAACCGAGCGTAGGTGTTCTGCAAAGCGGTCCCCGAGTCTCCGCTTGGTTTCCCCGATGTAGAGGAAGCCACACCGGGTACAGCGGATGCAGTATACCACATTGGCAGATGTGCAGGTGAACATCTGCTTGATGTGGAAAGTCTTCTTGGGGCCTGGGATGGGGGTGAGGGAGGAGGTATGGGGGCAGGTGTAGCACTTCCTGCGGTTGCAGGGAAAAGTGCCGGGTGTGGTGGAGCTGGAGGGGAGTGTGGAGCGGACGAGGGAGTCACGGAGAGAGTTGTCCCTCCGGAAAGCAGATAAAGGTGGGGAGGGAAAGATGTCTTTGGTGGTGGGGTCGGATTGCAGATGGCGGAAGTGTCGGAGGATGATGCGTTGGATCCGGAGGTTGGTGGGGTGGTACGTGAGGACGAGGGGGATTCTTTTTTGGTTTTTATTGCGTGGACGGGGTGTGAGGGATGAGGTGCGGGAGATGTGGGAGACACGGTTGAGGGCGTTCTCGACCACCGAGGAGGGGAAGTTACGGTCCTTGAAAAACGAGGACAACTGAGATGTATGGGAGTGGAATGCCTCATCCTGGGAGCAGATGCGGCGGAGGCGAAGGAATTGGGAATAGGGGATAGCATTTTTGCAGGAAGGTGGGTGGGAGGAGGAGTATTCTAGGTAGCTGTGGGAGTCGGTGGGCTTGAAATGAATATCGGTTTCTAGGTGGTTGCCCGATATGGAGACAGAGAGGTCCAGGAAGGGGAGAGAGGTGTTAGAGATGGTCCAGGTAAACTTAAGGTTGGGGTGGAAGGTGTTAGTGAAGTGTATGAACTGTTCGAGCTCCTCGTGGGAGCACGAGGCGGCGCCGATACAGTCATCAATGTAACGGAGGAAGAGGTGG
>NC_063333.1:32144729-32152284 GCF_021869965.1 Rhincodon typus
ACGAGGCGGCGCCGATACAGTCATCAATGTAACGGAGGAAGAGGTGGTGTTTAGGGCCGGTGTAGGTACGGAAGAGGGATTGTTCCACATAACCTACAAAGAGGCAGGCGTAGCTTGGGCCCATGCGGGTACCCATGGCTACCCCCTTTGTCTGTAGGAAGTGGGAGGAATTGAAAGAGAAGTTGTTGAGTGTGAGGACGAGTTCGGCTAAGCGGATGAGGGTGTCAGTGGAGGGGGACTGGTCGGGCCTGCGGGACAGGAAGAAGCGGAGGGCCTTAAGGCCATCTGCATGGGGAATGCAGGTGTAGAGGGACTGGACGTCCATGGTAAAGATGAGGTGTTGGGGACCGGGGAATTGGAAGTTCTGGAGGAGGTGGAGGGCGTGGGTGGTGTCACGGACATAGGTAGGGAGTTCCTGGACCAAGGGGGAGAAAATGGAGTCGAGATAGTTGGAGATCAGTTCGGTGGGGCAGGAGCAGGCGGAGACAATGGGTCGACCAGGGCATTCAGGTTTGTGGATTTTGGGAAGGAGATAGAAGCGGGCAGTGCGAGGTTGGGGAACGATGAGGTTGGAGGCCGTGGGTGGGAGGTCACCTGAGGTGATGAGGTTGTGGATGGTTTGGGAGATGATGGTTTGGTGCTCAGGGGTGGGGTCTTGATCAAGGGGGCGGTAGGAGGAGGTGTCGGAGAGTTGGCGTCCGGCCTCGGCGATGTAGAGGTCAGTGCGCCACACTACAACTGCACCTCCCTTGTCCGCAGGTTTTATGGTGAGGTTGGGATTGGAGTGGAGGGAGCGGAGGGCTGCACGTTCTGCGGGGGAGAGGTTGGAGTGGGTGAGAGGGGTGGAGAGGTTGAGGCGATTGATGTCTCGACGGCAGTTGGAGATGAAGAGGTCGAGGGAGGGTGGGAAGCCTTGGGGTGGTGTCAAGGAGGAGGGGGTGTGTTGGAAGCGGGAGAAGGGGTCAGTAGAGGGGGGGTTAGGTTCACGGTCAGAGAAGTAAGCGTGGAGGCGGAGGCGGCGGAAAAACTGCTCTATGTCCAAGCGTGAGCGGTATTCGTTGATCTGTGGGTGGAGGGGGACAAAGGTGAGCCCTTTACTGAGGACTGACCGTTCATCCTCAGTAAGGGGTAGGTCTGGGGGGATGGTGAAGACTCGGCAGGGCTGGGTGCTGCTGTCTCCTCTGGAGCTGCTGGCTGTGGAGGCTGTGGGCGGAGCTGTGTCGGCGTCGGCTTTGGGCGGAGCTGTGTCGGCGTCGGCTGTGGGCGGACCATCGTCGGCGTCGGCTGTGGGCGGAGCTGCGTCGGCGTCGGCTGTGGGCGGAGCTGCGTCGGCGGTGGGCGGAGTTGTGCCGGTGTCGGCGGTGGGCAGAGTTGCGCCGGCGGTGGGTGGAGTTGCGTCCGCATCGGTGATGGGCGGATCGGCGTCGGAGGTAGGAGGAGCGGGGTAGGCGGCGGCAGTAGCGGTGAGGGTGGTCGCGACTTCAGTGTCGGTGGCAACGGCAGCGATGGTGCTTGCTGTCCCGGAAGTGGGGAACCCGGCGGTGGCGGATGTGACGTCATCTGTGGGTTCTCCGATTGTGGCCTCATGGCCAATGGCGGCGGACCCATCTGATGCATTGTTTGCAACGTAGACATTAAAATGTCGTAAGGCCAGTACCAAACCATGGGGTGGCATGGTGGCTCAGTGGTTAGCACTGCTGCTTCACAGCACCAAGGACCTGGACCCTTGGGTGACTGTCTGTGTGGTGTTTGCACATTCTCCCTGTGTCTGCACGGGTTTCCTCCAGGTGCTCTTGTTTCCTCCCACTGTCCAAAGATATGCAGGCTTGGTAGATTGGCCATACTAAATTGCCTGCAGTGTTCAGGGATGTGTGGATTATAGGGGAATGGGTCTGGCTGGGGTGCTGTGAGAGTCAGCGTGGGCTTGTTGGGCCAAAGGGCCTGTTTCCATAATATAGGGATTCTATGAGTTCAAACTCAATAACTCTTTTTCAATGGTTGAATTTTTTTTTCGATTGGATATTGAGTTTTTTTGAAAAATAACCAATTGGCCTTTCAATTCCACAATCATCCTGTAACAACACAGCTCCAAACCTTACATTGCTTGCGTCAATGGCGACTTTAAAGGGTTTCAAGAAATTGGGTCTGGCTAAAACTGGTGCAGGGGATAACACTGCTTTTAAATTCTCAAATGCCTCCTGGCATTATTCTGTCCATCTTTTTGTGCTCTTTTTTAACGAATCTGTCAGCAGTGCCACCATGCCACAAAAGTTTGGTACAATTTTCCTGTAAAATCAACTCAATCCTAAAAATTGTAGCACTCCCTTCTTCGAGGATTGTCTTGGAAATTTCTCGCTAGCCTTTGTCTTCACATTCCTCGGTGTCATCCGTCCGTATCCGATGTTGTGCCCTAAGAATGTCACTTCCACCTTCGCGGATTCTGTTTTTGCCAAATTTATGACCAACTATGCCTTCTGTATTCTCTCAAGGATCTCTGTCAAATGCACCATGTGATCTTTCCACGAATAGCTAAATAGCACTAAGTCATCCAAATAGACGGCACAATTATTCAATCCTGCCACAGCTCTGTTCATAAGTGTTTGAAAACTGGCTGGTGTGTTTTTCATTCCAAAGGGCAGTACTTTAAATTGATATAGCCCATTTGGGGTTACAGAAACAAAACCTTCTTTCACACTATCCAACAAAGGTACTTAGCAGTAACCACAAAGTAAGTCCAACTTTGTGATAGAAGTGGCTTGTCCTACTTTTTCCACACAATCCTCCAGCATTGGAATTGTGTGTGAGTCAGATTTTGTCACAGGTTTAACCTTCCTATAATCTATGCAAAACCATTGAGTATCATCAAGTTTGGGAATCAACACAATTGGTGAACTCTGCTCACTTTGACTCAGCTCTATAATATCTTCTTGGAGCATCGCTTCTACTTCCTTCTGAACCTGTGCTGCTTTGAGATGATTAAGCATAGAGGGGTGTTATTTTATTGGAACAGAATTTCCTACATCGACCTCATGTCCTAGTGTATTAGTCCTCCCCATTCTATTCCTACATATGTCCTCATAGCTCTGTAATAAGTCTTTCAGTTCAGTTTTCTACTCCTGGGTCAGATAGTTCACCACTCTATCCCATTCGTTAAGGACTTCCTCATTATTCAATTTATTCTGAGGCACATCAAAATCCAAATCATCTGGATTTGATTCCTCACTCTGAGTGGCAGTAACTAATACCTATTTCTCTGGTTCCCTTTCCCTGTCATAGTAATGTTTCAGCATATTCACATGACATACCTAATAAGTTTTTTTTTCCCTATCTGGCATCTTTACCAGATAATTCACCTGACTTAACTTCTTCTCAATCTGATAGGAACCACTAAACCTTGATTTGAAGGGATCTCCTACCACTGGTAACAGCACCAATATTTTATCCCACTGGCAAATTTACGAATTTTAGATTTCTAATCTGCTTCTTGCTTCATTATGTACTGTGGTACATTCAAATGTTGTCTAGCTGATTAACCTACTCTGTTTAATCAATCTCTCACCTCAGGTACATAATCCAACTGTGAGCTCTCTGACTTCGGACCTATCAACTTTTCCTTAATTAATTTTAAAGGTAGTTTTACTTCATGTCCGAATATCAATTCAGATGGAGTAAACTGAATTGATTCATTTGGAAAATCTCCAACAGTAAACAATATAAATGGGATACGTTTATCCCAATCATTTGGGTAATCCTGGCAATAAGCCCTCAGCATGGTCTTTAGAGTCTGATGCCACCTTTCCAATGCTCCCTGGGATTCAGGACGGTACACACTAGATTTAAAGTGTTGAATGCCTAAACTATCCATGATCTCCTTAAATAATTTGGCAGTAAAATTGGATCCTTGGTCTGATTGAATCTCCCTGGGTAATCCATAATGGATAAAGAAAGCAAGTAACTCCTCCACAACATTTTTTGTCTTGACATCCTGCAATGGAATTGGCTCTGGAAATCTGGTAGACACATCCATTACGGTTAGCAAATACTGGTTCCCATATTGGTTTCAGGGAGGGGACTGACACAGTCAATTATAACTCATGTAAAATGTTCTTCAGATGTAGGAATTGGCATCAAAGGCCCTGGTTTTATTATAGCTTTTGGCTTTCCTACCATCTGCTACGTATGACAGGTACAGCAAAATTCAACCACATCTTTATGTGATCCAGGCCAATAGAAGTGCTTTTGTATCTTAGCCCGAGTCTTCCTCATTCCTAGATAACCTCCTACAGGTAATTTGTGTGCTACCTGCAATAATTCCTGTCTGTATGCTACCGGCAACACAACCTGGTGAACTTCCGCCCATTTCTCCACTGCACTAACCTGCCAAGGTCTCCATTCCACCTTAGGATTTTATCCTTAGGGTAATAACATTCTGAAATACATTCTGATTCCTTTTCTGAGTAGGTTTTATAAATCCTTTATTGTCTCATCTTCTTGTTGTAACTCCATTAATCCTTCAAAATTAAACACTGCTGCCTGATCCTTTCTCTGCTTAGGTTTTTCCTTTACCATCTCATCAAACAGGGTGTCAGCTAACTGGACCTCAGCTCCTTCCTCTTTCTCTTTTGTTTTTCCTTCTTGTTTTAACTTATGGTTTTGGGATCTTGCCATCGCGCAGTCAGAAAAATTCCAGGGTATTTTTATTTTAATTCTTCAGTTCCCTTGTTTTCTTTTGGCATGTCCACAACAATAGGCATCACTCCCACCTGTGATCCTGCTATATCATTTCCAAGAATAAACTGTATTCCTGGAATAGCCAATTTTTCTATCACTGCCACTGTCACTTCCCCAGTCTTGATTGGACTTTCTAGCCTTATTTTACACAGGGGAATACTACTGCTCTCTCCATTTATTCCACAGATTATCATTCTCTCGGGCAACATTTTAGGAGTACAAACGTTTTCATCTCTTACTAATGAGACTGACTAGCTCCTGTATCTCTAAATATGTTAACTTCTTTACCTTCTCCCCCTGTTCTATCTGAGTAAACCTTACCCACACAGGTGAAGTCTTTAAAAAGATCAGGCATTATCTTGCTTTCCAGCCCATGACTAGGCTGTGCAGTCTCCTGCAGGTCCTTGACTTCTCTTGGGATTTCCTTCACTACCTCAACTAATCCCACTAGTTTAGCCTCTTTTACCACATCTTTTTCCCAGTGCCCCTCTTAATCGACTAACATTGTGGCTTTGTGTGTCCCGCCTTATCGCAGTGAAAACACCTGAGGTCTTTCAACTCTATTCCACCCTCTTGGGTTTCTTTCTTCACATGTGCTCAACTATTCCCAGTGTGATCTACTTTTTGTTTTTTGTTGAAGAATCTCCCTCTTTCCCAATTTCTATCCCTCATGGAATGAAGTTGCTGTTGGAAGCTAGATTTTGATTTCTGCACTAATGTGTATTCATCCGCCATCTCTGCAGGTCTTCTCGCTGTTTGAACTTTCTGTTCCTCAACATGAGTTCTTATCGCTTCTGGAAGTGAGTTTTTAAACTCCTCCAGCAGAATAATATCTCTAAGATCCTTGTAAGATTTTACTATTTTTGATGCTCTCACCCAGCTATTGAAGTTGCTATGTTTCATTCTTTCAAACTCAATATAAAAGTTTGGTTAGAGACAAAAAAACTGCAGATGCTGGTATCTGACATAGACAGACAGAAGGCTGGAAGAATACAGCAAGCCAGACAGCAAATGGGGGAAAGGAGAGTCAAGGTTTTGGGTATTGCCTTCCTTCAGTATATAAGTTTGACCTAGTTCCTTTCTTATATTTCTGAACCTTTGTCTATGTGCTACTGGTACCAATTCACGGGCACTCAAAATAGTCTGTTTTACTTCTTCATATTCTTTTGACACCTCACCTGACAGCACCGCAAACACCTCACTAGTTCTGCCTATCAGCTTGGTCTGAATTAACATTACCCACATAGACACCGGCAAGTTTATCTGTTTAGCCAATTTCTCAAAGTAAATGAAAAAAGCTTCTCCATCTTTTTTATTGAATTTTGGTAATGTTTTGATATATTTGTATATATCCCAACCAGGTCTTTGGCTACGATGGGTTTGCTCATCATCACTCTCCTCTTCACTAAGTCTATCTTCTAGCTTCATCTCCAGCCTGTTAAATTGATTTTCTTGTCAAAGGATCAACTTCCGAATTTCAAACTCTCTCTTTCTCCCTTTCTTTTCTCTCTTTGTCATTTTGCTCAGCTGGGAACATTCTGAGAGATCCCAGGACGAGCCTCTAATCTGTTAAAAAATCAAACCCCTTTGATAACTAAAACCGAAACACCTAGAGTGGTGTGCCTCACCCTATAATCTGTTAAAAGGAATGGTTAAATAAAAATAAACTCCTGATGCTCTCTTTATAATCAACAAGTAACAATTTATTTATCTAACTCTAACAGTGAACAAACTAAACTATTAACAAACCCTGAATAAACCCCTTCTAACTACCAAATATTCCTGAATAAAACAATACCTTAATGATGTGTTGTTCCAATAAATACAAATCACACTTATATAAAATAACAATAATAAAAATAGAATTTAGTCTCTCAAAATTACAGCCAGGTTACGTGTCTTCGGAATGTTCTGTGCCTTCAAGGTCGAATTTTTCTGTCAGGAATATTAACTAGTTGTGCTGTAGGTACCTTTGATTTAAATGATGCTTTCTTTAATACTTAGAGAAGACTGGGAGAGATAGCGATTCTCTCTTTAGAGCTGAGAGCTCTTAACTGCTGCAGATGGCAGTTTGCTCTCCTGATTTTCCAACTGCACTCTCTTTTTATACCCTTGATGACATATCAGTTTATTACAAAAGGATTAGTCCTATGCTATAAAAACCATCAGATTTAAATTTAATTGGTTATTGGTATCTAAGTGCCTGGTTCAAATTGATTGGCTACAATCAAAATTTGTTCTCTTGATAACAAACCGAAACTGCTGCTTAACCTGCTAACTGTATGGCTTTTTGGTAAATATGTTTCAATTTGAGGGCGCTCTGTGCACCTGCAAACTCATAAATTGCTGCCCACAGACATTTTGTTTAAGTCTCTAAGCATGGAAAAACACATCGTCTTTTAAAGAGACCATGCACTGCTTTTTTTCCATAGCATTTTCCAAACACCAATATTTTACAAACACCAAATTCTGACATCCTTCCCTCCAATCCACAAAGATACTCCCCAACTTCGTAACACGAGTGATTAGGAAATGAAATCGAATGTTTTTGGGAGTGGAGTACAAAAGTGGTGACATTTTGCTGTGATTATACAGGGCATTGGTGAGACCACATGTAGTGTAGTGTGTATAGTTTTGGAATGGATTTATTTTCTTTCTCATGTGTCATGAACAATGAAAGAAATCAAAATTAGAGAAAATTTTGGGCAATTTTATCTACAAGCCTTTAGTGGTAACTTCAGAAACCTGCCATTGATCAGAGACTGAGATAGTAGGAACTGCAGATGCTGGAAAACCTGAGATAACAAAGTATAGAGCTGGATGA
>NC_063333.1:32157284-32277236 GCF_021869965.1 Rhincodon typus
GATAAGGGTGGGGAGGGAAAAATGTCTTTGGTGGTGGGGTCGGATTGCAGATGGCGGAAGTGTCGGAGGATGATGCGTTGGATCCAGAGGTTGGTGGGGTGGTACGTGAGGACGAGGGGGATTCTTTTTTGGTTGTTATTGCGGGTCGGGGTGTGAGGGATGAGTTGCGGGAAATGCGGGAGACATGGTTGAGGGCGTTCTCGACCACAGAGGGAGGGAAGTTGCGGTCCTTGAAAAACGAGGACATCTGAGATGTACGGGAGTGGAATGCCTCTCCTGGGAGCAGATGCGGTGGAGGCGAAGGTATTGGGAATAGGGGATAGCATTTTTGCAGGAAGGTGGGTGGGAGGAGGTGTATTCTAGGTAGCTGTGGGAGTCGGTGGGCTTGAAATGGATATTGGTTTCTAGGTGGTTGCCCGATATGGAGACAGAGAGGTCCAGGAAGGTGAGAGAGGTATTTGAGATGGTCCAGGTGAACTTAAGGTTGGGGTGGAAGGTGTTGGTGAAGTGGATGAACTGTTCGAGCTCCTCGTGGGAGCACAAGTCGGTGCCGATACAGTAATGGAGGAAGAGGTGGGGTTTAGCGCCAGTGTAGGTACGGAAGAGGGATTGTTCCACATAACCTACAAAGAGGCAGGCATAGCTTGGGCCCATGTGGGTACCCATGGCCACCCCCTTTGTCTGTAGGGAGTGGGAGGAATTGAAAGAGAAATTGTTGAGGGTGAGGACGAGTTTGGCTAAGCAGATGAGGGTGTCAGTGGCGGGGGATTGGTCGGGCCTGCAGGACAGGAAGAATCGGAGGGCCTTTAGGCCATCTGTATGAATGCAGGTGTATAGGACTGGACGCCCATGGTAAAGATGAGGTGTTGGGGACCAGGGAATTGGAAGTTCTGGAGGAGGTGGAGGGCGTGGGTGGTGTCACGGACATAGGTAGGGAGTTCCTGGACCAAGGGGGAGAAAATGGAGTCCAGATAGTTGGAGATAAGTTCGGTGGGGCAGGAGCAGGTGGAGACAATGGGTCATCCAGGGCATTCAGGTTTGTGGATTTTGGGAAGGAGATAGAAGTGGGTGGTGCGGGGTTGGGGAACGATGAGGTTGGAGGCCGTGGGTGGGAGGTCACCTGAGGTGATGAGGTTGTGGATGGTTTGGGAGATGATGGTTTGATGCTTGGGGGTGGGGTCATGATCAAGGGGGCGGTAGGAGGAGGTGTCGGAGAGTTGGCATCTGGCCTCGGCGATGTAGAGGTCAGTGCACCATACTACAACCATATCTGAGATTTTTTGACAATCAGCAATTGATTAACAGTCATCATTTACACTTTGATTCCAGATTTTGTTTATAAATTCCACCATGGCAGGATTCAAACCTGGGTCCCCAGAACATTACCTGGATCTCTGAATTAACAGTCCAGTGATAATACCACTAGGCCATTGCCTCCAGTGGACCAACTGCATGCAATAGTGCATGAACCTTGGTGAGATGTGAGTATAGTGGCAGAGGTAGAGGGAGTGGTGGTCATGTCAATGTGAGGTAGCAGAGAGAAGATGTTGGCACTTCTTCTTGCAGAGTGCAGAAGATCGTTTACCTTCTGGCTGAACTGCTTAACCTGGACATGAACTGACTCAGGCTGTTATTTAGCACCAGGCTGGTTGGGTCTGCTGGCATGGCCTCCTGTGGCAGCCAGCAGGAAAAGGGACAGCTCTACTCTCTACCATCATGCCTGCCAACACCTTCAGAGCCTGTCTGCAATGTGGGGAGCAAGCTTTCCTGTCCTGTGGGCCATGTCCTCAGTGATAATGATTGAGTAACACAATGTGAGGGCCAGCTCCTGGCTTTCAGTGTCTGGAGTAGCGTAGAGCTGAGGCTGTATATACGATGCCATGGTGTGAACGCCGGGAGGCCTGGAATTTGCAAGCACTTCACCCTCTCCAGCTGAACAACTCCCCAAGAAAGGCATCTATTTTCCTGTTTGCATAGTTAATGAGATGAAGAGTAGAAGATTGCATAAGAAAGTTGCTCTGAGCAATGGTAGAACCCTGAATTTTTAAAGGACTTTAGCTGGAAATGGGAAAATACTGCCATTGATCCTTTTGTTTAGGAAAGGAAATGGTGCCAGATAGGTTCCCTCAACAGGTTACTAGGTAAAGAGGGAAAGTTGGGCCTGTCTTCATTCAAATTTAGAACATTGAGAAGTGATTTCTGTGAAACATCTAAGATCCTGAGAGGACTTGACAAAGCGGGAGTTGAAGGATTATTTCTCTTTGTGGGTGAGGAGAGAACTTTGTAGGGAGCACTGTTTAAAAACAAATGATCTCAAGATGGGATGAGGACAATATTTTTTCTCTCAGAAAGTCATAAGCCTATGAAATTCTCTTCTGCAGCAGCAAGATGATTGAATGCTTTTAAAGCTGAGTTCAATAGCTTCCTGATTGACAAAGGAGTTATAGTGAGTTGACAGGAAGGTAGAGGCCACAATTAGATTGACCATGATCTTATTAAATGGTGGAGTAGGTTTGAGGGCCAACTAGCCTACTTCTAATCTTAATTCTTGTTATTACATGCTCTGAGCTGAATTTGACAGGAAATTGGCAGTGTCAAGTTTGGTCAGTTTCATGGACAGTTTCCCTCTGTGACCCCAAGTGAGGTTTCTCAGGCTAATCTTCAAAACCCAATTCATTACCAAATGCACCAAGCCTTTATTGTGCTCTGTTCATCCTACCTTCTGTCTTGCTAGAGATGGAAGTCATCACTACTGCTGGAACCTCCTGGGATTCTGACCTTGTGATGGAGAAAATGTCATTGATGAAACAGTTAAATATTATTGGGTGAGTTGCATTAGCTAATCAGTTTCCCACCATATCCAGTATCCCCTCTTTCAAGAATGTGTTTTTAATCCTCTTTAAGTTGTCCACTTTAATAGCAAGACCGGCTAACTCATTTGGCAAGTCTATTTTCCTATTTCTCTCTCATGCACTAAATGAAGTACAAGTGCGATTTTACATTTAACAAACAACTGGCTTGCATATCGTTACATCTTCCAACCTAAAAACAACTCTATCTTCCTACCCACATTCTAACCAAGAATCATTATTTATCCTACGTAAGACTTCCACTTTCTTGCTTCATGGAAAATGCTTCTATTCTAAACCTAATTCACTTCAGCTGTGTAGTGAATGGTTCCTGTTCATTTCCCATTTTAATTGCAGCAACTTTAGTTTCCATTGTATTATACTGCTTATCAGAGAAGTACCTTGTGTGCACTGGAACATTGAGATAAAGGCTACAGTGGGTATTACATTGTGTGAACTATGTAGGAATATTAGGATAAAATATTGCTGCAGATTTTATTTTCTAAAACTTTGGATTTCACACTTGTTTTGACACTGTTAGAAAGGAGAAAAATTTATTTCTTAAAACAGCACTGATTATATAGAACATAAGCTTGGAAAATCTAGTTGAAGTTGTCTTAATCAATTCCTTCAAAAAGTGGGCAGATACAAATATGACCAGAAATAGGAATGGTGATGCACTGTGAATCCTATGAAGTCTCATGGCATCAGGACAAACATGGGCAAGATGCCCTTCAGCTGATAACCTGAGTACTTCTCCCCCTTGGCCGATAAGCTTTTCTACTTTGAACACCACTTGGAGGAAGCACTGAGGTTGGCAAGGACACAGAATGTATTCTGAGTGAGGAATGTCAATGTCGACTACCAAGTGAGACAGTAGAGTGCTGACCACATTGGCTGAGGTCTAAAGGATATATTGGGAGTGTGGCTGGTGGTGAGGGAACCAACAAGAAGGCAAAATCTATTTGCCCTTATTCTCACCAATCTATCTGCTGCAGATTATTCTGTCCATGACATATTGGCAAGAGTTACCACTGCCCAGTCCTTGTGGAGACAAAGTCCTTTGTTCAAATTTTTGCCCATTCATTCATGGGATATGGGCTTTGCTTATCGGACCACAGTTTATCACCCATCCCTAGTTGCGCTTGACAAGGTGATGAAAAACTGCCACTTTGTGTGGGCTGACCCACAATGCCATTAGGGAGGGAATTCCAGGATTTTGACCCAATGACAGTGAAGGAATGATGATATATTGCAAGTCAGGATGGTGAGTAGCTTTGAGGGGAACTTGCAAGTGGAGCTGATCTCGGGCATTTCTAGCCTTCGCCTTTCAAATGGTAGTGGCTGTGGCTTTGGAAGATGCTGTCAAAGGAGCCGTGATGGAATGCATCTTGTGAAGCTTCTTGCGAAGACCTTCCATTATGTTGTGTGGTCTGATGTTGTAAACAATTTCTGCAGTGAATTACTTACTGAACAGATATGTACAGAATCCTGGGTTACTGAATACCAGAGCAAATTTCTCAACCTCTACATTAGGGATAATTCGATTGTGCCTATGATAGATTTTTGATCCATATGTAATTGATTGCATTCCTTTGCCCGTTCTGAAAAGTGTCTTCTTCCTTGGGTCATTGTAATACAGGGTGCAGTTTTCTTTTGATGCCAATGCTTGTTTGAGACATACATTGATTGTCTTCCTGCAATTCACAAAGCATGTCTTTCTTTAGGTGCTCTCTCAATGAAGATGCTTTGTCAGAGAAGTTTGGAATGTGTGTTGCCAAGAAGAATCCAAACCATTTTTCGGTAGGTCTTCTTTGTCTAGTGGGGCAGGTATTTGTCCTACATCTTTGATCTTGGGTCAAGTGGATTCTGCAACCTGAATATGTACAGTTAAAAAAGGATCAGATTTGCATTAACTGCTGGCTTTTGAAAATAAGCCCTTCACGGTGAGCTCGTAACGTCAGTGAGTGGAGGTTCCAATCATGCTCTTCTTTTGTGTTGCTTTCTTCATTTTGAAAAGAGCACTGAGCAGTGCTGTAAGTTCGGTATTGCCATTTCATTCCTTGGATCATGGTTAATGTCCAACACAGAGTAATTGGAAGGAAAGCTGCTGATAGAGAGGGTCTCTGTAAAGCAGATTTGTAAAGTTTCTAAACCTTTCCAGTTAATGATGCTACATTAATCTGAAACTAGCATTTACAGACGTTCTTTACTTTTGAAGTTATATACAATAAGAGAAGTTTTTAGATGCAGGTGCAATGGAGGGCCTGAGGTAGTTGATAGCTGTCTCTTAATATTGGGATATCCCACTGGTACGCCACCTAGAAGGTCTAACAAAAGTTGTGATGGCTGAATAAAGAGTGCTTCACAGAAGTACCACATGTAATTTATTCTACGTTTAAAATATTGTGCACAGTTTAAATATTTAAGGTATACATTTTGCAGGAATCTTGAAAGGTTGACCTCAGAAAGAAGTAATCTATCAACTAAAGTGTACAGCAAGTTGTCACCTCAATTCCAGATATTTAGAAGCATGAGTGGGCTGGCGTTGACACCATGGAATCTTAATAGAATATTGCACTGAGCAATACTGTAATTGGCTGATTATATACAGAGTCAAGACACATGTATAGATTTGCAGCAAAATGCACTGTAATCTAAGAATAGCTTGATATAATTCAGCCTTAAAAATGATCACCTCTTTTTCATTATCCTTGAATGTTCTGGATGCGACTAGTCTCTGATTGTATCTGATATGGGAGATTTGATTTGTGATTCCTTTTAATGAATATAATGGCTGCTTTACACAGTGAGCTCATTTGATAGTTTGAGTCCTTGTTCAGGAAGCACTGTAGAGGTTCCTTTCACCATTTCCCCTGTTGTATGATGCTATAGTTATCTGGGTATTGCATTCCATCTTCCCACCGTATATCTTGAGGCACAGCTCACATCCACTTTGGAGTTGCATGGAGCAGTCAGGCTTGCTTCAGTCATTGCATTCTCAACATCTGAAACACTGCTGCTACATTTGGGAATGCATCTGGATCTTTTTTATGAGATACAGGATTAGAAGTAAGGAATTTTAATTTATTTACAATCAAGCGTAACACTGAGTTGTAAATGTGTGGTCCAAGACCCAATTCAATGACCTAAGTACATAATCTAGTCAATGAGACATAGTCATAGAGTCATACAGCATGGAAACAGACTCTTCAGTCAAACCAGTCCATGCCGCACAAAATTCCAAACTAAACCAGTCCCACCTATATGCTCCTGGTGCATATCCCTCCAAACCCTTCCTATTCATGTACTTATCCAAACATCTTTTAAATGTTGTAATTGTACCCACATCCATCACTTCCTCAGGAAGTTTATTCCACATGAGAACCACCCTTTGTCTAAAATATTTGCCCCTCATATCAATTGTAAATCTCTCTCCCCTCACCTTAAAAATGTGCACCCTAGTCTTGAAATCCCCTATGCTAGGGAAAATACAATTACTATTAACTCTATCTATACCCCTCATTATTTTATGAACTTCTATAAGGTCACCTCTTAACCTCCTACACTCCGATGAAAACAATCCCAGCCTATCCACCCTTTCTTTATAACTCAAACCTTCTGAACCCGGCAACATCCTGGTAAATCTCTTCCACAGTGGTATATGGGAGGGATGGAATCCTCAACATTGATCCAGACCCCAGGAAGTCTCAAGGCATCAGGTCAAACATGAGCCCCTCCTGGCTACCATGTTTCCCCACTCTCCTCCCCCACCACCACCGCCAATTAATCAGTGCTGCTCCATGTTGAGCAACACTTGGAGGAAGCACTGAGGGTGGCAAGGGCACAGAGTGTACTCTAGGTGGATGACTTCAATATCTACCACCAAGAGAGGCTTGGCAGCAGCACTACTGTTCAAACTGGTTGAGTCCTAAAGCACATTGCCACTAGGCTGAGTCTGTAGCAGGCAGTGAAGGAACCAACAAGAAGAACTTGGCCTTATCCTCACCAATCTACCTGCTATTGATGCACTTGTCAGTAACAGCATTGTACATTCTGTTGGAGATGAAATCCTATCTTCACACATGTGGAGAGAACGTAGAGTCAACATTTTGAGTCCAGTGACCCATCCCTAGGCAAACTGTTTCAGTACAGGACCACTGGCATGAAGAAAAGAAACATGGAATATTTTGTTCAAGCTAGTATTATCAACTAAATGTAGGTTTGAGGGCCAACTAGCCTACTTCTAATCTTAATTCTTGTTATTACATGCTCTGAGCTGAATTTCAGCTTTGCCAATGGGCCTCACTGGGCACTAGAAGTAAAAAAGGAAAAGTGTTGGGGGGAGAAAGAAGAGGCAGCTAGGAAACCAATTCACAGAATGTGACCAGTTCTGAGGAAGGATCACCGGACCTGAAACGTTAACTCTGTTTTCTCCTCCACAGATGCTGCCAGACCTGCTGAGCTTTTCCAACAACTTTGTTTTTGTCACAGAATGTGACCCTTTGTCATGGTCACGGTGTTTTCTTGTTGTAAGGTTGGGGGGAACAGAGGAAAATTGTCTGAGATGACTGAAGTGCAGAAATCTCAGGGTGTATAACATTCTTGGAGTTTTTCATGATGACATTATCAGTGGATTAATTTGGTGGTGTAGAACCAATGACAGACAGACTATGTCCTGCTCTGTGAAAAGAGCTTGAATGACCCCTTCTCAGGTTCATAGTTCATTGTTTTCTTAAAAAAAGTGTCAGTCAGAGAAATATATCAAAGACTGGGAGGAGGACAGCTGGGATCTTGAGGATCACAAGACATTTCAGTACTCACGATAAAAACAGCAAGAAACAAGAAACACCAAGGATTAGGCAGTAGCTATCTATAAAAGAATTTAAACCAGCTGCATAAAGAGTGCCTCAAGCTGTTTAAAATCCGAGGAAAGGAGACCTAAAGCCTGGGTTCCTCAGATTCTGCTCAGCAGATTTACGATCAACGATTATTATTCTGCAGTTGACTGTACACCTTTGAGACTTACGTAACCTCATACAATCTGAGTCTGCTAAATTTCAGTAAATGTGCATGAAGGCATGTTTAATGCTAGCTGTCTTCTCACGTTTGCAGTCCATTCTGTCAAATAGAAAGGTTTTGAAACTGTGAACCCAGTCTTGATGAAGATACAGCTCCCTGGACAATTGCTGATCCAAAGTCATTAATTTTTAATTCAAATTCATATTCAGAACTTTGTGAATGATTCATCACATCTGAGACATTCCTGTCACATTTGGGAACAAATCTGGAATTTTATGAGGCACAGGAATAGAAAGAAAGCATTTCCACTTATTTAGTGCCTTTCATAACCTTGGGACCCTTCAAAGCACTTTATGGTCAAGTAACATGACATGAAATCCCTGATCTCATGGAGGGAAACATGGATGCCAATCTACACACAAGGTCCCACAAAGAACAGTGAGGTAATGGCTAGATCATCTGTCTTAGAGATGTTGGTTGAAAGATAAATATTGGCAGCAAACTAGAATGAACTCCTGTACTCTTCCTCAAAGAGTGTCATGGAATCTTTTGCATCCGCCTAAAAAGAAAGACCAATTTGAGGAAATATCTCTTTGAAAGATGGCACCTCTGACTCCATATTCCCTGAGTACTGCATTCAGTTGTCACAGAGGGACTTAAGGGTTCAGGTGGATAATTCTTTGAAGTTTGTGTCACGTGTAGACAGGTTGGTTAAAAAGGCATTTGGCATGCTTGCCTTCATTGCTCAGTTCTTTTAATATAGGAGTTGGGAAGTCATATTGATGTTGTACAGGACATTGGTGAGTCTTCTTCTGGAATACTATGTCCAGTTCTGGTTGCCCAGTGATGGGAAGGATATTTTTTAAGCTGGAGAGGGTTCCGAAGAGATTTACCAGGATGTTGCCGGGTTCAGAATGTGAGTAATTTCAGCTTTACCACTGTGCTGCCAACTCTGCTGGACCTGTCCTGCTGGTGGGACTTCCTGGGAATGGTGATAGTGTTGTCTGCAACATTGTGCTTGGCTATTACTTGACTAGTCTAGGAAACAGCTCTCCTAGAGGTTGGTAAAGAAGACTTTGTAGATTACTGTCATCATTTCGGGTCCCTAGGTTGATGACAGGCAGTCTGACATACTTCATTTTGGAGTCACATATAGAACAGCCCTATTAAAGACGACATCTTAGCTTCCCTAAAGGGCATTAGTGAATTGGATGGGTTTATACAGCAAGTCAAAATGATTTCAGGGTTATGATTATTTGATAAATCTAGATTTCAGATTTTCATTGCATTCACATTCCACTCTCTCTCATTGTTGGATTCAAACCCAGGATCCCAGAATATTTCTTGGGTCTCTGGATTACTAGACTTGCAACAATACCAAAACATAATCCAAACTCACTTATTGATTTAGAAACTGTTTTATTGGTATGTGAAGATTACGGGTTGAACTTCAACCCAGGGCTTGAGACCAATCTTCGTTCACCCTTCAGCAGTGTATTGCAATGTTAAAATCGACGTTCTTCTACTGACACGTTAAATTACATCTCTGGGCTAAATTTTAACTGGCTAGAGATGGCTTTGATTTGAAAAGCAGGAAGCAGCCACGCCTTGATCATTTCTGGGAGCCCCACCTGATGTTATGGTCATTAGGCAGTCAGGGGTCTTGCACCGGAGCTCCTGCCCACTGAAGTCCAGAGACTTCCCCCCTCAACAGCTCCTGACCAATTGGACGCCCAGTAGCTCTTCAGTCCCAAAAGCACCACAGAGCTCGATGGCCGCTGCTGGGACTGCGCTTGGCCTGCAAATGCAAAATCATGGATAGTGCCCTGGAACCAAGGTGTGTGGAGGCTGGGCCTGTCAGGCAGTGTGATTGATGGATAGGGGCTGCGGGTAAAAGCAGGGCCTGTTTCTGTGGATGTCTAGTGCTGTCTGCACTGTCTAAAACCCCAACTATTCTGTCTCTACTTGAATGTTTCATTATCGCAATTGCCTGTGAAACAATGAAGACCATTCATGGAGGAGCCAATGCTTCTTCATGCCTTTGTTTCGTCATGTTAAAATTTTCTCAGTCAATTTTAATGTCATGCTGAGCACTAAGATAAATATCAAAAAAAAATGATTGCTTGACTTTCGATTTGAATTCTTATTGTCACATGTACCAAGATACAGTGAAGAAAAATGATTCTGTACATAAGTATATCAGGGTAATGGAACAGAATGCAGAATATGGTGTTACAGCTACAGAGAAGGTACAGAGAAAGATCAACTCTAATATAAGAGAGGTCCTTGTAGGTACTTCCCTGTGGGTGCAGATGCTTTGTTCACTCCTGGCTTTACTACAGCACTGCCCACTGCGTACAGCAAGGGACTGTTTTGATCTCTTTTTGTTGCTAACTCTGGGGCACTTCTGTATCATATAAATCTATTTCTCCGATTCTGCCAGTTTTCTGACTGTTGTGGTCCCTCCATGACTTCAAACATCTGTAGGGGCAGCAGGATTGACTCCATTCCTGTACCGTGATGCTGCTGCTGCTTCACCAGTCTCTCAGCTGCTTTTCCCTTGTTGGGTCTGAAGCTTGTCATAGTCTCACAGCCTGCATCAACTTTGCTGCTGGGTAAGATTTCGGGTGAAGTGCTAAATGATGTCTGTGATGCACTGCTCTTGTAGAGAGACAGCAAGATTCATGGATCCTTCCCTGTTTACTTACACCGTGCTATTATTCAATAATTAGTTTGTGAAGTTGAAGATATGGTCAAATGCTGAGATGGCGGTTCAGTAGCCCAGGGCTCGTCCACTCCTGTCTGCTTTCTTTCTCACTTTTTTCTTTATTTCTTTTTGCTTCTGCTCTTTTCATTTTTTCGTTAAAGCCCAGAGAGTGGCAGCTGAAGGAGGATGCCCCTGGCGGTGGCGGCAGCAACATTAGGATGAGCTGGATACTGCTCCAGCCTGGCCTGGGGTCTCCGGGTGAGCGAGGAACAGCCCACCCTTCCCCCCAGGCTCAGACCCACAGGCTGAGCCGAAGCTCCTGGTTCGCAGCTAGGCCCGGGCACCTGAAGGAAGGAAGCATGGGTGAAACGGATGGCCGATAACCAACAGCAAGATCAGGAGGAGTGTCGGATGTCTAACAGGGGGTACTGAACCTGTGCATCACCAGGGTCATGGCTACAGCTCAGACACAGTAATTGCAATTATGGCAGCGGCAGGGAGCCATAACCGAGACTCCTGAGCCCAATACAGAGTCCCAGGAGAGCGATTCAGAAACCCTGGACAATGTCAAGCAGTGACTGGAAGAGCAGCAGAGGAGGAATGAGAAGAGGAGAGAAAGATGAACTTTATTGCAGTAAAATCTTGCATTATATTCAATGTTTCACAATAGTGACTGAGCGTGGTGACACTTTTTGTGTAACACATGAAAAGACACTTTTCACTGTACTTTAATGTACATGTGGCAATAAATCTAAATGTAACCTAAATGTCAGTATACAAGAACCTGGAGTTAAAGAACTGAAGGGGGTTTAAACTGTAGGAGTTTGCAGACAGAAAGCATGGAGGCATTTGAAAAGAAGGATAAATATTATGCAGTAGCACAGAAGAAAACACTCAGTGCCCCAAAACATCTGGCTTCTGCCATGAACTCTGAAAAGAGTTTTGTTCAGAAGGAATTTTGATGAGACTAAAGCTGAAATGATAACATTACCACAAGAAAATGGGAGAGAAATTTATAACAAGGAGGTAGTGCAGAAACAACTGTATTTTTTCCAGCTGACACATGCTAGGCACTCAATGCTGTTCCAGTCTTTAGACAAACCAAGAACAGAAGGAAATGGTTACTGAGTCGATCACTCTCATCTGATGCCCCTCCAGTCTTACTTTATTAACATGGTTGAAGCGCCAGGGATTAAAGGGACCATAGCAGTTTGACAAAAAACAGAGGATGGTTGTGAATGGTGATTTTTTTCAGACTAGCAGGAAGTATACAGTGGTCTTCTGCCCCAGTTCAATATTAGGACGCTGCTGTTTTCAATCTATATTAATGAACTGGACTTGAGCACACAGGGCATGACATCAAAGTCTGTGCAGAATTTAAACATGTAGTAAACTATGAGGAGGGTAATAACGGACTTCAGGAGAAATATAACAATCGTCAGGAGGATAGTGACAGATCTCAGGAGATCATAAGACCATAAGATGTAGGAGTAGAAGCTGGCCATTCAGCCCATCAATTCTGCTCCACCATTCAATGAGATTGTGGCTGATCTGATAGTCCTCAAATCCACTTTCCTACCTTTTCACTGTAACGCTTGATTCCTTTACTGATTAAAAATCCCAGCCTTGACTACACACATTGACGCAGCCTTATGAACCCTCTGCAGTAAACAATTCCACAGACTCAGTACTCTCTGAGAGAAGAGATTCCTCCTCATCTGTGTCTTAATTATGTGACTCCTTACTCTGAGATTATGCCCACTGATCCTATACTCTCCCACAAGGGGAAACAACCTCTTGGCATCGATGCTATGAAGTCCTCTCAGAATTTTGTATGTTTCAATAGGGTCACTTCTAATTTTTCTCAGTGTCAATATGTACAGGCCCAACCTTCTCAATCTCTCCTCATGAGATGATCCTTTCATACCTGGCATCAGCCTTCTCTGGACTGTCTCCAATATCTTTCCTTTGATAAGGGGTCCAAGAAGGAGGAATTGAAGCCAATTAATATTAGAAAAAAAAGTGCTGAAGAAGTTAATGAAACGGAAAGCTAGATAATCTACATACCAGGATGGTAACAGGAATGGCCTAGAACCATTGGGTTCATCGTTTGTCATCTTACACACAAAAATAGGGGAAAGGCAAGTGGTGAGGGTGACACAAAGGGATATAGACAGGTAAAGTGTTTGATAAATCTTGGCAGATGGAATATAATATAGGAATGTGTAAAGTTATGCACTTGGCAGGAAGAATATAGGAGCTGAATATTATTTAAATGGAAAAAAATTGCAGAACGCTATGGAAGAGAGGGATTTGAGAGTCCTCATCTATGAATCACAAAAAAAAAACTAGCATCCAAATTTAGTGGGTAATAGAGAAGGCAAATTGAATGTTAGGCCTGTACTCATTGGAATTTAGGAGATTCAGGCAAGAGCTTACTGCAATACACAAGATTCTTATGGGACTTGACTGGATAGATGAACCTATGGTATTCTTTACCACATAAAGTGGTGGAGGTCAAATAACTGAATATACTTAAGAACTAAATAGATTTCTGGAGACTAAAGGTATCAAAGGGTATGGGGATAGAGTGGAAAAATAGCATTGAGTTAGAGAATTGGTCTTGATCAGATTGAATGGTGGAACAACCTCAATGGGCCAAGTGGTCTACTCTTCCTCTTATTTTCAATGCTTCCAGTTTCACCCCTTATACTGTAACCTTTTACGCCATGTAACAGTTTGATTATGAAGGAGCCAAGTTACTGAAGAAGTTTGGACTCACCAGAAATTGAAAGGGGAAGTCTACCCTGCCTTCCTCAGAGCTCATTTTACATTTGGGAACATATGTCTTTCCTGTTTATGCTTAACAAGATTGCTCCTCTTAATGTCATTCCACAGGCTAGGGTGTTAATCTGTATTCATGGAATACTAGTAAATTCAGAAACATAACCACCTGAAAGGTCCGACAATGTAATACACTCAAAACTATAATCCACTATCAAGAATCTGAATTCCCATTTCCTGCCCATTAAGTTCTCACACCCTTCGAGAGTCATGCAGCACAGAAACAGACCCGTCGGTCCAACTCGTTCATGCCGACCATGTTTCCCAAACTAAACTAGCGCCATTTGCTAGCTTTTGACTGCATCCCTCCAAACATTTTCTATTCATGTTCTTGTCCAAATGTCTTTTAAACGTTGTAACTGTACCTGCATTTACCGCATTCTCTAGAAGTTTGTGCATGGCAGCTCAGTGGTTAGCACTACTGCCTCACAGCATCAGGGTCCAGGTTCAATTACAACCTCAGGCGACCATCTGCATGGAGTTTGCACATTCTCCCTGTGTCTGCATGGGTTTCCTCCGGGTGCTCCAGTTTCCTCCCACAGTCCAAAGATGTGCAGGCTAGGTGGATTGGCCATGCTAAATTGCCTATTGTGTTCAGGGATGTGTAGCTTAGGTGGGTTCTAGGGGGATGGGTCTGGGTGGGATGCTCTGAGTGTTGGTGTGGGGGGTTCTATGATATGAACCACCCTCTGTGGGGAAAGGTTGTCCCTCAGGTCCCTTTTAAATCTTTCTCCTCTCATCTTAAAAATATGCCCCTAGTTTTGAACTCCCTATCCTAGACCTTTGGTATTCACCTTATCTACGATCCTCATGATTTTATAAACCTCTATAAGACCACACGTCAACCTCTTATGCTCCAGTGAAAAAAGTCCCAGCCCATTCAGGCTCTCCTTATAACTCAAAACCTCCATTCCCGGCAATAACCCTCTACTATTTAATAACATCCTTCCTATAGCAGGGCAACCAACCACAGTTCTCTAAAAGTGGCCTCACCAATATCCTGTATGACTTCAACATCATGTCCCAAAACTCTGGGTGGGTCCAGAAGATTTCACCTAAGCTTTGGAGTTCAAGGTGACTCTTTTTCATAATCCTACTTCTACATTTCATTCCTGTCGCAATAAACAACAAGATGCCATTTGCTTTGCCAATCACTTGCTGTGCACCTTCATTCTAACACTTGTGATTCATAAACCAAGTTACACACACCTCTCTGTACCTCAATGTTCTGCAATCTATCTACTTTGTAGTAATCTGCTGCTTTTCTATTCTTCCTGCCAAAGTAAACAAGGGCACAATTTCCCACATTATACTCTGACTACTGAATTTTTGCCCAGTTGTGTGAAGAGACTGGAGAAGGTAGGATTGCACTCCTTCAAGCAGAGAAGATTATGGGGAGATTTGAGAGCTGCTTTTCAAATCATGAATGATAGAGTAAGTAACAAAAACAATATTAACTGGCAAAGGGGTTGTTGAGCAGAAGATACAGATTTATGTTAAAAACAGAAACTCAGAGGCAAGTTGAGAATTTTTCTGAGCAGCGTTTTGCCATGACCTAGAACGTACTGCTTGAAAGAGCGCAGAAGAAGATTTAATAATAACTTTGAGCAGGGAATTGGATGAATCAAAGCCATTCACAACAGAATCTATAAGTTTTGTTGAATTGTGAAATACCCAAGGTTGCAGATTTGGAAATCTGTGGAGGTTATTGTAAGATGTAAATCAAGCTAAATGAAATCTGTTTTGTGGTTAGTACATATGACTTAGACATCCATCAAATACACCCATGAAATATATTTACGGATAGTTTGCACTATGATGAGACGAGAGATTTTTTTGAGTCAGCACTTAACCTCGCACAATCCGAGATAAGAAAGAGAAGTAACATTCTGGCATTAAGTATGGTGACAAGGTCATAAATAGCAACGGATGATTCTAAATATAAATTCCCTCTGGTTTAAATACTTCCCTTCTGCAACAGTAGACAATGTTTTAGAAGTGTTTTGATTGCTATTTGTGACATTCAAGTAACTGAGGAAAACATTGCATCCTTAGAACGTGTCTGATTCACTGTGATTCACTTGCTGCAGACAGTATACAGTAAAGTCAGCATGTCATCCAATCATTCCTGACACATAAGGACATAATGAGGCTCAAAAGCAGTCCTCCGCTTTGGTCACCCTGCCATCTGGCAGTTGTTGTCTTTGCTGACAAATGAAATAGCATCACTTGATAAAGATACTGGACATTTGTTAATACCCATGGAATTGTAAAACATTATAACACGGCAGATTTGGCGGTTGTTGGAAGGGATAATGTTTGCTGTTCATGCACTTTCCAAATATGCACTTGTGCTATGCAAATGCACGTTGTTGCCATTCTTGTCATGCTACCTTGAGATTCCTCCTTTGCAACTGTATAGAGATTTCTTTCAGAATCGGTAGTGCTAATCCAATTGAATGATTAGAATTTTGATTTCCCCTACCAAATATCAACAAGTCTTTGTGAACAGTGTTCTCATTGCTTAGTTAGATGAACGTAGACTTAAGGGGCACTGTGCATTAAGCCAAAAGGTAGTCTGCTAGTTTATTATATAGTCAGTGGTGTTGTCTTTCAAAAGGGATATTTCACCATGACCCAACCTGATAAAGTGGATGTAAAGATTTGCAGCATACTTTTCAAAAACAAGTACTGAAGTGTGTTCCTTGTTTTATTGTCTCACAGGACGTGGGCATTGCTGGCTGGGCCAGCATTTATTGCTCGTCCCTGGCATACCCTCCTGCACTATCCATTGAACCAGGGTTGATCACCCAGCTTGATGGTAATGGTTGAGTGGGGGTTATGACGAGCCATGAGGTTGCAGATTCTGTTGAAATATGCTGCCGCTGTTAATGGCCCACAGCACCTCATGAATGCCTAGTTTTGATTTGCTAGAACTGTTCAAAGTCTATCCCATTTAGCACGGTGATAGTGCTGCACAACATGATGCAGATTATTCTCAATGTGAATGCAGGACTTCATTTCCACTGAAGCTGTACGGAGGCCATTCTTGCTGATACTGTCATGGACAGATGCATCTGCAGCCAGCAAACTGGTAAAGGTGACGTTAAGTAGGTTTTTCCCTCATGTTTGTTCCATCATTACCTGCCGCAGACCCAGTCTAGCAGTTATGTCCCTTAGGACCCAACCAGCTCGATCAGTAGTTCTACTGCTGAGCTACTCTTGGTGCGGACTTCAAAATTACCCACCCAGAGTTCATTTTATGCCCTTGCCACCCTCAGTACTTCCTCCAGCTCACCATGGAGGGGTACTGAGTCATCAGATGAGGGAAGATGGCATGTGGTTTCCTTGCCCATGTTTGACCTGATGCTATGAGACTTCATTGGGTCCAGATTCATTGTTGAAGACTCCCAGGGCAATTCCCTCCAGACTGCACACTATTGTGCCTCCACCTCTGCTGGGTCTGTCCTGCTGGAAGTATCTGGGACATTGTCTGTAAGGTATGATTCTGTGAGTATGACTATGTCAGGCTGATGTTTGACTCGTCTGTGAGACAGTTCTCCCAATTTTGGCACCAGTTCCCATTTTTAGGAAGGAGGTCTTTCTGTTTTTGCTATTGTCTTTTCTGGTACCTAGGTTGATGCCAGGTGGTCCATCCAGTTTCGTTTCTTTGTTGAGACTTTTCTGGAGTCACATGTAGGCCAAACCAGGTAAGGATGGCAGATTATTTTTCCCTGAAGGACACTGATGAGCCAGCTGGTTGTGGCCCGGCTAACATTCCCTATTTCTTCCTCAACTAACACCATCACAACAAATTACCTTGTGATTTGGCGGCATGGTGGCTCAGTGGTTAGCACTGTTACCTCACAGCACCAGGGACCCAGGTTCAATTCCAGCCTCGAGCAACTGTCTGTGTGGAGTTTGCACATTCTCCACGTGTCTGCATGAGTTTCCTCCAGGTGCTCCGGTTTCCTCCCACAGTCCAAAGATGTGCAGGTTAGGTGGATTGGCCATGCTAAATCACCCATTGTGTTCAGGGGTGTGTAGATTAGGTGGGTTACAGGGGGATGGGTCTGGATGGGATGCTCTGAGGGTCAGTGTGGACTTGTTGGGCCGAAGGGCCTGTTTCCACACTGTAGGGATTATATTTGATTCCATCATTTGGGACCTTTCTGTGTGTAACTTCACTGCATCATTGCCTAACTGGCTACTGTGACTGAACTCCACAAACAATTCATTGGTTGTAAAGTGATTTGAATGTAACAAAATGCTAGAGACCTGTACACTCTTACTTTTTTTGCTGTGGCAAGACACCTGGACTCCTCTTCAACCTTCCAGTAGTTGGGAACATATGAAAAATCCATTTCCCACCAAAGCAATACTTTTATAAGTTTATAAGTGCCAATTAAATATTCTCTTTCCCTAACCAGCATCATATATTTTCTCCATCTCTTCATCTTTTTCCTCGATTCTTTTCTTTACATTTACCCAACTACCAAATTGGAGAATTGGTGCATTGACTGGTTCATTCTCTATTCCAAATCTCCACCAAATAATGTCCACAGGGCAACCAATCAGTCCTCTCATGCAGAATGAATGTTACTTTCCCTTTATATTCAAACTTTTCAGTCATTGTCCTGATGAGTGCAAGATGAAAAGCTTTGAAAAAATGTGCTTTTTTCAGCAAAACACATGTTCTGTGCATCCAAATGGCTGTACTCAGTTAATCGTCTCTCTGCTGTACCTTCTTTATCATATTCCTATTACTGCTTCTCCTATATCTTTGTTCTCTTGCTCCCTCATCTCTCTGCCCTCATTGTCTCCCTCCTGTCATATAATCCTCTTCCCCTTTCTACCAGCAATCAAACTCTAGTTATTTTGATGACATCTATGATAAATTAGTGACTAATCCTGGGACTTTGATCATTTAAGTTGACCTCTGCAAATACAAAAATATAACTGCCGTGGGGTCTGCAAAGCTGAAATGTGACTCCCATTTCATAACAGTGCTTTATATGAGCACAGAACCCATAGCACAAATCACTCTCGAGGGATTCTCATATTTCACTCAGTGCTCACAATTTAGTTTACATTGTCTTGTATTTCTACTTTGAAATTCAAAGATATAAATTTCATGAAAGATTTTTGTTGCCCTGTACATAACGTAATGCATGTTAGTAACACCAGTTGTTTCTTACAAAACTGGCCAATGTTTGCAGCTTGCACTTTGTTCTTAATAGATTTTAGAATAAATACTTTACAGTAAATAATCAGTGTGTAACATACACCCTATATAATGTTAACTGATATATAATGCACATTTTTGAATTTCTATAAAAACTTTGCATGTGAGAATGCCTTTACTTAATACTCATCTTGCTTTAAGGCAAAGGAATGTTATATAGAAACATAATTCTTAATTGTTTGCAAATGTAACATTTAAAAATTCTTTTAAGCTCCTAGGTCTTTTTTAATAGTGCTTGTTATGAGAAGCAATATCTTAAATGCAGAAGCTCTCATTTATCAGTTTTGGTATCCTATTGGAATGTTGAGATGCTTTGTGGCCCATCCTGTATCATATTGTTTTTGAAAAAAATGTTTTCTACTCTGTAACTTTGACTCCAATGAAGTATAATTTTAATGGAGAGTTACTTCTTGTAAAACTAAGGAGCAACCTTTTCTCAAAATCATTTTCAGATCGGGCCCTGTTAGACAAGGGTTCCTGGTTGAAAGCTGGCATATGTGTTCATTGTGCGACTGTGGTCAGTCCCTGCTGTATTATTGCATCCAGTCCTGGGCTCAGAGAGGATACCAAGGTAATAGAGAGAGATGGTTGGCAAAAGATTTATTAAGATGATGCAAGGAGTACCTTTCTCAAGAATGGAGGATCTCAAGAGATTTTAAAAATTTCCCAAACCCATTTCCAAATTGTGGAATACAACTACTAGTGAAGCAGGGTGTGACAATGTAGAAGAGGATGTTATAAAGTTGCAGCATGGGCATGTAATTGCCCATTAAATGTCAATATAGATAAATAGGCATTTTGATAGGAACAATCAGATAATCACATATTTTTAGGATAGCTGTAGATTGCAAGAAGCCATTGATGGACTAGTCAGGTGAGCAGAAACACAGCTAATAGAATTCAGACCAGAGAAGTGTGAAGTAAAGCATTTGAGGAAGACAAAGTAGGCCAAGTAATACATAATAAATAGTAGGATTCTGAGAAGAATGGAGGAACAGAGGGATGTTAAGATGCATTTCCACAGATCCCTGAATACAACAGGACAGGCAGATAAGGTGAACAAGTAGGCGGAAGTTTATTGGCCAGAGCCTGGTGTATAAGATCTAGAGGTGATACTAGAATTAGATAAAACATGATGTAAACCACAACTAGAGTACAGTTTACAGTTGTGGCCATGTCATTACTGGAAGGATGTGATTGCACTGGAGAGAATAGAAAGACTTATGACGATGTCACCAGCAATTAAGAACTTTAGCTTTGAGGAATGATTGAACAGATTGAGAGTATTTTCTTTCAAATAGCGAAGACAGAGGGGAGATTTAATTGAGGTATAATAAGTTATGATGAATCTAGAAAGAGAGAATGGGGAAATCCTATTTAATTTAGCTGGAGATCATTATCCAGGAGACATATTTAAAATAATTGTTAGAAGGATGAAGGAAGAATTCAGCAGTAATCTTTTCACGCATAGGTTTATGGGGATCTGGAACTAATACCTGAAAGGGTAGTAGAAGCAGAAACACTCAACACATTTAGGATTTGCACTTGATTTGCAATCATACCCACCTTGCAATCTTTGATGATTCCATACATCTCTGGAGTCAATGTTTTATTCTATTAGTTGTCGAGACTTCTAAAGTATTGATAGTTGAAGGTAGGAACACCTTCAAGTATCAAACATACAATCAGATGGACAAGAAAATTAAGAAGTTATTCAGCAACAAAAAAGTTCAGGTCTGCAAAAAAATGAACAGGTCTGCATTTACTTTGGACTGACAGGGGCTGATGGGATCCTTCTTTCTGAAACATTGCCCCAGAACCATTTCACCTTTCTCTCTCTTTCCTTAACCTCACCCACACAAAACCCCAACCAAAAAATTGCAGTGCTGACCAAATGTTTGGTTACCTCTAACAATCTCTCCTTCCTTGTGGCTATGAATGAACTGTTGTTGATTAGACTGAGTGTGTTGAGGCAGGATAGATGAAGTTATGTCCACATCTAACTATACTATACATGACCTGGAAGCCCTTAATACTTTCACTGGGTTCTTGAAAGATGACAGCATTCGACTCTTCAACCTTGACAAATGTGAGACGACACAAAGAAATTTTAGAACTTGAAACTAATGAGGATGATTCTATGATTGGATGGTTCCAACTGAGACTAGCGCTTCCAGGGAATGCATTCTTGGAAAAATCAATGGCCTGGTTGTATTTAATGGACAGAAAATCACAGGCTGTGTTTTGGTAATTTCTCAAGATGTGCCTTACTCGGAGTGTCGAATGTCACAGTTATCCTACATAACTCAGTTTTAGTATTTTCATTTCATTCTGTAGGTCTAATGTGTGGGATGGGGAGACCATCACATGAGAAGTCATATCCCACCTACAACACTCATCATGACTATATTACTTGGGAGGTCTCAGGTCAAGCCTTTTGTAGAATGTAAATTCTCTCCAGCTTTACATTTCGAGTGCTCCAATTATAGAACTTGCAAAGGGTTACTTGCTGGAATTTTGTTCACACATTTAATTATCATGAAGTAACATAATGTTAAGAGACTAGTTACAACTCTCAACACACTTGTGTACACAGACAAATCTGTATTATGCATATTTTGGTAGCTCTCTGGGCAACATCTGAAGACCTCAGTAAGAGGGATAAAGAATGTGATTCTATTTGTCTTGGCCCTAAATATTAAGAAATGCAACAATGAGTCACACAGTTAAGACAAGGCTTTGGCTTCGTGACATTTTACAAGTAAAACAATTTTAGAAATTGGGAATAATGGCTAAACTTTAATGTTTGACATCTTTAACAATTGAACCCTGTACAGGCTGCATACTCTGACAACGTTTTTGTCTTAATTGCCTCTTTTTTAATAACTAAGTCATACAGTTAAAGAACAAAACCAGAAATTTCTGGAAAAGCTCACAGGTCTGGCAGCATCTGTGAAGAAAAAATCAGAGTTAATGTTTTGGTTCTGGTAACCCTTCCTCAGAACTGGTTCCACAATTCTGCGGAAGGGCCACTGGACCTGAAACGTTAACTGTGATTTTTGTTTTTCACAGATGCTGCCAGACCTGCTGAGCTTTTCCAGCAACTTCTGTTTTTGTTCCTGATTTGCAGCATCTGCAATTCTTGCGGTTTTCATACAATTAAAGCCTCTGTTCCAATGCTTTCCAGTCTGAAGTAAGTTAGGGGTTGAATGAGGCCACAGACTCTTGAGTCTGCTCTGACACACAATTAGAATGTCGTTGATATGTTTGAGTTTCAAATTCCACAATCCCATCTACCCCTGACAGCCTTCGATTCCCCAACAAAATCTATCTAGCTCTGCCTCAATATTCCACCTCTAGTGCTTTTTCAGACTATGAGTTTCAAAGTTTCACCACCTTCTGAGAGAAAAATATTCTGCTCATCTTTTTCATAAAAGATGAGCCCCTAATTTTAAAACAGTGTCCCCTAGTTCTGTAATCCCCCATAAGATGAATGCCATTTTCATATTCACCTTGTTAAGACTGTTTAGGATCTCGCACACTTCAATCAAGTCATCCCTGACTCTTCCAAACTCCAGTGGAATCAGGCCAAGTCTGTCCAATCTTTCTTCAGAAAATATTCCATTCATTCCAGGTATCAATCACACAAACCTTCTCCAAAAACATCCATTTCCTTAAAAGAAACCAGGAAAGCAGTTGCCAAAACATTTTTTGTTTGGAAATGTCAAGTTTCTGTAATATTCAGCAAAGCAACATTGTGTGTGTCAATCTCAACGTTAATGGACAGAAAGTGTTTTCTAAAAACAACTCTTTCTTGAGCACAGTGCCTATTTTATAATAAATTTGTCTAGTGAGACGTTCTCGAGAAGCATGTCACCTCCTTCTGAAGAGAGATAAAAGAAGGATCGCGTGACTTGATGTAAAGTTTTAAGGTAGTTTCTGTGTTTGTACTGCAGGTTGATTTTACTTATTAATACAGTCTCTGGTACAACTTTAGACCTTGCAGGAGGACTGTTTCCAACATCAATGGTATCAATAAGTGTGTAAGTGGATCCCAATTTTCTGGAGTTGACTCGCTCTGACCATGGTCTTAATAAATGGTGTTAAAACCAATGTCAGAAAACTTGCACTTCACCCAAAGTGCTCTTGTCCAATACTTGAACTGATGAGAACTGTTGAACTTAGATTGATGATTAATAAGGAAATCGGTTAATTTTGGGGAATAATTGAAAGCAATTAAAAAAACACTATTAATTCTGACTTTTTAAAATCTTCTGTAACAAAACAAAACTAATGGAGTGCACTAAATGTCTCAAATAGTGTTACAACCTTTCCCAATTGTTGTACTGGTCTCCTCTGGTCTCCCTGCTATGGGAAAGATGTTGTGAAACTTGGAAGGGTTCAGAAAAGATTTGAAGGAGTGTTGCCAGAATTGGAGGGTTTGAGCTAACCAAGCTGGGACTATCTTCCCCGGAACATCGGAGGTTGAGGGGTGACCTTATAGAGGTTTATAAAATCATGAGAGGCATGCATAGGGTGAATAGACAAGATCTTTTCCCCAGGGAAAGGGAGTCCAAATTAGAGGGTATCGGTTTAAGGTGAGAGGGGAAAGATTTAAAGGGACGTAAGGGCAACTTTTTCATGCATAGGGTGGTGTATGTATGGAATGAACTGCCAGAGGAGGTGGTGGAGGCTGGTACAATTACAACTTTCAAAGGCATCTGGGTGAGTACATGAATACGAAGGGTTTAGAGGGATATGGGCCTCCTCTGGCAGTCTACGACACTACTTTTTTTTAGATCAGCTTCTATCTGAGAAAACTGGTTTTATCTTAATTTGCAATAATTCGAATAAACACAGCTTTATAAAAGCGAACTCATGTTTGACAAATTTGTTAGATTTCTTTGAGAATATAGCAAGCAGAGTTGATAATCAGGAACCAGTAAATGTGGTGCATTTGGGTTTCCAGAAGTGCCATGTGAAAAGGTTATTGCACGAGACAGCAACTCACAGTGTTGGGGGTGATATATGAGAATGGATTGAAGATTGGCTAACACACAGAAGACAGAGTGTGGGGATTAATGGGTCTTTTTCAAATTTGAAAGGCATAACCAGTGGAGTGCCAGAAGGATCAATCCTAAAACCTCAATTATTTACTATCTATATTCATGACTTGGAGAATGGAGCATTGCGTAATGTATCCAAATTTGCTGATGATACAAAAATAGTTTTCTGGAGGGCATGTTGTGATGATGTCATAAGGAATCACAGAGGGGATATAGATAGATTGAGTGAGTAAATGAAAATTTGGCAGATGGCATTTATTGTTTGAAAGTATGAGATCATGCACTCTGGAAGGTAGAATGAAAAGGCAGACTAATATCTAAATAGAGGGAGATTCCGAAAAGTACAACAGAGAGATTTAGGAGTTTGTATGCATGAAACACAAGAAGTTAGCATGCAGGTACAGCAAATAATTAAAAAGGCATGTTGAATTTTGACCTTTATGTCTAGTGGGTCAGAGCTTAAGAACAGTGAAATCTTGTTATAATTGTACAGAGTGCTGGTGAGGTTGCACCTGAAGTACTGTGTCCAGTTTTGTTCCCTTACTTAAGAAAGGAGATAATAGCATTGGAGGCAGTTCATAAGAGAGTCACTAGACTGATTCCTGGGATGAAGGGGTTGGCAAATTGAGAATGGTTAAACAGGTTAGGCCTTTATTCATTAGAACATAGAAGAATGAGGGGTGATCTTATTGAAACATAAAATATTCTGTGGGGGCTTGATCGACTTAGAGATTGTGAAGATGTTTCTAAATGGGAGAGGAGTATCTCGAACTAGGGGACATAGTTACAGAACATGGGGACACTTGTATAAAACTGAGAGGATAAGGAATTCCTTCTCTCAGAGAGTAGTGCATGTCTGAAATTCTCTACTGTGGAGAATTGTGGAAGCCAGATTACTGAAAGAGGAGGTAGATGGATTTGTGAAATATCAAGGAAGTGAGCACTCTGACGAGCTGGCACAAAAGAGCACTTGAAGTCTGGAGCACATCAGCCATGATCTTGTAGAACAATGAGGCAGCTTGAGAGGTTGAACAGTCTACTCCTACTTCTTATATGTACGTTCCTGATTTACAGCATCCGCAGTTCTTTTGGTTTTTACTTATATATAGTCTGAATCATAGAATCATACAGTGCTGAGGAGGCCCTTCAGCCCATCGAGCCTGCACCAACACGTAAGAAACACTTGATCTTCAGCCTAACCCCATTTACCAGCACTTGGCCCGTAGCCTTGAATGTTATGACATGCCAAGTACACAGTTTGCTCTCCCATTAATGAGACAGAGAGAGAGAGACAGCTCTTGGTGAGTTTAACCTGAGTGTCACCATGCCTTCGGAAAGGACCAAGGTTGAGAATTCAAGTCCTTCATTATGACCTTAGCTGGTACAAGAATTAAACCTGTATTGTTGACATCCCTCTGTATTACAAACAACTAACCAACAGAATGATTACTGATAGTAAAATTAAGTGGTACTACTGTTCTCTTGCTTTTTCTTTCCTGCCAAATTTATTTAATTTCCTTATCTTTTATGGAATCAGCCGGGATATGGTTCATGGGCAGCTTGATGGACAATATCTAACTGGCATTTCTTCAAATGTGCATCCAGTTGAGAAATCTCTAGGCAATTCTACTGTTGGGAATATCATAGCTGAATCTAATACTGTCTGCTTGCTCTCTAAAATAGGAAAACCCCTCCAGCACTGGATCCTGACTAGCCATAGGAATCCTTCCTGATCCACTTTTGTTCAGGAACCAGGAAACTGGAGTCTCCTGGTCCAAATGGCTCAGCTGGCTTGTGCTTTAACCCTGGAAATGATGAGTGGATCTGTGCTGTCTCTTTATTGGTGTTTTATTCAAATAAGCACAAGAGAGTAAGAGTGAAAAGGAGGAAGTACAGATTTGTCCTGAAGAGTTCTTTCCATCTAGTTCTCCATTTTCACACATTCAGCATGCTCAGTAACACATCTCTGCCTATAGCCAGGAAAGCAGGACGATTTAAACCACTGACCCCCTCATAAATGCCATCAATGTTGCTCTGTAATGCAACTGTGTTCAGCTGTATCCTGTGCTAAGATGGAACTTCCTGGAAGAAAACTGACAGCGGTCATCCAAGCTGAGATTGATAAAGAATATATGAGACTCAATCTGTCAAATCTTATCAACTCTTGAGTTACTTTTTAATATTTGTAAAATGTTTTTTAGTCAACAAAGTTGACTTACACCCATTTAGTCTCTACTAAGGCAGCCCACTGTAAGGCTTATGCTTAATAGATGAAACACTTCAGATTACATTGGTGGCCTAGCGACCAGTACACAAATGCTGTTTTCAATAAACGATGTTAAATTAATGGTAATTTATCCATTTTCATCATTCATGTTGTGATTCCCTTGTGCAAGTACATGTTGCCTGCAGGGTCTAAAAAGAAAACAAGGGCAAGTCTAGAATATAATAATAACCTGACGGTGACCCTTTTTATTACAGCTGTCCCATCAAATCAAAACAAAGGATTCTGTTGTCAAAACAAACTAGATCGGTACAAGAACTGAAATGTGAACCTGGGATCATCCAGCAATGGCCACTTTACAGAAAAGAACTAGCAAGGTTCAGAGTCAGACCCGTTCAAAGGAAATATTTCCAGTTGATTCGTTACTTAATTTGCTATGCACAATGCGTTACTCTCAGGACAAACGCTAAAACATATTTGCTGCTTTTTCTTTGATCCAGCGTTTTTCTTAGCTTCAATAACATTGATTTTTTTCTTGTTCCATATTTTCCACATAGAACAATATCTATCCCCACCGGAGCTGAGGTTAATGCAGGAAATGTGGCCAATCCCTGAGATACCTGTCATCATGCCCATCGATATTCCACTTCTGAAATAGATTAACAGCCATTTAAGTAATTTAAATAACAGCTGCAGAATCCAGTTCTGCTGAAAACCTGGCACAGCAGGGCTGATGTAAAGTAAAAAGCAAAATATTGCGAGACGCTGAGATCCTGAAACAAAAACAGAAAATGCTGGAACACACAGCAGGTCAGGAAGCTTCTTTCAAGAGAACAAGGAGAATTTATTCTTTGGGATGTTTACTCAGTTTTGTTTTTTTATTCTGACTGTAAGAAGAGCCTGTGTTATTAACAGAGAGCCTTCTGAATTAGTGATGAAGAATGATGCTGACCTTGTTGCATTCAACATATTGCCCTCAGATTCTGGCAACATCAGCCACTAGATCCCATAATGTCGATCCCCCTGAACAGTCTTAAATTGGAAACCACAAAGCTAGCATTCATTGATAAAGCACATTTAAGAGGACAGATATACACTAGCAGCCCACATATGAGAAGCTGCTTGTTGAAGTAAGCATGTTTTTGAGTCATGCAGTGAGACGCAGTTGGTGTAACAGGTTAAGTTAATATACTAAATATCTGCGTAGACTGTGGCACATAGGATGGTTACAGCAGACCATTCAGCCCACGTTGTTATGCTGGCTTTCTGATGGAGCAATCAATCTTACACCACTCCCTTGTATTTTTGCTGCAGTCTTGAAAAACTTCCATTAGCTGGCAGTGAACTGATATCCAAATTGCAGAAAGGGAACTTGGGGAAAGAAAATATTTGACTATAAAAGGGATGAAAGAAAGGCAGTAAGGGACAAGTTATTAAAAAAAAATCAAAGAACAGTTTAGATATGTTTATGCTCTGGGATAGGAGAAATTGATTGACGTTGTATCAACAATTACTGCTATTACAGCTTTGATCAGAGGCGTGTGCTGGTGAATATGCCCCAATTCTCCGTGAGCAATACCAAAAAATTATAAATGCCTTAGTTAATCACCAAAACAGTCAATTGTGTTTTATTACGTTTATTTCAAACAAGAGACTTTCACTAGGTTTCTTCAATAAACTCAAAAATAACTCATTTCTTAGAAATAAACATATTCTTTAGACAAGTGGCAAAACTGGTTATCAACTAAATTACTATTTGGAAGTAAACCATATCACCTTAATTTCAAACAAACATTCATTAACAGGCATGACAGGCCAAGACAGTTCTGCAGAGATTTGATGGATTTGCAAAAGAATAGGCAACAGAAGGAACTGCATCCCTCTATGTCAAGGGGAGTGATTCAGAAAACAGAAAGGGTTGACTTCTCAGTTTTTTCAATTCCCTGTCAATGAGACCAATTTGCTGACAATCACAAAATAATGAAAGATCTTTAGACCAGAAGTAAGATTTTGATGGGAAACAGACAAGAGTCCTGGTATTTGAAACTTTTTCAGGGTTTCAAACTGCGTCTCTGAGGCAGAGTTTGTAATTGGTTTTTCTTTGAGGTTTGGCACTTGCTGACTGAGAAGAAGCTGCTTTCTGCTGCAATCTTCTTCAAGAATTTACATCCCATGTCTGTGAAACAGACAGCAATGTGATCCCAGAGGTTGTTATAAAGACCACATCTTTTAATGTTTCTTTACTTTGGAAATGTGCACCAAAATGGGAAAAAGATTGCTTTAAATCAAGGACTAAGGAAGGAGTTACTGCACTTTAAAAAAAACAAATACATAGCAAGCTTATGGAAAGACATAAAAAAAAATTTGGTTTGTTTCACAACATTCCTGGGCTCCCAGCAGCCAAAAGAAAATATCTTTTTGATGAAGCACAATTTGTTATTTTTATTGGATATTGATACTATTACTTAGCTATTTACAAATCCTAAACCTGGTTGTTGACTCACATGGCAGATAGTGTGATTTGGAAAATTTCCTGCCTTGCTGAATGTGCCTTGGGAAAATCCCCCTTAATTGGTGGTATCTTCTTTCTGGAGGATTTGTGCAGGATAGAGTTTGGCCTGTAACTCCTGGACACATTTCAGAGGCAGCTACAAGGGCACCCAACCACTAGTGTGAGCTAGTTAAATTACCCACATTGGTTCTCCAAGACTTTGTCCTTATTATTTGCTCTCATTTAGATCCTCTAGTCCTTATCACTGCCACCCACTCACTACCCTCATCTACTCCCCATACAATATCCATGCCAACTCATGCCCCCCACCAACCACCATTGTCCTTATAGCCAAGAATGACAACTTAATTTTAATTCAGATCCTCTGCCCTTATGCCCTCTAGGCCAAGCCACCCTGTAACTATCATGGACGAAACTTAGGAGTCATGTTTAGATTAAATTAAATAAAGCTTTAAATATCTATTGTAGTCCACATGATATAAATGAAACACTCTCATTCATGACAGCCCATTCAAAACTATTAGATTACCTCAAGTACATACACCCTAATAAGACAGACTTTTGTTCATAATGCAAAATCAAATATAGCAAACCCCTTAATAAACTCCTTTGAGTTGTCAATAAATCTGTGAATTTAGAATCTCCTGCTGGAATAATTATAGAGCCAGAAGTCACGCACCACCAGGTTATAATCCAACAGGTTTATTTGAAATCACAAGCACTGCTCCTTTGTCACCTGACAAAGGGGCTATGCTCCGAAAACTTGTGATTTCAAATAAACCTGTTGGACTATAACCTGGTGATGTGTAACTTCTGACTTTGTCCACCCCAGTCCAATACCAGAACCTCCACGTCAAGAATAATTATAGATTCTGGAAAGCAGTGAAGCATTAATAATGACACTTTGATAGCCCTTATGTAATATCAACAAATAGCCAATGTGAGCAGATTTTTTTTAACTTTCCAACTGACACTGACAACATTTCTTTTAACTTTCAATAAGCTGCTGAATTAAATGACCTTGAAGTTAGATTTTTTTAAAAATATGTTACTGACATGGATGAGCTCTTTTTGAAAAAAAACATAAAGGGCTGGGTTTAAGAAACTTCACATCTTGACATTTCTACAGACCCTCTCCACCTTCCAAGAGCATTTACACCAACTGCAAAAATTTGTAACTCCCACACCATGGTTAAGCCTCTTGCTATTGTGAAAGTAGGGTCTGTTTGAACTCAGCACTGTGTTTAAAGCTTCCTGCTGAGTTTGGTTTCCCTCACGTGTGAAACATGTGCTACCTACCTGTGAAAATGCAATCTGACAGTATTGGAATTGGGATGTCCAGATCCATATTCATTTCACCTTTTTGGAAGGTCCTTTGAGTCTCAACAACTGTGTAAAAATATGAGCCTTTGAATTTTAACTGCTTCCATTGAATAGTGCACTTGCCCATAACAACAAACAGCAACTTGCATTTATATAGTGCCTTTATTCTCATAAAACATTCTAAGCACGTCATAGGAGCAATAGCAAATAATATTGGACCCTAAATCGTACAAAGAAGTATTTGTACAAATTGTTTCAGCTGGGTCAAAGTAGTAGGTTTTGAGGAAAGTTTTGAAGAATGAGAGAGGGTGTAAATATTTAGGGAGGGAATCCCAGAGCTTATGACTCAACAACAGAAGGCAATGGTGGGGCATATTAAATCAGGGTTACACAAGAGTTTAGAGTGGAGAGGTTGAGGAATGTTGTCCACATCTAATGTCCTGCATTAGATCACTGACTTATAGATTATTATTATAACTTATTTTATGCTTCTTCTACATTAGGGATAGATGACCTTTAACCTTACATTATAAATAGGTTTGGCCAGTGCAGTCGTAATGAGCTGAATAGCCTTGTTCTGTTCTGTAACATCTATGAGTCTATGAGATAACCTCAGAACTAAGAAGGTAAACAACATTTTTAAACTTCATAGAACTTGATAAGATCTTAAAGAGCAACCAAAGACTCAAGCTTTAAAAATTTGTTTGAAGATGCTGAAATACGCAAACAATGAATGCTTCCAAAAAAATTCCCTCTGAACTGGTGGATCAGGAGGTTGCCTATCTCCTCAGCATTATTCCTATCAGTGAAACATCAAGCAAAATATTGCTAGATGTCTATCAAGTTCTAATGAGCTTTCTTGGATCCATCCAGATGTGATCCACAATCTCTCCATCTTTAATCTTCTTACTCATTTTAATATTAATTTATTTGTTCTCATGATATTATTTATTTTTATTCATTACAGAATGTTTCATTGTAACTTACAAACCCAGTGGGTTGGCTGTGTGTCAACATTAATTTGTAATAGCTCAGTTATTTAATTTTGAAGTTCAATCAGTGATGTCAAGTACACAGTTGTCAAATCCGCTGACAACAATCTAACTTAACAAGTACCTTTCACTTATGTTGCTAAGTTTCTGATATAATACACCATTTCATTAACTTGCCATTCACCTTTCTGGTCACTGTGTTGCAATTCATACATGATTATTTTAAATAAGCCAACACTAAAACTATACATTTTTGATCACTTTCCTCAACAACATGATTCACACTTTCTGTAGTTTGCTGCTTTGTTCTTGTCCAATCATCAGAGAAGCAAATAGTCACTTTAATTGTCCAATGCCATTTGAAAACATGGATTGAATTTAGTGCAATGTAAAGACACACCTAGTAATGTTTCATGCCATCAAAGCAGGGTCACCTACTTTGGTGGACTTATAACAGGAAGATCCATTGTATGAGCTCCCACCTTCAATCATCCTGCCCTCACTCTCTCACCATGGTCACTCAACACAGACTCTCAGCAAACCATCTGCTCACACCACTTGGAAAGTGAACAGATTGGAGAATTCTTGACTGTTGTCGAACTGACCATTTTCCTATCTCCAGCACTTTTTAATTGAGATGTAATAAATTCCAATCGTTCTACAAAAAAGAATCTGAACTATTTTTGGCAATGATTGTCTTTTTCCTGACTGGCTTGCAGCAGTGAGATCAATCTTTAACTCCTGGAGGCTTCAGGACAAACCTGGAGGGTTCGTAACCCTGCAGCAAACAGCAAGCTAACTTTCCAATGTGTTAGCATTAGCCTGACATGTGAATAATAAAAAAAATGATGCAGCCTGTGGTGATTAATTTGTTCCCACAAATAGTACACTGATACCTAGCACAGTGTCGCCGTGATGAAGCAACACATGTGCCTCAGCATCAGATTACAACACATGAAGGGCAAGCTGTGCAAGCATCTGTCCAGTGGAGAACTTACTAAACTCTTCACCCTACAACATTAGCTTTCATGTCCACGACTCTGCACACAAGTATAGTTAACTCTAAATATGTTGACTCAGAACAAAATTGCTCCTTATAATGTCATAACGTAAAACAATAAAGCCTATCTTTCTGATATTGAAACTTTACGTATTGTTTAAAATTGGCAATATGTTTCTATATCACTGTTCCTCCTTTATTTTGAGTTAGAAACAATTAAATGAATAATATCCATAACACTGTAGAGTGTCATTAAAAATACATTGGAATTAATTGTCTTTGTTTTATTCTCTTTGACATAATCCATGTCCTAATGGCCGTTAAACTTAATAATAATGCATTGCACAATATTTCTTAGGAACATTTGCAGTAATGCCATCAACATTTTATTCAGTACACTCCATCTCTGTAAGCTACTAATATAAGGTCAACTGAAATCCGCTTAAATTGATGATGGACTGGATGAGCAATCCTCGCACCCTTGATATAATCCTAATATTGATTTCTTCACATAATCAACAACATCAACTTGCATTTATATAGCACCTTTCATACATAAACTATCCCAAGGCAATTTACAGGAACATCATAAAATAATACCTGGAACAATGCCTTACATCTGGTAGGATGTGAATGCAGTGAAGAGAGAGCAGAAGAGATTTGCTAGATTGTTTCCAGGGTTGAGAAACTTCAGTTAAGAGGATAGGCTGGAGAAGTTGGGACTGCTTTCCTTGGAAAGGAGAAGGTTAAGAGGAGGTTCAATAAAAGCTTCTCATAATTATGAGGGGTCTGGACAGAGTGGATAGAGAGAAACCTTTTCTGCTAGATCAAGATCAAGAGGACACAGATTTAAAGTAATTTGCAAGAGAAGTAAAGGTGATGTGAGGAAAAATATTTTTATATAGCAAGGAGTTAGAGTATGGAAGTGTGGTGGAAGAGATCCATCTGTGGTATTCGAAAAAGCCTTAGGTGATTCTTTAAATAGAAACAACGTGCTTTGGGAGAAAAGGCAGGAGAATGACACTAAGTAATAATACTCATTTGGAGAGTTAGTGCAGACACAGTGGGCCGAATAGCCTCCATCTGCACTGTGACAATTTAATGTTCCTAAAATGAGAAAGCTAATCAACTGGGAGCCAATGCAGGTCAGTGAAGACAGGGCAATGAGTGAAAGGGATTCAGTGTGAGTTTAAATACAGGCAGCAGGGTCTTGAAAGAGCTTATGTTTATGGATGGTGCAAGATAGGAGGCTAGTCAGGCCAAATGTTGAATATTTGAGTCTAGGAGAGGAGGATTAAATACTGTCGATGGTGAGCACTGAAAACAATGGACTTGGACGTCCCAAAATTTAAACGTGGGAAATTTCACCTTATCCAATGCTGGGTGTTATACAAGCAATGTGACACATTGGACGGAATGGAGGGATTGAGAGAGTTGCTGGCTCTGGGAAGCATATATGTGGGAAACGAAGTCATGCTTTTGGATGATGCCATCAAGGCACTGTATCTGGGTGAGAAACAGAAGGCCAAGGGAAGAGAAGCCTTTGTAAGTGGCTGGGCATCAGGATAGATAAAACTGACAAACAGTGTCACCAGCTGGATGGTGGTGCAGTGACATTAGAGGAGGGTGCTGTGGTTAACAATGTCAAAGATTGCTGACAGGTTGAGAAAGTTGAGATCAGTAGGTGGTCAGGGATGTATGGCGTGTGGAATCCTGCTTGGGATTTGGGCAGGAAGAAGAGGCTCTTACATTACTGGCCCTCTTTGGAAATCAGGCACTCCCCCAATGTTTGGGATTCCTAGCCCTCTCACCAGGAGCAGGAATTCTGTCCCTGGTGCCACTCTGAGCCCAAGCCCTACACCCCCTCCCCTGGCTCTCCCATAGTCCCAGGCCTGAGTGCAATGGGCCATGAGAAACCCAGCCCCCAGTTACTGGGCCCTGATTTACTACTCCTTCAGGCACTGCTTCCACTACTCCTGCCCTTCAATTTACAACTTCTAGCCCTTTGGCCCCAATTCAACTCCCCCATTTCGGCTTCCTCTCCTCTCTGCATGACCCCAGATACCCCTGTGTCCCAGGTCTGCAGCACTTTCACTCTGGGTAAGAACTCAGCTTTGGCAACTTATAGAGCTGCAAATTAATAATATGATTAACCAGCAACTTCCTGAAGTAGAGCATCCAGCTGAGTGCAACACAAGTGTTCAATGACTGTAGGGAATCCCTGATGGGCAGAGATTCATTATCCATCGACTTCTCCAGTGGCAGTGTGGGAAATCCCATCTTGGGAAAAATTCTCCCTCCGGAGTTGTAAGGAAGTTTGGTGAAGTGTTCGCAACAATCCTTAGCCAGAAGTGTTGAGTGGATGTCCCATTTTGACCTCCGGCACAGTCTTCATCAAATTCAGTTTACTCCGTGAGATATCAAGAAATAGTTGGAATCACTGGATACTGCAAAGGGTGTGGGCACAATATTCCGGTGATAGTACTGAAGACATGTGTTCCAGAATTTGCCATACCCCAGCCAAGCTGTTCCACTACAGCTACTAAACTGGAATCTACCCAACAATATAGAAAATTACCCAGGTATAGAACATAGAACATAGAACATAGAACAGTACAGCACAGTACAGGCCCTTCGGCCCACGACGTTGTGCTGAACTTTTACCCGAAGCCTAAAGTCCATCTAACCTCCACCGCTACCTTATACTATCATCCATATGCCTATCTAATAGCCGCTTAAATGCCCCTAATAAGGCCGACTCCACTACCCTCTCCGGCAATGCATTCCATGCCCCTACCACTCTCTGAGTAAAGAACCTACCTCTGATGTCTCCCCGATATCTACCTCCTTTCACTTTAAAACTATGTCTCTTTGTAAAAGCTACCTCCACCCTAGGAAAAAGTCTCTGGCTGTCTACTCTATCCAAACCTCTGATCATTTTGTACACCTCTATCAAGTCACCTCTCATCCTTCGTCGTTCTAAAGAGAAAAGCCCTAGCTCTCTCAACCTTTCCTCGTAAGACCTTCCCTCCATTCCAGGCAACATCCTGGTAAATCTCCTCTGCACCTTTTCTAACGCTTCCACATCTTTCCTGTAATGAGGTGACCAGAACTGGACACAATACTCCTGATGTGGCCGAACCAGGCTTTTGTATAGCTGGAGCATAACTTCACGGCTCTTGAACTCAATCCCCCTATTAATGAAAGCTAACACCCCATACGCCTTCTTAACAACTCTATCCACCTGGGTGGCAGCTCTCAGGGAACTGTGAACATGAACCCCAAGATCCCTCTGCTCTTCCACACTGCCAAGAATCTTTCCATTAACCCTATATTCTGCTTTCAAGTTTGTCCTTCCAAAATGAATCACCTCACACTTTTATGTCTCATGTACAAAAAGCAGGACAAATCTAACCCAGCCAATTAATGACCCATCAGTCTGCTTTCAATAATCAGTAAAGTGATGGAAAGTGTCATCAACAGTGCTATCAAGCAGCATTTTCTTAACAATAAAGCGCTCAGTGACGCCCAGTTTGGGTTCTGCTGGGGCCACTCAGCTCCTGACCTCATTACAGCCTTGGATAAAAGAGCTGAACTTCAGAGGTGAGGTGAGAGTGACAGCCAATGACATCAAGACCAAATCTGACTGAGTGTGGCACCAAGAAGCCCTAGAAAAACTGGAATCAATGGATATCAGGACATAGTCCCTGCTGGTTGGAGTCATACCTGGCACATAAGAAGATGGTGGCACTTGTTGGAGGTTAGTCACCTCAGCTCTAGGATATCTCTGCAGGAGTTCCTCAGGATAGTGTACTAGACCCAACCATCTTCAGCTGCTTTAGAAATGACCTCCCCTTCATCATAAGGTCAGAAGGACTTTTGCTCAGAAGTGTGCTTAAGAATGTATCAAGGGAATTAGAAGTGGGTTATATCCGTAATGAAGCCTTTCCTGCCGAGCATTTCAATGGGTTTATAGTACACGAATGAACACTCCTTTTGTAATAACCATGGCTGAAAATAAATCTTTAATACCTTCTACTTCACTGTGATGTTACTTTGAATTCAAAAAGCATAAAAGTCTAGCTGAAGATACAATTTATGGCTGTAACCTTTCATTAATTGCAAGTTCTGGGAAACACAATCTGTCTGAATTAACATCAGACTTAAATAGTATAGACGTTGGAAGAGTTTTCCTAGCTTGGTGTTGAATGGTGGTAGATACATCATTCTTTTAGCTCGGTACAGTAGATTTTTCTTGTTAAATCTGCAGTTTGCTGTTGTGAGAACTAATCAATGGGACATTAGCCAGAACACAATGTTCATACAAGCATTATCTTGTAGCACCAAGAGCAGAATGTGTTCTGTGAAGGCAGAATTAATTATTCTGTAAATGTTCATGGATGGCCAGTTTCCTATTGAGCTATAAACTCTCATTGAACCATCAACAGATTTAGTTTGAAGGATGTTGCCAGTCTCTAATGGCCACCAACAAGTCTCCTTGCTTATAAACAGTCTTTCCTTTCTGGATGAATCTTTACAGCCAGTCTGAAGTTTTGAGCATTTTAACTGACTAAGCTTTTGCAGTGAATTTATCCAATTTCTGTGAAATTTTTTTCACTCCCAAAAATGTAGTTTTCCTGATTTTGTTTAAATTCATCGATTAAAGCAGATTAAAGTAGCTTTACTACTGAAATCTTTCTTTATTTTGCTGCCTTAGATTAATGAAATTGTTGACTAAGGGAGATTATAATTATGTTTGGAATTTCCAGTGCAAGAGTTCTTGGGCTATAGATTTGCCTATTACTTGGAATTCACACTTTTCAGTCTGCCTTCCTTGGGTCTGTTTTGGGTAGGCCGCAACTAAGTTTGTTATGGCCACCATATTACCACCACTGTAGCCCACGAATAAGTGTCTGGCTGGGTTTTGGCTCCACTGTGTTCAACCTATCTCTGATAGCACATGGAGCAGCCAATCTACCGTTCTAAACAATAGTCTGTCCAAATTAAAGTGAAATCGCATTTTATTATGATGCCAGAATTTGTAAAATGGTGAACAGAATGTCAGGCCAGAGAGAGGGTTCCAAGGTGTCTTATGGGCATTGGGAGAATTAATGGTGGGGGCTTCAGGAGAGACAGATTCTGCAGACAGCTGGTGTCTGGGGGTTGGAGTTGGGATGGCAGGGGATTTGAGGAGGGGGTGGTCATCCTCAGAAGGGAATGTTGACAGGGAGGTCAATTCTTGCAACCTGGCCCCAAGGACCGATAGATGTTTAATGACCACATGTGGGCATTACAATTGGAATTTGAGCTGCCTTAATTGTTACATGTACCCAGATGAGTACAGTGAAAAGTTTACAAGTTGCCAACTTAGGTACAAAGGTATCTAGGATATGGGAATGGCTTCTGTATTTATTACATGATAAAAGGCTTTTTTCACTCAAATGCAACAATATCATTGCTTTACGCTAATGCGCATCACCACTTAAAAAAAGTTATGGTCTGTGGTTTCATGTGCAGCAAAAATGTAGTTATTAATTCTCCTTACCTGGTCAACCTTCTTTGTGAATCAATCTATTCCTTGTGACAACGCTGTCATGATGGTGTGAGGTAAAAAATTTTAATCTGTTGATTCTGCAACTAAATCAGGAGGATATGTTACTTGAAACATGCAGTCAAGCTCCCGTGACATGCTGCCCTCATCCTGTGATCACAGACAGCATGCTTGGAAGGCCATTCACGCACCACACACTGTCTGCAACAAGTCAACGATTCTCCTTTTCACTGAAAGCTGCAGGAGTTTGCCATACGTATCCATGCTCCTTGCTCCCTGCATGTCCTGCTCCCAAATATTGTTCAGTATGCATGGTGCCTATTATGGTGAAGCACTTTGCAGTTTCCTGTTGGACAATGACTGCACACAATCTGCTGATTCTTAAATGAACTGATATGGACTTGTTCTCTAATGAATGAGACAACTTTCATTTTACAGTTAACATGAAAGAAACAGAAATATCACAGTGTTTCTGTGTTCTTGGTTAGGCAATTGTATTATTGGAATTGGTTGTCTGGTAGTCCCTGTGAATGTTGCTTTGACAGTGGTAAGATGGACTTGAAATTTATGACTTCCACCATCTGATTTTTAATACCAAGGATCTTTCATGCATTAAAATGGCTTTTTAAAAAAGGGAAATCAGTGGATGGTCACCTGATTAAATTGAGCCAAACTTATAAAATCATCATAAAACAAGAATCAGTCTGAGCTGAAATTAGCATCATTTTTAAAAGGCATTGAAACTCAAATCTGTATCTCTTGATTGATTCACACAATTCTGGAAGTTTCATGCAGTTGGATGATAATCTCTTGTATATTATCCAGTTTGAAAAGCAATGAAGCCAACTATTGAATAGTAGTGCCTGGAAATAAAGCAAATTGGAGAAACATCTGTTCACTAAGACCTCAAGGATATCTGTAAGTTTCACCACTGCTGAGCATACAAGACGTCAATTAAACAACCCTGGTCTCAGGTTAAAACCTAACACCTGAAAAAAGATGTCTTTTAAATTGCCTCTTCTTGATTTTTCTTTTTGGACTAGTCACTTTTCCCTTTTAAAACATTATACCTGTTTGTGTATATGTGCATTTGATGTTAAGTTTCATTATTTCTCTCAGGGTTAGTAAGTAATAAAATTGGCACCCGAAGGTTGCAGGAACAGCAACTCATATTCCGCTTGGGAACCCTGCAGCCCAATGGTATCAATGTGGATTTCACAAGCTTCAAAATCTCCCCTCCCCCTACCGCATCCCAAAACCAGTCCAGCTCGTCCCCGCCTCGCTAACCTGTTCTTCCTCCCACCTATCCCCTCCTCCCACCTCAAGCCGCATCCCCATCTCCTAGCTACTAACCTCATCCCACCCCCTTGACCTGTCCGTCCTCCCTGGACTGACCTATCCCCTCCCCAACTCCCCACCTACACTCACCTTTACTGGCTCCATCCCCGCCTCTTCGACCTGTTTGTTTCCTCTCCACCTATCCTCTCCTCTATCCATCTTCTATCGGCCTCCCACTCTCTCCCTATTTATTTCAGAACCCCCTTCCCCTCCCCCTTTTCTGGTGAAGGGTCTAGGCCCGAAACGTCAGCCTTTCTGCTCCTATGATGCTGCTTGGCCTGCTGTGTTCATCCAGCCCTGCACCTTGTTGTCTCGGATTCTCCGGCATCTGCAGTTCCTACTATCTCTAATAAAATTATTTACTTTCACTCAAGAAAACCTGGTAATTGGATCTTTAATTTTGATTGGCATTACATCTTAATTGATGTTAGCCATTTATCACATGATGCATCATTTTCTAATATAAAATCAAAGTCAGCATAATTGATACCACTTCAACTAAAACACATTTTAAGTTCACTCTACAAAATGGAACAGGTAAACAATTTCCATTAACATCCAATGTCGGTACAGTTCTATTTCGCAAACATTCCAGGGACAAATGCACATCTTTTGCTACCATCAAACTTCAGCCAATGCCATATCCTGACAAATAACAATTTTTTTAACTCTTTTATGAAATGAAAGTAGAATTATTTCACCCTCATGTATAAAACTCCCATACATTAGATGGTGTTAGTTTGCTACAAGCTTCAATCACATGCACAATATTTTCTGGAGAAACACTTGAAACTCTCATAAAAGGTATTCATTTGACTTTCAAATTTCAGCACTCTGCTTTTGTATACCTTGTTTCATGGCAAAAACGACATGTTGCTCTCCTTGAATTATTTTTCTTTCCCACACTTGTCTGAGAGGCATTTGTCTTTTCATTTATGCCATTCCTCTTATTGTAATTAGTGTCCCATTCACTATTATGTTATTTATTTCTCCAGCTTCTCTGCGAGTCAGCAAACAATTGTTTATTGCCACCTATACATTTATGTGCAAGTTTGTTAACATCAGCTAAGACATCTGCCTTCCTTATTTTAGAAACCTTATTGTTTCCCAGGTGTTTCCTCAAGAGATAATGTTTTTAACTTCCTCCATTAACAAAGTATTGCTACGTTTCTCAAAATCTTGATTAAATTTCATTGCTGTACCATTGGTAGAGCAGCATTTCTTTTTCTCAAATAAATTCCACAGAAGTCTGATTCTGTCTCTGCTTTAGACTTCTAAACTTTTGCCCATAAGTTTAAGAAACTCATTCGTACACATTAAGCACATCAATCTTAACTATATCATAATCTGAAGACTGTTCATCAGAAAGAGTTGAATAAATCTCCAATGCTTTTCCTACCAAAACATTTTGTAAGAGAATTATCCAAAAGCTTTTTCTCTGACTTTGTAGCAGTTTTCTCAAATGATACAAATCACATTTCACCTTCTTTCTCACTGAATTTAGGCACAAAGTGAATGAATATTCCTCGTTAAATCAAAGCCAGGAGTAAAACCTGACCAATTATCAAATCTGCTTACCACTTGCTATTCAAAGATTCAAAATATTTTACGGTACAGTTTAATTTTCTAGATTCCCCGTCTCGTTACTATTCAAGCCTTTTCTTTTACTCTTTGAAACTTTCTATCTCTTTCCCTATTCATTTCCTCTCTTTCTCAGTTTTCTTTTTGGAATTCAAGTTAAAATTTTCACAATAAAAACCGAAAGAACTGCGGATGCTGTAAATCAGGAACAAAAACACAGTTGCTGGAAAAGCCTTGCAGGTCTGGCAGCATCTGTAAAGGAAAAACAAGTTAACATTTCAGGTCCGGTGACCCTTCCTCAGAACTGATGGTGGCTGGGAAAATGTCAGTTTATAGGCAGAAAATAGGGAGGTGGGTGGGGTAGGGAGTAAACGATAGGATAGAGCCCAGAGAGAGAGAAAGACAGTTGGACAGACAAAGGAGTTGATAACGATCAGGCTGGGAGGGTGAATAGTTGTTAATTGGGACTGTTAGTGACTAACAACAGGGGATGTGTAATGGCAGGCTATGTGGTAACAAAGCCTGGTGTGTGGGATAGGGGACTGGGACATGGGAGAGTTTAGGCCCTAAAATTATTGAACTAGATATCAAGTCTGGAGGGCTGTAGGGTCCCCAAGCGGAAAATGAGGTGTTGTTCCTCCAGCTTGCGTTGGGCTTCACTGGAACACTGCAGCAAGCCAGAGACAGAGATGTTGGCCAGGGAACACTGTTGTGCATTAAAGTAGCAGGCAACAGGTAGTTCAGGGTCTTTTTTGCGAGCAGAACGTAGATGTTCTGCGAAGCGGTTGCCAACTCTATGCTTCGTTTCCCCAATATAGAGGACACCACATTGTGAGCAGTGAATGCAGTAGACTAGATTCTGGGAAGTGCAGGTGAAGTGTTGCTTCACCTGGAAGGTATGTTTGGGCCCTTCAAATTAGGGGAGGGTGGAGGTAAATGGGCAGGTGTTGCACCTTTGCTGGTTACAGGGCAAGGTGCCGTAGGGCTGTGGAGGGGTGTTGGGGATGAAGGAAGTGTGGACCAGGGTGTTGCGGAGGGAACGGTCCCTGTGGAAGGTGGACAAGGGAGGGGAGGGGAATATGTGTCTGGTGGTGGAATCTTGCTGGAGGTGGCGGAAATGGAGTCTGATGATCTTCTGGATGTGGATGCTGGTGGGATGGTAGGTAAGGTGTGTGTGTGTGTAAAATTTTCACAATACACTTTCTTTCTTTTTTTCCTCTCTTTCAAGTTCAAGTTATTTCATTTTTCTATCCATTTCAAGTTGCTTCCCATTTGCAACTGAATCTTAACCAACTCAATCTGCACTTTATCTGGCTTTCCTTCTTTACCTCAACATTCAAATATTGAGCCAATATCTCAATATTTACGTCTTCCTAACACCTACTTAAAGTTTTACTTCTAACTTTTCTGCCACAGCTTTTAAATTAATTTGTATTAATGATTGCAGGGCACTGAAAGACAAACCTTCTGTTGCGAGTCAAGCTTCACCAATAGACAAGAGCCATTTTAACTTTTCAGTAAATAGGACAAAAGACATAATTGTAACAAGTGATTGAGATGTGCACTTTCGCCATAAATCTTTTAACAGTGTTTAACAATAAATCCTTCAGAATTATAATTAGAAAGTTACATATTTCTGGAAATTTCACTTAACTTTATATCATGACAGTTTTCTTTAGTCATTTTTCAGCGTATTAAATGTGAGGGCTCTCTGGTGCAGTGGTACCAATGAGTCAGGAGGCATAGGTTCATGTCTCATCTACTCCAGAGATTTGTAATAACATTTCTGGTCAGGTTGATTAATAAAAAAAAATTTAAAAACATGGAATTGATACAGGTGAAAAGAATTCTAAAGATTTGGAACCTCTGTATCCTGGGAGTTGTGAGGCCCACATCTAGTGCAAAGAGATAAGCTTTGATTATGTGTTATTACTATAAATGTGATTGCTTTGTGAGTTGGTGTTTGCTGTACAAACATAAATGACACACACAACCAACTTTTATAGCACAGACAATCTATATTTTCAAATTGAAATCTTTTCTAGCTGCTTCATAACTTATTAAAGTGAAATATTTCTCAGGTCTGGCCCTGAGGTTATGTTCTATTCGGGAATTACACCCAAGTGGTTGCAAGTGTCTTTCAGGTAATAGACTCAGAATGGGCTGTAGAAATTATGTCCTAGCTTTTTTTAATGCTGGTCATAGATCAAAGCATGGCCTCTGCATTAGCAATGTCTTTACTTAATTAAAACTGAAAGAGTTGCAGATGCTGGAAAGCAGAAACCAAAACAGAAATTGCTGGAAAAGCTCAGCAGGTCTGGCAGCATCTTTCTGAAGAAGGGTCACTGGGCCCAAAATGTCAACAATGATTTGTCTCCACAGATGATGCCAGATCTGCTGATCTTTTCCATCAATTTCTATTTCAATGTTTGTACTTGTTAGGAGTATTGTGATAGCAGAACCAAAAGTGGGATTTATTTGTGAATCACAGAACCCCCTGGAATGCTTGTCAACTGTGTGCTCGTGCATTGCGTGTTACTACACCATACGGGGTAAAGGATAAAAGGTACTGTCAATCAATACATTGTGATTGAAAATAATACAGACTGCATGAGAAATGGACAATTATCAAGGACCTGGGAATAGCTGACCTGTGAGCAGCTCAGAATTGAGATGGAAAGTTAAATCAAAACTAATTTATAGAATAAGTAGCATTAATTCCTTGATTCATTCATAATGAATTACATTTTGTACCTGTGATTGTTTTAGTAACAACCTTATAATAGTTTTGGTGTTGAATCTTTGTTATAAGAAATATCTCCAATTGTTTTTTGGAAGGTCATCTGCTGATGAGTTGTCGTTAAAAGGACTGAAGTGAGAAGAAGTAATTTTCCACTTAAAATCAGATCCACCTGGCAGAAGATGACTTCCATTTAATGCACTATTTGTTTAAAGTTATCAACTGGTGCTGCTGACACATTTTGTCAGTATATGGAGAAGTCATAGAGTCATACAGAAAGAGGCCATTTGGCCCATAAAATCTATGCTGGCTCTACGGAAAGAAATTCAATCAGTTCCATTCCTTCGCTCTATTTCCATAGTTCCAAAAATTTATTTCTCTTAAATTTGGTTCTTATTTCCCTTTGAAGTAATCTGCCAGCTCTGCTTTCATCAATGTTGTATGCAGCAAGTTCAAGTCCATTACCAGCTTCTGTATAAATAAGTACGGAGGAAGTAGTCCTATTGGTTACATTCAGAAAATAGCTCTAACTGAAATTACCTGACGAACTCCTGCCTTCTAGGACTGCTCAACCCAATCCAGCCTTGCATCTTCTACTCCAAAGGTAGGCAGAGGAGTAGGATCATGGGAAAATCAGGCTAATTTTTTTTGTTATTCACTCATGGAATGTGGACATCACTGTCTGGACTATCCCTGTTTGCTATTTAGAAGATGGGGGTGAGCTGCCTCCTCAATCCGCTGCAGTCCATTTGATGTAGCTAGACCCAAACTGCTGTTATGGAGGGAGTTCCAGGATTTTGACCCAATGACAATGAAGGAACAGCAATATCTTTCGAGTCAGGATGATGAGGGCCTTAGAGGGGAACTTACAGGGTGGTGGTTTTCCCACATATCTGCTGCTCTTGTCTTTCTAGATGGTAGTGGTTGTAGGCTTGTTTAAAGAGCCTTGGTAAGTTTCTGCAGTCTAGCTTGTAGATGGCACACACTGCTGCTACTGAGTGTTGGTGGTGGAGGGAGTGAATGTATGTGGATGCGATGCCAATTAAGTGGGTTGCTTTGTCCTGGATGGGATCAGGCTTCTTGAGTATTGTTGGAACTGCACCCATCCAGGCAAGTCAGGAGTATTCCATCACACTACTGACTTGTGCCTTGTGGATGGTGGGCAAGCTTTAAAGAGCCATGTGCTCAGTTACTCAGTGCAGGATTCCTCACCTCTGACCTGCTCTTGTAGCCACAATCTATGGCTAGTCCAGCTATCACTTTTTGCTGCCACTATAAAGACACAAACTCAAGACACAAAGCCACAGACCCTTGTAGCTTTAGCTCCAAGAACTTCCCATGTTGAATAAAAGTAATCAAATTAATCACACTCAGTTTGTATGAGTGAGTGAAAGAAAGTTATGGCTTTGTACATAAAACAAGTAATCAAACCTTTGCTCCAACACAATACAGAATTAGTCAGAAATCATCTTTCCTGTAGCGGAAAGGAGGGGTCACGTTCATTTTGTGGCAATGTGTGATCCAAACAGCATTTTAAACTACAACCTGTATAAATTGTTTAGATCCTGTTGCTACTGGACAGCAATATTACTGATTTGCAAGAAGATTTACCCAAAGAGGGGAAACCTAGTGCCCTTGACAGTACTTGACAACAGAATGATAAATTGTGAGTCAGCTTTGGAAGCTGACCTCTGAATGCAGCTCATCAAACTGACTCAACCAACAACATATAATGCCATTGGGGCTATGTTTTTGCTACTTTTTGCTCATTTGGTAGGACACGTTATGTTATTCATGTGACTTTGATGTGCAGAGATTCAGTGATGAGTTATAAATTATTAAGATAAGAACAAATACTGAAAGCAAAAACTAAAAGAGAATTGCTAGAATAATAAGTAGGCCACATCAATTAGTAAACAGAAAAGGCAGGCTAACTTTATGATCAGAGATCCCATGATCAAAACAACTGAAGGATCTGTCAACCCATTTCTTTTAGATGGACTGGAAGAATATGTTAAAAGTAAACTATCTTTCTTGTCCGTTTGTCATTTCTGAATGAGCTTACAATGTGGTTCCCTCACATAGTTAGGAAAAGGAGTATAGGGATAATTTTCATACTGATGTGAGTGGCCAATAATTGAAGTAATTGCCCATTAGTCCCTGCCTAATTCTTTTCTTGATTACAGTTAATGGAAAGGACAAATAGGTGTGGCCAATTTGGTATCATCCATTTTACACCATGGTTCAAAAGTTACTTTCTTATTTCAGAAATTGAGTCTAGTGTTTTTCTGCTTGACTTGCCTTATATCAGCCTCTTTCCAGAGCTCTCTACCCAAAACAGCAACACACAGCCTTTTGTTCCAGCCCTTTTTCAAGTGAAACGCCCACAGGCAATGTTCATTGTTGGTTGGTGAAGGATTGCATCGTCCGGAGCAGTAGACAAAATAGAAAAGTAATGTGTTGCTTCAAAGTAATATTGACAACTGCATTTTCTTTGTTTTGGTAAATTAAACCAATGGGTGTAATAAAACAAATGTTCACTGAAAATCTCAGTTAAGCAATTCAGTAGAACCCTTTGGGTGATGTAAGTAAGTGATGATACTTAATGTTTAGAGCAGTCTGCAGCGTTGAGTGTTGCCCACATATCCTGTCAATTCTACGAGCCTTGAGAAACATTTTATTAGCGTAGATATCAGGAAAAATCCTTTGTTTTGATCACCTTAATGATGCATTTCAATTATAATGAAATGCAATTTTAATCTCAAAATGAATATGAGGAACTTTGATTTATCTGGGGGCATCTAAGTAATTACTAGAACATTTCTTATACACACTTTGGATCCTTTATGCTTATTTCATCTTTTTGCCATATTTTCTACATGCAAGCTGTTATTTGCCACTGTATGACGTATGTGCAGAGAGACTGTCAAAAATTCATTAGGTTCATTATTTTCAGAAATGAAAACATAAAATGCTGGAAATATTAAGCCAATCAGCAGAATCTGTGGAGAAAGAGAAGCAGAATTACCATTTCAAATAAATGCACTTTTGTTATTGTTTTCAAATTTGTTTTAATAGAAGTTGAGTTTAAATTATTATAGCATCCAGTATTCTCCCTTGCACGTTTCTGCCTGAGTGGATCATGTATGGCATGGGGATGGGCTGGAGAATGAAAAGTTCCTTTAGTGAAACAGAGAGTAACTGCTTGTCTCTATCCTTTGGCTTTGTAAACAATCAACTCCTGTCTGCTATAACAAGGTGCAGAGCTGGATGAACACAGCAGGCCAAGCAGCATCAGAGGAGCAGGAAAACTGACGTTTCGGGCCTAGACCCTTCATCAGAAATGGGGGAGGGGAAGGGGGTTCTGAAATAAATAGGGAGAGAGGGGGAGGCGGATAGAAGATGGATAAAGGAGAAGATAGGTGGAGAGGAGACAGACAGGTCAAAGAGGCGGGGATGGAGCCAGTAAAGATGAGTGTAGGTGGGGAGGTAGGGAGGGGATAGGTCAGTCCAGGGAGGACGGACAGGTCAAGGGGGCAGGATGAGGTTAGTAGGTAGGAAATGCGGGTGCGGCTTGAGGTCGGAGGAGGGCATAGGTGGGTGGAAGGACAGGTTTGGGAGGCGGGGACAAGCTGGGCTGGTTTTGGGATGCGGTTGGGGGAGGGGAGATTTTGAAGCTTGTGAAGTCCACATTGATACCATTGGGTTGCAGGGTTCCCAAGCGGAATATGAGTTGCTGTTCCTGCAACCTTCGGGTGGCATCGTTGTGGCACTGCAGGAGGCCCAGGATGGACATGTCATCTGAGGAATGGGAGGGGGAGTTGAAATGGTTCGCAACTGGGAGGTGCAGTTGTTTAGTGCGAAACGAGCGTAGGTGTTCCGCAAAGCGGTCCCCAAGCCTCCGCTTGGTTTCCCCGATGTAGAGGAGCCCACAACGGAACAGCGGATACAGTATACCACATTAGCAGATGTGCAGGTGAACATCTGCTTGAACTCCTGTCTGCTTCTTTGAAAAAGTAATGTTCAGCTGGAGGAGGGCAGGCTATTAATTTTTGAACTTATTTGAGTGCTGAAAGGGATAAGACTTGAAGACCCCTTGGCTGAGAGGCTCAATACCCAATCTCTAATCCACCTGCCCATAGTGTCGCAGGGTATGTTTACATTGTAGCTCGTACAGTCAGAGTTTTGGAGCTGCACAATTTCTGTATTACCTTGTTATCCTCTTAGGTCTGATTGTGTATCTCAGGCCCAAGAGAGACTCTACACAAAGCACATGCAGTGTCTTTGGATTCACTTTCCTTGGATTGACTGTTCAGTTAACCCATACAATATCTCTTCTATAACACTAATAACATTTGTTCATCAAAGCTTTTTTCTCTGGGCCACCTTAAAGTTTTATTTCATATTGAATTTTCTGTCTGTACCACAATGTGTGCTGTCTTTCATCCTTCAGTAAAAGAGGCTGAATTTGTCAGATCCAGGACTACCTTTTCCCTATGAGACCATTGCTTTCGGTGGAACCGTGCTCACAATGTAATGTTATGTGTATATAGTCCCCAAAAATAACACTACCCCATTCCATTTTCATCTGGGCTTTAATTGCTTGTTTTCTCTAGTTTTCAACGTGCTTACTATTCTCAGTATGGAAACACCAATTTGTGACCCTGATCAAATTAAAAATTGGCTATTTTCCCTGGAGCATCGGAGGCTGAGGGGTGACCTTACAGAGGTTTATAAAAATATGATAGACATGGATAGGGTGAATTGTCAAGGTCTTTTTCCCAGGATAGGGGAATCCAAAACTAGAGGGTATAGGTTTAAGGTGAGAGGAGAAAGATTTAAAAGAGAGCTAAGGGACAACATTTTCACGCAGAGGGTGGTGCATATATGGAATGAGCTGCCAGAGGAAGTGGTGTAGGCTGGCACAACTGCAACATTTAAAAGACATCTGGATGGGTACATGAACAGGAAGAATTTAGAGGGATATGGGCCACATGCTGGCAAATAGGACTAGATTAATTTACAATATCTGGTCGGCTTGGACAAATTGGACCGAAGGGTCTGTTTCCACGCTGTACATCTCTACGACTCTACAACTTTATACTCAGCTACCTTATATGATGTCTGAACAGGGCCTTCTGTTAGAAGCTTGTTCAGGAACCCTAGAATCCAGCAGTGAAGAAGATCATTGAATCTAATAAAAAAAAGGGAGCCTGACTTTGATAGTCTGTCATATTCTAGCTCTTAGATGTCCAGCACCACAGACAGTCATTTTGACAGCTCCCGTGAAAGGATACAGTTGTCAGGTAAGTGAGGGAGTGAAGGTGCCAGCTGGGTCAGGGGACATTGGACAGGGTGCCCATTCCAGAATGGTGTCTGGTCAGGTCTTGTCAAGTGGGTGTTGGGTCGGGGGAGAGGATGCAATTGGTGAAGGTGGGAGGGGTATGTTTATGTGGTGAGCCAGAGGGTTCCATTTAGTAGTTACCCAGGAGTTGGATGAGGTTATCAATCCTTCAGCTTTTCCTTGGGAACCAATGATCTTAGCTGAGCCAGAACTCTCCAATTTCAAGAGACTTGGAGGGGACTTGCCCATCGGAAGTTTCAATTTTCCAAGCAATTCCCATGAAATCATCTGCACTGGGGATTCCATGTTGTCCACATAGGAAACTCCATTGACAATCTGACCACTGGGGTACTTTATTATCACTTTGACTACGCCCTCTTCTGGCAAAGTGAGGTTGATGGCAACCTGCTCGAGGCTGGGAATGTCCACCTTTCCTTCTCCATGAAGAGATATACAGCCAGGGTGACAGGACGCTCCCCTCAATGAAATCTAGGAGGCAGTGAGGAGTTTGGTGAGGTAAGGAAGTGTTTGAACAATGGGGACTGTCAGGTACAATCAGGAGAGAGGAGTTTAGGAGAAGGAAGTCAGGCAAAGGGACAATTAATGATTACAGTGGGGCAGAGTGAGGGAAATAACTTATCATTGGGTCTGCTGCAATACAAGAGGAACATTTATGCTTCTACTAGTTTTCTTTTCTCTGAAGTTAAAAATACCTGCAGGTTAGGGTGGGTGTTGGCCTCAGTATTGTGCATGCACCAGGCCTGAACTGAGGTCCATTCAGGATAGCTCTCAGTTTCGGGAAGGAGGCAGATGCAAAGGGATTGATGCCTGTTTCAGGCCTAGGCCCTGGGTGCCCCAGAGGGAGCAGGCAGTGCGCTTCCAACTCGGAAAGTCCGTGTGACCTGCTGGATGCTTAGGCCCTGTTTCATGCCAGTTAAACAGGCAAAGGGTCAACAACATTACAAGACCATGCAACATTGTGTCACTCCACATTTACTGTTTTACACCTGAAGTATACTTAACAACATTATTTGAGACAAAGCTCTTGGTGTAAATGCTCATGAATCTGCAATGATCTATTGATAATCACAACAGGCTCAATTGTGGAAGGTAGTGAAAAGTAATGAAAATAAGACTAAGCCCAATAAGACACTAATCTTGTTTTTAAAAATAAGCAACATGTTCTGATCAGAAATGTATAAAATTAGTATCTGTTTCTAAAATACAAACTGAATTTAAACTTTTAAAAAGTTGTACTTCCTGTAAACATATGGCATTTCTGCCTGACCATGATATCCAGACAAGGCCTTGCTGTTAGCAATAGTTTCAGGTTCTGTTCATCTGCCACCTCGTGGTTATATTAAGAGACATCTGGGTACAGTTATCGAGGCATTGAGTCATAGAGCTGTACAGCATGGAAACAGACCCTTCGGTCCAACTCATCCATGCTGACCAGATTAATCTAGTCCCATTTGCCAGCATTTGGCCCGTATCCCTCTAAACCCTTCCTATTCATGTACCTATTAATGCCTTTTAAATGTTGTAATTGTCTCAGTCTCCACCACTTCCCTCTGGCAGCTCATTCCATACACACACCACCCTCTGCATGAAAAAATTGCCCCTTAGGTCCTTTTTTAAGTCTTTCTCCTCTCACCTTAAACCTATACCCTCTAGCTTTGGACTCCCCTACCCTGTGGTAAAGACTTTGGCTATTCACCCTATCCATGCCCCCCTCATGATTTTATAAACCACTATAAAGGTCACCCTTCAGCCTCCGATGCTCCAGGGAAAATAGCCCCAGCCTATTCAGCCTCTGCCTATAGTGTGGGCTATTTTGTGTCTTTTATAGTGTAAAAGGGCCAGAAACATCTGTTTTCTCTGCTTGTGTGCTTGAGGCTGGGGTTGGGAAGGACACTTAAATTGGTGGGGTGTTGTTGAACCTGAAGACTGCCACTTTGTCTCCTCCACCTGAATTAAATTCTGGGGAGCAGGGTCCATGGTTGTCCTTTCCACCCTGCTTCCAACTGAAGTCCTTAAGTGGCCAGTTAAGGAGCACTGAGGAGCTTGGTGTCCCTTCTGAGATTAAACCAGTTGTAAGTGCCTGTCGCCACCTGGTATGCATGGCAGGTGAAACTGTGCAGGCAATGTGTCACCTCCTAGAAGTGAGGGGATATCTCAATCAATAGCAATGAGTATTTGTTGAAGAGTCTGGACATGAGAAAGTGGTGGAGGAGGGAACAACAAAAGCTGATATCGCTCTTATAAACCACACGCATCCTGACTGGAGGGTGAGAGCCTCGACTGAATGCTGCTGTCTCCAATTACACTACTGGAGGGTCAAAGTTGTGGCTCAATTGTATACATTGATTTATGAAATTATAGAAATACTTGATAGAACACTAACAATAATGGTCCATGGTTTTTTGTGAGGTCTGAAGGACTTGGAGCCCACAGTGTGAAATAGTAAATTTACATGTTTTTATTTAACCTATATTTGCTAATCAACCTATTCAGGGGTGTCATTACACTGGAGCAAGTGGGAGTTGAACCTCCAGGTCCAGGGCTAGGAACATTACTACTCTACCACAAGAGCTGCTTTTGGCTTTATTACAAAGAGGCCGCTTGTAAATGTAGATGTAGGGTTACTTGCAGGTGCACCAACAGAGCTGGCCTGAGCAATAGAAGCATCTGGGATAAGGTGTCACATGAATGCATTCCTGTTGGCTAGGATCCCAGAGGAAGGCTTTCTTCAGAAATGAAACACTTGCTGATGGAAAACTAGCAAATGTGTTTTTTCAATTTGAGACTACTCAAGCAGGATATGAACATTAATCTGATACTTACTTTTTAACCATTTTTTTGCTCCCTTTTCTTAAAGCTTTAAGAAGATCTTCTTAAATTTATCTTGTTGTGAGTGCCAGAGTACTGTTGAGGCAGTTAAATGTCAACCACAATATTGTGGCTCTGGACTAACATGTAGACCAGACCAGATAAAGTTGGAAATTTTTTTTCCCTAAAGAACATTATAATACATCATTGCCAATTAGAGGGAATTTATGGTTAAGAGCCTTGTGTCTGAAATAATAGGCAGGTTTTGACTAGGTGTGCCTATGTTTCGCATTGGTTAATGGTTGCTCTCCCAGTTTTTATTTCCATAGAAATATAAAACACTCGAAGAAAACTTGCTGTAACTTGCCCACCATCAGTTGTTTTACACTGTTGCATCAAGTCAAGACAAATTCCAAATCAGTCATGTTGGCCTAGAGTTCCACAGGTACCAACCATTGTAGCACCTTGCCACAAAACCAGGACCCATCGAAAAACCTATGCAATGAACATATGTAAGGTTTTGACAAGGGGAGCTAGACACTACAGCTGAGAATGATTGTATTTCTGAACCACCAGGGAGTGTTAAATCAGCACTGTTTCAGCCAAATTTAGCTCCTTTAATAAATTTACCATTTTACATTGGTCTCTACAATCCTGCAGATGTGTTGTAAATGTTATTTTACAGGGGGCAGTCTTGTGGGAGTAATTCCACTTAATGGGGTCTGCCTCAGTCCCATGGATGTAATAATTGGAAATATTTATGAGAGTAATCAGATGGTCTAAGAATAAATGTCTTATAGATATTAACATTGCAGGATTTTTGTTCTAATCAACTTCTCAGAAAGTCATTTCAGAATTAAGAATATGTCCCCTTCTCCCCTGTCCTGATGAATTTTGCTAGGGTACAGTTTTAAGGAATGCATCACCCAACTGGCCTCTTGTTCTATACGATTGTCAGCAGTAAATACTGACAGATTATTGTACAGCAAGGGCTGTTGCTCCAGCCCAATTTCTCAGAACAGTGGCATGAGCTCTTCTTTAAAAAAAATCTTTAATGGAAAGTAGGTGTTACTGGCAAGGCTACTATTTGTTGCTCAGCCCTAATTGCCCTTAAACTGAGTGAGTTTCTAGAGTACTGTAGAGGCAGTTAAATGTCAACCACACTATTGTGGCTCTGGACTAACATGTAGACCAGACCAGATAAGGATGGAAAAATTTCTTCCCTAAAGAACATAATAAATCAGATGAGTCTTTATGATAATCAATGAGTTTCATAGCACTATCTTTTAGAGGGAACAGTAATGAGGAGTGGGGGCGTTGGTGGAGAGACAAGTATCAATCCTATAGCTGGCTGGTACTGATGTTATCCAAGCCATTTCTGTCCATTATGCCTCCAGTCTTTTTGGGGGCAAGGGTTCATATCTAACCACTGCCACCATATTGCTTAGTTGTATGCCAGTGCTGCCAGCATATGACAAATGTTGGTTTCTGCTGGAACCATCTGGGTTATCTTGAGTAGATTCACTTCCACCAATACTTCTTGCTGGTGTTGGTTGAGCTGTTGATACCATGGGGTGAAGGATGCACGCAAAATATTTAGCAGAGCATACATTTGGTCTTGATTAAAGAATAAAGGTTTATTATATATCATTTAGTGGCTATTTGTGTTACATCTAAGATATGTGATTGTCTCTTGTGAGATATGCTTAATTTAAGAGTAAGTGCACATTATTGCTACATTATAGATACATTTTAATACTGAGAACAATCACTCGTGAGCTCTCTGTAATTCTGGTGAACACATGGGGAACTCATAGGCCAGAGACATAATTTTAGTTATTGGCAAGCTTCTCGCATTGGTTGATGGTTGCTCTCCCAATTTTTATTTTCATAGAAATATAAAACACTTGAAGAAAACTTGGTGTAATTCGCTCACCATCAGTTGTTTTATACTGTTGCAACAAATCAAGACAAATTCCAAATCAGTCATGTTGGCCTAGAGTTCCACAGGTACCAACCATTGTAGCACCTTGCTACAAAACCAGGACCCATCAAAAAACCTACGCAATGAACAGATGTAAGGTTTTGACAAGGGGAGCTAGACACTACAGCTGAAAATGATCATGTTTCTGAATAGTTTTCTTTCAGATAATTTCCTGATTTATCCAATCAGAGAAGTTATTACACATGTCTTGAGTAGGTAGGTCCTGAATCAGGGCCTCTTGGCCCAGAGGCAAGAACACTACCACTGCAGCACAGGATCCCTTTAGCTTTGCAAACCTAACATTTTCATCACCTTGCAATCATATCCATGGCTAAAGTCTTCTATATCCTGAGCTTATGTTATGATGTCAGTTAACTTGTTCAGGTCCTATCTACCATAAGCACCAGCCTCGAGTGTCCATAACTGGCGCCACTTGATTTTAATGCAAGGTATACATGGTGTAGATATTACATTAAAATGGCTGGATTCCACTGAGTGAACAGTGAAAGGAAGAAGGGCATTTTTATTATGAAATACACTAAGTACATATATTGTACACCTCTCATATTTCACAGATGGTGAATCAATTCACCTTGGAAGTACATCTAATGCACTATCAATTTTTGAAGAATCAGTATGATGATCCCACATTATTATTTCTGAAGCAGACAAGCCACTATTATCTGAACACTCCCAAGACAGGAAATGCGGATACTGCTTGATATTGCAATTATACTTTCAGAGTGGTGATGGTAATGGCTTTTGCTGGATTTGAACTAATACGTCCAGATAACTCACATCAATGTGAAATAATGTTGAGATAAAGAAAATCCATTCTGATATTCACATTTGTTTGCGCAGTTGGAACAGAGAGGTGAGCTTATAATTTTGAATGTATCAGTTTCTATCATTCTGTTAAGTTGGAGATTTAGCAGCCTGCATAAAATAAAATAATCTGTCCATGTGTTGCATTTCTTAGTGGTTAAATTCCTCCTGTATCTTTTGGTAAAGAGCTTAAATGGGGCATTTGAACGCCTGCTGACTATAACACAGTCAGGACTGTTGGTTTGTTACATTCTCACGGAAATCTTGTACATAGACACATGTCACTAACTCTCCAATTCCAAAGTGAGTTAGGAAGAACATCTTTTCTGAATTAATTGAGTGACAAAATGCCGAATCTCATTTTTCGCTTAGTCTAGCATTATACAAATAAGATTTTCCATGTGAACTTACCTCACACTCTTAGTGTAAAATAATACATGCTAGGCCCATTAAGTCCTCCCCACAGCTGTTAACCATCATGTAGTTCAGTTCCTAGTGTTTATTCTTGGAGAATAAAGACTCTTTTGTATTTTTCCCTTGTAAAATTGAGAGGCGCATGACACCAATATTTCTTCACTAACTACACCCGTTAAACTTTATCACAACGGACAACAGTTTTATTTATTAAAATATACCCCAATAGTTATCACTCAGAACCTTTTCCACAATGTGAATTTAAACAAATAATTGAATGGGGTGTTTTTTTTAAAATGGATAAAACAAAGCTAAAGTTAGCCACATAGAAAAAGTGTCCTCTAGCGAGGTGGGAGACATCACCTTGAATGTTCTTGACCCCGTAGACACGTATTTGGAGGTGGAGAGGGGCTGGAAAAATAGAGCAAACTGTGCAGATTGAGAGATTGCTTCCTGATGTCTTTCTGCCATTGGGGACGCTACTGATGGGGAGTCTGGGAACAAAGGCATTAGTCAGACCACAGCTGGAATGCATTTTGGGTCCCTTATCTAAGGAAGATATACTGACATCAAAGACAGTCTGGAGAAGATTCCTTAGGTTTATGCCAGGTCTGGAGGTATGGTCTCATGAGGAGAGGTTCAGAGATTAGGCATATACTCATTGCAATATGTAGAAGAACGTTGCAACATACAATATTGTGAGGGCACTTAAAAGGGTCAATGCAAAAAGGTTATTTCCCTTTGTAGGAGAGTCCAGGACCAGAAGTCATAATCTCAGAATAAGACATTGCAAATTTAAGACAGAGATGAGAAGGGATTTCTTCTCTCAGAGGGTTGTGAACCTGTAGAATTTTATTCATAGACACATCTGTAATCAGTAAGGCAATCAAGCGTTATGGAAAAGCCAGGAGAGTAGAAATGGGGATTATCAGATCTCATCAATGGATGAGCAGATCTTGATGGGCTGAATGGCCTACTTTTGCTCCCATGATTTGTGGTCTTAAAGTTATTTACTTGCACCGCAACGATGAACTTGCAGAATACAAGGCAATGGCAATTGTAGGAACATAGGAACAGGAGTAGGCCATTCCAGCAACCAATGAGATCATCGCTAATCTGCGGCCTTACTCCATACACCTGTCTTTGGCCCATATCCCTTAATACCTCTGTTTAACAAAAATGTATCTATCTCAGATTCAAAAGTAACAACAGATCCAATATCCATGACAATTTGTGGAAGAGAGTTCCAAACATCTTCCACCTGTTGTGTGTAGAAATGTTTCCTAACATCTCTCCTGAATAGGTTGGCCCTAAATTTTAGACAATGTCCTAGAACGTCTCTTCAGTGAAAATAGTTTATATTTATCTACCCTGTCTTTTCCTGTTAATATCTTTTTTTTTCACTCATCCTTGGGACGTGGATGTTACTGGCTGGGCAGCATTCATTGCTTGTCCCTAGTTCCCCTTGAGATAGTGATGGTGACCTGCCTTCTTAAACTGATGCAGCCCATGTGCTGTAGGTTGATCACAATGCCTTCAGGGAGGGAATTTCAGGATTTTAACCCAGTGACAGTAAAAGAATGGCGATATATTTCCAAGTCAGGATGGTGATTGACTTGGAGGAAAACTTGCAGTTGGTGGTGTTCCTTATATCTGCTGCCCTTTTGTCATTCTAGATGGAAATGGTTGTGGATTTCTAAGGTGCTGTCTAAGGATCTTTGGCAAGTTTCTGCATGCACTTTGAAGATAGTACTCACTCCTCTACTGAGTGTCGGTGGTGGAGGGAGTGAATGCTTGTGGATGTGGTGCCAATCAAGCGGGCTGCTTTGTCCTGGATGGCGTCAAGCTTCTTGAGTGTTGTTGGGGCTGCACTCATCCAGGCAAGTGGGGAGTATTCCATCGCACTCCTGACTCGTGCCTTGTAGATTATGAACAGGCTTTGGGAAGTCAGGAGGCGAGTTAATCACCACTTTATTCCTAACCTATCTTGAAGACTTTGATCAGATGACCCCTTAATCTTTAAAATTCCAGAAAGACAGGCCTAATTTGTGTAATCTTTTCTCATAAAGTAACCCCTGAAGTCCAGTTATCATTCTTGCAAACCCACGTTTTACTCCCCCCAAGCCCAATATATCCTTCCTAAGGTGTGGTGTCCCGATCTGTTCACAGTACTCCAGATGGGGTCTCACCAGCCTTTTGTATAGCTGCAGAATAACATCCGCATTCTCGTACTCCAGCCCTTTAGATGTAAGACCAAAAAATAACTTATGCACTTTAGATCTGGTAGGGGAAGATTGAAAGCTGTTGGAAACGTTTGGAAAAGTACAATATCTTTTTGAAGCGTTACAATAAGCTTTTGGATATTGTGAAGGGACACAATTGGGAGGGGGTCAGAAGCCTTTTGTAGGAAGTAAGGTATCCATTGTAAAAAGGTAAAGTCCTCTTTGCTTTTGTTAAACGTAGATATGAATGTCTGAAAAAGTATGCTAGCTTATTGAAACTAACAAGCTCATTCAAACTGTCAAGACAGCTGTCAAATGAAGCTTTCATCAAAAGTATAAAATTGAGTTGTTAAAAGATCTACAAAAACCTCTGTGTAAAAGAGCTGCCAACAGATCTGTCTAAACTGCTATTGAAAGGATTTATCAAAGGGAAGCTGACACTGGGCGACATGGTGGCTCAGTGGTTAGCATTGCTGCCTTACAGCACCAGGGACCTGGGTTTGATTCCACTCTTGTGCAGCTCTGTGGAGTTGACACATTCTCCCCTTATCTGCGTGGGTTTCCTCCAGGTGCTCCAGTTTCCTCTCATAGTCCTCTCATTGCCCATTGTGCCCAGGGATGTGCAGGCTAGGTGCATTAGTTATGGAAAATGCAAAGTTACAGGGATAGGGCAGGGGGTTGCGTCTGGGTAGGATGTTTTTCAGAGGGTTGGTGTGGACTCAATGGGCCAAATGGCCTGCTTCTACACTGTAGGGATTTTATTCTGTGAAATGGGAATCTTGTAAAATGCTGTTGAAAAAAGCTATCAAAGGGAGTTTCCAAGCTGTCAATGCATTTAAACCTTCTGTTGTTTAAATATTTCAGAAAATACTATCTGCAGAGTTAAAGCATCAGTACTTGCTATTTCACTTTGTTTGTTGACATAAGTCAGCATGACTTTCATTATCGAAGTGGTGTACCTGCAAGCACACAGCTTTATTGACAGGTCTAAGTGGTCAAAAACTCTTTGAAGTGGGACTATGAATCACAATACTTGTTTCTTTAGGGAATTAGAGGAAGCTACATGTAGTGAATGGTCTTTTATTAACTTATTTTTTAATAATGAGTTCTTCAATAGATACTTAAGAACTTTGTTTTATGTCTTCTTAGCTTGAGCCCTGAGGTCTGCCCCGGTGGATACTGGGTGAGCGGAAATGATAGGTATAAAGGAAATACATAGTATATGGGAGGCATAGTTGGCATTAACATGGAATAGTGGCTGTAAAGGGCTGGGAGGATAGTGAAGGAAGTAAGTTGCCTTGGAATGTGTGGGACTATGAGGAGTGGGCGGAGGAGATGAAGTGACGAGTTGGTTTTGATGGGGTATGGGGGAGGGTGTGAGGGAGGTGTGGGGGTGTGAGAAATGAGCGCTAGCTTTTACTTTACTTCTGTTTCGTACCTTTGACAAACTGCTGGTGCTCTGAGGTAGGCCTTTTACCCAGGCTGCCTTGGCATATGACAACTTCCACACTCTTACTGAGTGGCTATCCGGGAATGAAAATTTCAACTTCTGGGACACATTGTCACACAGACAGGAATGGCCCTGTCTTGGCGGAGTGGCATTTCAGCCTTAAGTCTCCCAATTTTCCAGGTTAACCTTAGAATTCATAAAATCCATTGTTTTATTCAGTCACTGAATTAAGAGTTTTTTTTTGGAACTTTAAACTTTATGCCTTTTCGTGTTTTGAAACCTTCTGTGATTGAATCAATGTGTTATGATCGAGATAACTTATAACAGCCCAGGTCTACTCAGCTTACAAATGAATGAAAACATATTTTGGCCACAAAATTGGCAAGAACTTGGGGTGAATTTTAAAACCCTCATGGCAGCTGAGGGAGGATGGAGTAGATGTGTTAGAAATCAAACAATGCATATTTCAACTTCAATCCCCAGTGTACAAACCAGCTTGCCATTTACACAATGGCAAGATATGTGGCATGTTAGTAACTTGCTCTAGAGAAGCAGGGCACCTTTACATTATTGAAATGCAGCATGCAGTTAGGAGCCTAGGATGAAAGATCATAAGAAATAGGCATTGGACCTCCACATCACACACCTGTCTGAAAACTATATAACCATTCCTTCACTATCGCTGGGTCAAAATCCTGAAAATCCCTTTCTAACAGCACTGTGAGTGCACTGATAACAAAGGACTGCAGCAGCTGAAGAAAGCAAACCTTCACCCCCTACTCAAGGGCAGTTGTGGATGGGCAATAAATGCTGACCCAGGCAGCAACCCCACATCAAACGAGCGAATAATCAAATAAAATCCTGGGGCTTAAAAGAAGTGACTGCAGAGATAAATGTTGTAATCTTCCAAAATCTGAGGGATTCTGGAAAAAAATCTCAGCAGAAACCACAAATGTAACATCATTATTCAAGAAAGAGGGGAGACAGAAAGCAGGAAACTATAGGCCAGTTGGCCTAACGTCTGCGATTGGGACATTATTAAGCAAGTAATAGCTGGAAATTTAGAAAATCACAACACAATTGGGCAGAATGGCTTAAAAATGATTAATATTGACACGGTGAAATTTGTTAAGAGTTCTTTGAAGAAGAAATGTGAATAAAGGAGAACTGGTAGATGTTCTGTGTTTGCATTTTCAAACAGCATTCAATAAACGTTACTAAATAGGATGAGAGCTCATGGTGATGGGGGTAAAAACATGGAAATAGCGAGGTAAGAGGGCCTTGTTCAGCTTGGTAAATTGTAAGTAGTGCGGTGACATCAACATTGACATTCATAACTTAGATGAAGAGACAGAAAACATTGTAACCAAATTTACTAATGCTACAAAGGTAGGTAGGAAAGTAAGTTGGGAGGAGGATGCAGAGAGACTGCAAAACGATATAGATAGAGCTTCAATGGGCAGTGGCATTGGAAGGCTGTCTATGGATCTTCCTACTGGGGCTTTAATTAAAGGGGAGGTGAGAAGGTGCTTGGGCCCCCCACCTACCACCATCTGTCTTATTAAAAGCTGTCCCTGCCCCCAAACATATCCCCCTCTACATGGAAGGTCCTGAGGGCTGAATATGATATGATGAATTCCAGTATCGCTGGAATAGCAGCCAGTGTACTGCTCGCCTCTGTGTCCCACTGCCCCAATTTCCTGTGCCACTGCAGATAGCCGATGCTGAGACTGTGAGGGAAAAACACAGTGTGCTTCCATGCTGCGACGTCTCTGAAAGGCCAGGCAGAATTTTCCAAAACATGCTGAGGCTAGGTGGGCACACCCTTGAAACAGAAGCAGTAACCCATCAGCAATGGTATCAGAGCTACTTGTGTGTGTCCTGGTTGCTGGGAGCCCTCCACCATGGGCCATTGAAGATCATTAAGGAAGAAGGTGCTGGGCAACCATCTCAATGTAGCTGACGGTCTCCCTGGGCATTTTGAGACCAGTAAAAGACAGACAGGAATGCCAAATGACTGTTAATGGGCCTAGTAATTATCTCAATAGCCACTGTCATTGCTGCCTCTCAAAATATCCAGGAAAATGTTGAGTTTTCCCCTGAATGTTTCCCTCATCATTTTGCCACCTCTCTGGCCTTTTACGTGGCCTCCAGATGGTGGGTGAGATCCTGGGCATTGAGCGTGAAATTGGAAGTGAATCCCATATCTCTATGGTGGAGTGTTTGAGAATTCCCAGTGATTTCCTTAGACTTGAGGGATTATGGAACTAATAATAATTTTTGAAATGGTAATTTAATGAGCGCAGGTAATGAAAGAACGTGAGTGTTCACAAAAGATTTGGATGACACAAGGATCAACAATAGGTTCATGTGCAAAGGCATGGGATGGATGACATGAACCAGTATAAGATAACAATGCTTTAAAAAGAGGACATACTGTCACTTGTTTTTACAATGCTGGCAATACCGGAGGAAGTTAAGAATAGTTACTAACAACTGCATGTGGTGCAAGATGAGAAGAGGAGATTACTTACATGCTGCAATATCAAAAACATGGTGAGATGGAAGAGACAAAAAAAAACTGCAGATGCTGGAATCCAAGGTTGATAAACGGGAGACTGGAAGAACGCAGCCAGCCAGGCTAACCACTCCGCCTCTACACCTCCCCCCTCTTTATCTGCAGCTCCCCCTACCCCCACATCCAGTCTGGAAGAAGGGTTATACCTGAAACGTTGACTGCTCCTTGCTTCCAGATGCTGCCTGGCTTGTTGTGTTCTTCCAGCCTCTACCTTGAGATGGAAGGGTGTTTAAATAAAAACATAGAACATAGAACATAGGACAGTACAGCACAGTACAGGCCCTTCGGCCCATGATGTTGTGCTGAACTTTTACCCTAAACCTAAGTCCTATCTAACCTCCACCCCTACCTTATGCTATCATCCATATGCCTATCTAATAGCCGCTTAAATGCCCCTAACGAGTCCGACTCCACTACCCTCTCCGGCAATGCATTCCACGCCCCGACCACTCTCTGAGTAAAGAACCTACCTCTGACGTCCCCCCTATATCTACCTCCACTCACTTTAAAACTATGCCCCCTTGTAATAGCTACCTCCACCCTAGGAAAAAGTCCCTGGATGTCCACTCTATTATATAGCAGATAAAACATATCAGAATGATTGGAATGGCACTTAATACAGACCATACTATAATTTTCTTCAAGCAAATCTGGATTCCCAGTTAAGGACTATTTCTGGAAGTAAAGGACATGTGACATTGGTAGCTTTCCTCATGTAGTTGAAATGTTCAGGGTTCAATGTCAGCACTGGTCAGGTAACCTCGAGCAAGATGATGTCTGGTTCAGTTCTTTCCCAGGCGCCTTGTGCATGGCAATGCCCTTTATAATGATTTGGTACAGCAAGACATTGTTAAACCAAGGACTGAAGGATTTCAATATAAATGTAGGCAAGTGAAGTTAAATTGATCAGCCTTTATCCAATTGAATGTTAGAGCAGGCAAGATGGCCAGAACAGATTGCTCCTGTTCCTATCTTTTATTGTTTCTATGAACGAACTTTACCTGGATAAGGAAGAGAAGAATAAAGCATCTGGATGAGCATGTGCAGCTGCTTGTAAAGGTGACCAATCATGTGTGCAGCTGCTCAGGAAAACATTAAGAAGTGCTAAGAATGTTAATGAAAGTAATAGACTGGCATGCATAGATCTTTGAAAACCTTTACATTAAAAAGCCACCTGTAGACTTGATTGTTTAGAAATAAAAAATGTCCTTGTATCCACCAACGGCAACAAATCTTCTTAGAATGTGAAATCAATGTTGACCTCTGTTAGATGTTAATAACGCACAGGCTCAACCTTTCTCATACTTCATATTCCACATGTTCAAAATGTTTCCTTTGCCAAGTATGCCAGAACATTCTATGCATGCAGCGGCTGGGAGAAGGAGGTTAACCCATTGAGATCCAAGTATCTTCAATGGGCAGGTTTACAGCATAAAATTTTTTAGCATGTGACAACTATTTTTGGCTTTGATTGTCAGCATAAACACAAATAGTTAATTCATTAATATGGTGGCCATTATGATTGAATGATGTTATTTATCATAGAGGTCAGCTTGTAATTTGACATTTGAAATTCACAAAAATAATTCCAAAAATGGAGATTGACTTATAAGATGTGAGTCGCCCGTGTGGGTGCCCCTGCTCACCATTTAAAAAGGTGGAAAAGAACCAGTAATTTGTATTAATTTGGCATGATTTAAGGTTTAATGTAAGTGTACAAAGATACCTTTAACTCTGGTGAAAGCCTTTTAAAACCCTTCAACTTAAGTGTCTTCAGCTTCCAATGTAAAAGGCTCAATGAATTTGTTAACTTTGGTTATGACATCATCATAGCGATCACAAGCTGTTTCAGATGTGGCATTGAGGTTTTTAGAATCTTCCATTCACAATGTATCATCTTCCTCTCCATTCATTAAGTTGGATATTCTTCTACATTTTTAAAAATTATTGTATGAAAGTTAGTGCACTAAAACTGCTGTATAATGTCTCCTTGTCATGTCAGTACGGCTTTAGGAGACACAGTCAAGATATTATCACTGTATCATGGCATGTGACCTAAGGGCTACTTGAAGTATTAGGCACAAATGGAAATGAAGTACTTTGTTGTAACTTACTAGATTAATATTAGCTCAGACACTCAGACACTCTTTTCTAAAATATGTAACCAGCTTTATATGAAGTTGTCACTGATCTTGGTGCTAAAATGCAAAGCAATACAAACCAGCTCAGACCAATGTACAGCATTCCAATCATGCACAAGAAAGTGAAGAAGAATGTTTTGATGATGATATTTGTGCCATGATGTTGAGTGACAACAACCAATGGTAACACAAGCAAATTATTAAACAAGTACCACAATGTACATCATGTACATTTCCAGGCAGATATATGCTCACCAGACCAGAATGAGTTGTCAAACCTCTAAAACATTACATTAAAGTTTAAAATGTTAATCTTGTAGATTCTATTTTACCTGTTTGTGTAATTATCAAATTAACATAACCTATATACAACCATATATATCTGTTGGGCTAGGTTTTAGTCTTTAGAACACTGAGAATGTTGTATCTTGTCTCACAGGGAGAATGTTGAAATACCTTTAAGAGATGTGTTCATCACTGTATAATAACATGTGACCTGAAGATATAAAAGTCTCAGACTTCATCTTACCTCAGATCACTTGAAGCATGCACTCCACTGTGCATATGCTCCTCTGTTGTAATCTGATAGTTTAGGATTGGTCCAGACACTTATGTGCCTGAGGAATGTAATGTTCATACATAATAGTTAGTTGCAATAAATGCTTGTTGTATTATTCAGTATCAGGATGTCCACAGCGATTTCTTCTGTTGCACGATGCAAACTAAATATTGCTGCACCAGGCAAAACACCCTGTTAGAGATAATTTCACCCAATGGAATCTCGTGATTTGATATCAAAATTATGCAACACATCAAGCAGGATAATGCACAAGGGAATTACAATGTCAACATTTATTTCAAAGGGGTTAGAAAACAAGACTACGGATGTAATGCTGTGGCTATATAAGGCTCTAGTCAGGTCACATTTGGAATGTTGTGAGCAGTTTTGGGCCCCAAATCTAAAGAATGATGTGCTGGCATTGGTGGGGGTCCAGAGGAGGCTTAGCAGAATGATCTCGGGGATGAAGGACTTGTCACATGAGGAGCAGTTGAGGACTCTGGGTCTGTACTCGATGGAGAAGCTGAATAGGCTGGAGCTATTTTCCCTGGAATGTCGGAGGCCGAGGGATGACGTTATAGAGGTTTATAAAATCATGAGGGACATCAATAGGGTGAATAGCCGAGGTTTTTTTCCCAGGGTAAAGGAGTCCAAAACTAGAGGGCATAGGTTTATGGTGAGGAGGAAAGATTTAAAAGGGACCTGAGGGGCAACTTTTTCATGCGGAGGGTGGTGTGTGTATGGAATGAGCTGCCAGAGAAAATGGTGAAGGCTGGTACAATACAACATTTAAAAGGCATCTGAATGGGTATATGAATTGTCAATACAGTGTGGAGCTGGAGGAACACAGCAGGTCAGGCAGCATCAGAGGAGCAGAACAGTTGATGTTTTGGGTTGAGACCCTTCATCAGGACTGATGAAGGGTCCCAACCCAAAACATCGACTTTTCTGCTCCTCTGATGCTGCCTGACCTGCTGTGTTCCTCCAGCTCCACACTGAATTGACTCTGACTCCAGCATCTACAGTTCTTGCTATCTCTGTGTATATGAATAGGAAGTGTTTTGAGGGATATGGTCAAAATGCTGGTAATTGACACTAGATTAGTTTAGGATACCTGGGCGGCATGAACGAGTTGGACCAAAGGCCTTGTTTCTGTGCTGTATATCTCTATGATTCTATGAGTGTAACCTTCCTGAAGTTTTATCTATCCAGTTTTTTAAATATTGAGTTGACAAGAAGCTGCTGCTACAAAGGACAGCTGTGAATGTTTCCGATGGTACCATGGGATGATTCTATTGCAATAAATGTCTCACTGATCCTGAATAATGTTCCGTTCAAGTCTGTCTCATGCTAGTATCAGAAAAATATGTGTACATGATTTCCATTTCCATACTTGTTGGTTGTAAGCTAAATATACTTACCCGAGATGACACTTGATGCCTGTGGGAACTTATATCATTGAATGAATGGTGTGTGAGCTTCAGACAATATTGGAGCTGTTGCTTTGTGACTTTCATCGAGCAGGCTTTTCCCAAGAAAAGGTATTCAAACATTTGCTTGAGGGGTCAAGAGGTGTGCCTATCTTGGTCTGTCTACATTAGCCTTTGGGAGAACCAAAATTGTCATGTGGTTAATGAAAGGATTTGTTGACCAAATCTGTTAGTTTCAATATTCGCTCACCTCTGAATCAGAGGCTTATGTGTTCAAATCTTATCTCATAAACTTGGGGAAAAAGTACTTACTTCAGTGCCATACTAATCACGGGATCTCAGACGAGGCTTTAGAATGAAATCTCGTCTACCCTACCTGGTGGGTGTTAATGTTCCCCTGGTACTACTTAAAAAAAATGAGAGCAGTGAATTACTTCTAGTGTACTGCCAGTACTGATCTTTCAAAATAAATAAAATAGATAATTTGGTCATTAACTTCTTGCTGGTTTTGAGAGCTTGCTATGCAGAAATTGGCTGTCAATTACATCTGTGACTTCAGTTGAACAATTCTTTGATTGTCAAGTGCTTTGTGACACTCTACGTTTGTGAAAGGGGCTACATCAATAATGTCCTTTTTTCCCTTTCTACGATATTGACATTACTGAGTTTTATTGCTGGCTTTACATCACTCTTCAGTCTGACAACTAACCACTAGATTGCAGGTGGAATGTTTAAGATGAGTGTAGAGCTAAAGGAACAGTCAACTGTTTGCAAATAAGCATCAAATGGTGAAAGAATTCCCTGGTAGTCAAACTGGATTACAAGTTTTGTATTGATGCAACATACAAATTATCACAATGTCTATGATGTGGCATGCTATAATATGGCAGTGCTGTGGAATGGAGGTGTTCCACCTGGTGTTCCACCCAGTGCCACCCATTGGAAAATCAGATAGAAAGTAAAGCTGCCAAAATCATTAAATCAGTCTTACTCTTTTTGACAATCTTCATTATTGTATTTTTCTAAATTCTACTGTAATATTTGAACTGTGATTTGTTTTCTTGGTGCTGAGGTTGTATTGGTAGGATCTACATCTAACGTACATTGGCTTATACCATGCACAGGCACCTGGAGTTCTTAAGTTACTAACCAAGTAATTTAACGTGATGACTTTGTATCTGAATTTTGCCTTTTAGAAAGCTTGTTTAAACACCTGGGAACTCATGTCCCAGGTTTCAGATGCTATTTCACTACTGTTCCTAGGTGTACTTTCAGCTTTCTATCCTTAAATGTGTTAATTTACTCTCTAAACCTTTCTACCATGCTCCCATTCTTTAAGACAGTCCTTAAAAACGTCCTTGATTCAGTTTCTAGTGACCCAACATAGATGTGGAGCCCAGTCTCAAATGTTGCCCAGTAAAGACTTTGTTGAATAAATTGTGGTAACTTACTGGATTGAAAGTGCTGTATAATTGTATGCAGCTATTGATTCAAATTGATTAACAGTAACCCCACTCACAGTGCCAGGTTCCCATGGTCCTGAGGCCAAGACATTGACTGTGAGGGTCCTGGAAGTCTCCTGTTGATTCCTCACTTCCTCAAACATCTGCTCATTCTATCCACTTCAGGTTCGGAATTGACATGTCTGAGTTTGACAAACAGCTCACTGAGCCACTCAAGTCTTTCCTTGGTTGGAGAAAAATGTATAATGGCAAATGAGAAAAAGGGGAAGGAATTGGAGAGAATAACTCAAATACAGTGGTATTTGAAAATAGTTTCATGCATATATTTTATTCAGTGATAAGCTGGAATAATATACACCGGTGAATACACATTACAGACTGTGAATTAGTATTTACATTGAGTTGATAAATAGAAGTTAATTGCAAGTCTCAAGGGAAAACAGATGGAAAATCCACATCCTCTTGGGTTCTATACAGTTTTATACTTATGATTACAAATAATATAACAGGTTTTATTTTCAAAAATAATAGGAGTTTTATTTGGGTGTTTTTCTGGGTCACTGAAATGCAAATTCATCCCAGTCTTCGGTGAAAAGGATTGACATTTCCATCGCTTCAGACCATCAGTCCACTAAAATTGATACTGGTACAGACAAAACATTTATTTAGAAGTTTAACCTTACCAAAAAGAAAAAAAAGCATGCATTATATTATACGGAGGCGATCTTTTTTGTCAATGGCAGAGGATTAGCTGTTAGAAGGTTCTTCCATGAGCAGAAGTTTCCTGTCTCCTATATTATTTGGCATTAATGTCACAATTTGACTTTCTGCTGAAATCAGTGAATCCCTTGACTGTTGTTACAAGGATTTTAGTCAAACGGGAAATTGTTTATATTTTGTCCACTCTAATAGTAATTAAAACATTTATAACACAATAGTGGGTTTTACCATTTTGTAATTGGAATGTGTCTGGAGTTATATAACATAAAGGTGATTCGGTCAGAGGTCCCGGTATGGTAGTAGTGGGAATAATTTGAAATGATGAATCAGGAGTAACACCAAGACACATAATGCACCAAATTCAAACTGTATTGGATTGAGTATGATGCTTCCTAAAGTAGATTAGTATCAATGGGATAAAATACAATAAATAAGAATACTTACCTTTGATAAATTGGAACCCAACCCATTAAATTTACTTCCAAATCTTTGTTGTGTAATCATTAACTGGATCCAGTTACAGCTTCACTCTTGAGTTCCAATGAAAGTGACTACAGGTTGAACTTGAGATAACCAATCAAATGGAAGATCTATACCAACATTCATCTTGAAATGCTAATACTGTGCATAATTCAACTCTTATTCTCAGCCACTTTATTTGCTGCCCATATACATTACTATATACATAGATATACATTAAACTATTAAATTTATTTCTATACATTAAATCAGCTGTAAGCATCTTTAACTTGCTGCTATTTTTAATTATACTTTGAATACTTTGTGTCCGTGTACTCAGAATGAAAACCGAGCTCAAAGAGGACTCACACTTAAAAGCTTAAACACAACTTCATAGATTATAGCTTTTTTATATGTTATTTCTTTAAATGTTAGAAAAATAATGTATATGTTATCTTTAGGAAGCACATATGTTATGTTAGAGTTAATTGCAATGATATGCTTGAACTTAAAATAGTGTCCTCAGATTTATAGAAGCATAAAAGCTAATCTTGAATCCTACCATCACCCAATAAACAGTTTGCCAAAAATTTGATTGGCAAACATTGAATCTTAGGGTTTTTAAAAACAATTATTCTGTGGTGTTTAATCTGAATGTAAGTACTGGCCATTTGTGCTTTTCGAACAAAAACAACAAGATTGGATAAAAGCATCCAGTTGTATTAACTGAGCAGTTTACTTTGCACATGCTACATTGGCATCTTTTACAAAATACAGTCTGACACTTGACAGACTATATGCAAACACTGGGCAAACTATTCACACGCATGTTGACTGGACTTCTTTAAAAAATCATTCTCAGGATTTGGGCATAACTAATAAGGTAAGCGTTTATTACCCATTACTCATTGTCCTGCTAAGTCAGTAGTAAGCTTTCATTTAACATGTAAGTTACAACAGACTCTTAACAAGCCCTTAGAAACATGGGGAAAGAAAGGATATCTCACCTATGATAGCCTTGACCTCCTTATCATTTACCAGTCAATAACAATAGATTCTCAGGCTGCTACTATTGCTTCACTGTGTTCATTAAGATTCAAAATCTTGCTGTTACTTTCATTCTAATAATACTGTATAGGTTAAAAATAAATATCCATAACTTTTATTTACAGCAATAATCTTCGAGCCTATTTCTTCATTAGCATATAGTCAGTCAGAAAGGCACCAAAAAGCAATTAAAGAGTTACATTCCACTTTTGTTTAAAAATCAATACAGTGCATCGGGATGTTTTTCTACATCACCGGCGCTATATTATTGCAAGTTGTTGCAATAACAGTTCACATCAACCTCAGATCTAAAGAACTCCAAGAAAGGAAACAAAAAGTGCTGATGGATTTGGTGATCTGAGTTACTGTTACTTTCCCTGTTATTTTGTGGCTTGTCCCCAATTCTCCAAAACAAAAACAAAAGGCAGCTTGATACATTTACAATTTTTGCAGTGTAATGGCACTGGATGGCTGACTGTGAATGTAATTTGGATGGAGTGGTCCATCTCTGGAAGGTTTTCTATTGAAAATTACATCCACAAAATGATGTTTACAAAACTTCAGGGTGGACTGCTTATTGAATCTGTAGTAGATACACAACTCATTTAGGTCAGAATTATTTAAATTCATGTCTAATAAAAAAATACATATCAGAAGTTCTTTTATGAATGTAAAATTAATGTTAATTTGAGAAACACATAATTCTGCATAGATCTCAATAAAATTCACATTGCGGTAGGAAAGATAAGAATTATAGAGTCATAGATTATTATAGTGAATTATTTTTGAGTTTCTGTTTGTGGCCATGTGGAGCAATGACTTGGGTGTCTGGTCATGGAAAATGAATGGGAGGTCAGTCTTGCTGCAGCTCTGTATGTGGTCTCTTTTGGCTTTATTTATTGCTGGGGGGAGGGCGGGGTCAGCAGCTTTGGAGCCCCACCTCAGATAAGTAGGCTCCTCATTCAGCTAACCACATTGAGTGGGACATGGTGGTATCTAACCTGCACTGCATTTCCCAACATTTAGGTGGGAAGACCAGTGATTCTAAAGAGCTCTCATGTCAATCAGCAGCTCACCAATATCAAAGGAATCAACTATGTGATTGGGGATTTTAAAGGCCTGTAGCAAATGAATTTTAGTTGTCTTATTTCATAAATATTTTCACTCATTAATGCTCAACTTATTTATTTATTGATGGCTTGCAGGCATTTAAACTCTCGAGTTTTTATGCCATTGTTCATTTCTGGTACCAATATTAATGGATTTCTCTTAATGGGACCACATGACTTCTCCCTACTGTCTGTCATTATTTGAGAGAGGATGAGGGTCTAGAGACAAGTCTGAGCGTACACTGGCAATTTGTGCCTTCACAATGGGACCCTGGCATCAACAACTGCTGACAGAGATGCTTTGGTGGCACAATTATTGCATGAGAAGGCTCCTCTGTCTGAAGGAAGATGGGAGATTAGACCCAGTACTGTCAAGGTTTTCTGAATTTTGGCCCCAATACTTTGTCATATCAGTTTAAATTTCCCACTTATGCACTAGCATTTTTCTCCAATCCCCGGGCAGTTTCCTCCACCAGTTTAGATTTGCATCTGAAGTTATGCAAATGAGCTAATCTGGTAAAACTCTCTTCACACAATCTATGTCTTTTTGAGTCTGTCTTAAAATCACCACCAGTCTAAATTCTAACAATTCTGGGAAACCTAGGCTGGGGGATTTCATAATCTGAAAACATCTGTTTTTCACCAAATATTTCACATAATTCCTTTACTGATTCATGGGATCAGGGTGTCGCTGGCTAGGCCAGCATTTATTGCCCATCCCTAAATGCTCCGAGGGCAGTTATGTGTCAACCACATTGCTGTGGGTCTGGAGTCACGTGTAGGCCAAATCAGGTAAGGATGGCAGTTTCCTTCCCTAATGGACATTAGTGAACCAGATTTTTTTTTTCCCTGATAATTGATCCATGGTCACCATTAGACTCTTAATTTCCAGATGTTTTTTGATTGAATTCAAACTCCAACATCTACCATGGCGGGATTTGAACCCACGTCTCCAGAACATTATCTGGGTCTCGGGATTAACAGTCCAGTGATAATACCACTAGGCCACCATCTCCCCACTAATTGCTTGTAATTAAGTCGTAAATCAGTGAATTTACAAATGCCGCGGATAAAGAGAAAGGAAATCCAGTAAAACACATTGTATGTGAGCCATATTGCCATTTGATATCAGATTGACTTAGTGGGAGCTGGGCGTGGAATGCTTGATTTTCTTAATCTTGTGCTTATCAGATGTGTGCTGGTGTTACGTCTGGAGAAATGAACACTCCCTAAGTTTGCATGTCCAGTGTAAGCGTCAAGCATTCCTAGGTCAGTCATTGCGGATTTCAATTCCTCCACTCTGCCTCAAACTCAACTTCAGAGGAGCAACTCTTTACCGCATCAATATGGCATTTTATCAGTCATTCTCTGGACTCAAACTGGGATGGCAATTAAATAGAAAATTAGAGGTGATTTTGTGCCATGTGCCCATGTGCACCAAGTATTGTAGTTACCAGTTTTAGAAGACTGTTCTTTGTAATGAACAGTACTGTCTGTTCCAGTTCAGACACTGGATGGTTAATAGTAGTTTCAATGCCTGACTAATTTCTTCCTGGCAGTGATACAGCATTTTATCATTGTATTTATTAATATAAACAGTGTGTGCAAAGGCAGTCCAGGAGTTTGCATTTGATGAAAGAGAGTCTTGTGAAACAGATCACAGTGTAAAATCCATAACATTCTCCCAGAATCTCTTCACTCTTGTCATCTCTCCTTCTTTTCACACAGTCTCAACTTTGCTGGGATCATAAACATCTGGAAAACAGAAATAATCTGCCGTAAAGAAAATTATGTCAGCATCTGTTTCACACTTAATTCTTATAGCCCTAAGCTTGTGCAGAGTACAGCCTATGTAATCCTATGTTATATTATTCAATGTATATGTTTAAGCCAGTGTGGAATGATGTTCCTATGTGAAATATCCATGTTATGCACATATAATTAACATATGGACCCAGTGAAATGCATTGTCTATTCTTCTGCTTCAAAATCAGTAGGGACAGGTATAAACTGTCTCTGATTAAGGCTCCCAGCTTTTCACATTCCTTGTCAGCTCAGTTTAATTCTTATGCACTGAGGCTTCTTCCAGTGGCTCCCACACTTGGCAGAATGGACAAAAGTTAGGATGAGGATTTATTTTAATTGTGGTACACAGTAGATAAAATTGTGTATGCACAGTGCTTGCGCTAAATTAAGGAGGGGTCCCGGATTAAGCTCCAGTTTCAGTTCAAACTGTTCTCCCACTTATATGGAATTAATCAGGGTGTAGGATCTGAAGGAAAGCTTAAAATAATTTTCTCACTGCTGCATACAAGTGAGGTGTGTCTGGGTTCAAGGTAAAAGTATTATTGATGTGGACTTTAGTGAGTTAATTGTAATCAGTAATAAAACACATGGCTGTAAGTGTACAGATGAGTGAAAAATATCAACACTCTGGGATGTGTCTAGATATTCACTAGTAGACTTTTTTGTTGATGCATTAAACATATTGATCCAACACAAACATAATCTCTGTCGAAGTTGCATCTATGACTGTTATGCTTAAATTCACTCACGGGATGTGAGTCTTGCTGTATAGACAGCATTTATTCCCCATCCCTAATTGCCAGAAGGAGTTAAGCAAGTGGTCAAAAACGTGGCAGATGGAACATAATGTGGGAAAATGTGGGGTTATATGCTTTGGCAGGAAGAACAGAGGAGGTCAACATTATTTAAACGGAGACAGAAAGCAACAGTACTGTACAATGTACAGCATTTGTCAGACTTCATGCATAAATCACAGAATGTTGGTATCCAAGTTCAGCACAAAACAAGGAAGGCAATGGAATGTTGGCCTTTCTTTCAAATGGAATGGTGTATAAACATTAGGAAGTTTTGCTAAAACTGTACAAGGCACTAATCAGACCACAGCTGGAATACTGTGAACAGTTTGGGATGCTTATCTAAGGAAAGATATATTGGCATTGGAGACAGTCCAGAGAAAATTCACTTGGCTGATACCAGGTATGGGGGGGACTGTCTTATAAGGACAGGTTGACTCTACTGGGCCTGTAGTTGCTGGAATAAAGAAGAAAGAGAAGTGCCATTATTGAAATGTGACAAGGCTCTTAGGAGATGCAGAATGATTGCTTCCCCTTGTAGGAGAGTCTAGGACCACAGGACATAACCTTAGAATGGGGGCGGGGGGGAGGTCATATATTTAAGGCGGATGAGGAGGAATTTCTTCTCTCAGAGGGCAGTGAATCTGTGGAATTCTCTACCAGAGGGCTATTGAGACTTGTTTGTTAAGTATAACCAAGGCTAAGACAGGAAGATTATTAATCAGTAAGTGAATGAAGGGTTATGGGGTAAAGGCAGGAAAGTGGAGTCGAGGATTATCAGATCAGCCATGATCTCATTGAATGGTGGAGCAGACTTGATGGGCTGAATGGTCTATTTCTGCTCCTATGTCGTATGATCTTGCTACTGAGAAGGTCGTGGTGAGCTACCTTCTTGAATTGCCTTGGTCCTGTGGTGTAGTGACAATTAAAGTGCTGTTAGGAAGAGATTTTGACCCAGTGACACTAAAAGAAAAGTGGTGTAGTTTCAATTCTGGATGGTGAGTGACTTGGAGGCGAATTTGCAGATGTTGGTTTTCCCATGAATCTGCTATCTCTGTACTTCCAGGTTGTGGAGGTCCTGGGTTTGGAAGGTGCTGTTGGAACGGTGTGCCAATCAAGCAGGCTGCTTTTGCTTGGGTGGTATTGAATTTCTTGAGGGTGTTGAGCTGCATTCATCCAGGTTACACAATGAGTTCGCATGGTAGGTGAAAGGCTGGTGAGTGGAAGTGGGCATTAAGTTGGCATAAGGGTATGAGAGGTCATAGGGAACACTGGATGGGATAGGTGGGCAAGAGGAGTGTGTGCGGGTGAAGTCTGGTGGTGTGTTTTGTATTTCTCCTCTTGTGGAAAAATAAGGTCCTACTTCTTTGAAACTGGTTCCAGGACCCCATTAGTAGAGATAAAGGACTTTTAGTGGAAGCAGGACATGCTGTGGGGTTGTGAAAATGCATGCTTGTGCATTGAAAGTGCACAAACTCATTGAGACTGGCAAAGTCGTCAAGAAGCTGACAAGAGAAATGTAGAATTAAAAAACAGTAAGAGGTATTTCAGAGTGCCTTTTCATATAAAGCCATGAATGGACTTGTGCTGTATGACTGGTTCCCAAACTACCATTTTCACAACAGGCTATCTGTTGATGAACAGCAGTAACTGCTTATTGAATAGAAATTTATGTTGACATAAGGAATTAAACACTTATATAAGATGTTGGTGACATAGATATTAAGATCTTCAGAAAATGTTTATTTCCAAAAAGTATTAGTTGAAGCAATTTCAATGTATTGGGTGTTTTGTGTCTAAGTTTCTTTTAAATAATGACATTATAAATAGCCTGATAACTTTATCTTTAATCAGGATGCCTCTTGATTAATGTCCATGCTGGTTTACAGGTGAGTTGGCATTGACAGGGAAGTTTAAAGGATGCTGGGTGGGGTATAAGAGTTGGCATAGGGGATATAAAAGGCCATGGGGATAATTTGGGGCATATGGTATATGGGGGTGGGGGGTGGAAATGCAGGGGAGATGGAAAGTTTGATGTAGGGTGGTACAGGAGGTACAAGAAGCCAAGGTAGCTAGGTAGATTGGCATGGGTATATGAGGGACCATGAGTGGGTAGATTGGTATAGGAGGCACAGAGGGTATAAGGAGCCATGGGAGTTGGGTAGATTATCGTACAAAGTATGATGGGTAGAGGGGCACAGGTCAGATGGAGAATGAGGAGGTGACAGCAGGGAGGATGTTTTCTATTTTTTTAAGCTTTCATTTTTAAACTAAGAACACAGGACTGGAGTTCCCCAGCCTAGATTTTGCCCAGGAAGCCTCTTATGCTCTTCATGGGTCTCCCAGACCAATTCCCAATCCTGCTTCCACCACAGACTGGAAATCTGAACAACGTGACCATTTTCCCATAGACTTTTCCCGACACTACACAGCCAGGGATAAAAATCAGGTCACATTGCCTTCTGAGCTTGAAACTTAATAAAGGGTACTGCGGAGAAACCAATTTATCACAAGCAGGTGGGAACAGCTACTGTTTACTCTCTGCATTGTTCAGGAATGGCTTCTAACTTTGAACCATTTGTCTGGACAATAGCAAATGCTGGTCACATCATTGGTTTTTCTGAAGCCATTTGCAATCTGATTGCTCCAAGGATTAGCCAGAGACAAGTCAGTCTGGCACCTAACAGGACACAAGAGGGAACATTTCGCCAGAATCCTGCTGAACACCAATCAACCACAGCTATCAGAGATGGGCAAAGCTGTTTCCAGCTGCAATAGAAGACTGTCTGTCCCAGAGAAGCATGACTGTAACCTTGTCTGCACTTCAAAAACCCAGCGGAAATGACCCCCATCCAGGGTGACAGCTGCATCTTAAAGGCCCAAGGTAAACACAATTTTATTTTGTTATTCTATTCATAAGAGTTATCTTTAAAAATAATCTTTTCTTGTGTGTGTGTCGCAATGTTTGAGAGAGTTAGTGTCTTGTTACATCTCTGGTCTAGGTGTTGTGTGAAAAGTTTATTTTTCCATTTAAACTTATGATGAACTCTGTTTTGTGTCTATTATTAAAAGTCACAACACTCAAAGGAATTTCAAAACTTTTTCTAAAGACACCAAATCCTTGTTATCCATAGGTACAGACCTCTCGTGGATAACAAAAGAATGCAGACTCTGCTCCAATGTAACTCAAATCTACTAGGTAGGACTGTATGATCAGACTGGAACAGTCATTGGGCAAAGAAAAGGTAGGGTATGGGGTATGACCTTGTGGTACAGGATCCACGGATAACAAGGCCTGTGTGTGAACATCTGGTGACGAACCAAGAGGAGAAGGCAAAGTCGTCCCACCACCACTTTTTCCTGTCTGTAACGGGGATTGAGTGTGAAGTGCCATGGAAATAAACAAGGTTACTACCTCAGTGTTTCTGTAAGTGTGGATCATTGCTTCCAACAGCACATCGATTCTCTCTTGTCCAATTACCAAATCAAAGACAGTATTAACACCATAACCAGCTGCCCTCTAGTGGATAACAGCGCAATTACATCAGATTAAATACTACGAGGAGAAAATAGATTTCTAATTGTTCAAAATTGAGGTGAATCAACACTTCGGATAGGGAGGGACAAACATAACTAAAGACAGCTGCAAATGGTTGATAAAGCCCTCTTCAGATGTCACTGAGCCCAATGATAATTGAATGGAGAACATGCCCTTAATTGTCTCTTGAGCAGACATGGTCCATGAAATAAAATACAACTTGTAAAATGCAATCTAGAAATTATTGTTCCAAACGCTCATTCAATAAGTCAATATCAACCTGAACAAGCTGACACACTCACTGTATTCCAAAGGTACAAATTATAAATGTTTGATAGAAACTGTCAGTCTTCCTCAGAAGCTGTATAAAAAGTTTAATGACACTGAAAATATTTATATAAGTAAATCATTTGGAACAGCTAGTAAAAAAAAGTCAAATGTTAAATGGAACAGAACAGCCCTCTTACAAGGGATCCAAGGTTTGGTTTGATGTTTAACGTCTACATGACTTCAAGAATATTGCAAATGAAAACAATCTGTTTCGATAAGATTGTTTACAGTGTGCGGCTCATAAAGAAACAGATCTCCTGCCAAAGTAAATAGTGTCATTAGGATTCTCTAAACACTGACCCATCAAATCATTTGACATGGAGATACCTCAGATAAAAGCAGGCCTGTTGATACACAAGGTAAATACCAATTAGACCTTATCAGGAAACGTGGCCACACATAACACTGTGAAACTGGCTCTGAAGTAGCAGCAGCGCCTATGCTCAATTACAGCACCCGTGTCGAGGTCATTAGCTCTCCCTTATGGTTGCTTTGGGCATTGCAACACTGGATTTCTTACCACAAAAGTCTCTCACTACAGAGTCACACAATCATTGCTCTGGGGTTTCTTGAAGCAGATCTGACTCAGTTCTGCAGCTGGCCAGGCTAAGTATTGGGCTGCTTGATGAATGGCGGTACCTGAACAGCATCCTTGGAGGTCTCAGCCATTGGATTAGCTCGAACTATTAACCTCTTACCCTGGAGGTATGCAACAAGCTCCTGATTCAGCTTTTCTCAGGCTGTGGGAATGTGGATTTATCTTGCTCAGTCTTTTGATCGTTCACATCCATTCAGGAGTTGAGTAATTCATCATTTATTGACCCCATTGACACTTTGCACATCATTTTTTCTCAATATTGATAGATTGTCACGCTGGCACTTTTAGATTGCTGCCTTCACATTTTGCATATTGTCATTATTTATTTTATGATACTAAATTGTAAGTAAATGTAAAAAAAAATGAGCACTTCAACAATTTGGCCTTCATTATGTGGATTATTAATCTGTCTGTACCTACTGACGTTGGCTTTCACTTTTTGTGAAGTGGTTTTGGTGGCTATTAACCACTCCAAGGTCAAGTCCTCTTTCCAAAATGTTATTCTTTAATCCATGCACCACATCTAGGGCCAGTCAGACAAGACATTGTGGCAAAGACAAGAGGGAGGATTGGTCCTAACCTCTATTAAACCTGTCTGTCTGGCACTTACCAGCCTCCTCCTCATCTCTTTGCATAGGTGTCATCTGAAGGAAAAATAGCCTTATAGGGACAGAGAACAAGAATAGGACACGGCCCTTCGCATCTACTCCACCACTCAATAAGACCATTGCTGGTATGATTCTAAGCTCAGCTCTATATTCTTGCATATCCCCCGATCATCCTTCATCCCCAAAGTAATCAAGAATCTATCTACCTCTGCCTTAAAATATATAAAGACTTGCATCCATTGCTTTTGAGGAAGGGAATTCCAAAGACTCATGACCTTCTGAGAAAAATGTATTTTCTCCATCTCTGTCTTTAAATGAGCACCTCCTTATTTTTTAATGATGACTCCTAGTCCTAAAATGACAGGCTCAACGATCCAAGCCCAAGCCTATCCATCCCACAGCACTGTAAATCTTTATGCTCTGAAGAAGGCTCTGGCTGAAAGCCAGTAGGAGCTGGGTTTGGTGTATAAACATTGCAGACTGGGGATGCGCCTTATCATAAATCTTGTTATGGGGAAGTGCAGCACTGACAATTGGCTATTTTAATAACTCCTCATGGGCCAGGAGGAAAAGAGATGCTCTCCCCAGGCCACATCAGAAGCTCGAATAAAAGCAGAATACTACAGATGCTGCAGGTCACAAACAAACACAGAAAAGGCTGGAGAAACTCGGCAGGTTTGGCTGTATCTGTGGAGAGAGAAGCAATTAAGTTTTCGAGTCTGATATCAGTCCTCTTCAGAGTCTGAAATTCCAAAGAAGAGTCACACTGGACTCAATGTTAAATCTGTTTATCTCTCCTCAGATCATGCCAGACCTGCTGAGTTTCTCCAGCACTTACTGATTTTTAAAAATTTCATAAGGAAACGTCAACCTCCACAGTTTCACTTGTGGTCACAAGCTCTCCGACAATGCCTATCCTCCCCTGATCATGTCCCTGAATTCTTAGATTCTGTGCAGCCTTCCTGATCGTGTCTGGAGTCTTCCTCCCAAACACTCCCAGAAATTACTGACAGGGACAGTTCCCATGGATGATCAGTCTACCCTCAAAATTAAAATGCATCGTCAATAGTGAGATCAAGTGGGATGACTGCCAAAACTACTCAGCTCTAAACTCATTATAGCCTCGGTCCAAAGATGGGCAAAAGAGCTGAATTCCAGACATGAGGTGAGAGTGACAGCCCTTGAAATCAAGGCCGCATTCGACTGAGTCTGGTATCAAAGAGGCCTTGCAAATCTGGAATCAATGGGAATCGGTGAGAAAACTCTCTGCTAGTTGGACTCACATCTGCACAAAGGAAGATGGCTGTTATTATTGGAGGTCAGTCATCCCAGTCCAAGGGAAGAGTTCTTCAGGGTAGTGTACAAGGCCAACCATTTTCAGCTGCTTTTTTAATGACCTTTCCTCCATCATAAGGTCAGAAGTTGGGATGTTTGCTGATGACTGCACAATGTTTAGCATCATCTGCAACTCTTCAGACACTGAAGCAGTCTGTCTCCAAATAGCAAGATCTGGACAACATCCAGGTTACGGTCAACAAGTGGCAATTAACATTGATGTCACACAATGTCAGGCAATGACCATCTCCAATAAAAGATAGAATAACCATTGCCCTTGAAATTTTCAATGGTGTTACCACTACTGAATACACCACTATCAACATTCTGGGGTTTACCACTGACCAGAAACTGAACTGGACTCACCACATAATTACTGTAACTATAACAGGTCAGAGGCTAGGAATCGTGTCCCAACTCACCTCTTGACTCGTCAAAGCCTGTCCACCATCGACAAGGCACAAATCAGGAATGTGATGAAATGTGTTCTAATTGGCTGGAAGGTGCAGCTCAAGAAGTTTGACATCATCCAGAATAAATCCAGAGATAGTAGGAACTGCAGATGCTGGAGAATCTGAGATAACAAGGTGTAGAGCTGGATGAACACAGAAGGGTCTAGGCCCAAAATGTCAGCCTTCCTGCTCCTCTGATGCTACCAGAATAAAACCAGCTTGCTTAATTGGCACCACATCCATCCCCTTCAACATTCTCTCACTTCTCACACTCCATCCTGACTTGGGAGTACATCACTGTTCCTTCTCCCTCACCGGATAAAAATCCTGGAACTCCCTTTCTAACAGCACTGTGGGGGGTCCATGGACCCCAGCAACTGCAACACAGCTTAAGAAGGTTGCTCTCCCCCACTTTCTGCAGTGCAATTAGATATGGACAATATTCAGTGACACCCACATCCCATCAACAAATTTACAAAAAGAGGCAGCTGATGATTTCTGCTGGTATCCTCTGACTAGGCAGCAAACCTGATGGGGAAGCGATGGCCCAGCGATATTATTGTGGGCTGGTAATCCAGACACCCAGGTAATGTCCAGGGGACCCAGTTCAATTCCTGCCATGGCAGCTGGGGGAATTTGGATCCAATAAAAATCTGGAATTAAGAGTGTAATGATGACCATGAATCCGTTGCCAATTGTTAGAAAACCCATCTGGTTTACTAATGTCCTTTAGGGAAGGAAGCTGCCATCCTTACCTGGTCTGGCCTACATCTGACTGCAGACCCACAGTAATGTGGTTGACTCTTAACTGCCCTGTGGGCAATTGGGAAGGGCAATAAATGCTGTCTAGCCAGAGACATGCTCATCCCATGAAATATATTTCTGTATTATTTAGACATTATATGTATATATATTTATGAAATATTTAACTGGCTGCTGGTAGGGAATATACAGCGATGGGGACTAATGTGCAGACTGGCAGCTTGCTCCATAGCAGATTGCCCACCTTGATCCCTGTGGATATTAGTCCCTTGGTTCCATTGATCTCAGCTACATTTTTGGGGAATAGTTGAAAAGCTGGGAAAAGGGTGGGAGAGCGAGCACTTGTTCAAATATTGTTGCTGTTTGTCTGCTGATAGGTCAAGCCCACCAAGCTCAGAGATAAAACAAATACCATCAGCAAAACAGCAGAGGTTACATGTCTGCCAGGATTTTAATGATGACACCTTGTCCTTGAAGTGGGATAAATTGAAGCATCAAGCTACAATTCGATATTAACATCTTTTCCTGGAAAACTGACTATGAGGGACTTCACATGATGGAATAATACTGAGGAAGCAAATGAACCACAGGTAGTTTTCTGGGTCAATTCAAGTCATTTTTTTCTAAAATAAAAACAAAGACCATGGAATAGAATATTGTGCTTTAAAACGTAGAAACATTGATGGAAGAGGAGTAGGCTATTCAGCCCTTTGCACCTGCTCCACTGTTCAATATGATCATGGCTGATCATCCAACTCAGTACCCTGTTCCCACCCACTCCTCATTTCTTTTTCCTTTTAGCCCCAGGAATGAAGTCTAACTCCTCTTGAAATCATTAAGTTTTTTGGGCTTCAACCACTTTCTGTGGTAGTGAATTCCACAGGCTCACCACTCTCTGAGTGAAGAAATTTCTCCTCATCGCAGTCAAAGATGGCTTGAAATATGCTATATTTTACTTCTGCACTTGAGTGTGAATGCTGGAAAGCACCTTGTTTGATTAATTCGAGAAACCCTTGTGTTTTTGTTCCTATCTGGGTAGGTAGTATGGCTAATTTTGATATGAGGAAACAGTTTAATTGAGAAAATGTCAGTGATTTCATCCTCACCCTGGTGCACTGCAAGGTGTGCTCTGTATCAGTCAGTGTTGTGGTTGCTGCATTAATTAAGAATAATGTTCAGAGAGTGAAGTCTGGTGCTGATCAGATCGTGCTGGTGTGAATACCCTGATCCTGGATGTCTCCAGCATCCCTTGTAGCTCCTAAAAGGTGTTACACAAGGCTCATGGTAGCAATGAACTACAAGTAGACTCATTTCCCTTCTCATTTATTGTTCCCAGGCCATGATACCTGAGGCAGGAGGACCAGATGTCATTTCCACAGCTACACTCACATTGAAAACTCCCCGTCAGTTAAGATGTTCACATTGCCCTTTCAAATAAACAGATATGTTTTAGGCAGCCGTTGGCAGAGCACTGTGACAAAACATCATAAGGTCAGTGGAAATGTATGAAGGAAAGAGAACAAGCCTAAACTATAAACTCATTGCCAGCAGAGACAATGCACTCCAACCCCATACGGTGCTGGAAGATTCAACAAGCTCCCTCCCCATGGCTTCCCAAATATGGATGTAAACATGCAAGAGGGTCAGACAGTCAACCTTTACAAAGATGTTCTCTTTATTCACTTTACAGTCGGGATTGACCTCATAGCCATGTCAAGTTCCTTGTGGAATTAGTCTTTTGCTTCTGTAGTGGACCACAGTACTGGATCATAGATATGCATGAGGTTCACCAGTCCTGTTCAAGTTCCGAGGTGGATGGTGAGTATTAAGCCCCTTTACAGTGAAACTACCTCATGATGTTGGTACCCCATGATGTCGGGTGAATAGCCAAGGTCTTTTTGTAAGGTTAGGGGAGTCCAAAACTAGAGGGCATAGGTTTGAGGTGAGACGGGAAAGATTTAAAAGGAACCTAAAGAGCAGCTTTTTCACACAGAGGGTGCTGCATGTATGGAATGAGCTGCCAGAGGAAGTGGAGGAGGCTGGTACAATTACAACATTTAAAAGGCATCTGATGGGTATACAAATAGGAAGAATTGAAATGGATATGGGCCAAATGACAGAGATAACAAGGTGTAGAGCTGGATGAACATCGCAGGACAAGCAGCATTAGAGGAGCAGGAAGGGTGACGTTTCGGGCCTAGACCATTCTTCATTTCTGAAGAAGGGTCTAGGCCTGAAACATCAGCCTTCCTGCTCCTCTGATGCTGCTTGGCCTGCTGTGTTCATCCAGCTCTACACTGTGTTATCTCAGATTCTCCAGCATCTGCAGTTTCTACTATCTCTGGGCCAAATGACAAATGGGATTAGATGAATTTTGGATATCTGGTTGGCATGGACGAGTTGAATCGCAGGGTCCGTTTCTATGCTGTACAGCTCTATGACTCTATGGAATTTGAGCGTCAATGACAGTGCTAACATCCCTAATTGCCCCTCCCAATTGCCCTTGAACTGATTGCCTTTCCAAGCCATTTAAGAAGCAATACAAAGTCAACTACCTGTATATCTCGATTCACATGTAGGGCAGACTGGATAAGGATGGCAGACTTCTTTTCCTGAAGGACAGCCATTCCAAATATTAATCTGGCAAATTTTCTCTAAACTACCTTCAAGCCATTTACATCCCTCCCTAACTAGGGTGATTAGCACTGGATACAGTACTCTAGATGTCTCATGAGTATACAGTTTAACTAAAGCATAACCTTTCTATTTCCATTTTGTGATCCATTTTGCAATAAATAACAACATTCTATTAGCTTTCCTAATTATTGATCTGTCTGCATACTAACCTTTTGCAATTAATGCATGTGAACACTCAGATCCCTTTGCATCTCATAGCTGTGCAATCTCTGACCATTTGGATGATATGCCTTTATTTTATTTTCTCTGCAAAAATGGACAATTCCACATTTTCTACCACTTGCCAGATCTTTGCCCATTTGCTTATCTATCTTCTTTCGCAGCCTCGTTGTGTGCTCTTTGCAGTGCACTTTCCCACCTATCTTTGTGTCATCAGCAAATCTGACAATTAGGCCTTCTTTCCCTTCATCCAAAACATTTGTAACAACGGTTGAGGGCCCAGAACAGAACTGTGTGATGTACCACTTGTTATGTCCTGTCAACCAGAAAAAGACTTATTTATGCCTTCTCCCTGCATCCTGTTAACTAGTCAATCAACTCTGCTCGATTGCCTTGAGCTTACAGAAACATAGAAAATAGCTGCAGGAGTAGACCATTTGGCCCTTTAAGCCTGTTCCTCCATTCATTATGATCATGGCTGATCATCCAATTCAATAGCCTATTCCCGCTAACTAATGCTAATTACAAACAAAATTAGACTTGCACATAAAGATCAAAACTCTCTGACCCACCAGCTGTAGCATTCACTCCTCGATCAAACAGAGATGGCTGCCCATATTCAGGTGGCTGTTGTACACCCAACAGTGTAACTGGTAGAAAACCTTGAAAATGCCAGGGACAAGTGCAGTGCTCCTGAAAAATTCCTAATCAAATTACCTGGAATTACACCCGGCTGCCGGAGTAAATTAAGTGGAAAATTGTAGCTTCTGGTTCGGTGTTTGAAGCGCCATGTTATATCATCTCTTAAATCTCCACTGTGATAGAAACATATACAATTCTCAATGGGATAAACAGTGTAGATACAGGAAGGATGGTTCCCCAGCTGGGAGGGGACGCAGAATCAGAATAAGAAGCAAACCATCTTGGATGAACTTCTTCACTCAGTGGGTGGTGAATCTTTGAAATTCTGTACCCCAGAGAGCTGTGGAACCTCAGTCATTCAATAAGTTCAAGACAGAAATCAACAGGTTTCTAGTTGTGAGGTTAGGGATTTGGGGATAGAGTGAGAAAATGGCACTGAGGTGGATGGCCAACCATGATCTAGAATGGTGGAGTAGTTGAGGGGTAGAATGGCCTACATCTAGCCCTACGTTGCTGTGTCTACTCCTTGTCCTTATCCTTCCTGATCCCACCACCACCCCCATTCCCCCCCCGTCTCGATCAAAACATAAACAAATTCTGTTTTGTAATTGCTTCCCCATCACTCTTATCCAATCCCACTCCAACGTTCTTTCATAAATAAAGAGAAAGTACTGCGGGTCCTGGAGCTCTGAAATAAAAACAGAGAATGTCGGAGAAACTCAGCAGGTCTGGCAGCATCTGTGGGGAGAGAAACAGGGTTAATGTTTCAGGGCTGATATGATTCTTCTTTGAAACCAATGAGATAGTGCCAGACCTGATGAATTTCTCAAGCACTTTGTTTCTTTTAAAAGTACCCTGATATCTCACCATAAGACACCTCTTCTTAATCATTTAGATTTGATTGATTGGCGTGGTAATCTGTTAGGGCTGATTTTTCAGTAAATCTTTCACTTGGTGTTTTCCAGCAGCCATCTCCTCTGAAGCTAAGGCATGTCAGTACAAAGCATTGGATTTGTTCTCTTTTTAGTTGTAATATTTGCATCACCCTGGCTCTTAATGAAAAACAGCCTCCTCCCACAGAAGCTGGGTAAAATATTCAGGAGCAAGAACAGAAATTGCTGGGAAAACTCAGCATCCGCAAAGAGAAAGCAGAGTTAATGTTTCAGGTCCAGTGGACCTTCATCAGAACGGATTGTAAATATTGTAATTATTCACCGCTACTGGCTGAAGCTCCTTGCTATTAGTGTAGACCCTGAGCAGATATTCCCAGATCTCCTTCAACTTGTATTCTTGCTTATCCCATAAATTTGCCTTCTCACTTACCGACAGTACTTCCATTGAGAATTGGCGTTCCCAAAGGGGTAGTAGGAATTTGAACTCCCTCACCCAAACGGCAATTGATGGAGATTCAATGAAATATTTCCTGAAGACGGAAATGGATGAATTTTGTTGGTGAGAATATCAAGGAATGGGGAATCGAAGGCATTGAGGTACGAGTCAGCCATAATCCAGTGCGTGCTTAGACACGTTTAAAAGCTTGAATGGCCTACTCCTGCTCCAATGGCTGTGTCTTTCCCAACTCCTCACTCATTTTCAAGCTGGGTAAGAAACCACTTGGTCTATATATCTGGCTATAAGCAGCGTATTACCTTTACCAGCTTCCCAGTTAACACTGAATCTTCCATTTTCTGGTCACTGATAAAATATACCGGCCTTTGATAAAAATTGTTGATGCAAAATGGAAGAATTCAATATTTTTGTTCTGAGTGTATGCCAGATCTCTAGAAAGAGTCCAGGTACATAATTTTTTGAAGTTTGCGTCACGTACAGACAGGGTGGTTAAAAAGGCATTTAGCATGTTTGCCTTCATTGCTCTTTCCTCTGAGTATGAAGTTGGGACATCATGTTGAGGTTGTACAGGACATTGGTGAGGCCTCTTGAGGAATACTGTGTTCAGTTCTGGTTGCCTAGCTATAGGAAGGATATTATTAAGCTGGAGAGAATTCAGAAGAGATTCACCAGGATCTTTCCGGGTATGGAAGGTTTGAATTATAAAGAAAGGCTGGACAGGCTTTGACTTTTTTCACTGGAGTGTAGGAGCTTGAGAGGTGACTTGATAGAGGTTTATAAAATCACAGGGTTATAGATAGGGTTAATGGTAGGTGTCTTTTCCTTACGATGGGGAATTTCAAGATGAGGGGGCATATTTTTTAAGGTGGTTTTTTAGAAAAGACATGAGGGGCAAATTTTTTACACAGAGGATGGTTTGAATTTCCTGCAGGCACAGTTACAATGTTTAAAAGACACTTAGATAAGTATATGAACAGGAAAGATTTGGAGGAATATGGGCTAGAAGCAGGCAGATGGGACTAGTTTAGTTGATGTGGATTGGTTGGACCGAAAGGTCTTTTTCTGTACGGTATGACTCCGTGAGAGAGCTACTGGTAAATCTTTAAAATGCTGAGTGGTGGGAGGCAACTTCTAGAGTTAATCCACACTGTCTCAACATGTCACAGCATGAAAAAAATCTGTAAGGAAATACTTTGTAAAGCATTTTTAATGCATGACAATTTCACCAGATGCACACAACCATTACCACCATCCATTTCCACCTTACAGTTTCTCAGGTCTATGCAAAGAATATGCATCAATTTATTAAGTGCTATTCAGTCAATAGCCAAAATTTGTTTTTCTTAGCTAAAAAAGAAAATCTTCTGATTTCCAAATTAAGTGAAAAAGGATCCTTTGAAAATAGGGAACTGTGAACCCTGAGGGACCAAAGTAAAAACACACAAGGGTATTGGGTCACCACTTTGAGAAACATTTTAGTTAATTCAGTGGCTAAAAAACCCAGCTGTTGTACAAAGCTGTCATCACATAGTGACAGGAATGGTTTATAAGCAGCATTACAGGCAATTTCCCACATCCCAGCCTTTCTAGCCAATGTCTATCACCTATTAGTTCATTTTCAGATAGTTCCTAACTGACTCTGATGTACAATCAGTCACATTGTGGAGTTTCCAATGATCTCATCCTTTACATTAGTACATGGAAACCTTCTTCCTGCAATATCTCAGTAAAATAAAGAGGAAAAAAACCCTTTCTTCCCATTGAAGCATATCCTGTTAAATTCCAAACTAGGTCCATCTGCGATACTTATATTAACATTCTGGTTTAAAATTTAAAGTAAGATGTTTGGTAAAAATTGTTTAAGTGGTGTACATTAGCATGGAATTTCTACCCAGCTGCAATAGGTAATTCAGTGCAATTCACCAAAATCATTGAATCGAGCAAAAAAGATAGCAGAGTTTAAGTGTGAATTCAGTTCAAATAGCACAAATTAATTTTCGACAATTTTCTGCACAGGTTTAAAAAGACTTGTGTGAGAAACAGGTTCTGCCCATCAAACTGGCCAAATGCCTGGATTGAATTACTTGGCAGTTTCTGCTAATTGTGCTTCTTTGCAGATCTTTGAGGAAACTTGAAAAAACAAGGCACAAGGACACTAATAGATATTGTGACAATACTATGGCTTTAAGGGATGTATTTTTGTCCTTTTTTTTATGAAGAGAGGATGAGACAGATGCCAAGTGGTCTGTTTCATGAAAATAAAGTAAACAGTTTGTGAGGCCTTGGGTTTTTTTAAAGTTGGAAGAACAGAAGCAACATGAAGGGATGGGGTCAAGCTCCCAGAGAATTAGGTTTTTGATTTAACTTTCAGTAGTCGTTGGGGTTAGGAAGCTGCTATACATCTCTCCCTGCTTCGGCAAAATGCTTGAGTTTTCTCTCTCTCTCTCTGTCAGAATTTTCTCTTGATGTTCTTTTCTCCTGGACTGGAGAATTGCATGTGAGTCAATCTATTTTATAGAATTTGCCTTTGCCAAGGGTGTATTTATGGGATTTACTATATTGGAACAGTTACTGTTTAGTAGTTAAATAATTTATTATTCCGTTAAGCTTTCCAATAGAGTTAACCTATTCTATTCTTCTTTCTTTTGTTTGTATTTTAACTATAGTGTAAGAATAAAATGTGTTTTGCTTCAAGCCTGGTAGTTTGAGCAATTGAATTGCATCCAAAACACAACGCCTTACACTTGCCTTTAAAAATAAGAAAAAATCGGGAGGGTCCAGGCTATCTTCTTAATATAAGTTGAGGGGTTTGGTCTGATCCATAGCAACATACTTTAAACACATTTCTTATTCATTGCTTAAAATACTAAAATTGGCTACTGTGCACCAACGTAAATATGAAATACCTCTATTCAGTTTTTAATGACCTAAAAAGCTTTATTACTGTATTCAAAGGTGGAGGACAAGGGATTCAAAATACCTATTTTTGTGATAAATCTATTTTCAACTGCATTAATCAAACTAAACTAAGATATCATTCTGAAACACATCAAGAAATATTTTTAAAGCAAAAAATGTTCTGTTTTAAAATACTGCCTGTTTGTCGTCATTCATGGCAGACCGTACGCAAATAAGTTTGTGCAGAAGCAAGAAAAAGAAATTTCTCAAAATTGGTTCAATTTGAGGCATATTGTGCCCAAACAGAAACTCTACCCAAACATGTATGGTATCACGAATCAGTGAGTTATTGTTGGCATCTCAATCCAACTCACTCATCCTTGATATCACATGTTGTATCAAAGTGCTCCAAACAAAAAAATTAATTTAATTTCCTTCATTCCAATTAACGTTGTTAAACGGAATCAAGATTAGCCTGGAAACTTTGGGAATATTGCCTTGGGGTTTATTATGTCTACCTGAGAGGTCAAAACTTCTGGTTTAAAATTCAGTTTGCAAACTGGCATCTCAAACCGTGGAGCACTCCCTGTGGTGTTTTTGCTTTGAACTAGTGATCGCCCTGGTGTGATTCTGGAAGGAAGCCAAGAAAATTTCCACATGTCCAGGGTCAGCAGACACTCAGATTGAAGAATTATCAGAAGTAACAAATCTAGCAAAATGTACTGATTATTCTTTACTTCTAGTTACATTCGAACAAAATAATTGGAGGACACACGTGGGATTAAAGTAGAAGCTGAAATATCAATCTTTATGTAAAGTGCTTTTAATTTTTGGATTTATATCTTTTTTCTTAATTTTACACTCCACGTCATGAAATTAGTTTCTTTTATGTCAAAGTGGTGTGTTCAGAAGGACTTATGAACATTATACCCTGTTAATACTCCAGTTACACTTCATTCAACTTGGATTTTCCAATGAGAAAAATGACGTAACAGGACAGTTTGTGTCACTTCAGGGATTTCAAACAAGTTGCAATTAATGTGGACTTTGATGAAACATAGAATCATGGACTAGCACCTTTTAGTTTTCTGCCTTTGAGCTACAATTGTACAAACCTAAGTTAATGACAGGATTGGCATTACTGCCATAAAATCCAGGCTTTTCTTTTCGGATCTGCAGTGGGATTTGAATATATGATCTGCTGACTCAGGGGTGTGATTATATCACAACAGTGATAAAAATAAAATCATTTTGTAAAATTATAATTTAATCAATTGTAACCCCTCACTGACAAGTTTTTAAAAAATACCATCAAAGTGCACTTCATAACTAATATGTGCACACTCAGGCAAGCAATCAATACATTCAAAGACATCTTTGTTTAAGAAAATCATACTAACTTATCATTAAATCATTCCTTAACAGAACTTTACCATTATCCTCCCTATACTGCAAAAGTGTCCTCTGTTGCATAGTTATGAAGGGAATTTAGTGAAATAGACACAGAAAATGCTTGAGAAACTTAGCAGCTCTAGCACTATCTGTAGAAAGAGAACAGAGTTGACATTTTGAGTCCAGTATGAAACTTCTTCAGAAAGAATCATTATAGAATCCCTACAGTGTATAAACAGGCCATTCAGCCCAACAAGTCCACACCACCCCTCTGAAGAGCTTCCTACCCAGACCCATTCTCCTACCCTTTCCCTGTAATCTGGCATTTCCCATATCTAATCCACCTAATTTACACATCCCTGGACACCATAGACAATTTAGCATGGCCAATCCACGTAGCCTGCACATCTTTAGACTGTGGGGGGAAGCTGGAGTACCCAGAGAAAACCCAAACAGGAATGGCGAGAATGTGCAAACTCCACACATACAGTCACCCAAGGGTGGAATCAAACCCAAGTCCCTGGTACTGGGAGGCAGCAGTGCTAACCACTGAGCCACCATGTCATAGCAAGCTCAAACTCTCTTTTCACAAATATTGCCAGGCCTTTTGAGTTTACCCAGCATTATCACTTTTTATTTCAGATTTCCAGCATTTGTAGTATATTGTTTTAATTTGGGAATTGAGAGAAAGCCTATTTTACACATATAAATACATGGGCCATTCTAGATTTGCAGAAGGAACCTCAATCCTCACAGCAGCTTATAGGATATCTGGACTATCAAGTGCAGATTTACATCTGGTCTATTCATCTCCCTTCGTCACTTTCAACCTATTGCGAAATGAGATCTATTTTTGTTATTATTCTGCACAATTGTCCTTATAGAATATCGACATATGTGTGTAATTCTAGAACTGCTTGCCAATTCAGTCTTCCCTGAACAAGTTAAGATATTTGACGAATTCAGACTGCAGAGGATGGTAAGAAAAATGTGTCCACTTTCTCTTTCATCAAACTTCGTATTTTTAGTCATATTAAACAACTGTTCATCAAAATGATCGGTGGCTAATAATTTTGCAGCAGCTAATTTCATGCCTCATGATTTTGAAAAGTTTCCAAACACAATGAAAAACTTGCATTTATATTGCGATTTTCATGAATGCACAACACTCTAAAGAACTTTACAGGTAACAAAGTACTTTTTAAGAGTAGTCACTGCTACAATATAGCAAATATAGCAACCAGTTTGCACAGAATTAGTTCCCACAAACAGCAAGGAGAGAAAAGAAAATCCCTTTTTCAACAATGTTGATTGAGAGAGGAACATTGCAAGGATTTGCTATACTTCAAAATAGTAGCATAAGATCTTTAGGATCCATCTGAGAAGACAGAGGGAGCTTTAGTTTAAACTTTCTTCTAAGTGTTCATATTTCTGGAGCAGGACTGAATCCATGATGTAAGGTGAGAGTGCTACCAGTTTACACCTTGTAATAACGCTCATCTCTCTCATCTCAGAAAATCTAACAAATTGCTAGAAAGAGTCTAATGTTGTTTACCTTGCTGTGTGGTGAGCACAATTAAAATATTTATATATTGCTGCACCAAGGAAAATCCTAATGAATGACTACTTTCCACACATTGCTACACAAAATCATTGGCAATGCTGTTCAGACAGCTTGGACCCAATGTACTAATCACCTACTGGACCAAGTGTCAGTCAGCTCTCAGAGGGGCAACTTCTTTGTTGGGGGTGGGGATTGTAAGATTGATTACAATTTACCCAGGGAAGACCCAAGATTGGGAAGGGTAAATTGGCCATGGTTCAGGCATAGTTGATTTGCATTTCGAACAGGAGGAATGGTACAAAAGCCAAAACTATAGTTCCTTCATTGTCAAGAGAAATAAAGAGTAGGGTGAAGCAAAAAAAAACTTATCTATGACAGGTGTCAGGTTCAAAATACAAGTAAAAAACAGGACAAATATATAAAGTTCAGAGGAGAAGTGAAAAAGGAAATAAGCAAGGCAAAAAGACAGAATGAGAAGAGACTGACAGCTAATAGTAAAGGAAATGCAAATGTCTTATTTAGGTAAATAAATAGTGAAGTAGGATCCATTCTTGGAAGTAAAGGGCATATTTCAGGTACTAACAGGATATTGCAAGGAGAATTCTGCCAAAAACATTGTGAAAGAAGAGATAATTGACTTCAGAATTGTTTAAAACTGATAAACAGCAGTCACTACAAAGCCTGAGATAGTACGAACTGCAGATGCTGGAGAATCCGAGACAACAAGGTGCAGGGCTGGATGAACACAGCAGGCCAAGCAGCATCATAGGAGCAGAGAGGCTGACGTTTCGGGCCTAGACCCTTCATCAGAAAAGGGGGAGGGGAAGGGGGTTTTGAAATAAATAGGGAGAGAGTGGGAGGCGGATAGAAGAGGAAACAAACAGGTCGAAGAGGCGGGGATGGGGCCAGGAAAGGTGAGTGTAGGTAGGGAGTTAGGAAGGGGATAGGTCAGTCCAGGGAGGACGGACAGGTCAAGGGGGCGGGATGAGGTTGGTCGGTAGGAGATGGAGGTGCGGCTTGAGGTGGGAGGAGGGGATAGGTGGGAGGAAGAACAGGTTAGGGAGGCAGGGACGAGTTGGACTGGTTTTGGGATGCGGTGGGGGGAGGGGAGATTTTGAAACTTGTGAAATCCACATTGATACCATTGGGCTGCAGGGTTCCCAAGCGGAATATGAGTTGCTGTTCCTGCAACCTTCGGGTGGCATCGTTGTGGCACTGCAGGAGGTCCAGGACATGTCGTCTGAGGAATGGGAGGGGGAGTTGAAATGGTTCGCGACTGGGAGGTGCAGTTGTTTGTTGCGAACCGAGCGTAGGTGTTCTGCAAAGGTTGCAGGAACAGCAACTCATATTCCGCTTGGGAACCCTGCAGCCCAATGGTATCAATGTGGATTTCACAAGTTTCAAAATCTCCCCTCCCCCCACTGCATCCCAAAACCAGTCCAGCTCGTCCCTGCCTCCCTAACCTGTTCTTCCTCCCACCTATCCCCTCCTCCCACCTCAAGCCGCACCTCCATCTCCTACCGACCAACCTCATCCCGCCCCCTTGACCTGTCCGTCCTCCCTGGACTGACCTATCCCCTTCCTAACTCCCTACCTACACTCACCTTTCCTGGCCCCATCCCCGCCTCTTCGACCTGTTTGTTTCCTCTCCACCTATCCTCTCCTCTATCCCTCTTCTATCCGCCTCCCACTCTCTCCCTATTTATTTCAAAACCCCCTTCCCCTCCCCCTTTTCTGATGAAGGGTCTAGGCCCGAAACGTCAGCCTCTCTGCTCCTATGATGCTGCTTGGCCTGCTGTGTTCATCCAGCCCTGCACCTTGTTGTCTCACTACAAAGCCTGGCTTGACCTAGCATTGATAAGTTATCAGAACGAGACGGGATGCATTTGAAAGAAGGTACTGGCTATCATCTTCCAATCTTCTTTCAATACAGGATTAGAGAATTACAATGTTCTACTCTTGTTGAAAAAGGATGCAAGTACAGACCCTCAATGGTGGGAAAGCATTCAAGGTAAAATTGGTAATCACTTGGACAAATATGGATGAATTGATAAAAACCAGCAAAATTTGATAAGGGCAAATCATGTTTGACTAATTTGATTGATGGAAGGGATGGTTGATGTGATGCACATAGACTTTGAAAACCCAGTTAATAAAGGGCCACATAATACGCTTGCCAGTAATGTTAAAGTATGTGGAAATAAAGGAAAAGAGTATTAGGAAACCAAGTAATTGCAAACAGTTGTTTCTCAGACTGATGGAAGGTATGCCTTGGGTTCCTTGGGGTCAGTATTAGGATCACTGCTTTTCTTGATCTAGGTTAATGACCCAGATGTCAATATATGGAGCACAATTTTAAAATCTAAGGATTGTAAAGAATTGTGAACTGTGAGGTGACGAGACATAGACAGGCTAGTGATTTGGGAAATGTATTATTTTTAATGTATCAGGGGACGTGGTCATTACTGGCTGGATCAACATTTATTGTGCATTTCGGATTGCCTTGTGGTACTGGCAAGCCACCTTCCTGAACATCTGCTATCCTTGGGCTGTAGGGACACCCTTGGTGCACTTAGGGAGTTTCAGGAATTTGGCTTGAGTAACTTGAATGGGGACCTTGTACGGAAGTGGAATTGTAGTTTTAGAGATAGTGTGGAGGTGGGTCTAACTGTGGGAGAGACTTCAACACTAAGGCAGGGCAAGCTTTCTCATGCAATTACATTCTTCTCAGCTCATTACATATGCAAACACAGGTAAAACGCCGAATGTTCAGGGCAGGAGGTTCTGACCCCCAATCCTCTCCAGCATCTTCTAGGTTCTGACATTTAGGTGCCATATTTAAAAGGCACCTATACATTACTTCACTCTCTGCAACTTGGGAGCATCAGTCACCCTCTGCTTATCACCTCCACCCACACCTGGAGATATCAGAGACCAAGTAAAAGTAGCACTGTGCTTTAGCAATGTCTCCTTGAATGTTCTCCTGAAGGCTACAGTCCAGGATAAGAGGGAAACTCTTTTCCCTGGTGATGCCAACAAAAGACCATCCTGGAGAGAGGAGACTGCAGAGGTCAGCGCCTGTGGACAGCCCAGAAGAACCTGACTCCAGTCTCACAAGAGGATGAATGATCTGCTGCAGCTCTGCCAGGGGTGTGTGCCACAATCTGCTCAATGCTTCATGCTCCTATGTGTGTGACTTAGCATTGTAAAATTGGCACTGCACAAGACTGTTACACAGGGGGATGGGTGCTGGGCATCTCCATCAGATGCCCTTTTTTCCAACATCAAAACCCTCTTAAAGCAGCAGATTTAATTTAAAAGCAATTGTATTTTGCTAAAGTGCAGCTACCAATATAGCACTAGTGGCACCACAGTGGCACTGCCCCTCTCATAGTGCCAGGGTACACATTCAAAAGGAGTTACAACACTCAATAGCTCAGGCACCTACAGCTCTCCGAACTTTCTTCAAAACCAAGAAAACGTACATGTCTGAGAACTTGTCACTAAAGGTTAGCATGGGGCAAGTGTACAACCTCAAGGGATGACCCTTTGAGTTGAGATCCTTGTTGAGTTCAGCCCCAGTGGCCTGCCCTGGTCAGGTTTGTTGGTGTTGGCTGATGTGGCTGTCTTACTCGGACGGGCTTGTCAGCTCAGTCAGGCCTCACGTCTAACAGTAAATATTCACCAACAACAAACCAGAATTCAGATGACCGAGGCTTCTCATGAGCTGTTCAGCATGGAGACACCATTGTAGACATTTACGCTCACCTGTGTTTGGAGGAAGAATAGGTTCGGACCTCATATGTGGCAGCTAAAACCAGAAGCAATTAACTGAAGTGCTGGGGTTACTGGTTTATTAGAATGCATGCATACAGTGTACGGAAGCAAGTGATTGATCAAAGTTTCTTTCTGTTTTAAATTGCTACTTTAGCAAAATACAATTGCTTTTAAATTAAATCTGCTGCTTTAAGAGGGTTTTGAACGACTGTTTTAAAATTACAGTGATTACTCTGGTAGGTTCAGGTAGAGGTTATATAAAATTGTAATGAAAATGTTGGAGTGATGCTGTTGTGTTGTTCTTGCCTGTGTGGAAGAAAAAAAAAACAAGGAATTGTTGCTAGTCCAGTTACATTGACTGACATCACATACCACTGATTGATTCTGATACTTAGCAGGCAATTTGAACAGCAGCTACATGGCAAAAGCTGTGACGTGGCAAGTTTCTACTATAAAAAATGAGGAAGGGTCACTGGACCCGAAACATTAACTCCGTTTTTTTCCTTCACAGATGTGGCCAGACCTGCTGAGTTTTTGCAGCAACTTTGTTTTTGTTCTGCTATAAAAACTGAGTATGCTGGAGAAAATCAGCAAGAGTAGCAAGATCTGTGGTCAGAGAAACTGATGTTTCTTTTTGTTCAAAGATGTACAGGCTTCGTGGATTGGCCATGCTAAACAGCCCATAGTGTCCAGGGATGTGCAGGCTAGGTGGACTAGCCATGGGAAACGCAGGGTTACAAAGATAAGGTGGTGGAGGGGTGGACCTGGGTGGGATGCTCTTCAGAGGGCCAGTGTGGACTCAAGGGGCTTTCTGTTTGAGTATCTCGTAATGTAGCCACACATTGACTTATAACACTGTGAAGTGCCATGAGCAGTTAAACAATGCTAAAAAGTGCTACATACACGCAAATTGTTGTTGTCAGAGGCACTGGGGGCTGGGCGGTGGCAGTAGCAGTGGGAAGCAAGCTGAAAACTGATGTAACAATCAATGATCAGTTGTAATGGAGCAAAATCTTGAGAAGGATGAAAAGTGGCAGGAACAGATCAGAGTTAGTTCTAACCAACAGCACAGATTGATTTTCTCAAGCCAGTTATTAACTTGCTGCATGTCAGACTTTTAAAGATATCGATGACTAATGGAAAAAGAACTATCTTGACTGAATGTATTTTCATAGGTGCTGACAGTGAAAGGGGGAAGGCTTGGCTCTATTCTGAGCTAATTACAGTCACGGCCGTATGAGCGTGTCACTGGGCTCTATGATGGGAAAGAAGGCTGCGGGGCAGGGGGGAGGAAGCTGTAAGAGGAAGCACTTGGATGAAGAAGGCTGCAAAGTGCAAGGGGGTCGAGAAAAAAGGCTACAAAGGTGGAAGGATGGGAATGGTGAAGAAGACAGCAGCAAAGGAATGACAGCAGTTTTAAATCCACCAATAAAGGAATACCCAGCTAACATAGAAACATAGGAGGAGGCCATTCGGCCTTCAAGCCTGCTCCGCCATTCTTCACAATCATTACTGGTTGTCCAACTCAATAGCCTAATCCTGCTTTCTCCCCATAACCTTTGATCCCATTCGCCCCAAGTGCTATATCTGGTCGCCTCTTGAATACATTCAATGTTTTGGCATCAACTACTTCCTGTGATAATGAATTCCACAGGCTCATCACTATCTGGGTGAAGTAATTTCTCCTCATCTCTGTCCTAAATCGTCTATCTCGAATCCTTAGACTGTGGCCCCTGGTTCTGGACACACCCACCATCGGGAACATCCTCCCTGCATCCACCCTATCCAGTCCTGTTAGAATTTTATAAGTCTCTATGAGATCTCCCCTCATTTGTCTGAACTCCAGCGAAAACAATCCCAACAAAAAGCAATCCCAAAAAAAAAGAAACCTAATCAATCTCTACTCATCCAGGAGCCAGGGAAATAGTTGAATCAGTGAAGTAATTAATTCCTTGACAACAAAGGTAGAAACTCCATAACAAGGCTGAATATATTCAGGAATGACTATATGAGGAAAGCTGTGATTGTGCTAGCTTACTGCCTGGCTTGGATTCTTTTACCATAAGCCATTCTGCTTTACAGCAATGGCAGCCAAATACTGATCACCTAAACAAACTTACCCAGACTATTTTGGATGGGGGCAGGCAGTTACTATCTGGTATAACAAGGTGTACAGCTGGACGAACACAGCAGGGTTCCTGCTCCTCTGATGCTGCTTGGCCTGCTGTGTTCATCCAGCTCTACACCTTGTTACCTCAGATTCTCCAGCATCTGCAGTTCCTACTATCTCAGTTACTATCTGGTGATCTCTTTTAGGGGCTAGATTTTGGTTTTCAGGGACTCCATTTTCATTCTCATTAGTTCATTTATGAGCAGTCATGTAGGAGCTATACTTTCTGTATTTGCATTGACATAAAATCTATTTGGACTTACAGGCATGCAGAACTTGGCAAGCAAATGAAATTTGAAAAGGAATTCAAATGAAATTGAGCAAATGAGATTGAAATGAGCAGCATAAGTTGGAGTGCTAACCCACATTCCTATTAGTTATTTTTCTTTTGTGCAGGTCTCTAAAGTCTGTGCACAGCAGAAACCTCCTGAACAGGAAGCTGGTGCTGTGAATGGCATTAGTCGGCTGATCACATATGTGGACCCTCGAAGTGACTGCAGTGTGCAGCTATGCAGCTAACAGGGAACGTTAGCGCCAACTGAATTTCAGTCACAAACATGGGTTAATTATGCATCATAATGCCTGCAGTCCCTTTTCTAAGCTGATGAATTTAGCCCTCATGGACCCTATGTAAGGATGTGCTATAACTTACATGACACAATCGTGATGCAAATACTGATTACAGTAAGTACCCCTTCATTTCCTACTGAAACCTTGCAATGTTTTTCATATAACTTCTGTATTATTCCTCAGTATGAATCAGGAGCAATTACTCCTTTTCCCTATTGCCAGTATTCAACTGATAGTCATATTGAAGTTACTGCCTTGTTGGGTTTAATGATTAACTTTTAAGTTTTACTGTAGCCATGGTGATTTGTTTTAAAACCACTTGATAGAGAGGTATCTTGAAGAACTAATGCCGTTTACTTTATATTAGGAGAGTTTATGACTGATCAAAATACACAGAGCAAAACCTTAAGCTTTCTAATCTAAGTTTCCAGGCTTGTTTTTTCCAAGCTCGGGGAAAACCCATAGCTGGGGACAAATAGTTTTAGTTTCAGTTTCGGACATTCTGAGGAAGTCTTGAATGAAGATGGATGAGTGAAGCAGTGCTCCTGAGAAAGGGTGAAGATATTAACAATGGGTTAACATTAGACTAGGGAGTTCAGTAATAGTTCTAGATCAAGGGTGTTTTGATAAAACCCTAAAGAGGTTATTTGAAGTTAAGAACATTTAAGCTCAGTCTATGAAAGCTTGAGGAAGAGTTTATCAGATTTTTCAGACTGGAAGTAGAAGTCACAGTTAAATTAAGCCTATTCTGGCGTTAGAGAAGGCAGTTTTTCTTTAGTGTTAATACTGTACAAGAAATGACATTAAATACTGTACAGGAGTGTTTTGGTGATTAATGGGATAACATGTTACCATGGGTTTCAAAATCTTTAGATTTGTGTTATACATAAATAATCTGGTTTATTCTACATTTCTTTTCTTTATTAAAGTACTGTTTTATTCTAAAAACTACATCTACAACATCGCATGCTTATGAGAGACCACTTTGTTAAAACCAAAGCCACAAACAAAATATGATCTATCAATCAGGATTTCACTCTGGGATCTGACATATCCAGTAATAACATCAGCTGGGATGACAATAATTTCTTAAGTTTGCTAATAGTAAATTCATCACTATATTTATGATTCTACAAGTGCACATCCTCCAGTATCTAAGCCATGACGTTACTGCAAGGACATACCTGCCATCTGTCTGCGCTCAGAATCAGCTGTCATTGAAGATGCAATAGATTCCAATTCTTGATCCAATGATATGCCCCTCTTCCTTGTTGTGCAGGTTTCTTCCCGTCTGGCCAACATGCAATCTGCTTCTTCTTCACCCCTCTCTGTTCTACATTTTTCCTCATCAAAATCATCACCAGAACCAGTACTTTTGATGCTGACACGTCTGATACGGGAAACCAAATCTGCTTCTTTCATTCTGGCCAAGCGGTCGAGAGCTGTTTGGTTTGGGGGAGATGATGAAATTTTGCCTTGCAATGATTCAACCTTCTCTGAAGTACTTTGATCTTTCTTGTCTGCACCTGGGGGAGAGACAGCTCTGCTTTCTGTGCTCAGACAGCAACTTGTATCAGTCCAGTTATAAAACTCCTTGAAAGGTCCATGAAAGAACTCGTTTATAATGGCCCTTTTCCCCAGCTCTTTGTTACTTGCAGCAAGATGCTCCGGCAATTTATTCTCATGTAAATTATTTCCACTTGAGGTTCCATACAGAGGGTTTTGTTTCCATTCTGAAAGCTTGTTCCTGTCCAAAGATTTCTCCTTGATGTGGTCTGTCAGTTTCACTGAAGCGACTTTCCTGTCCACCAACAAATGATCACCATTATGGCCTAGTTCCACATCAGCAGGAGATTTTGTTTCATTTTCTCCTATATTCTGATATGATGTCTTCTTAACTGGAGAAATCAAGGCTTCTCCAGCTACATCTATTCCCAAAATCCTTGCAGCTCTTTCTTCTAATGATTCATTTTTCGAAATTCCTTCCACAGGTTTTTGCGCAAAGAGGTCGTACAGGTTGTCAATTTTTGGCTTTGTGCTTTTGTGGCAGTTTAGAGAGTTCAGATTGGGTTCTGAGTAACCCTGATCATTGTCAAACTGTGTGAACATTTTTCTAATACTGTCATTACATTCAGTTTCTAAATCTGGCTGAGTTTTGTTGCCTGGCACATCCACTTTGTTTGATGTGTCTGGATCATTTGTGCTTTCTGTCCTTTCTTGAATTAACTGACACATAGGTGTTCGAACTCCATTGACATTTATACATTGCCTTTTACTCTTAGTGCCTTCCAAATTGTTTTCATTTTTTAATTTAGTGAATTCTGCATTTTTTGTTGTGAACACATTTAGAATTGTGCTACTTTTGGTATCTGTTGTTCTTTTATCGATGGGCTTTTGGAATAGATTGATTGACTGGCTGCTCAGTTTGTTATTGTCAGTGGACCGTTTCGAATGGACTTGTACATTAGGGGTAATATTAGTGTAATTTAAGCAACTTTTATCACTGCCACTGTCCTTCTTTTCTTTGGGCTTTGTCAGCTTGACTGATGATTTTTTAGGCATGCACAGCTCAGGCGTTTGGTAAGTCTGACTGTCGGAATGTATTGACTGATTTACATTGAGCTCACCATCTTCAATTTCCTTCTCCCGTTCCTGAATATTACGATCCCCTTGTTCCTGAATCTCTTTGTTGAAACTTTCTAATTCACTAATTGCATCCCAAGGACGGCGGCTTACGGGTTTCAAGAGGAACTGACCAAACCCGACAGTCTCTCTGCCATCGCCTGATGATGTCTGTGAAACCACTCTGCTCTTTTCAACTTGACTCTCCACATTTCCACCTCCACTCTCTTTCTGTGAGCATCTTGAAGCCCCATGAACATGGCTTTGGTGTGAGTTAGTGTGATTGACCTGATGCTGTTTAGGAGCTGCCCTTGAGAAAGCACTACCAGTACAGGGATACAAGTTCATCTGACCATTTATTGAACAGTTACTCAGCTTACGTTTCTGATCATTGATGGCTGTAACTTCTGCACTCCTTTTATCCCCTTGCTTTAATGTACTGGATTCAGGTTCTGAGCAGTTCTGACTTTGAATCTGGCTACCTGTTCTAATATTTTTCATAGCACTACTGAATGACCGAGTGGTACGGGGACCTTTAACGAAGCTTGTTTGCGTTTCTTGATCTCTATACTGGTCACCCGGCCAAGAGCCAGAAGCTCTTAATTCTCTGTGTTGGTTAAAATTATAGCCAACTGTATGCCTATTGCTAACTTCATTCCAGGGCTCAGGTCGCTTCAACCCATTTTCTGAGATCATGTTTCCTGTCAGTGCTTGTAATTCCAAGTCAGAGGAAGACATACTTAAAAAACTTTGCTCTGTTAAGTTTCCAGTGCTATCATTCAGAACACTATCAATGCTCCCATTTCTCACATCATTAACAAAGACATCTTCATTTGACTCTTCTTCGCATGTTTTAACTGGCACCGAAACAAGACAAAATATTGTTTCTGTCATTCTTCTTTTTGAGTGTTTGTTCTCTTGCACCTCAAAACTCTGGGAATCTGGTTCCCACTTCTTTACCTGGGTAATGGTTTCAACAGTGTCTTGAACCACATGCGGCTCTGCTTTAGAATTGGCATTTGAATGTGGATAACCAACTGGATGGTTTACGGTTGAAAAAACGCTGGAATTACATTTGAATGAGCTGTCAAGCTGGTTGTCTAGATACGGCTTAGAACAATGTTCAGGCTTAGTACCATTCTCAAACTCTGGCTTGGATGCTACAAACCATTTGTTGCTAGTCATAGTATCAGTAATAGGCCTCAGGCCTGCCTGAGTGGAATAATATGATCCTGATGGAACAGAAAAGGCACTGCAATGGTCTGATGGTCTGAATGTCTTGTTTCCATCTGCAACATTGTCCTTTGCATTCCACAATTCGTACTTATGATCTGCTTCAATGCATTGCTTTTCAGATGGCACTATAGTAATATGTCTTAATCGAGGATCATTAAATGGTATGTACTTGACAAAAGCCTTTTGGTCATCTGTATATCCATTATGTGACGAACTATATGGCTGTCTTTTGTGAGGGATATTTTTACATATATCATCATTTACATTCTTGGTTTGCAGATGTTGCTTTGTGTCACTATCATGAGACATATTTTTCCGATGAGCATGTTCACTCTCCTGGTTATCTAAACACCAGTGAGACTGATCGGTAACAGTATCCATTGATTGATAGGGCTGACATGTGCTATCACAAGCAGGCACTTTATCAAAACATTTCTTACTGGTTTTCTGCTGAGGTGGTGCTTTGTAAGATGGGGGAGGCACATAGACAGGAGGTAATAAGCTGTTACCAGCAGGACCTTGAGGGCAGCAGTTACTATCAACACTTGCTTCACTGTTCTTAGCCAAAGAAACCACTTGCCCATCAGTTTCCCCATGTACATGGAGATTAGGTATCATTTCTGAACTTCTCCTAATTTGCTGATACAGTTCGTACGAAGGAGGTTTCAGCGGTCTGGTCAACTTCGCTTTTGGCAACTGAGTACATGGCCTAAGATTTTCTGTCCACTTGGAACTTGTTTTAGGATGACAATAAGAGCCGTTATCCTGCAACACAAGATCATCTTTCAAAAATTGATTTTCCGCTCTTTTTCTGTCAAACCCAGGCATATCTACATAATATAGACCAGTCTGAAATTCCTTACCATTACTTTCTGGAATAACTCTGGGCAATGACTGAGACTTTCCCTTGTTTACATATGGCAATCCATCTCTTTTTAATTCTTTACCATCAACCACATGAGGCAGTATGCCCTGTTTCCATCTGCTTCCATCACCATCAGATAGCTGTCTTCCTAAAGACGCTTTCCATTCCTCCGTCCCCAAGCTCTGGCACTTACGATCCTCTGGCGTTCTCCACTTGTCTTCAACCATCCCTTTCACTGTCACGCTCTGACCTTCTGACATCCAACTTTTTTGCTCATTCATTCTAGTTACTTCTGGTTTATGCTGCATGTTCTTCCGTTGAGCATCCTGCGAACCTTTCCCTCGTTGTTCGGCCTTTGGATTGGTTAGAACTTTTGTCATATTATTTCCTTTGCAGCCCGAGTCTCCTTGGTTCGTGTAATCCAATAAAACACTGAAGTCTTGCCCTCTTCGTCTCCAATATGTGACATCCTTTCCAGATTTGGGCCTGGATGAACAAGGTAGCGGAGGACCACTGTTTAACCTAAAACAAATAAAGAAGCACAGAGGGTGGTTAAGACATTTGAAAAAAAAAAAATCTCGCTTTTACTGCCAATTTCATTATTGAATACTTGTCATTTTGGTCACTAATGATTTATGGAATAAATTAGGGAATACAGATTTAAAAAGAAATAAACAACATTTGTACCTTGAACAAACACCAATGTCTGCAGGCAGCATTTAACTATGTGTAAGAATTAAATCATGTCAAATACTGCACCCTGATTTATAGGTTAGCTTCTAGGAATGCATATATTTCACAGAATCATGCAATAGCTTCCAGTTTATGTTCCAACAAATATCACTATTCAATGAAAGATACATATGAAGTAAGAGTTGCAAATATGCAAATACTGCTGAATACAAATTTAACATTTGCAATGGATACATCTGAATTCACAGAGTTGGTATTTTAAAGTCAAACTTCAGTTGGTTCTAATGAGCAGACAGTCGTTTCAGGCAGAATGAGTTCCTCATTGCTAATATGCATGGAGTAGGGCAGACCTGAAGCCACTTTTTATTGAAGAGAGGAAAGTGCTCTGATGAGCAATATGCTAGTGATTCTGCAGCAGTACACCAAAATTATCCTGATATCTAAAGTACACCCGATCATGAAAAAGGGAAACAATGCAGAAAATAATATAATTGTTTAATGGGGACTCAAGTGGTAATGTCAGCAGCAAGTCCAGATAATCACCCCCACTTCCATTGAAAGGGTAAGACAAAAGTCAAGCTGATGTTTGTGAAATGTGTATTTCTGCTTGGTCACAAACTCCTCTGAGGTCCTTGAGTGATTTCAATCAAAATTGGTAGATGTTACCGTGGATCAAGGGGCTCGATATGGGATGGTTGACATCTAACAATCTAATAACCTCCGAAGGGGCTTTCATCTTCTGGTATGGGATCCTGTGGCCTGCCTAGACTGTATCTGCATTGACACCGTAACTCACTTATACTTTAACCAATCATCACCACACATTCCAAATTTATAACATAAATCATAAACATCTACCTTCAGTTCTACTTCATTTTTTTTCTTATGGTTTGTATCATATAATTTATATTCTGAGACAAGGCATGTTGTTACTTGTTCAGTGAAAGTGGCAGGCAGCATGTACAAACAGAAATAATACACAGGCTAGAGGAAAAAGGGCATAAAATTGAGAAAAACTAACAGGCCACAGATAGAGAAAGAGAAGATGTAGAAAGCAGAGTAAGAATGCAAGAAGTTGACCAAGAACAACAGAATGCAAGAACTACCAGTGCTGCAAGAAAGTGACTAAGACTCCTTAACGAAGTTTTCATCTTTGATCCTCATCACAGAATAGAGTCAGATTCAAAATGTAGGAGCAATAAATCAGAAATACGTGAATATTGTGGAGCAAAGGGCCCACTTTCAACATTACACAAAAGTAAATTCTAACCTTTAAGTGAACCTCCGACTTAGTAAATGTTCTCATGGAAACAACAAGAAAACCAAAACATGTTTTGAAACATATAACAGCTGAATAGGATCACTAACAACTAAATCTCTTCATTTTGGTACAAGAACAACAACTTCCTATATGGTCTCAAATGCCTCCACAAATATTGAAAGTGCAGATGATGACATTGAAAATATAGCTGTGGATTCTTCAGTTTTGCTATGATAACGGTGATGTAAAATTCAGAGTATGAACCAACATTGAGAAATTAGATGTAAACTTAAATTTTGGTGCTAACAATTTTAAGAGCGAAACTGGGAAGTAGGGAATAATTAGCAGAAATCATACAGTAAAATTTGAGAGTCTAATTAAACTAGAGTCCAGACAAGTAAAGCAAATGCAAATAAATAAATTGTGAAAAGAAATATCTTTTGCCGAGTGTTTATTAGTATAACAATTTTGTGTGAGTTTAGGTGTTTTATTTTTGTCAAATTAAAATGGTTATGAAATTAATTACGTGGAAGAAGGTAATTAAGTAAAATGATAAATGAAAACTGTTAGATACAAGCAACTCTGCAAATAAATTACTCTATAAAAACCATTTTGTGGTCTGATTTTCAGCTTTAATATCTAGCTCATTCATTCGCTATGCCCACAGGGTGAATATCTCAGTTTATTAATTCATAAAAAAATTATCTTCATCTTGACTTCTAAAATGTTATCACTAACCTTCATCCCTTTGCTGTTCAGGCTGCAGCTGTTTACAGATAAAAAAAAGCCCTGCTTTTATTTGTAGCACCACAGAGGGACTGTGAGTAGTTACAAACAGCTGTAAGGGCTTTGTTCATTCTGTTTTAATTTGTTTGTGGGATTTGGCATCACTGGCTGTGCCAGAAAATTATACTACACTCCTAGTTGTCCTGAAGAAGGTGGTGGGGAGCTGCCAGCTTAAACTGCTGCAATCCTTGGGCTGTAGAAATATCCACAGTGCTGTCAGGTAAGAAGAATCCAGGGTTTTGACCCAGCGACAGTATAGGTACAGTGATATATTTCCAAGTCAGGATGAAGTGTGGTTTGAAGGGGTACCTGCAGTGCTGCCGGTTTTATACATTTGCTGCCCTTGTCTTTCCAGGTGGGCGAGGTTGCAGGTCTGGTAGGTGCTGTTGGAGCAGTTTTGGCGTGTTACTGCTGTGCACTTTGTAGTTGGTGTACATTGCTGCCATCTACTGCACACACATTGCACTGAGAGGGCCATCTCACAACACTGTGGAAGTCGTCGACAGGAAGGGATCTCATTCCATAAATGTCCAGGTGATCTCTAATCCACTTGCTGGAGGTGGTGTGCTCACTCTCCTGGTAGCTGCCGTGATTCCTCCACCCTGGAACACACGTGCTGGACGCATTGAGTATCCATTTGCCTCACAAGGCTGGGCCCTGAGGGAGTAAGGGGTACCCACGGCCACCATGGTTCATGACCCCAATACACAAGTGCCTAACTGATGCAAAGTGCAGATACGCTGCAGCCCAGGATTCGACCAGGGTCATGGGAGAGAACAGTATAGGGACTGATGAAGATGCAGTTCCGCTGCTTGGACCAAGCTGTGGGGTGGCCCTCCGGTATATTCTGGGCAGTCTGTGCAGTTTTATCCCAGCAAGTTGGGCTCAGCATAATTCAAGCTGGCATTGTGACAAATGCTGAGGAACTGGGGAAATGACAGCAATCTTCGAAAGAGGATGAGGAGGACATGGGGAGGAGAAAGCTGCCTTTGTGGATGACAGAGCTCAGCAGTTTTGCATGTTATACTCAGAGGCCAGTATCCCGTCACCAAGTCACCCTTTATTTACAAGCACATAGTTTTGATACTGCTCTGCCTTCCTCAGAGCCAGCTCTCAGAGTGAACAGAACACCTGACACTCCTGTTTATATCTGTCAGCCAGCGCTCCCTGATTGGACCAGATTAACAGCCCCAATCAGGGAACTCGTATTCTATGTGATCCATCTGGCTGAGCTCGTTGCAATCACTATACATGGCAATAGCATTCTTCCTAAAATAGAGTCCCCAAATCACAAACATGGTGATTTACATTTATTCACATTCGGGGGTAGCAATAGCCTGGTGGTAATATCGTTGGACTGGTAATTCAGAGACTCAGGTTTGAATGACAGACCTATGACAGATGGTGGAATTTGAAATTAATAAAAAAAACCCTGTAATTAAGACTCTATTGATGACTGTGAAACCATTGTCAATTGTTGGGAAATACCTATTCAGTTCACTAATGCCTTTTAACTGCCATCCTTGTCTGGACTACATGTGAATCTAGACTCAGTGAGGTTGGCTCTTAACTGCCCTCTGGGCTGAGCAATAAATGCCTGGCCACCAATGTGCTCATCCCAGGAATGAATACTTTTAAAAAAAAATCAGTGTATCATTTTGGTGTGTGGAGAGGCAGCATGCCTGAACTTACTTTGATCCTCAGGTCTCATAATCACAATTTAGTCAGGCTACATGTGCCGACACGTGCCTAAATGCAACTTACCTGCCTGGGTCTAACTAATTCGGCAACAGTTACGCCCAGGAGGAGCGAGTGGGGAAGGAGAATAGGTTTATCTCACAGCAGTCTGTCATTGTTTCAGGGAGCCAGGAAGAGTGTTCCTGCTCCTTCCAAAATACACATTAAAAAATGTGTTACCTTCTCTGAACAGCCTCCTGTGGCTCCTTTAAGAAGCATAATTAACTGAAGACGTGGATATATACTTGTTGGAGCTCCAACAGATTTTGTTATATTGAGGAGTCCAGGTCTGCAATGGATGTGGCAGCTGTATCATAATATTAAAATAGGGCATGTGCTTATTTCAGGCAGCTGTCAGGGCCCACCAAACAAATGGCCTGGATCAATTTACCAAGAACTTCAAGAACAGTGCAGATTGTGAACAGGCCTCAGTGCAAGTAGAACAGATACAACATTGTTAAATTTAGGCCCCAGTACTGTAACTGCTCTCTAATCAATGATTGAACATGACAGTATGTTTTAATAAATATTGTTGAGATTATCATAACATCCCTACAGTGTGAAAGCAGGCCATTTAGCCCATCAAGTCCACACCAACCCTCCGACGAGCATCCCACCTGAAGACCACCCAGACCATCTCCCTAATGCTGTGACCCTGCAATTCCCATGGTTAACCCACCTAGCCTGCACGTCCCTGGACACCGTGTGAAATTCACCTACACTGCGCATCTTTGGACTGTGGGAGGAAACCGGAGCACCCGGAGGAAATCCACGCAGACACGGGGAAAACGTGCAAACTCCATCCACACAGACAGGCGCCCGAGGGTGGAATCACACCCAGGTTGCCGGTGCTGTGAGGCAGCAGTGTTAACCACTGAGCCAATGTGTTGCCTCACAGTTGATGATATCATGTTAGTTGAGCTTCAGCTAAAGATAGCAGAGCGATGGCAAGCACAAAACGTTACAACCAGCATCTACTTTCTTAACATGCTGACAAAGTGAATGGATACATGTACACACACATTCTTCCTGTCCCGGAATTGTATAATTGGAGGATAAAACATTAGCTTGAGTATTGGCTGAGTCACAATTCCAGATATATCCAGTGAGTTTCTAAATTAATTGCCTATAGCAGTGTCATTACCGTGATAATATTCCATAACAGGTCCCTAAAGCTGTGGCAATGGCGTTTACCCAGAGGATTTGAGGGATTGCCCAGATTAAATAGTAATTAAATCAAACAAGAAATGGTCCAATGAAAGCAAAATACTGTGAATGCTGGGAATCTGAAGTAAAAACAGAAAGTGCTGGAGAATCTCAGCAGCTCTGGCAGTATCTGTGGAAAGAGAAACAGTTAATATTTTGAGTTCAATTTTACTCTTCTGAGTTATAGATGAAGAGAAGGTATATTGGACTCCAAACATTAACTGTTTCTCGCTCCTCAAACGCTGCCTGACCTGCTGAGATTCTCTAGCAAGTCCTTTTTTAAACAAATCGTCCATCTATGTTGCCACGGCATTTGTAAGACTGGGATAAAAAGGAAATTCTTTTTCAATTGTAATGAAGGAATACTTCACACATTTATTCATCGCATTTTAATCGCAAACAAAAGCAACGGTGGAGTTTGAAACCCCTTTTGAATTTCCAGTGAAAAAAAACACCCATAATAAACAGGGACGAACTCTTAAGTAGTTTTTCAATATATTCCTCCTTTGCAAATGGTGATAATTCAAACGTGAAACTGCATTGATTCATGCTTCGTACAAATATCTCATACACCCACGTTTCATATGAGTTTGTTCAACACTACCTTACCTAACTGAATAATCTGCAATGCTTGTATACAGTCTGTCTCATATTAGCCGAAATAATGTAGCAATAGAACAAAAAAAAATTGCAATTAACCCCAGCACCACTGAGCACACAGACCGGACATCACCTTCTCCGAGGGGCAGACCTCCGGTCTCAGTGGTTCCAAACCCATTCCCGAGAGTAAAGAAGGTCTGTGCGCCGAGTCAGCGAGACTATCCTGCACAATCTCTCCAAAATCGCTTCTTACCTCAGGCAAATCATGTGCTTTGGACTGCTAACTAGAGAAAGATAGAGTCTGGAACAACGAACAAAATTTTTTTAGAAGAGTCGGTCTGACTGGTTCTGTTTACAAGGGAACTGGACCCTATTGAAACAGACAATAAGAGTGCTCGCAGACCTAAGTCACGCCTTGATGGAGTGTGCAGAAGTACAGCTCACAACTTTGCACCTGGAAAGCTCCCTTCTTCCTCCTCCCACACTCCCCCTTTCCCAGCCGTACCTTCCTTCTGGGTGGGATTTTAGCGTTGAGGGCAGACTGTTGTGTGCTTAAGCTGCGTTATATAATTTCCCACAGAATTTTGGCTCAGAAATCAGACAGACGTTGAAAAAAAAAACTTGGAACAAGTTTTATCCATAAGTAAAATTAATAGCTACAATAACAACGTTACAGTTGCTGTACTTGCAGATTCAATGACCTTCTCTTTGGCCAGGGTTCCTTTAAACATGATCTAAACGCTGCGCTCATTCTTTTTCCCTCTCTCCAAGTGATTTTTCAAATTCCAGGCATGGGTTTTGCTGATCTGTTAAATCCGCACTGAGTTCCCCAGTATTCTAACTTATCCTGAGGTTGACAGGAGCTCCCAGGCTCCAAACAGAAAAGAGCCCATGCAGCTGAAGAGGAAACATAGTGCCAGGGTGCTCTGAACAGATACAAGCGAAAAATAAACTAGCAACTGCAGAACTAATAGTTTAGATGTGGAAGGTAAACAATGTGTAGGTGGTCCACGACGCCTTAGGCAGTGACCACTCTTGGAGTATAATAGATAGGTGCTTTGTAAGACAGCCTTGTTGCAATGTGACGTGAGAGACTTCAGTATCGTCACGACCTAGCTAGCAATAGAACAGCCACTAAAATGCTCAGTATTTGGCAAACAAAACATTTGGCCAATACCTTTATATTTGGGCCTTATTTCGAAGTCAGACATACAAGAATTCAGGAAAAGGGAACTGAAAAGCTGCTTTCCCAAGTCCATTTGGTTCATTGCTTCCCAAATGTTTTGCTGCTGTGATCCCATTTTGAGACTTGAAATTGTCCTCACCCCTCTCTGAGAGTGAGTCATGGTGGTGAGGCTGGAGGGTTTGGCTTTGAGGTTGGGAGCTTGTTACAGAGGGAGTACAGATGTCACCTCTTCCTCACACTGATAACACCTTTAGGACTTGAAAGGAATTCAGGGATTTACATATACATATTAATCAATTAAAACCTTCTAACTGATTAAAGATTTAACAGCATCTTAGGTTTGTTTAGTATACCCTCATCAGTGTTGTGAGCCTTTGATCTTTTACTTATAAATTCTGTGTCTGATACTACCTCCCTCACTAACACCTGAAGGAGGAGTGAGGATCGAAAAGCTTGTGTTTTCAAATAAACCTGTTGGACTATAACCTGGAGTCGTATAATTTCACCTTGACTGGTGAAGTTACAGTGTATAAGAAAATACCTTTAATTTTAAAATTGGTTTTACAACTCATGAAATTTAACTTTCAAGTCTTCATTTTCCTTTTTTTTCCAAATGAATGGGTATCTTTCAGAGAATAGTTCAGTCTAAAAGATACTGAACAAACCAAACATCTTTTCTTTAGAAAAGGTTGAGTACTGGTGTAACAGAGATCTTTAAATAATGAAGCAGCTTGATATGGCAGACTAGAGGAAGATAATTCCATTTGTGGGGGTATCCAAAACTAGGGAACATAAATATTAGCTAATGATCAATAACGAATTCAAGACAAATTTCCACATATTCATGATAATCTTCGCATTTATACTGCATGTAGTAATTGAGAGGCAGAAAGCAGAGGGTGATGGTAGAGGCATGTTTCTGTGACGGGAAGTCTGTTTCCAGTAGGTTCTGCAGACAGAATCTAACAATTACCCCTTGGCATTCAATGCCATTACCATCACTGAATCCCCTACTATAAACATCTTGCAGATTACCATTGACCAGAAATTCAAATGGACATGCCATATAAATACAGTGACTACAACAGCAGGTCAGAAGCTAGGAATATAATGGGTCATTCACCTCCTGATTTCCCAAAGCCTGTCCACCACCTACAAGGCGCAAGTTAGGTATTGTGCTGGAAATTTACCTGGATGAATACAGCTCCAACAACTCTCAAGAAGCTGGACACCATCCAGGTCAAAGCAGCCTACTTAACTGGCATTACGTCAATAAATGTTCACTCCCTCCACCACTGGCATTCAGTAGCAGCAGTGTGCACCATACAGATGTGCTGCAGAAATTTTTCAAGGCTCCTCAGGCAACACCTTCCAAACCACAACTATGACCATCTAGAAGGACAAGACAGCAAATACATGGGGAGGATGGGAAACACCGTCACCTGTAAGTTCCCCTTAAAGCAAATCACCATCCTAACTTAAAATATATCACTGTTCTTTCAGGGCCATTGGTCAAAATCCTGGAGTTCCCTCCGTAACAGCATAATGGACCAACCTACAGCACATGGACAGGAGAGGTTCAAGAAGGCAGCTTACCTCCACCTTCTCAAGAACAACTAGGGAAAGGCAATAAATGTTGGCCTATCCAATGGCGACTACATCCTGACAGTGAAAGAAAACATGGAGGCAAGGGGAATTGATATGGAAAAGGCAGACGCAGGTATAGACAACAGGGTGTGGGACAATGAAATATTTGAAGAATTTAACATAGAGAGGAAACAGTGTTAAAAGTGGATAAGTTGGCAGCCCTCAACGAGATCTATCCCAGGAACAAAAACAAAGCTGCTGGAAAAGCTCAGCAGGTCTGGCAGCATCTGTGGAGGAGAAAACAGAGTTAACGTTTCGGGTCCGGTGACCATTCCTCAGAACAGAGATCTATCCCAGGATTTACGGAGGGAAGGGAGGAGATATCAAGGCTCTGGCAGCAAGTTTCAAATGCTGTCTGGCTACAGGTGAGGTGCCAGAGGACTGGAGGACTGCTAACGATGTTCCATTATTTCTAAAAAAGGGAGGAAGGGATAGAATTCAAACTATAGGCCAGTCAATCTAACCTCAAAGACAGGGATATTGGTGAAAACAATTCTGGGGGATAGATTATATCTGCACCTGGGAAGTACAGATGAGCCAGGGACAACCAGCATGGATGTATTAAGGGAATGTTTGATTAATTTTTCATGAGAAGGCAACCAGGGGTGTTGAAGAGGGCAATGCATTTAGTGTAGTCTGTATGGAGTTTAGCAAGGCTTTTGATAAGACAGACTGGTCAAGAAAGTAAGAGCCCATGGGATCCAAGGCAAAGTGGCACATTGGATAGAAAGTTGGCTGAGAGGCAGGAAGCAAGGGGTAATGCTAGAGAGATGTTTCTGTGACTGAAGTCAGAAGTCACACAACATCAGGTTATAGCCCAACAGGTTTATTTGAAATCACACAAGCTTTCGGAGTGCTGTTCCTTTGCCAGGTGAAGTGAGAGAGCAGAGCACACAAACACAGTTTGTAGGCAGAGAGATCAAAAGGTCATACAATTGGTGTCAGTGGAGTGTCGGATGATAAGTCTCTGCAGGTGACCAAGCGTGTTAGATGGTGAGTAAAGTGTCAACAGCTGAATAACCAGTGAAGGGATGACCTGTAATCTGATGAAGTGAGGTAGAGAGATAATTACAAAAAAATAAAAATAAGGTGGTGCTGGAGACAAACTAAGTGACTGGAATCGCATACCAAAATCAAAACTGTACAAACTAATTAAGGTAGAGAGATCCCTTGTCTTTGTATGTAATTGGCATTTCCACGCCATGTCCTGTAAAGTTATTGCTGACAGAGCTGCAAGGATACTCTCAGCCTAGCTCCCATTTAAGTGACCGGAACTTGTTTAATATAAATACAAGACCATTAAGATACACCATTCAAACAATTTAGAAAGCTAGTGGAAGTAGAAAATGCCAGTCACCACTTGAGCAAACGAAACGTGGATACTGAGTGTATTTTCTGAACGGTGACTAAAGAATTGTTTTGTAAAGCTTTGCACAGAAAGTGCTTTCATTAGCTCACCATCCTTTTCCATTTTCTTATTTACATCAACCAAACAGAGCCGACCAGTGCAGCAGAATTGAGCTCAAATCAGTGAAAATTCAAGTATCATTCAGAGGCACATAGATGTAATGCATTTTACACACCAGCACCAGCAACTGTCATCCAGTAACTCCATGAGGCAATCTTACTATATTATTAGTATTCACACATCTCACCCAAGAAAAATAAATAAAGCTGACTGAGATAGTAGGAACTGCAGATGCTGGAGAATCTGAGATAACAAGGTGAAGAGCTGGATGAACACAGCAGGGTTCCTGCTCCTTTGATGCTGCTTGGCCTGCTGTGTTCATCCAGCTCTACACCTTGTTATCTCAAATAAAGCTGACTGCCAGCTTGAAAATGAGTGACATAGCTCCTTCGCTCTCCACGCCTCCAAAACAAATTGACACACATAAAAACTAGCCTCTAGAGATACAAGGACAATAACTTATATTGAAAGTAGTATGTGAATTTGTTGTAACTTAAGCTGTTCATCTATCCAATATACCATTAGCTTTATTGCAAGACAAAATGTCCATAGTACACAAAAGTAGAATTTACAATAACAATGGATTTAGAACTTTCTGAAGGAAAGGGTAACCTCAGAACATATTCTAAGTTAATTTAAAAATTTTATTTATTATATTTTACAACATTTTGGAAGTTACTGCCTTTTTGTCTGGCAAGCCAAGAATGTTTTCTTACTCCATGTGTATGATCGAGACTGGAGCATTGCACTTCTTTCTTTAGTACCACTACTCCACGAGTCACAACACAAATGTAATTCTTTCACCTAGTTCCTAATAGGATCAATCATATCATTTCTTTAAATTAGACTTAAAATAAAAAGATCCACCAACCAAGTTTGTTTAAGAACCATAAATTTTTTAACTTGTAAAACAAGACCTATTCCATGAAGATGCAGATTTGGTTAACGCACAGACTTTGTAGCAAAACAATATGAATGTTTAACTCTGTAATAAATCTAGAACACACACACACACAGAGTGTAAAGATAAACAAAAATTGCAATCACTTTTAGCCAATAAGCTTTAGTTCATGAGGACAAAAATAATAATGTTCGAAATGTTCAGATGGCTGTAAGTTTGATGTTCTGACACAGAAAGACAGATGTCACTGAACACATGCAGTTGTTGCTGGGGTGCTTTGCAAAATGCAGCTGTTCAGAGAATATCAAAAAATTCTTTCAGATACTGTTCATTCAAAAGCAACTATGCCAAGGCTCCAGGAAAAATGTTTTTTTTGTATTTTCACCCGAAACAGGAGAGCTGAGCTGGCAAGCTTCTTTCTTTCTGCAGGCTGGTCACTGGCTACTCTGAACTATATCCAAAGCAGGCAATACAATCAGCCAGTCATAAACCAAGGCAGGGGGTCTCCAGTAAACAAGCAGTTATCACAAAACATGCAACTACCAAACAGTGCCTTTGTTGAGAAAATGTTCCAATGTCGTTTCATTTACCTCTTTAAAAGAAGCAATGCAGGTATTTATACTTCTTCAAACTCAACACCATGAATATTATTTAATATGAAGCCTCATAACACCTAGAAAAATTCTAGATTTTCCAAGCATTTAGGAACAATTGTACAAATATCAGAACAACTTCACAGGACCCAATAACCCCAACTTCAGATTCATCATTACGGAAGAACCAGGAGCAGAGTAGGTAATTCAGCCTCTTGAGCCTGCTCCACCATTCAATATGACCATGGCTGATCTCATCTTGGCCTCAACTCTGCTTTCCTCTCCACTTCCTATAACCTTTGAACACAGTTCTGACTATAAATGTGTCTATCTCCACTTTAAATGTATTCAATGTCTTGGCATTCAATGCACTCTGGGTGAGTGAATTCCATACATTCATGACTCTTTAAGAGAAACAATTCCTCCTCATCTCTGTTTTTAGTCTGCCACCCTTTAGTCTAAAACTATGACCTCTCTTCTAGATTGATCCACAAGGGGAAACATTCACTTTACACTTACTTTGTTAATCCACTTTTTGCATCATTACCTCCATTAGATCGCTTCTCATTCTTCTAAACTGGAAAGAGTATAAGCCTAAACTGCTCAATTCCTCTTCAGAAAATATACCTTTGCATCTTTGGAATTAATCTGGTGAACTTCCTCTGAAAAAGTAAAATAATGTTAATTTTCAAACTTATTTTTAAATCATACATCAACAATAATCATAAAGTTTACCAAAGCTCTTCCAGCCTCTGACCCACGGTAACACAGAAACATCCAAACAGAGATAGATTGGGCCATGGCAACAGCATGACATCAGCTCATTGAGAATGGCCGTTGATTTTTCATCATACCCAATCTTATTTCTGCTTAAGTTTGCAAAATAAAAGGTCAAACACTTCTTGGAGACTTGTTTCCTGGTCTGTTACTTTTACTTGCTTTGAAATTAACAATCTTGGCAATATTCCAAGTTGGGAATAAAATAAATATAGACACAGTGTAAACTTAGCTGCTGTTTTGCCATCAGCCCATTTCCACTATGGCTGTCAATTACTTTCGCTCAAAGTAAATCGCAACATGTCTAAGAGTGTTAGCATTCAGGTCAGCAAAGCCACTTGATATCAGGGGTTGTATCCAACACTTCTTGATCAATGTGGCTCAGCATCAGATTCAATTCTCCTCTGCTTAGCCCCAGGAAATGTTTATTCCTTAGATGCAATGCATGGGGAACAAGGGTAGATTTCAGAGATATTGGTCAGAGAGTCTTAGAATCATACAGTCATAGAGTCGTACCACACAGAAACAGACCCTTCAGACAACCAGTCCATGCTGACCATGATCCCAAAATAACCTAGTCTCACCTGCCTGCTCTTGATCCATACCTCTTTAAACTTTTCTTATCCGTGTGCTTATCTAAATATCTTTTAAACATTGTAACTGTACCCACATCCATCACTTCCTCTGGAAGCTCGTTCCACACATGAACCACTCTCTGTGTGAAAAGAATTGCCCTCACTTCTTTTTGAAATCTTTCTCCTCTCACCTTAAAAAATGCCCCTAGTCTTGAAATCCCTCACCGAAGGCAAAAGACACCTGCCATTCACCTTATCCAAATCTCTCATGATATTATAAACCTCTATTAGGTTGCCTCTTAATCTCCTTTGCTCCAGTGAAAGAAATCCCAGACTATCCAGCCTATTTTTATAACTCAAACTCTCCATTCCCAGCAACTCCTGGTAAATCTCTTTTGAAACCTCTCCAGTTTAATAATATCCTTCCTATAACAGTACTCCAGAGGAGGACTCACCATAGTCCTGTACAACCTCAACATGATGTTCCAACTCTTAAACTCAAAGATCTGAGCAATGAAGGCAGGCGTGCCAAACACCTTCTTAACCACCCTGTCTACATGTGATGCAAACTTCATAGAATTATATACCTGAACCCTTAGGTGATGAACTTGACAGATGTGAATAAGCATTAATCAGAATGGACTCAAAATATTATCCTCTTCAAAATAATGAGTATTTGAAGATGGACTTGGAAAATAAATTTCACTGAAAAGCTCATAAATCTGTCAAACCAGCAAAGTTTGCATTCTGATTGACAGCTGCACCAAAGCAGCTGATGAGTGAAGACAGTGGTGGGATTGAAGGTTAGCAATGCATTCATAATAAACTCTACCAAAGAACAATATGAATAAAGCTGCTGAGCTGCATTCATTAATGTTTGGAACTTGGTCAAACATTCATTATGAGATTTTGTTGAACATCTGTGTCAATAACACATCTTAAGCTAAATTCATTCAAATTTCTGAAGATAGCCAGAAGCTGAGGGATCTCTCAGAGCCTCAAAACAGACAAACATCTGTGCAACACGTCAAAGAAAAAGAGTTTCTTAATTCTTTCATGGGACATGAACATCACTGATAAAAATAGAGAGGCATCAACAACTACAGATCGCAGTCTTAAAGTAATACATAAAAAGACCAGACGTGGATGGGGCAAGTTCTTATGCCAAAGTTGTTATGAAATGGAAACCAAAAACAGAAATTGCTGGAAAAACTCAGCCGTTCTGGAGAAAAAGCAGAGTTAATGCTTTGGTTTCGGTGACCCTTCTTCAGAACTGGACCTGAAACTTTAACTCTGCTTTCTCAATACAGGTGCTGCCACCTGCTGAGCTTTTGCAGCAATTTCCATTTTTGTTTCTGATTTCCAGCATCTGCTGTTCTTTGGGGTTTTTTTTCGTTATGAGATGGGATGTATCACCTGAGAAGTACATACAACAGTAATCTTCAAAAGGGAATTAGATAAGTACATGAAACCTGGACTACCAAGACAGCTCTGTCAAAGCTCTCAATCCTGTCTAAACTGGAGACATAAGAGGTTTGAAAGTGAAAAGAACGCTGGCTTTGATGAGAAAGATTGCAAAGATAAAGGTAGAGGCGTTCCTTGGGTTGGTAAAGCAGTAGGTTGAGATGATAAATCTGAGTTGAAGAATTTGATCAGAAGAGTAAGAGGTGATTTGATTGAAACATATAAAATCCTGAACAAATGTGACAGGACAGATGTGGAGAGGATGTTTAATGGGAGATTCTAGAATAAGGGGATCACAGTTTCAAAAAAACCATGGGCACCCATTTAGAACACAGATTAGAGCTTTAATTTTTCCAGAGGGTCACAAATTTTGGAACTCTCTTTCTGAAAAGTGTGGAAGCAGAGTCTTTGAATAGTTTTAAGGCATGAGTGGATAGATTTAGAGTATAAAAAGGGAAAAACAGAGTTAATGTTTCGGGTCCGGTGACCCTACCTAAGAACTGTCCTGAGGAAGGGTCACTGGACCTGAAATGTTAACTCTGTTGTTTCCTTCACAGATGCTGTCAGACCTGCTGAGCTTTTCCAGCAACTTTGTTTTTGTTCCTGATTTACAGCATCTGCAGTTCTTTCGGTTTTTATATAAAATGTTAATTTGGGGAGGTGATGGCCTAGTGGTATTATCACTGGGCTCTTAATCCAGAGACCCAGATAAAGGACCTGGGTTCAAATCCTGCCATGGCAGTTGCTGGAATTTGACTTTAGTAAAAACATCTGGAATTAAGAATCTAATGATGACCATGAATCCATTGTCGATTGTTGGAAAAACCCATCTGGTTCACTAATGTCTTTTAGGGAAGGAAACTGCCATCCTTACCTGGTCTGGCCTACATGTGACTCCACGTCCATAGCAATGTGGTTGACGCTGAACTGCCCTCTGGGCAATTAGGGATGGGCAATAAATGCTGCCGAGCCAGCGACGCCCTCAACCCGTGAATGAATAAAGAAGAAAAAAAGTTAGGCCACTATATGGAAGTTTAGTTTGGCCATATTTAGAATATTGCATACAATTCTGGTTAACACAAAACAAGAAGGATGTGGTGAGCTTTGGAGAAGATAATAAAACGGTTTACTAGGATGTTGTTTGGTTTTGATCACATCAGTCATGATCTAATTTAATGACAGAGCAGGCAAGAGGACTGAATGACCCCCTGAGTCATATGTTCAAGAGGATCATTTGGCATTAAAAAAAGACACATGAAGGCCTGAATGTTGGAAGTGCAATAGCAAACTTGTAGCATTGGTACAGTTGTACAATGTCCTTCCAAAGAAATCCTACCTGAATGGGTAAAGGCAATTAGTCCTCCTGCTTTACTGGTAGAGTAAATCAGTGTGCAAGAAATCAGAAAAATTTTCTATTTAAGGATAAAATGTACCCAATTTTGTCTGGTAAAGCAGACCAATTTATTGTTACCCTTAGACATACAGACTGATAGTGGGAGGTGATTTGAAGATCCGTTCAAATTCACTGAATTGAGAAGTCGGTTAAGGGGTGTTGCTTGAAAACAATTACCTGTAAAATTGCTCAACTGCACTCTTCCCTACTTAGCCCTCTTTTCGAAGGGATGTTTTGTTTTGTAGCACAGTTTTAGCAGTTATTAATATCAATAAAATTGTGTCCAGATGGTGCAGCTGTTTCTCATCACTTGGAAGATCACTGGGAGGTCAGCGAGAACGATCGTAATCTTCCGATCAGGATACTCCACCCTAAACAACACAGAAATAATCCTCTCGCACAAAAACAATGGGTGAATAATTCAGGCAAGAGGGTCCAGGCTTGGATGTGTGCCATGGATTCAATCCCACCCTTTTCCAGGTTCCACTGCAATGGGTTTGAAGGCAAGCAGGGAAGGTCCTCACAAATAAAGAGATTTAAGTATTTAGTAAAGGTTATTAAGCGCTATTTTAAGCAAAGACTCTGGCTTTATCAGTTGGGGATGGGGTTGGGGGGAGGTGGTTCTAGTTTCCTGAGCTGTTAGCAATACCCAGGGTAAGTAAGGCAGGTACATGTGGGCAATGAAGAGATGCAGACATTGGCAGATAAGAAGCTGCTGTTCTTTCTCTCGGAGACATGGCTTCTGACCAGTGACTGCTGAGTCACTTCACAGCATTCACCTTCAGCTGCTAATCTCTGCCTTGAGGCTTCAGTGTGACATGGGAGCAGCTAGTGCAGTTCCCCAGATCCCTCTGATGTAGGATGAAAGAGGCAGCAACTGCAGAAGGAACAGATTTTCTCCTGTGCCACAGTGTATTCCATAGGATCAGAGGGAATGGACAATGAGGCTGTGATTTTACCAGCCCTGGGGGCTTGATGGTGGTTGGGGTGGGGGTGGGTGTGGGGCTACAGGTCAAATATTGGGAGACTGGTGAAATATTGGGGATGGCCCTTTGATACAGTCACACCACTGGGTAGGTTTCAATCAGCCATGATCTCACTGAATGGCTGAACAGTCTCAAGGGGCTGAATGGCCTATTTCTGCTCCTGTGTTTCCTAGCGATGCAAACAGCAGTGGCTTAGCCGCTCACCAAGTGTGGGCAGCTGGCCAATTTGCATAACTAATGCCCCCGTTCAGGGTGGCTTTCTATGGCTGCTGGAATTTGTTGCAGTAGCTTCTCTGTGGGGGTGGGGGCTGGTGGGGGTTGGGGGGAGGAGCTTCCCCTCCAGTCTCCTCAGAGAGTAAAACATCAACCCCATGAGGACATCTCAAAATGGAGGCACCCACTCTTCCCGTTGCCATGGCAGCAGGTACCTCTCTCAATGATGTATACTCGCTCTCTGATTGGACTGGCTGTGTGGAAAGCCCACTGATTTTCTTAATCAACCATCTCCTGTTTGTTAATCGGATAAAGGATAAAGTACAATGAATGGCACAGCACAGGAAGAGGCCCTTTTGGCCCACCAAGCCTATAATGATACATGATGCTTTTCTAAACTAAAAACCTTTTGCCTCTACATGGTCCGTATCCCTCTATTTTCTGTCTATTCGCATATCTGTCAAGATGCCTCTTAAACGTTGCCATTGTATCCACCTCCACTACCTCCTCTGGCAGCACATTCCCGGTAAGTATCATGATATTTGGAAAAACTTGCCTCTCACACCTCCTTTAAACTTTCCCCCTTTTACGCTAAACCTATGTTCCCTAATAATTGATATTTCGAATGGCTTTGACTATCCATTCTATTCATGCCTACCATAATTTTGTAAATTTCTATCAGGTCATCCCTCAAACTTTGACATTCAAATGAAAACAAATCAAGTTTATCCAA
>NC_063333.1:32282236-32305440 GCF_021869965.1 Rhincodon typus
CCCGAAACGTCAGCCTCTCTGCTCCTATGATGCTGCTTGGCCTGCTGTGTTCATCCAGCCCTGCACCTTGTTGTCTCGGATTCTCCAGCATCTGCAGTTCCTACTATCTCTGATTCAAGTTTATCCAATCTCTCCTCATAGCTAATACCCTCTAAACCAGGAAAATCCTGGTACACTATTTTTGTACCTCTCCAAAGCCTCCACATCCTCCTGGTCATGTGGTAACCAGAACTGTGTACAATATTCCAAATATGGCCTAACTAAAGTTCCATATGGTGGCCTAACAAACATTTTATACAGGCTCAACAACACTAGTTTCTAATTTCTGCCCCTTTGCCCCTTCAGCCAAGCCATCCACTTTGTACCCTCATATTAGGACTGCATTGTTACTGGCGTAATCTTGCCCTGAGATTCATCTTTACAGAGACAAAACTCCAAACCAAGAGTTTGCAGGCACAGGAACACTTCTCTTAACATGGCTGAGTACAATACCTCAGGACTCTCAGGCTTTTATGCAGGGTACTGCTGACACGTGTAGCCTCCTGGATCAAAACCTCTTTCCCAGTGGATCAAGTGGGTGTCACTGCATATACCTCCCACCTACAAACACCACGCCACAAACCATGACTTTAACCAAAGTTGTGTCCTGTCTTCTCCAACAAGGGTAGAAGGTAGAGAGTTCTGCATCTTAGTAGTGACTTGTGTGGTTTGGAGAGGAGGAAGTATTTGCCAGAGGGTGACTGTGACATATAGGTGTAAAGGGGGTAATAGATTGAGGGTGAAGGTGAGTGTCGTCTGTTCCAATGGGGTATGAGGTGCTTGCAGAGAGGGCAGAAAGAGAGAAGTGGAGCTCCGAGGTGTGTTGATCTGATGCGTGCAGAGCAGGAGAATGCTGGACAACTCAGGGTGAGTGGCTTGGCTCTTGAAGTGCACTGTCTCCAGGTTGGAGGCAATACACTCCAGCCGACATCCTCAGCCACTCACATGTCCCATAGTTTGGTTGGAGAGGTTTTCGCTCGTCCTCTGCTCCTTGGGGCAGATCTCCTCACTGTGGTCCCTCAGATCCCAGAAGAGGAACTGCAGGTAAGAGTGAGAGATGGAGGACCAACTTTGCCAGGCCTGCCTCTAGACTTAGAAATCCATATGAGGCTGAATCCCTGTAATCTCAGCTGTGGGCCCTTCAATTTGAAATCATCCCTTTGATAGATTGGAGGGTCGTCCTATTTGCCCTTCCTTCTTGAAGGGGAATGCTGATGCTGTGGCAAAGCTGACTGCAGAGTCCAGCATCCTGACCAGCAAATAACCTGCCATTTGGCCAGGGGCTATCAGTTTAGAATTCTGCCCAATATTTCTCCCAATGCACTTTGTGTACTTGGTTTGCCCGGTTTGTACCTCTTCGAATGAGAATTATCACAGCTATATTGTAGGACTAAAAAAAAAACTGTATTATCATAGATGAATCTGAGTCCCTTTACATTCCTGTTGGCCTACATATATTAGTGTCTAAAAATTTAAGGCTGGTGATAGATGCCAAAGACCCAGATAAACAGTGCAACAAATGGGAACAGGAGTAGGTCATTTAGCCATCTGGAAAATTAGATCATGCAAGATCTGCATCTTAACTATATTTACTTAACTTGGTTCACTTAATATCTTTACCTAACAAAAACTTATCACTAAATAAAAACTGCGGATGCTGTAAATCAGTAACAAAAACAGAAGTTGCTGGAAAAGCTCAGCAGGTCTAGCAGCATCTGTGAAGGAAAAAATCAGAGTTAACGTTTCGAGTCTAGTGACCCTTAGTTCAGAGGAAGGGTCACTGGACCTGCTGAGCTTTTCCAGCAACTTCTGTTTTTATTGTTAAAAACCTATCACTCTCTGTTTCAAAATTTCACATTGTCCTAGTCTTGGTGTCTCTGGGGACTTGTGTGAAGAAGTGCTTCCTTTGTCAACCGAAAAAATGACTCATGCATGGTAAAAATTGTCATTAAAAAAGACATGGATGAATGAGGCACAGTCAGTAAGTTTCTGACTGGTTGACTTGATTGAATGTTTTTGAGGAGGTAACAAGAAGTGTTGATGAGCCCTGTGTATTGGGTGTAGTTTCCATGGATGGGACCTCAATTGTAAAAAAGCCTTAGTTCTATTTTTATTAGGAAAGGAACTTCCTGAAGGACATTAGTGATTCAGATGTGTTTTTAATGATACTCTGGTAGTTTCATGATTATTATTAATGATGACCAGTAATTCATATCAGATTAATTAATTTAATTGAAATTTATCTTGCTGCCCTGGTAAAATTTGAATTTATGTCTCTGGAACATTAGTCCAGGCCTCTGGATTACCAGTTCGAAAGTAATATTCCCATTATGCAACCATTTTCAACATGAATGGACTATTCAAGTGGGCAGTGAAATGGCAAATGTACGGGACAACACACTGCAGAACTGCCCCCCCTAGTGCATGCAAATCCAGCACTGGGGAGCTGTACAATCTACTCTGTGCAGTAAATTGAATATTTTCTATTTCTAAAAGAAAAACACTGGAGAAACTCAACAGATCAGGCAGCATCTGTGGAGAGAAAGCAGAGCCAACTGTCCAGTGACCCTTCCACAGAACTGGACCTGAAATGTTAACTCTGTTTCTCTCTCCACAGCTGCTGCCAGACCAACTGAGTTTCTGTTTATTTTTTCAGATTGTAGTATCCAAAGTTCTTTGTTTTATTTTCTGTTTCTATTTTGTATAAGAAGAAGACTTTCTTTTTCTTTTGTAACAGGTAAGGGAGCTATAACTGACGTGCTTAAATGTTTATGAGAGAACTGGAAAAGGTGGATTGCAAAGACTTTATTTCCGTTTTTAAAGATCTCAATAACTAAGGGCAAACAGTTGAAAGAAGAATGAAAGAGGGGTTGACAAATTGGTTTGCCCAGAGTGTAGTAGAGCTTAGAACTCACTGAAAGGGGGCTATTAAAAAAATAAGTTGTCCATGGATGTGGGTGTGGCAGCCCATGTCAGCCCATCCCTCAATGCCATGGAGAAGTGGTAGTGAGCTGCCTTCTCGAAAGACTGCAGTCTGTTTGGTTTCAGTAGAAACACATGCTTGTTTGGAAAGGAGTTCCAGGATTTTGACCCAGAAACAGTGATATATTTCCAAGTTAGGATGGTGTGGAGCATGGACTCAAGTTGAAAATACATACTTGAATATGTTGGTGAGAGATATTATATTATGATTCTCTTTATCAACTCACTTACAAGCACTCCATGTTTATTATACCGCATTTCCATTCATTCATCCATAAAACTGCATTAAACTAAATAAACATCTCTTCCAACCCATTGCTACTTCTTTACACCTTTCAAATCTTATTAACCCCATGCTGCAAGCAGCGTTTAAACCTGTTTCTGTATGTTTTAATACTGTAACCTACTCAGAACAATGCCAACCCCTCCATCGCATCTTCATAACTCACTTGGAACTATGGATAGATTATAATATTAATTAGTCCTTAGCAACTGTCTCTCAGGACCTGAATAGGTTGCAAAACATCAAACAGTTTCCTCCACTAGTATGTACTTTTTAAATGCACATTAAATAGAGCCGCTACCCCTTTAAGAAAATTATATCAAAACAGTGCTTCTGTGAATCTACATGAATGAATGTGTAAGAACTGTCAAAACTAACAATAGTTAATAAAATTTCATGACCCAGCTGCGGGAGATCAATTTAATATCCTCTATACTTTTATTTAGTACATGCATAATTTCTCAATTATTTAGATCATATAGGGCTGGTATTTTTACTAACATTACTAACTTTAAAGACAAAAGGACTAACACCTCTTAATTATAGTATATCTGAACAGACCAGACAGACATTCTAATCCCATTTGGAGTAACAGCCAGCATTTAGCAAGTGCTTAAACCATCTTCTGCTTCCCCAGGACAGATGTCACACAAATCTGTGTACAATAGATACAACTATATGTCATCATAATGCTAAAATTTTAATGTATATAAAAACTTCATCAGAAGGGTCTAGGCCCGAAACGTCAGCCTTTCTGCTCCTATGATGCTGCTTGGCCTGCTGTGTTCATCCGGCCCTGCACCTTGTTGTCTCGGATTCTCCAGCATCTGCAGTTCCTACTATCACTGTTAAACTGTACTTTGGATTCCATCGCCACCTCAAGCTGTGCTACTGCAAATGCTCAATAAAGAGGCTATTTTTGCCACTCACTGATCTCAGTTGTTATTGAACACGATCCTACAGTGGTGTTCTCATGCATCTGCTTCCCTTGTCCTTCTTATTGGTAGGGGGGTTGGAAAGTGTTATTGAAAGAGCCTGGATGAGTTGCTGAATTGTATCTTGTGGATGATACATACCATGGATCAGTGGTGAGGGCAGTGAATGTTGCACGTGGCAAATTAAGTACCAATCAAGTGGGCTGCTTTGTCCTGGATAGTGTGAAGTTTCTTGAGTGTTGTGTGAGCTGCACTCATCTAGGCAGGCGCAGAGTATTCCATCAAACTCCTGACTTGTCACTTGTAGATTGCAGAATTCCTAGTTTTTGACATGCTCTAGTAGCCACAGTATTTATATGGCAAGTTCAATTCAGTTGCTAGGCAATGGTAACCCCAGAATGTTGATAGTGGGGGAATGCAGTGATGGTAACACCATTGCATATCAATGGGTGATGGTTAGGCTCTCTCTTGTTGGAGATAGTCATTATCTGGCACTTGCGTGGTTTGGATTTTACTTTTCACTGATTAACCTCGATTTGAATGTCATCCAATTCTAGCTACATGGAGTGCTTCAGTATCCAAGGTGTTATGAATGGTGCTGAACATTGTGTAATCATCAGCAATCATTCCCACTTGTGACCTAATGATAAAGGGAAGGTCATTCATGAAATAGCTGAAGATGTATGGGTGGTACAGGCAAAAACCCAAGAGTCTTTGGTGCAGTGATAATGTCCCTACCCCTGAATCAGGAGGTCTGCGTTCAAGACCCACCTGTTCCGTGATTATGTTATAGTATATCTGAACAGACTGACTAACAATTTCTCAAGGCAAAAACCCTTATCACATTTTAAAATTGTATGCACTTGACCTGCTGTAACTTATGAGGCTAAGAAGCAAGATCAGGAAAGAGGATTTGGACTGGATAACTATTTTGTAGCATCCATTGACATGGTGACTGAATAACCACCTTCTGTGCCAGACATTTTCTATGTTTCTAACAACACCTCAAATGCCTCGTTCTAAAGTCATAGTCATGTGCAATTGTTATGGACTTCGGCCTCCAGAGGAAATGGTTTCTATCTGCCCCATCTAGTATTTCTAGCTTGTCAGAGGATACTGAAGAATCTACAGTCCTGCCAGTGTTTAAGACTGAGAATTGAGCAGCCCACCCTCTACACCAGCTGAACTGTAAGGTAAACCATACAATCACCATAATCTATTTGGACAATCCCTCTTGCCACTAGACTAATAGAAATCAAACACAAAGCGACTGCGAACATGAGACATAACTGGGTTTCAAACACCAATATAACCAGAGCCTATTGGCTATTAATAGCATTCTTGTCTCTGCTGCATGGGGGTCAGATCAAGTGTGCAGATTAACAGCAAGTTCAGTACGCTGCTTGCCAATTCAGCCCTACTGCATTTGTACCAGCGCTCAGTTCAACAGGTACGGTCTTTTCCAATTTTATTTCCTTCCCCCTTTTCTTGTAGATATTTTCTAATCAATCTGTACAGAAATATTATTTCACACCTCTGGAGCAGGTGAGATTTCAAACCAGGCCTCCTGGCTCAGAGGTAGGGACACTACCACTGAACCATAAGCCCCCTTTTTTGTACGCTTATATGTTTTTCCTTTTTGAATATTACACAATGTGCATTGAAGTTTTAGTTTAGTCTCCGCCCCAACAGCCACTTGTAAGAAAACATTTCATGTGTGGAAAAAAATATTCTTCAAGTTTCCATCTTCTTCATTTTATGATCTTATAGCTTTGCCCCTTGTTACTGATTCATCAATTATTAATTACCTTCTCAAAATGGTTCATAGTTTCAAGCTGTTCTACTGTGTTCAGTGGAATTAATCTCAATAGTTCAAATCTCTTTTTTACAACAAATATTTGTTCATTCTATTATCATTCCCTGTCTCTTTTCCATAACTCTATAATGTTACTTATAATTGGGCGGCTAGAAATTCATAACATAAAACTATAGAGCCATTGAAGTTAACATTTTAGAAGTAGGTCATTCAGTCTTTTGTGCTTTGTGCTAGCTCTTTATTCAAAATTATTTCCCACCATCTGGTTTTCTCCCCATTTTCATGAATCTTCCTCTTAGTTTGGATTTGATTTGATTTATTGTTGTCGTGTGTACCTAGGTACAGTGAAAAGTTTTGTTTTGCATGCAATTCAGGCAGATTATGCCATTCAAAGTGCATTAGGTTAATAGAACAGAGTGAAGAATGTAATGTTATGGCTGCTGAGAAGGTACACAAAGATCGAGATCAACATTAACTTTAAAATTTGGGAGATCCATTCAGAAATCTAATAACAGTGGAGAAGAAGCTGTTCTTGAATCTGTTGGTACCTTTGTTTAAGCTTTTGTACCATCTGCCCAAAGGAAGAGGTTGGAAGAGGTCATAACTTGGGGTGGGAGAGGTCTTTGATTATGCTGGCTGCCTTTCTGAGACAGCGAGAAGTATAGATGGAGTCAATGGATGGAAGTTTGACATGTGTCATACCAAGAAGTGAAGCATCCGGATGGTATACTTTCTAAGGTATATCTATAAAAATACATCTATAAAAACAGTCTTTATGGACATGCTGAATTTCCTTAGCCTCCTGAGGAAGTAAGTACTCACTCAAAGGATGCTGACATCTCTGGCCGGGCCAGCATTTATTGCCCATCCCCAGTTGCCTTTGAGAAAATGGTGATAAGCTGCCTCCTTGAACTGTTGCAGTCAGTTTGGGGTAGGTACATCCACAATGTTTTGATTATTTATTTTCCTTTAAAATCAGCAATGGTTCCAATCAAAGCAATTCCTTGTGACAAAGCATTCCGAATTCCAAGAATGCACTATAAAAAGAAATTTCCCTAAAAATTTCTTAAAATCTTAATTATAATGTTATCACCTACTTCATTACCAAGAGCCCAAACAGGAGAGATAACATTTTTCCGTTTCCATTTAAGAATCTGTTTCTGGTGGAGACAGTCGCAGTATCTGAAGTTTCTCATCATAACTGTAGTTTTCCATCTCTAGCATCATTCTGGTAAATCTATGTTGGATGCTCTTGGTAGCTTTCTATAATAGGAACATGCTGCTATAACTGTAACCTAACCTATTATCTAATCAGTCTTATTGGTAACCCTAGGATCATATCACTTGTCAAGTACAATGAGTAACATTATAATACAATGATGTGGGCGTGATAGTTGGTGACTTTGCTGTTCTGTACAATATTGCAATATTTAAATTTCAGAGTCCATCAATGTTCACACTCTGAATGGAGAAAGTAATAACTATTATCTTGTTATATTGATAAGATTAGTAGCAAGACAGGATACCATCAATCTGCATTTTATGATCGGTAATATTGGCTTATCAGCTCTGGCTCTTTGTAATTGTTAGACACCAAAAGCTGGATCTCGTATGGAGATCTCCCCACTAACTCGACAACAGTACTTTGAATTTGCAGCACAATTTTTATCAAATGGTAGGATAAGGTTCCAAATACTTGTTGCTATTTATTCTTCATTAGATCAGTTTCATTCATGCTCTACCAACTTGCTGTAATATTGCAAGTAATAAAAAAAGTAACAATAAATCTAGAAAACGAATATCTTACAAATGCAAAAAGTGCCAGTTAATCCCACACATAAGTGACAGTTCACATAAACATGAAAGTGTTCTATGCTTGAATCAAGTACTGAGAAATCTTACGGAAAATATTAGACTATTAGGTTGAGTTCCTGCTGAGTTCCTCCCTTGAATTAGTCGCCTAAGACTGCATCTTAATACATGTCAATTAGAAGCAGTCCCTGAGTTGCAACTAGGTTCCATTCTGCAGTCGTTTTCAAGTCAATTTGTATGCAAGTCGGACCACAATGCAGGGCAATCTAAAGAAACTGATTGTAAGTACAGGGAATGTCCATATGTTGGATCTTTAAAATTGTAGTCCTGTATGAGATAGTGTTCACAAGTGTAAGTGTTCATAAGTTGGACATTTGTAAATCAGGAAGCCCTGTATTCTAATGCCAAATAATTTATTATGTAGTTTGGAATAATTGTGTTATCATTTTTATAACTTTATATGAGTATAGAACAAAGCTAGAATTAATTGTAATGAGAACCTTTCTCCAGAGTGCCATATTTACTGCACACTACAGCCTGGGGCTGAGGAACAATGCATCAGTCCATCAAACATATGGAGACTGTAAGAAATATATTCATCAAAGCTCCAGCATTTTGAGCACAGTAGTTTGATTACTTTGAGATTCTAGGAACCAGAATATATCACATGATGGCAGCATGTGCCTGCATGTAGTTCTAAACCATTTTAATTGGATTTAAGTTTGAATTAAATTGAGAGAACTCAACCTTAATTAGTGCCACAGAGAGAGAGGGGAAAAACTGTGTGAAATGTCTGGTGGTCTGACAATCCTGGGACTGAGCAGTTATGAGAAGCTGCAGCTGACCTCTGTAAACCATGAGGTGAAGGGGATGACACTGTTAAAAGTGATACGCTCCTTAAAAGGTGCCCTCCAATCAGAAACAATAAAGATCTAGTACAGAAGCAGAAATTGTTGGTAAAACTCAGCAAGTCTGGCAGCATTCATAGGAGGAAAGCAGAATTAATGTTTCAAGTCCAGTGACTCTTCACCAGAATGGATAGCAGCTAGAAAAAAACTTATTATCTGGTACAAATGTATCCAAAGTACTTTGACAGGACTCTTGGATTCTTTGAAGATTTTGAATGTCACAACACTGTTCATCCAGCAAAGAAACCAACGATTCTTCCCCCATGTAGAGTATTAAAAGAACCAAAAGAAAGCCTTGATCAAGAGCTTCAAAAGATTAAAGAAAAGGTAATCACTGAAGCCATACAGCATACAGACTGGGCAAATTCCATTGTGGTGAGCGAGAAGCTAAATGGATGATTAAGAACTTACCTGGATCCCTGGACAGCTTAATCAAGCAATAAAAAAAGGATCCACTACCCTATTCCAACAATGGAAGAAACCATACCAGTACTAACATGGACAAATGTTTTCAGCACACACTCTGCCAGACATGGCTCCTGGAATGTGAAGCCAGATGTGAAATTTTTCAACTGAAAACATTCATTACACCATTTGGTCAGTATAAATTCCTGCATCTACTGTTTGGTTTTAAAGTGAGCCAGGTTATGTTCAGCAGAGTAGATAAGACATATAGGTGATGTACAGGAGCAGTTGGCATAGATTATGAAATCAATATTGGAGAGTCATCTACCCTGGCAACACTGTGTAAGAGAACAGGTGTCTCAAATGGTTTCAGCAAGTCACTTTCTTCATTTAGAGAAAAGAGAGAAAAAAATATAAATATAGACGATGAATCACCCTAGGCTACTCTCCAATATGCAGTGGTTGGATCAAGAGCTGCATAAGTGGAGGCCTTTAGCAATTTGGTAATCTGACCTTTCAGTCATTGATTAGCATCTGACATGGGGCAGGGACATTATGAAAACAGAGAACATATTGGGAATGAAAAAAGATGAAGAAGATTGTTCTTGTCCTTTGTATTGCCATTAGTGCCAATAGCAAAAGAAATGAAACTGGACGCATCACATGGCATTGACCTCTGCACCGGAAAAGACAACGGCAAAAACAGCCCTGTCGACCCTGCAAAATCCTCCTCACTAACGTCTGGGGGTTAGCGCCAAAATTGGGAGAGCTGTCTCACAGACTAGTAAAGCAACAGCCTGACATAGTCATACTTCACAGAATCATACCTTATAAACAATGTCCCAGGCACCACCATCACCATCCCTGGATATGTCCTGTCCCACCGGCAGGGCAGACTCAGAGAGGGGGTGGTACAGTGGTAAACAGTCGGAAGGATGTTGCTCTGGCAGTCCTCAACATTGACTCTGGACCCCATGAAGTCTCATGGCTTCAGGTTAAAGATGGGCAAGGAAACCTCCTGCTGATTACCACATATTGTCCTCCCTCAGCTGGTGAATCAGTACTCCTCAGTGTTGGACAACACTTAGAGGAAGTACTGAGGATGGCGAGGGCACAAAATGTACTGGGGTGCGGGGTGGGATTTCAATATTCACCACCAAGAGTGGCTCGGCAGCAGTACTACTGACAAAGCTGGGCGGGTCGTAAATGACATAGCTGCTAGACTGGGCGTGCGGCAGGTGGCGAGGGAACCATCAAGATGGAAAAACATACTGACCTCATCCTTACCAATCTGCCTGCTGCAGTTGCATCTGTCCATGACAGTATCGGTAAGAGTGACCATCACACAGTCCTTGTGGAGATGAAGTCCTGCCTTCACATTGAGAACAACCTCCATTGTGTTGTGTGGCACTATCACCGTGCTAAATGGCACAGACTTCGCACAGATCTAGCAACTCAAGACTGGGCATCCATGAGGCGCTGTGGGCCATCAACAGCAGCAGAATTGTACTCCAGCACAATCTGTAACCTCATGGCCCGGCGTATCCCCCACTCAACCATTACCATCAAGTCAGGGGATCAACCCTGGTTCAATGGAGAGTGCAGGAGGGCATGCCAGGAGCAGCACCAGGCATACTTGAAGATGAGGTATCAACCTGATGAAGCCACCAAACAGGACTACTTGCACATCAAACAGCATAAGCAGGAACTGATAGACAGAGCTAAGCGATCCCACAACCAACGGATCAGATCTAAGCTCTGCAGTCCTGCCCCATCCAGTCGTGAATGGTGGTGGGCAATTAAACAACTCACTGGAGGAGGATGCTCCACAAATATCCCCATCCTTAATGATGGAAGAGCCCAGCACATCAGTGCAAAAGATAAGGCTGAAGCATTCAGAGCAATTTTCAGCCAGAAGTGCCGAGTGGATGATCCATCTTAGCCTCCTCCAGTGGTACCCAGCATTACAGATACCAGTCTTCAGCCAATTCGATTCACTCTACATGATATCAAGAAACGGTTGGAGACACTCGATACTGCAAAGGATACAGGTCCTGACAACATTACAGCAATAGTACTGAAGACTTGTGCTCCAGAACTTGCCGCGCCCCTAGCCAAGCTGTTCCAGTACAGTTACAACATTGGTATCTATCCGACAATGTGGAAAATTGCCCAAGTATATCCTGTGCACAAAAAAATGCAGGACAAATCCAACCCGGCCAATTACCGCCCCATCAGTCTACTCTTGATCATCAGTAAATTGATGGAAGGTGTTATCAACAGTGCTATCAAGCAGCGCCTGCTCAGCAATAACCTGCTCAGTGACGCCCAGTTTGGGTTCCACCAGGGCCACTCAGCTCCTGATCTCATTACAGCCTTGGTTCTAACATGGACAAAACAGCTGAATTCCAGAGGTGAGGTGAGAGTGACAGCGCTTGATATCAAGGCTGCATTCGACCCATTGTGGCATCGAGGGCCCCTGGCAAAACTGGAATCAATGGATATCGGGGGCAAATTGTCTGGTGGTTGGAGTCACATCTGACATATAGGAAGATGGTTGTGGTTGTTGGCAGTCGATTATCTCAGCTCCAGGACATCTCTGCAGGAGTTCCTCAGGGTAATGTCCTAGGCCCAACCATCTTTAGCTGCTTCATCAATGACTTCACACCATCTTAAGGTCAGAAGTGGGGATGTTCGTCGATGATTGCACAATGTTCAGCACCATTCGTGACTCCTCAGACACTGAAGCAGTCTATATCCACATGCAACAAGATCTGGACAATATCCAGGCTTGGCCTGACAAGTGGCAGGTGACATTCGCGTCACACAAATGCCAGGCTATGACCATCACCAATAAGAGACAATCTAACTACCGTCCCTTGACATTCAATGGTGTTACCATCACTGAATCCCCCATTATCAACATCCTGGGGGTTACCATTGACCAGAAACTCAACTGGACTCACCACATAAACACAATGGCTACAAGAGCAGGCCAGAAGCTAGGAATACTGTGGCGAGTAACTCACCTCCTGACTCCTCAAAGCATGTCCACCAACTACAAGGCACAAGTCAGGAGTGTGATGGAATACTGAGATAGTAGGAACTGCAGATGCTGGAGAATCCGAGACAACAAGGTGCAGGGCTGGATGAACACAGCAGGCCAAGCAGCATCATAGGAGCAGAGAGGCTGACGTTTCGGGCCTAGACCCTTCATCAGAAAAGTGATGGAATACTCCCCACTTGCCTGGATGGGTGCAGCCCCAACAACACTCAAGAAGCTTGACACCATCCAGGACAAAGCAGCCCACTTGATTGGCACCACATTCACAAGCATCCACTCCCTCCACCACCGACACTCAGTAGTAGCAGTGTGTACTATCTACAAGAAGCACAGCAGAAATTCACCAAAGATCCTCATGCAGCACCTTCCAAACCCATGACCACTTCCATCTATAGAAAGACAAGGGCATCAGACATATGGGAACACTACCATCTCCAAGTTCCCCTCCAAGTCACTCACCATTCTGACTTGGAAATATATCACCGTTCCTTCACTATCACTGGGTCAAAATCCTTGAATTCCCTCCCTAAAAGCATTGTGGGTCAACCTACACAGGAGGACTGCATCGGTTCAAGAAGGCCGCTCACCAACACTTTCTGAAGGGCAACTAGGGATGGGCAAGAAATGCTGGCCCAGCCAGCGACACCCACACCCCACAAATGAATAGGATAGAACAGCTCGGAGATAGTAGGAACTGCCGATGCTGGAGAATCTGAGATAACAAGGTGTAGAGCTGGATGAACACAGCAGGCCAAGCAGCATTAGAGGAGCAGGAAAGCTGACGTTTCGGGTCTGGACCCTTCTTCTTCTACACCTTGTTAGCTCTAGAACAGAACAGCTAACTTTGCTAGTTTGAACCCAGATATCAATGGGCCTGTAGATAGCTTAGATGTTACTTAGTAGAGTTAATTTTAAGCCAACTTTATAGATGGATAATTGTGAAGGAAGTTTCAAAACCAGAAGACCTGCCCTTACCTCACTGCCCCCCTCCATTTTGGACAGACTAGTTGCCTTCAGGTGTTGGTGGTGTGGAGGGTGGGGGTGGAGGGAGGGAGGTGGAATATAAATCATGCACAAAGGAAACTGAACTCAGCAGAGCCATGTGCACTTCATACAGAGTTAAAACAGACTCCATTTGGGCTCTTGCAAAAGCCTTAACTCATAATGTGGGAGTCAAGAATTGATGGACTACATGTAAATGCTCTTGAAGGGCCGATAAAAGTCTGTTACGATTTCAGGATCAAAGGTTTCTCAATACCCAAGATTTAAGCAAATAAAAAGGCTGCAGCCTTTAAGGAAACCTCTGTTGACTGCTTTGATTGACAGTACATCTGGTATAGATTAAAATAAAATGATCCTGTTTGTTTAGTTTCAATAGGGCTTCCTCGTTTACATTTTCACGTTGGTTTGAATGCTTGACTGAGTTTCAAAGGTGACATTTATCTAAGTAGGGGGTCTGCATTCACAGTTGACAGTGTAAAGAAAAAAAAAATATGATTATCTGTCTTGAATTTGGTGTCTGAATAGAGCTTGGATTTCATGATTGTCACCATTAAGATTGGATAGGTAAGAGATATATTAGATTTTTAGAAGCTTTGTTTTCACATAATGCCTGAGATTTGCCCACAGTGATTACTGGATGAGTGGCAATGGAAGTCTCATGGAGGGTGTGACAGGCTATAGAGGTAGGTGGGCAATATGCATTGGCATGAGGAATGTGAGGAGCTATTGGGGTTGGCACGAGCATAGGTGGACATGGAGCTGGCATGGGGATGATGAGAGTGTGTGGTCCGTGGGGTGTGTGCATTGGTATGGATGTGGTATTGGGGGTATATGTAGCGCCATATGATGTGAGTGGACAGTGTGAGAGGTGAGCAGCATGGGACCTCAAAAGTTGTAAAATATCTGGCACAAAGCCCTGGAGAACTGATGTGGGCATTTTAACCAGTTTGCCTCAACACTTGTCCACACCCATGACCAACTAGCCTCTACTTCCAGGATCAAGGGCGGACTTTATCCTGCCCCTGCTCCCCCTGCTCTCCAGCCACACCCCGCTACACCTCAGAAAAGAATGGCTCACTCTCCAAGCACAAATTATACTGATCAAGGCATGCCTGGGGAACCTGGCTACTTGCCTCAGAAAGGAAAAGATGGCCCATGTCTCCCATGGCGATGGGTTTAGAATGAGAACACTCAGGGCTGAATGCCCCTCCAGACAGGCTCATTGCCAGAGAAAGGCCCCACTTTTACCCATTTGCCAACCCCACTGTGACTCTGAACTAGTTAAGCGTCAAAGTATTATTTAATTATTAGTTATCATTAGATATGCAACTTGGCTGTCAGGCATTGAAGGCTGGTAGCTCTGCTCTGAGTACTGCTCCCCCTATCCCTGGTTTGCTGTTGGTCCTGTCCTTCAGGCAGCTAGACTACACTCTATCACTTCAGAGAACTGGAAATTCCTTGTCTCTTCCTGCCAATACCTTCATAAGGAGGGGGGAGGTTGTAGGAATGCAGGATCCCAAAGCCCATTCTCTTAAAATGGTTGGTGTTGGGATTGGGTGTGGGAAACCAGCATGATGGCTAATGCTGATCATCTTAGGTCCCATCTATCTCTGGTGGGATCTGAACATTCTGCCACCACCACCCCTCTCCACCCCATCCTGCCTCCCCCACAGATCATTCACAGATCTTACAGATGTGAATGATCTAGCAGGCTATTACATGATGAATTTACCCATGAAAACATGAGGGCAGCTAACCTGATTGGAAACATTTTTCCAATATCGTGATATTTTTGACGATTCCCTGGGTTGCATTCTTGAGTCCATTTGCAAGTTGATTTGTCCACAAGTCGGAATAGCATGCAGGACAATATGAAGTAACCATTCATAAGTACAAGAAATGGTTCATGTTGTTGGATCTTTAAAATGACACCCCTGTACGAAATCTGTTCCTAAGTATGAGCATTCACAAGTCTGACATTTGTAAATTGGGGACCCCTTGTATAGCAAGTGAAAATAGTATAAATTTGCAATGGAACTCACAATGCAATGCAATTTGCAACAGTGAATTAAGTGATGGTCACCTCATTGATTTTTACATTGTAATAATATTTTTAGGCAGTATGAACAAATGAACTATCACAAACATCATTTCATAAGGAACCCAGCATTTTGTTTCTGTAATTTCAATTGCTATTGATTTTAAGTCATTTGTAATGCTTCCCCTGTGCAATAAGCAGTAGACATCCCTGTAAAATATTTCACATCTTCCAAATAAATTCAAGTTAAATTTAGAAACGAACAGCATTGGAAACCATTGAACAGCTTTCAAAAGGATTTATGAAATAAAAGTAAATTCCACTCAATTCTAATGGCATTAAATGCAGTACAGGTGACCACATTTGCAATGCACCCAGTTGTTCACAAGCATTCTTCATTCCTGTATAGGAGAGCATCAGCACATTACATCACAACATTCAGATGTATGCTGTAAAGGCTTTCCTTTTATTTTGCAACAGCTCATGTACTCACCCTCCTTCCTTTGTGGCAAACGTGGGCAAACGCTGCACATCAGCGCAGCAGCTGACACCAGCCTGTCTTCTTGCACTCCTTTCCCTGCCCTCACTGTCACTGTAGGAGCCCTCCAGACTGCGTGCATGCCTGCTGGCAGAATAGGCCCCAGTGTCAGTCTCATATCCATTCACTGTGCCATGGCTAGGCTTGTTCTCTCTCACTTCGCAACGGCAGCTGGTATAGATGTTCTCATCGGAAGGCAGGGGTTTGTCTTTTGAACTTTTCTTTGGGGGTTGATAGCCATGAGAAATCAGGAGGTCCTCCACACTGAACATGTTGCTACTGCTTCAGTCACAGCAGGCTGCACTGAGACAAAACCATGCTGCAGAAGTCATCACTGTATATATTAAAATAAAAGGAGAAGCAGAATGTAACTCTCGAGGTGATTGTTCATTATTTTATCCATAAAGATTCACAGGTTAATAAACCTATTGCTGACAATATCAAGCTTCAGTTTTACTCCATTCCCTTGCCCTTGTATTCTCTGGTCTGACAAACCAATTTGTAACGCTGAACTGCACACGCTCAGAAACACACTATAAATATTTTTGTACCATTTCTCCCCAGATAATATTTCTCTGCTTTTTAGCCAGAGGCAGCTGTAGAGAGATGCTGACTCAGTCTGTTGGCATCAGCGTCTCACATTTTGACAACAGCATTTAGGTTTTAATCGGCATTTCATAAGAGGGAAACTCATTTGTGTTATCCAAAGGCTGTAAGCTAAAAAAAAATTCCATGCATGAGAGCTCCTACAGTCTCTACACTAAGCCACTTATTAAGAAGTATCAATGTAGCTCTTATATATTATCAGTGTCTAACGTTGGAACAATTAATCAAGATACAAAGGTACCGCATACACAGCTGCCATTAAAATGTCCATTGAGACTGAGTACGACTTTCCATTGCGAAAATGGCTTGCGATTAATGCTACTTTACAGAGGTTATGTAAAGATTATAGATTACCTGCCATCTGTATATTTTTGGTCAAATCTGATGTATGTAGAGAATAATCATCTCTGGGAAATTCAAAGAAAGATGGGACTCCTGCAGTTCTACTGAGAATAGTTTTACAAGAAATTGGCAATGTTCTGAGTGATCTGTTGCCATTGAGTGACATGAGTGACTTATGTTTGAGTGATGATAACACTGAGGCCGTTCAATGAGATTTAAGTTTTAATAACTGCCCCTTCTCTTGTTTTCTGTGCCTATTAAAATTTTGACCACATTACTTGGATTTTGCTTTTAAAAAAGCTGCAGGACATCTCTGGTCTGCTATACTCTGTGACTGACTCCTATGGGGTGTATGCACCCTGATAATTCTAAGTGCCCTAATGTGTGCCATCTTTCAACAGTTAAAAGACATAGGCCTTTTGGACTCACATTTCATCTTAACAGCAAAATTCCAGTCTTGAGAAGGGCTCTCAATATTTCTCTCACTCCTGGGATGCTCAGTTTTGTATCACTCCCTCCAAATTTATCCTTTCTAGTTGTTTGGGCGCGACTAAAGGAGAATTTCTTCAGGAAAGTGTCTCACTAACTCTTCTAACTGTCAAAAGGAGAGAACTTTTAACTCCTTGAAAGTAAATTCCCTAATTCTGCAAGAAATGTCCTAGTGCTGAATGCAGACGTCTGTATACTATGGCAATGCAAACTCGAAAAAGACTTTAACAGTTTTGTTTTTGGTTTCAATGTGAAAACTTACTCACTCTAATTCTTATATATCTTCTGTGGGGTCAAATCAAGGTCACAAAGTCTGGAGCAGGTGGGACTTGTCTCCAGGTCTAGGGGTAGGGACACTGCCACTGTGCTACAAGAGGGCCTTGGGGATTACTACCAGTTGCCTTGATGTTGTTAGTTGAACAGTCAGTTTTGAGATTATTGACCTTAAAGGTTGATTGAAAAGAACTAAGACAAAAGTGTTTCAACACTTGCTGGCAGGATTCAAAGAAAGAAAGTGTCTTTGCCTTATCTTTAGCTGTATTGCGGGGGAGTTTGATGGCTTTTCTCAAATCTATAACCTTTACAGATTAGGGCATCAGGCCACTAAGATGCACAAACCAGGGTTAAAGTTATCTTCTTACCACTGTCCCTGTGCATTTTTGACAGGGGAAAACACAGAATGTCTCTCATCCACACGACTGTCATTTTTAACTATTATGTTCACAGTCTGAGATGATCACTGGTGATTAAAGTTTAGTTTATGCATTTCTCCATTTGAAACTTCTTTGACATCTGCAGGTGTGACATTCCAGAGTGCAGATGGCACTAGATTTATTTTTGCAGACATTTTTGCAGCTTTTTACTCTTTTAAAAACACACGTTGAAATTTAAAATTTCAATAGTGGTCATTAGGTAGAAGACAGATTCCTGGGATATCCTGAGATGGTGTTGATATTGATGGCCTGTCAATTGCAGGTAGCTGCATCAAACTCTGCAGACTCAGTTCCAGGCCAACCCTTCCCATCTCAGTTGGAGCAGCACCAAAGATACGTAAAAATGAGGAATGAACCTGGTGAAGGTATAACCCAGGAGTACTTGCATGTCAGCTGGTGGAAGCAGCATACAATAGACAGAACTAAGTGGTGCCACAATCAATAGATCAGAGCTGAGCTTTGCAGTCATGTCACAAATCATAAATCATGGTGGACCATTAAACAACTAACTGGAGGTTTATGCTCCATAAATATCCCCATCCCCAATGATGGGGTATCCTAGTACATCAGTGCAAGAGACAAGGCTGAAATATTTGCATTTATCTTCAGCCAGAAGTGCCAAAAAGATGATATATCCTAAGGTCCCAGGCATTATTCAATGCCAGGCTTCTGCCAATATGATTCACTCCATATGATATCAAAAAACAACTGAAAGCATTAGATACATCAAATGCAATGGGCTCTGGCAACATTCTGGCAATGGTACCGAAGATATGTGCTCCAGAAGTTGTCATTCCATAGTTCCTAGGAGTGATGATAACCAACACTCTGTCCTGGAACTCCCACGTGGATGCGATGGTCAAGAAGGCACAACAATGCCCCTTCTTCCTCAGGAGGCTTAGGAAATTAGGCATGTCCATAAGGCCCCTCACCAACTTCTACAGATGCACCATAGAAAACATTCTAACCAGGTGCACAACGACTTGGTATGGCAACTTCTCTGTCCAGGACTATAAGAAACTACAGAAAGCTGTGTGCACAACCCAGAACATCACGGAAGCCAACCTCCCATCCATGGACTCCATGTACACTTCTCGTTGCTGTGGAAAGGCTGCTAGCATCATCAAAGGCCCCTCCCACCCCGATAATACTCTCTTTCAACTTCTTCCGTCAGGCAGAAGATACAGAAGCTTGAACACTTGCACCAACAGGTTCAAGAACAGCTTCTTCCCTGCAGTTATTAGACTGCTGAATGGACCTCTCTAATTTTACATCTAAAGTTGATCTTGCTTTGTGCACCTCTTGTGCAGCTGTAACCTTGTATGCCTCGCTCTGTCTAGACACCCTATGATCTGTATGTCCTTGTATGTTATGATCTGCCTGTACTGCAAAACAAAACTTTACACTGTACTTAGGTACATGTGACAACAATATATCAAATAAAATCAAAGACAAACTGTTCCAGTACAGTTAGACATTGGGATCTACACAACAATGTGGAAAATTGTCCAGGTATGTTTGATGCACAAGGGACAAGATAAATCCAATCCAGCCAACTACTACTCCATTAGTCTATGCTCAATCAGCTGTAAAGTGATGGAAGGGGGTTTTCAACAGTGCTACCAAACAACAATTACATCAGAATAATCTGCTCACTGATGCACAGTGTGAATTCCATCAATGCCAGTCAGAACTTGACCTCATTACAGCCTCAGTTTAAATATGATCAAAAGGTGAGGTATTTGTTCTTGTCATTAAGGCCACGTTTGACTGACTGTGGCATTAAGGAGCCCTATCAAAACTGGAGTCAATGGGAATTGTGGGCAAGTCCTACTGGTTAGAGTCATATGCGGTACAAGGGAAGACGCTTGTGCTTGTTGGAAGTCAGTCATCACAGCTCTAGGACCTTTTTGCAGGATTTTAACAGGGGGAGGCACTAGTCTGTTAGTGTTACCACTCGATTATTAACCCAGAGACCTAGGTAATATTCTAGGCACCCAAGTTTGAATCCTGCCCTGGCAGATTCTGGAATTTAAATCCAATAAAATTCTGGAACAGAGAGTCGAATGATGATCATGAAACCACTGCCTTTTGTTTGCAGAACATTGTGCCATCTTATTGCAATTCTTAGCAACTTTTTTAAATTCATTCATGGGATGTCGGTATTTCTGGCTGGGCCAGCATTTATTGCTCATCCCAAATTGCCGAAAGGTCAGTTAAGAGTCAACCATGTTACTGTGGGTCTGGAGTCACATATAGGTCAGACCAGGTAAGGATGGCAGTCTCCTTCCCTAATGGAAGTGTATGGGAAGGAAACTTGCATCCTTACCTGGTCTGGCTCACATGTGCTTTCAGACCCACAGCAATATAAGTCATCTCAGCTCCAGAACTTCTTTGCAGGATTATAACGAGGGAGGCATTTTTATAAAAACCAAAAGAACTGCAGATGCTGTAAATCAGGAACAAAAACAAGGTTGCTGGAAAAGCTCAGCAGGTCTGGCAGTATCTGTGGAGGAGAAAACAGAGTTAACATTTCGGGTCCGGTGACCCTTCCTCAGAACTGGGGCATTTTTATTTTCTTACTTCCAAAAAAACACTACCTGTGAATGAATTAAAAAAGAGTTGCTAAGAATTGCAACTCTTGAGGAACTCTTAACTCCTCCTAGATCTCCTAACACACACACACACATACACACACACACACACACCGACATGCACACACACACACAGACATGCATTCACACACACAAGCACTCACACACAGACAAGCCCTCGCACACAGACAGATACACACAGACATACAGGTACTTACACACAATGTGTGAGCACATGCACACACACACACGTGTGCATGCGCACACAGACACATGCACATGCATGCAGACATGCATGCACGTACATACATGTGTCACACTCCATGATGGGCTGGCTGCCTTTTCTAATACTTATTTAAAGTTTTTAAGGAACTGGTGATGGGATACCTCCATGTTGAAGTGGCATCTCAGGAAATTACCCATACTGCAATTTGTTGATCTTCTCAAGCTGAATGGCCTTTGATCATCCCTCCTGCTTCACAAACCCATTTTCTGCACATAATTTGACAGCAACTAAAGGACCACCTCCATTATGATCCCACTGAGAGATTGTTACCCCTTAGTTTGGATTTAAGACCTGGAAACTGTCCCAGCTCCTGTTTCTTGCCTGCCAACATGAAACATCAGTGCTTTGTTTTATTCCATTACAAATGTTGTGACTGAAGAAAGCATCACAGCTGAGGAGCAGGGTTGTGAAATATTGGATGGGATAAAAATAGTCAGGGACAAAATATTAGGGTATTTGGCAGCTTTGAAAATGGATAAACCACCTATGCTTTGAATAAAATGTATTTCATGCTAGTTAACAGAATCAAAGGAAAAGTAGAGGATGTTTTGTCCATCATTGTCTGATCCTCTCCATCCATAGACCCACTGCTGGAGAACTGACAAAGTCATAACATTGTAGCACTCTTAAAAAGAGAAGATGGGATAGCCTGAGTAATACAAGCTACTCAGTTTAACCCTGGCAAATTGTTAGAAAATGCTTGGTTATATCATTATTTCAAGAGACAGAGATCAATGAAGGAAGTTGAAGTGGGTTCAGTTGTATGGAAAATGATTGAAAATATTAAAGAGGAGGGGAGGGCTCAGCAAAGGTTCCTAATGATTCCAGAATAAGTAATAGGACAGAGAGTATGGAAAGGGTCAGGAATCTAACTTCAGGCACAGCATATAAGGGGACAACTATGAAAAGAGGGTGGTCAATGTAGGTCTGAGGGTGTTGTACTTAAATGCACACAGTGTACCATATGAGCTTAAAGCACAGATTGAATTTAGTGGAAATGATGTTGTGGATATCACAGTGACGTGGCTCCAAGGGGATCAGGGCTGGGAACTCAATATCCAATGATACGTGTCCTATAGAAAGGACAGGCAGAAGAGCAGAGGGGCGGCTTGTCTGTGAGTCAGAAATGACATTGAATCGTTGGCAAGAACTGATATAGAGTCAGAAGGCATAGAATCTGTGTGGTTAGAGTTAAGGAATCACAAAGACCCTGATGGGAGTTGTGTACAGGCCTCCTGGCATAGATGTGGGGAAGAAAATAAATCAGGAAAGGGAAAAGGCATGTAAGAAAGGAACTATTACAATAATCATGGGGGACTTCAATATGCAGGTGGACAGGGAAAAGCAGGTTCGTAACGGAACTCAAGAAAGAGAATTTGTGGAATGTCTACAAATTTTTTTTGGATCAATTTGTGTTGGAATCCACATATCAGCTACGATAGAATGGCAAAGCTGACTCGATGGGCTGAATGGCTTAATTCTGCTCCTTTATCTTATGGTTTTATGGGAGTTTTTGGGGAGAAGCAGGCTGCAAGAGAAGGCGATGGGTGAAAAGAAGGCTGCAAATGAGAGAAAGTGCTACAATGGGCACGGAAAGTTATTTTCAACCTGTCAACAAAGGAACAATAAGCTAACTGGGAACTAAGGTCATGAATTCCTTGCAAGATAGTATAGAATTTCTAGCTTAAGGTTGAACAAGTTCAGGAGGTACAAGTGGGGAAAAATGTAGTGGATGCTATTGTAATGAACACTGTCAATTTTTAAATTTAAATCTATGATTGAGTCTAAAGGTTGTAACTGATGGGGTAGAATGTTCCATCTATGTGTATGCAAAAGAAATGCTGCAGTTGTGACCTTACCCAGTCTGTGGAAGACACGTTTTGGGTGATAGCTTTACATGCGCACCAGTTTCTTTGAAAAATAAAGCTTTAGTTGATGAATTATGCTTGTGGTCTTATAGCAATTTAAACCCTGCAGTGTCAAGGAAATTAATTTTTTTGTGTTGAGCTTTATGTTTAATGGAGAGTTGATAATGATTGTGAATTTTGGTAAGTTGATAATTCCCTTTGTATGTGAGTCCAGATACCCTGCGTGTCAACATGAATACAAAAGGTGTTGTTCCTACATTATGTGATAAATGAGTTAGTGTAATGAAAAGGTGCCCCTGAAAACCAAAAGGAAATCCCAAAAAATCAAAAGTAGCCCTTGAGAAAATTTCAAGAACCGCTCTTGAAAAAAAAATATTTTGACCTCAGTTCACCAGACTGATCATGAGGATAGCAAAATTGTTCCATGAGCAAACTAGGCCTATGTCCTCGACAACAAGGTGCAGAGCTGGATGAACACAGCAGG
>NC_063333.1:32305840-32328775 GCF_021869965.1 Rhincodon typus
GGCCCGAAACGTCAGCCTTTCTGCTCCTATGATGCTGCTTGGCCTGCTGTGTTCATCCAGCTCTGCACTTTGTTGTCACGGATACTCCAGCATCTGCAGTTCCTACTATCTCTAGGCCTATGTCCTCTAAAGGTTTGAGAATGAGAACTGATCTCATTGAAGACATAACATTCTCACATAGTTCATTGGGTATATGCTGGAAGTTTCCCTGGCTAGGCTTTCAACAACCAGGGGACACAGCCTCAGAAAATAGATAGACCATTTAGTATTGAGATGAGGAGACATTTCTTGATTTAGAGATTGGAAACTCTTTGGAATTCTCTATCCTAGAGTGTTGCAGAAGCTCAGTCATCGAGCAGTTTCAAGATCTATGTCAAGGAATATGGAGACCGTGTGGGAAAATGATGCTGATGATCTGTTTGCAGGATCAAGAGGCCTAATGACCTATTGCTGCTCATATTTGCTATTGTTTTGTGTTCTTTTCTTTACCGTTACTAACTACATATTAATTTTCTTATCATCCACAAACTTCTTAAAAACATCCCCCATGGTTAATTGTAAATCATTCATGCACACCATGAAAAGCAAGGAATCAATTACTAAGATTTCTTGAACACTGTCAGTAACAGTGCACCAGTCATAAAAGCATCCCTTTTGCAGGTTCTTATAGCTTCTTCTTCCTCTAAATCTCCCTGCATGCTCCTTCTCATCCACAACTCCTTTTTTCAATGTCCTACTCCCCTCCACTGTTCTTGCAACCTCTTTCTCCCCATTAGTTCCCATCAGGCCTCCTACTACCCTTACCAATGCTTCCCTCACCTCAAACCCGGCAGGTGGAGCTCCTAACAGAAGCAACTTCTGGACCTGGCAAAATGTTTCTCCCCTTCCCCTCAGCCTTGGCAAACTGTGGTGCCTTCCCTGTATTGGAAAAATTGGCCACTTCTTCTGTTGGGAAAAGGTGTCCCACTCCGAGTCCCTACTGTCTTATTTTATTTTTATTTTTATTTCTTTATTTCCACTGTTGTTTGTTGCTGTTGAGTCACAGGCAGTTTCTCCCCCACATTTGCTGCTGATAAGTTCACTAGTGAATCTACCAGCAGCAAACCTGGTAGAGAAACAACCTCAGTTGAAATGAGCAGCTCCTCACCTATTATACCGACAGGTCAAATTTTCTTCAATTCGTTTCCCCCATGATTAATTTTTCCCAGGCGTTTTGGAGTACTTCAGTAGTGAATTTGCCCTTCGTCTCTCTGCATTTTGAGCACTGCTGACCTTTGTTACATTCTTTCGAAGGTTAGTACAATCTTCCTTATGTAAGGAGACCAATACTGTACACAATACGCAGGTGCAGACTGACCAAAGCTGTACACAATTGCAGCAAGACCTTTTTACTCCTGAACTCAAATCCTCTTGCGATAAAGGCCAACATGCCAATGTGCATTCATAATTGCTTGTTACACCTTCCTATTAGTTTTCAGTGACTTATGAAGAAGGATACTTGGGTTCTTCTATACACAATCTCTTATCCTTTAAGAAGTGTTCTGCTTTTCTTCTTTTCTGACCAAAGTGCTTAATTTTTTTATTTTTTCATATTAAATTCCGACTGGCATCTTCTTGCCCAGGCTCATATCCTGTTTAAATCCCCTTGAAGCCTCTTTGCATCTTTCATATAATTCATACTCCCACTTGGTTTGTGTTATCAGCAAAGTTTGAAATATTGCATTTGGTTCCCACATCCAAATCATTGATATACATTGTGAATGCTGGACCTCAAGCACTGATCCAGCCTGTCAACCTGAGGATGAGCCATTTATTCCTACTCTCTGCTTTCTGTCCATTAATCAATGCTCAATCCCACCCAGCAAACTACCGCCAATTCAACATGCTCTAATTTTGCTTACTAATGACATCTACGGGAACATCGTGGAAGCCTTCTGAAAGTCATAGATTCATAGAATCATAGAGTCATACAGCACAGAAACAGATCCTTTGGCCCAACTCATCCATGCCTAAATTTCCTAAAGTTTTGGTTTCCTAAAATAAACTAGCTCCATTTGCCTGCATTTGGTCCATATCCCTCTTAACCTTTCCTATCCATGTACCTGTCCAAATGTCTTTTAAATTTTGTAATTGGCCCCACCTCCATCACTTACTCTGCCAGGTCATTCCATACATGCACTGTCTGTATGAAAAAGTTGTCTCTCAGTTCCCTCTAAAATCTTTCCCCTCTTACCTTAAATCTTCGAGTTCCAGACTCCCTGATTCTGGGGTAAAAGCCTTGGCTACTCACCTTAATTGTGCCCCTCATGACTTTATAAACCTTTATAAGGTCAACCTTCAGCCTTCTGCACTCCAAAGAAAAAAGTCCCAGCCGATCCAACCTCTCCTTATAAATCAAACCCGCCAGTCTTGGTAACGTCCTTGCAAATATTTTTTGCACCCTTTCCGGTTTAAAAACAATCTTCCTATAGCAGGGCATGCAGAATTATATGCAGTACTCCAGATGTGGTCTCACCAATGTCTTGTACAGCTGTAACATGACATCCCAACTCCTGTACTCAATGCTCTGATTAGATGGAAGGAAGATCTTCATGAAGAGTATAATTCTTTTTGCCTCAACACAAGGAGGAGTATTTCCTTCGTATACTCAATGCAATTATAGTTTTCAGCTGGCGACATTAAAACAACAAGCTGGCTTGACACAGACTAATAATAAAGTTTTAGTTGTCCATTAGTATGTGTGTGCAGGACTTAAACAATTACAAGATCTTGTCTTTTAGTCCACATAGCAAATGTTCCCTCCATAACTATGCATTTGGTGATTCAGTAAGTAATGAAGATATTCAATCAGAACATTTCAGCATATGAGATTCTCAACTTCTCAAATGTAGTGAGTTGATTGCAGTATTTATTGTTAAGAAATTTTCTGGTATAAAAATGTCAATGAAAATAGAGTTGACCAAAATCTTTAAGAAAAAGTCAATAATGGAAATCGGGATGAAAAGTCCCATTATTTACCATTTGAACTACCTAAACAGTGTTAAAATGCTCTGCATAATGCCTTAGCTGAAGATGGTAACACTCACAAAATTGCATTGTGATTGCAGTCTCATCACAAATTGGGATATGAGATAAATTGATCCCAGCAATTTTTTAAATATCTGCTGTGGTGCTATGCTGAAATGCCTCACTGACCAAGTTAAAGATAGGTTTGGATTTAAAGAAGAACTTCACAATGAGGGTAAACAACTTTAAAACGTAATATATGAGCTTTTATAAACATTTGAAAAAGGACAATAGGGACAGAAAAAATTATCATAGGAATAAGGAAACGGCAGAAGTATTGAACAAATGTTTTGTGTCTATTTTCATAGAATACACAAGTTTCATTCCAGAAATAGACGGTAATCTAAGTGCTAAAAAGAGTGAGGAAATGAAGGTAATTAATATCAGCAGAGAAAAAATATTTGAGAAATTTATGGAGCTAAATGCTGGCACATTCCCAGGGCCTGTTGGTCTAGGGTTTTAAAAGAACTAGCTGCTGAACTAGTGGATGTACTAGCTATTATTTTCAAAGATGCATTAGATGTGGAAATTGCCCAATTAGATTGGTATCATTTAGGACTAATATGAGATGAAATTTCGTCACTACAAGCACTGTGAATCTTTGGAATTCTTTACTGCAGAGATTTGTGGATGCTCCATCGTTGAATTTATTGAAGGCTGAGACAGACAGATTTTGGTTGTCTTAGGGAATCAAGAGATATGGGAAGTGGGTGGGAAGGTGGAATTGAAGCCATGATCAACCATGATTATAGTGAAAGGCAGTGCAGGCACGATGGGCTACATGGTCAACTCCCGCTCCTTGTGTTAACAGAGACACCAATCACTAAGGATCTTAAATTTAAAGTAATTAGTAGAAAGATTAGAAGGAAGGTGAGGAGAATAATTTTTCACTCAGAGGTCAGTATGTCTCAGTTGGCTGGACAGCTGGTTTAAGTACCAAGTGAAGCCAACACAATGGGTTCAATTCCTGCAGCAGCTGAGGTTTCCATGAAGGACTCCCCTTCGCAACCTCTCCCCTTGCCTGATCATGTTAACCCTCAGGTTAACCCAATACCAGTCATTTCCCTCTGCTGAGAGAGAGTGGCACTATGGAAACTTTTGGTGGGGTCTGAAACTCAATGCCAGAAAAGACAGAAGCCCTGTTTACATTCAACAATACTTGGATATGGACTTGAAGTGCCAAAACATACAGACCAACGAACCAAAGCTCGAAATTGGGATTATAACTCAATCAGAGATAGTAAGAACTGCCGATACTGGAGTCTGAGATAACACAGTGTGGAGCTGGAGGAACACAGCAGGCCAGGCAGCATCAGAGGAACAGGAATGCTGAAATTTCCGGTTGGGACCCTTCCCTTTCCTTTCCTGTTCCTCTGATGCTGCCTGGCCTGCTGTATTCCTCCAGCTTCACACTGTGTCATCTCGAAATTGGGATTAAGCTGGATTGCTTTGTTCAGTTGGCACTAATATGATGGGCTAAATGGCAACCTGCTTCACAATTAATTTTCTACGTTTTCTATTATTTATGGCAGTTGCGCTGTCAGCTGAAATGTGATATAACAACAAAAAAGATTCTCTAAACATACTCTCACTTGAGGGGTGGAAGCATACATATCTAACCTAATTCTTCACATTCCACCATGTTAAAGTGCTAGCTGTGGTTCAGCAGTATTCTTCTCACTTCATCAGTTAAGAGGTTGTAGGCTCTTCCATAATCCATATTTATATTCCTGTGAACAGAATACTATCTTCTCCAAGATGCCAGCTTTACCACAAAACCATGTCCGATCAGAGGAATGTAAAAGATTTTACAGTATTTTTAAACATGAACAGGGAACTTCTCCCTGGTCTTCCAGTCAATCTAGCTTGCAACCAGCATACTGGGGTGGATTATTTGATTATTCTTTCACTGCTGTTGTGGGAATTTGCCGTATGAAGATTGGATATCGTGTCTTCGATACTACAGTAGCGACAACAATTCAAAATTATCTCATCAGCTTATAAGTGCTTTGGGACATCCCCAAATTATTAAACGGACAAAACATCTTACTTTCTTCCCTCTTAGATTATCATATGTCACCAAAACCATGGAACTAGAATACTAGATCTTCAAACAAGGACCTAATACTTACATAGAATTTAAAGCATTTTTTTGCCGACACCTTCTCAAGGCCAATTGTGAAGGAAAAGAAAATGTTGGACTAGTCAGTGACACCCACATCCTATAAAAGAATAGAACAAACAGCCCAATAGCACTACATTGGGCTTCCTTCCATCCTTCTTTATTTAATTACCAAAATATCCTTCTTTTCCCTTCTCCCTCTTGTGTTTGTCTACACCCCCATTAAATGTTTGATGAAAGAAGAAAAAATTTGTTCTGTGGTGAAAGCAAAATACTGCGGTTGCTCAAAATCTTAAATAAAAACAGAACATGTTTGAGTCTCAGCAGGTCTGGCAGCATCTGTGAAAAGAGGAACTGAGTTATTGCTTCGAGTTTAACATGACTCTTCCTCAGACGTCTGAATAGGAGTCATACATACTAGACTCAAAACATTAACTCTGCTCTCTCTTGACAGATGTTGCCAGACCTGCTGAGTTTCTCCAGTGTATTCTGCTTTCATTTATTTAAGTGGCTTTGGCTTGGAAATTTCAGCAATAATCATTATAATGGAAAAACCTATTCAATCCTTTCCTCTTATCTGTTTGCAGCAAACCAATGTATCATTGTTAAGATGTGAATATTAAGATAGGAATAGTAATAGGCCAGTTGGCCCATTGAGTCTGCTGCATCATTCAATGAGATCATGGCTGACCTGACAATCCTCAATTTTCTGCCCTTTTCCCATAACCCTTGCTTCCCTTACTGATTAAAAATCTATCTCAGGTCTTGAATATATTTAATGAACTAGCCTGCAGAAATTTAAAACACTTTGTTTTTAGGAAGCACATATTACCTGGTTGTGCATTTACAAAGTTATTGTGTTTACACATTAACGTTCATTAAACTCACCAAAGGAAATTAAATCTAGTAATTAATGGTAAAAATAATTGTTGAACCATGTGATCATTTTCCATGGTCTCCAATCAACCTCTTTGAACAGGGAGCAAAAGTAAAACCTTATTTATGCAGGTTATGAACTACTTAAGGAGATTTTAAAAGTGTCATATCTTAAATGTCTTCTTACTTTTCTTCCCTGTTTCATTTTCTTTCTGAATCCAGTCTTCCTTTTCCTCTTTTTAGCTTTCTTTGCATATCTATTTTGACATTAAATTTACTCATTCTAATTTACACTTTATCTTAACCCATCCACTGGATGTTTCTCAAATCTTTAAGCTTAATGGTTGTGGAAATGACTATGTTGTTCTACAACACTCAGATGCCTATTTCCTTTCATGCAGAATTATGGATTCACATACAGCAATTTTGTGGGCAAGAAATGATAAAACAAACAAGTCTGATGAAAGGGCATGAGGTGAAAAGCCCCACTTCAGCATTGACTAAACACCAGAACATATTAATTAGGGAATACTACAACTTCTACTATACAGAAAAAGATGAGCACATGGAAATCTGTTTTCATTTGTATCTATCTTGGGATCTTTTCAAATAAATAACTGACTGGAACCCTGGTCTCAGTGAAATAAAGACCCAGCTGTTTATATTTCCTGCATTACAGCTCCACTGGGATGAATGTTTATGTTGAGTCTGTTTTGCTGGAGGCATCCAAAAACACCTGGATACTATCAGTGTTAATTTATACAGAGACAGATTTTACAACACACAAATAGGTCTTCATGCAGCACACGAGCAAGCCTTCCCATGTTATCTCTGTGTGGTCAGTTTAGGTATATCAGGTTGTCAACTGTGCAAAATATGAATTTGGGACTTGCCAGAACTTAACTGTGTCTTGGTACTCCTCTCAAAAACTTTGGATAGAAACTTTTAAGGCAACTCCTTGAATAAGAAGACCGCAGTGCAAATGAAAATTTATTGCAGGGATTGAGGGGGTGGGTTGAACAAAAACCCTCCTGGTGGTCTTTGGCTGGAATCTCTGCCTTCGTCCATGGGGGAAACGAGATCTGCAAAAGGGATAAAAGTTAAGGGATCTCTTCCCACATCTATAAGTGCACAGGTCGGGGTGGGAGAATAATTTTCCTGATCAGGCTTTCTTCATGTCCACCAAAAATGAGGATTATTCACTGTCCAGATATTTTCCAGTCAACCTGTTCCAGTGGTCTGTGGGATTTGAACCCAGGCCTCTTGGCCAGTGGTAGGGACACTTCCACTGCACCACAAGAGTCCCTTATTCACCACCTAAAGTTGCAGTTCCTAAGTAAAGTTAAGTAAACCAGCTGTAAGGTGCTGGGACAGACATCCACTCTCAGAGAATCTAGCTCCTAGTTGAAAATAAAACAAAACAGACAATCTGTAATGAGCTGTAAAAACAATGCAGAACACAGCAGTCCTGATCCCTTCAAGATCACAGAACTGGAGGAAGCATTAAGGGATCTGAAGTGTGACAAAGCAGTGGGATACCACAACATTTGCTTCCGAATCCCTGAAATAACTGAGCCCCTACGTTTGCGCCTTAACAACTCACTTCTATACAAGGATCATCAGCTCAAAATCACTCCTGAAGGTGTGGCGTATGGGAAAAATCTGCCATACCAAAAGCAGAAAATGTTTCACTTTGGCAGCCACCTATTGACTGATACCACCACTTTTTGTTTAAGATCTTGAGGATCTTATCTTATGATACTCATCATTTTTTATGTTGACCAAGCTAATTTCCATAAGGTGCTCAGCATGGCCTTCTGTTCTGGCTCATCATCCACATTGAATGTGACTTCCAAAGAATCTAAAGACAGGCATGTAACTACTGGCCCTTGCAGCTGCCTATGATACAGTGTAGCACACAGGTCAGCTCCTAAAGCTGCTCAGAGTGTTTCCAACCTGGCACAGGGCAGTTATTGAAATACTTCTTTGCCAAAATAAAAATTTACACTCCACCTTGGACATGAGAGAAGAGTATGAGAAGACTGGTTAATAGATTACCACAGGACTCAGTGCTTGCCCCAGTGCTATTCAACATATACACAAGTAACCTGTTAACAATCATGTCTCTCAAATGATGATATACATTATACCAGGCAAGTTTCAAGAAGCTGCTGGCCTCTGATTGGCTGGAAAATCCTGGTGACCCAAAATGCTAATACTGAGGCCCCTGAGAGTGTGAGATACTCTCCTATGCGTTCTAATGTCATGTTTTAATGATGGGGATAGGCGGGCAAACTGAATTATCTTGCCAGCAGGACAGTGTGTTAGTTACTGGTTAACACACACTCACACTCAGAAAAAATGTTGAAAATCTCAGCTGAATTGACTGATCAATCACTTAAACTCAACCAAAAAAGGGGAGATCACTTGACTCTGGAGACTTGTAATTGCTACATAAATAATAAAATATTTATACTTTTATTGCTTAGGAACATAGGAACAGGAGTAGGCCATTCAGCTCGTCGAGTCTGTTCCACTATTCAATGAGATCATCGCTGATTTGTAGCCTAACTCCATTTACCTGGCTTTGGCCCATTTCCCTTACATTTTTGTTAAGCAAAATAACTATCTATCTCTGAATTAACTGATCCAGCATCCACTGTCATTTGTGGAAGAAAATTCTAAACCTTTACAACTCTTCCTGTGTAGAAATGCTTCCTAACATTTCTCCTAAATGGTCTGGCCCTAATTCTCAGACTATGCTACCTAGCTCTAGAATCCCCAACCAGTGTAAACAGTTTATCCATCCTGTCTTTTCCCATTGATATCTCCTTTACTGCTTCTTTGGCAAGCAGTCTTCCCCTGACTCCTTCATTTTTAATCTAAACACATCTTCCCTATCTCCCCTGTGAGAATTCTCAAGGAATCATACTGTCCACAGCAATTTTAAATGCATCTCAATCAGCTCCAACACCCTTTCCACTGCAATAAATAAAACACCTACCCTTTTACCGCCTCTCACCTCATCATCCATGGCTTAAAGTGCTTTTACCATGTACAACAGCAGCTTACATTTACCTCTTTCAATTGATCACTATACTCAGGGTGCAGGCTTCTCTACAGTGGAGTTAAAAAATGTGGATGTAGTTTATTCATTCACAGGATTCAGGCGTTGCTGACTAAGCCAGCATTTATTGCCCAGAGGACAGTTAAAAATCAACTTCATTGTTATGGGTCTGGAGTCACATGTACACCAAACCAAGTAAGGACAGAAGTTTTCTTTCCCTACAGACGTTAGTGAACCAGATGGGTTTTTGCAACAATTAACAGTGCTTTTATGTGGTTGGATTGAGAGAGCTTTTTATTCCATTTCTTTTCAATTGAATTGAAATGTCACCACCTGCCATGTGGAATTCAATACCATGTCCTCAGACAGTAATCCCACTTCTGGATTACTCATCCAGTAACATTATTACTATGCAACTGCCTCCCCTACGTTTTAACGGTGAATTTCCAGGAGCCCTTCATTTTAATTTTCCACCCCACTCTCAGGCTGACATCCCTATTTTCACCCTGCTGCATTGCTCCAGTGAAGCTCAATGCAAGCTTGAGGTTATTACAACCTGCTCTGGGTGAAGTTCCCTGATTTATTATTGTTCCTGATGGGATATCTCACACAGTTAAATTCCCAAGTGGTTTAACCCTTGGTTATTGGTGTCAGTTGGTGTGTTAAGGTTAATTTTAATAGGATCCCCTTCCTTATGGATACTTTTCTCCCAGACTCAAATTAACTTACGGTTCAAAGGAGTCAATGAACTAGGCTTCCTTGAATCAACAAAAAGAGTGAGACTTTTAGTTACTAAACACGACAAGAAATAGTAACGCAACATTCAGCACACAGCTTAGCAATAAGAGGTGAGTCCAAATAGACATAAGTTAAAACAAAGATATATGGATCAATCACTGAATTGTTCACAAAGAGTGATATGATTATTGTAGTGAATGAGCATTGACATTGATAGTTGCACAGTTGATTTTGACATTCTTGGTTTTATGATTTGATTGAAACTCTTTTGTCCTGATTCCTTTAGGCAGCTCTTTACTGGCGAAACTGAGTAAGAATACATTTTTCTTGCTTTACCTGCCATGAACAGGTGTTTAAGTAGCTCTTCTCAGAGCTCGGACCCTCACAGCACACTAGTCCACACACTAGGCTGTCAGGCTACTAAGACACAGACGGTCCAAGGGTGAATATCTCTTTCAACTCCTGGCCCTTTGTATTCTTGAAAGGGGAGAATGCAGTCTGCCAATCTCCAGGGTGCTGTCTTTTTTTTAACCATCGTATTCAAGGTCTGAGATATTTCTAGGAGGTTGTAGTACAACGTCTCCTTTTGAAGCTTGTTTGACATCCCATCAGATGTGACAACGCAGAGTCTCCCTGTCTCTCCGTCTCTCTATCTCTCTAGGCAGCCACTGAATTTACAACTAGTTGTCGTCATAAATTCTTCTCCTGTGCTCCCTCCACCCCACCCGTTCTGCTGCTTTTTTTTAGCATGTGTTGGTCTTCATTTTACTTTTGCTTGCAGACATAACTATTTATCATTCTGCCATCCAAATCATCCTAGACAAATCTTTACCTCTACCACAACTGTCACCTCTACCTTTATAACTTGTTCCATCAAATTTTCTATCAGTTCATCTTGCCCATCCTCCACCCTCTTTGCCAGATGTTTCTTTTAGTTCCCTGGCCCTCTTTCATTTGCACAAAATCTAATACAATTCTGTCTGCTTTCGGTTTTGAGAAAGGTCCTTGACCAGGAATGTTGACTGTTTCTCGCACCACAGATGTTGTTGTGTGTTTTCACCATTTTCTGTTTATGTGAAACATTGATACACTCATTCTGCTGGGCCCAGAAGTTTAGGAATGGAAGCATTTGAAGGTCATTCCAGGGAGTGGGATAACGATAGGAAAATAATAATGGTGAAATCTGAGTACGTTACCATGTGAAACTCACCAAGAGAGGTTGAGAAGCACAGAGGATGCAATGGCTGTGTCAAAAGCGGACACACACACACTTAAATACACACACACACCTAAATATGTATTAGGGGTGAGGGAAATTAGAATTGGGAGGAGAGTAAGAAGGAATCAGAAGGTAAGAGTTAACAGGAACTTTGTCAATTTTAGTTTTTTTCCAAAGCATTGTAAAAAAACATAAAGTTACTTGTTGATTCAAAAAATATGTCTTTGGAATATTCTATAATTTCACAAACTAAGGCTACTTCCATGCTGACCACTTATACTTATGTCTGTGGCCCACATAGTCTACACTGTTAAATCTGTTTCCTGTAGTCCAGTGGCCAGTGCAGTTTCTACTGAATCAGAATTAAAAGTTCGACATGAAAGCTGCTGAAAACGTGTCTGATAACTTTGTGCTTTCCTGTAAATGGAACTGGATAAGTTGGAAGAATTCAATCAGAAGTTGGTTGAAGGATGGCAAAGGAATAACTATATGTAAGTAATGTATGTACATTGTACATACGTACATTGTATGTACACTTAAAGTTTAAGACTTTGTTACATATAAAGCAAAGGGAGCATTTCCTCTGTCTATCTCTTGGCCTCCCAGTATTCATCAGAGTAGAATACAAATCATTCCACTTAGAACCTTAAGGTATGATGGGGTCACTGCTTCTATTGGCCTGTTTATAGTCACCCCTGTGCCATTAATGACATATCTATGCAATCTCCTCCCCATCCCAATCCAAAAAGCTTTTGGGAAGTTACAGCTCACTCACCTGACTGGTAGTTTGGAAGTACACTGTAATCCATGGAATGTAGTTAAGTAGAATTTCAATGTTGGGATTCGGAATATCTTTTCTACATTTTCAAATTGTATGATCTTCAGCCAAGCCTGCAAAACAAGAAGTTATATGTGGTTTCTTGGATCTAAATATTTGTGAAGTAATGTTCTGTTCTGGATTCTCTTCCTTTCTCCCCTGAAGAAACAGACTTAGACAAGGTTGGTGCAGATAGCATCTGTTGCGTTCCTTACCTTCCAGTAATGTGCCAAGCAGCGATCCTTCACATTTTAACATGGATTGTGAATATCAGTGGGTTATTTCTGTGCAGTGAGGATCTCTGAGTGGTGAATGGGACAGGAGAGATTGGGGGAGGGGTAAGGGGCAAAGAAGTGTAAATATTTTGGATACTTTCCACATCTCTTCTTATCTGAGATATTTCAGTGTCAGAATCGTAGATTATTTTTAAATGATCTGTCAGCTCTTTGCAGCCTTTCGGAATATCATCACCAGCTCTGATACCAAAGCATGTGGAAAAATATGTACTGATATCATGTCTATAATAGGGGAAGATTGTCATGTATTGTTGAAGGTCATTTAATAGTTCATTCACTTCAGGTTTAGCTCAGAGTTTCCTGGGCCTAGTAATATCATGAAATAAAGCAATAAAACCTGTCAGAAAATGCTGGAAGCACTCAATGAGTTGGGCAGCATATGTGAAGAATGAAATTTTACTGAATTTTACTCGCAGTTTAGGTTAGTCTGCGAGGTGAGAAGGCTGGCAATATAGTACAGGAAGGTGTCTTCCCACTGCTTAAGGGGAGAAACAGTATTGTTGCAAATCAATGTACTGATAGTATTTATTGATCCTCCAAGTCAAACCAGTATGTGTCATTCGCAAGTTTCATCAGTTGTTCATTTAGGGTGGGCAAGGTGGCTGATGAGCTAGTCCTTTCAGAAACAACAATGGAAAGTGTTGAAGAAACTTAGCGAGTCCAGATTAGGGTTAGAGATGACTTTCACAGCTAGTATTTCTAGAGCTCAATTGAACTATGTAAGTAACCAAGTAAGGATCTATTCCTTCCTCTGCTGACATTGTAAATGGTGCTCTCCCAGTGAGTTACGGTTTGCAGATTTCCTCCTTATTGAGTCCTCCTTGGCCTATGGAGGGCTCCCAGCCCTGCAGTGTCAATGGCCACCCCTCTGGCAGCAGGGCCAAATGGCCTGAGTGAATCCTCCCCCTCACCAGGTCTTGCATATCCAGACATTGTCTGCCTTTGAGGGCATGTGGCTGTCGATGAGTTTTCCTTCTGCCCATGTGCTAACAGTGGTGGGCACCACTGGTATTGGCTGTGATGAGGCTGCTGACCATCTGAATGGGCCAGCGGGCCACTTTCCTTCAAACGGACAGTGAGCGGAATGTGTTCTGCGACCGCACTGCCAAATTAGTGAGTCCACTCCATCCCACATTGGGCTCTGGTGATGGGACTTCTGCTGCTAACATACTATTCAGATTGGTATTTCAGGACAGAATGCGCTGGTGAAAGGTCATCACAGTTACAGCTCAGGAGGAGGCCATTCAGCCTACCATGTCTCTGCTGGCTCTCTGAATGAGCAATTGACTTTCTCCTCCCTCTTTCTCCCCATAGCCCCTCCTCCTCCCCATAGCCCCACACGTTCTTCCATTCCAGATAAACACAGTCTTCACAATGTTTTGATTGAACCTGGTTGCACCACACTCTGAGGATATGCATTCCTAAGCTTAACCATGCACAGGATGAAAAACATTCTTCTCATTTTTTAAATTCATTCATCAGATGTGGACTTCGCTGGCTAGTCCAACATTTATTGCCCAATCCTAATCACCCTGGAAAAGGTGGCGTCGAGCTGCCTTCCTGAACTGTTGCCATTCTTGAGGTGTAGGGACATCCACAGTGCTGTTGGGAAGGGAGCTCCAAGAACTTGAGTCTTTTGCCACTTACTTTAAACCTGTGCCCTCTTGTGTTTGGTCCTGTCAAAGGGGCAACAATTTCTCATTATCTATATCTATACCTCGTTATCCTTCATTAACCCAATTAGAAGGTCAGCTTTGGAAATATCCCCTCACTACTCTCACTGCCAGTAAGTAGATTCTCAGGAGACCTGATTGGTTTTTCTACTGGGTCAAAGGCCTATGCTAAAATCCTGTTCATAAGTTCTGTTCCTGTCTCCACTGATGCTGCAACACCTGCTGATTATCTCCAGATTTTCTGTGGTTTAGATGGCAACGCTTATTTTTCACTGCTCTGTCCAGACCAACATATTTGACTCTACTGCAATTTGTGATTTATCTCCAAGATCGCTTCTGACTCTATTTTTGTATGGTATTAAATCAACATGCGGTTCCTTTCTCTAGGCCTGAAATGACCTACAATAATATGACGAAAATTGGAAAGATATGGCAAAGATGTATCATCACATCTTGGCACAACTGCATTGTAACTGCGTCCCCATGTTCTAATACAAAATCAGATTTATTTTAACACAGAATGTAGGTATCACTGGCGTGGTCAGCATTTGTTTCCCACCCCTAATTACCCATGAGCTGATTGAAATGGCTGAATAAGCCAAAGGATTGTTGAGAGTCAACCACATCGCTGTCGGTCTGGAGTCACATGTATGTTAGACCAGGTAAAGGTGGCAGATTTCCTTCCCTGAAGGACATTAGTGAACAAGATGAGTTTCTACAATAATTGATGAAAGTTTTGTGGTTACCATTACTGAGACTCGCCTTCGGTTTTGTTATTAATTGAATTTAAGGTTGACCAGCTGCCACAGTGGGACTTCAACCCATGTGCCCTGAACATGTGAGTGGGTTCCTGCCTTCCAGGTTCATTGACATCACCGCTGTCTCCCAGATGAAGAATTAAAGTAAACCTGAAATTTATGAGAAAGTGAAACATACTGGTGACCCTCACTTTAAACCACACCCAGCCATCCCTCTCTCTCTAATGAGAGAGCAGTTCTTCTAGGTCTATGGCGACTTTGCCTACTCTAGTCTGATTGTAAAGATGTTGTAACCTCTTGCTTATTTGTTTTGCTAAAATGACCAATTTGTGTGGTGTGTGACTGAGACATGAGTCTACGTGTTGCTCTCAACGCATGTACCTGCAGGAACATGTGAATGCCAAGTCCTGTTCCATTTGCAATGCCTTAACTACCGCTGGCTCTATAGCTGGTGTTTGTTTGGTGTGTAAGGAGTACAGAGCAGGTCAATTTGTGCTCTATAATCTAACTTTAAAAACTCAATGATCCTTCTGTGGTAAATGTCATTTTGCAGTCTGGCCTTCCCCCGCCTTGCCTAATTATAGATGATGTAGATGATTGGAGCAACTTATAACATTCAGAGTAAACTGCGAAATGTGGAGCTATTTAGGAGGATGCACTGAACAGCTGAGCCACTGTTGTTATTTCACTTGCATTCAAATTCCTGTTGAGAACAGCTGCTGTGAAGAAACTGATGTGGAGACTATAAATTGAGTCAGCCCCTGTGTAAGTCAGCCACATGACTGACTGTTGCTCAGAAACTAAAGGAATTAGCAGAAAAAAAATGATAAAATGAAGCCAGCACCACGAGTGTTTGGACATGAGATTGGCAGTTCTCAGTTGGGTTACTGGATAAAATGACTCACCCAGTTTCAGACATTGTGAGAACATACTGCATGTTTTGTCATGTTGACAAAACACGATGGATGAAACAAGCATAACGTGAATTATTTGATTTCCCAATTATAACATCAAGAACTGATGCCGTGGTAGTGTTTGGTATTAGCTCCTTTCTGAGCAAATAGGGAAGTCATGGGGCTGGGTCTGCAGTTGCCCGAAAATGCTTCACTTACATTTTCAAGCCTTGCTGGCAGTAACACAACTGAGGTAGATTTATGTTCTCCAGCCATTTGTTGCCCTCTGCTTGCCTTAAATGTCGACTGCTTGCAACAGTTCCATGGATGTTAGACACCATCTGATTCAGTCAAGAAGGAGTTAATTGTCCGGGAGCAATGACAGGCGAGTGTCAGCTGTTTCTTCAACAATGGGCAAATGAGGAAACTGGCACATTCTCTCCACTTCAGAACTGAAGGAACCCAAGGCCAATAGTCAAACCTTTACTCACATTTGCAGCTGCCGCCAGCAGACTCTACACAAGCCAGTGTGACCTCTCCCTGTCTGAATGATTCAGCTATTTACTGGATAAACTCACTTAGCCTTTTGAGTAACTACTAAAGCTTGTGACATCAACTTCTAACCTCTGCAATAGCAGGAGTTTCAAAGATTCAAAGACAGTGACCCAAGATAGAGCTACTGTGCCAGGATAAATCTTGAGACTGTATTTACTTGCGCATAACTCCAGAGAATTGACTGTCTCTCCGATATTTCACCATATGGCTAGGTTGCATCAAAATCCAGATACCAGAGGTGAAAGCAATGCTCTCTAATTCACTGCTCATTTCTATCAGCCTTAATACAGCTTAAAATTTAAACAAGAGGTGTAGGACAAGTGTTGAGACAACTCCAGACAGTACTTAGCTAATCTTAAACCCCTCCCCACAAAACTCATCCACTATTTTATTTCTTTTTGCACTTTTAAAATTCTATGGAACCATAGAAGTTTACAGTATAAACTGAGGCATCTGTAAAGAGTGCTTTTAGCTCATTATGTTTAGACAAGATTGTTTGCTGGAACAATCCAAGTCTAACCCAATGTTTCATTCTATCATGATCGTTTAATGTTTTACTTTGCTTCAAATATTTATTTAATCAGCTTAAGAGAAACATTGGTGTTTTCCTTAACCACTCCCTGTGCAGAATTAGCCATGCTCTAACAACCCTCTGTGTAAAACAAATTTTACTCAGCTCTTTCCTTGTAATAATGCCATACCAATGGGGTAGATGGTGGCTAGTGGCAAGGTCATTGGACTAATAACCCTGGCCATAATAAAGCTGTAATACACAGCTAATCACCAGCAATAGTAACCATGATACTATTGATTGTTGTAAAAACCCACCTACTTCAGCAATGTCGGAGATAGTAAGAACTGCCGATGATGGAATCAGAGATAACAAGGTGTAGACCTGGATGAACACAGCAGGCCAGGCAGCATCAGAGGAGCAGGTAAGTTGACGCTTCGGTTGGGACCCTTCTTCAGAAATGGGGGAGGGGGAAGGAAGCTCTGAAATAAATAGAGAGAAGAGGGGTGGGGCTGGGGAAGGTAGGTGGGATGATGATAGGTGAGTGCAGGTAGGGAGTGGTGGGGATCGGTCAGTGGTCTCAATGTGGTCTTTACTAGCTTCAAAATCTCCCCACCCCTGGCCTCATCCCATGACCAACCCTCCCTCTCATCCCCACTTCCTTGACCTGACACAACCTGTCCATCTTCTCTCCTACTTATCTGCTCCTCTCACCTCACTGACCAATCCCGAAACGTCAGCTTTCCTGCTCCTCTGATGCTACCTGGCCTGCTGTGTTCCTCCAGCTCCACATTGTGTTATCTCTACTTCACCAACGTATAGTAGGTCGAGCTATCTGGCCCCCTGACCTGGACAGGCCTACATAAGACTTCAGACACACAGAAATGTGGTTGACCCTTAACTGCCCTCTGCAATGGCCTCGCAAGCCATTCAGGTCAGGGCGCATTTAAGGGACAACAAATTCTGGCCTTGCCAGCAATGCCAACATCTTGTGAAAGAATAAAATAAATATTAATAACCATTTGCCATTAGGTCCCAAGTCAAAGAAATAATTTTTCCCTGTTTGCCTGAATAATACTTCATGATTTAAAAAACCTTCATTAAATCTCCACTCAACTTCTCTCCTGCAGTGAAATGAGTCCCATTACTCTCCTTATAACCTTAAGAGTTATCTTGCTGAAAGCTGTACAATGTGATCACTATGATTTTCATGTTCTTTCTATAATGGTGTGTCCAAAACTGTGTCTAATCAATTAACTCTTTACTCTTGCCTCTGTTGAGGAAAACCAAATTCTATTGGCATCCATTAAAACATAGATTTGTCTAAGTTTCCTTTAACGCCCTTAAATTTCCCACTGATATTTGGTGCCTTTCTTCTCCTCTTTGAATTGCAGTTGGGGGGGACAGAGCAGAATCTTCTGCCCTGCTTGGTAGTGAACTTGGAGGCAGCATTAGGGCAGGACAGTGTCATATCTTATCTGCAACACCTTCCTGCCACCAGCAAAATTAATCTCTAAGAGGGAAGGCCCAAGATTGACCTCCCCACCGCTACCAATTGAAGTCCTTAAGTAGCTACATAATCACCAAAGAGCCTCATTCTGCTGTTACTAGTATTAACTCTCACACAGATGGGCCTGTTGCCATGTTGTATGAATGGTAGATAAAACCAGGTAAACAGCTTCAAAAGCAAAGTTGCTGGAAAAGCTCAGCAAGTCTGGCAGCATCTGTGGAGGAGAAAACAGAGTTAACGTTTCGGGTCTGGTGACCCTTCCTGCGAGTCCAGCTTGGCAATTCTGAAGAATGGCTGTTTCCTTGGTCAAAGGCCCTCAGTGCCTGATGAGAGGGACTTGACATTAGAAATAGGAGGCAACTGCTGAGAACCAGCACCCTGCTGCCAGCCATCCTGTATTCCACACCTCACAAGCCCACCTGTGGTCTTCCCTCCCCCAGCTCAACTCCCCATGACTATCCTATTTCCTGTTGAATTACTCTACAATCCTGGACTCTGATACCTGAACAAGCAGGAACAACCACTGCCTTATCAGTAGCACTGCTCCTGGACAAAAGAGTCACTGGCCTGGTCAGCAAAATCTTTGCCAGGCACCTCCTGGAAAGGTCTGCTGGTAGCCTTGCCGTTCACCATTGTCTAATGGGCTTGTGGTTTGGTGGAACTTCTGATAAAGAGCCAACTCAGGTCTCCTGTTGTCTCTCTAACCAGTTGGTGAAACTCCTGATGCCTCAACAAGATTCTGGTCAGGATAAATTCTACAGATATTTTCCTAATCTACTTGTTTAGAGACGTTATGACACAATACTGGGGCAAGTGGGGCTTAAACATGTGACCCCTTGCTCAGGGACAGAGACACTACCACTGCACTACAAGAGGCCCTGGATGAACTCAATTGATCCTAGTATACAGGTGAAGGTTACTGATTTTGAGTAGTCAGTCTGAACTGAACAGAATCATGATTCTAGTTTTTCCTTGAACATTGTTGTTGAACCACACAAGTCTTGTGCACATTATTAGTGCTAGCAGTGATGTAACTTGGCATAATCACTGTACGATCACATTTTCCACTTTGTTCAGCTGTAATGCATCAGCACAGATTGACTTAACATTAATTAGGCCAATTATTAGGAGGCTCACTGGGCTGAAAAAACACAGACCAAGATTTTCCCTTCATTTTAAATATATTAAATCCATTTTGCAGAATTTCATTATGTTTTTTAGAGGAATAAGGAGCTGCTGTCAATTTTGGAACTGCACAATCCTTCAATCCATGACGCACTTTACTGTTTTGAAATAAAAGTCTTGATAAATATAGGAGTATTGAAGTAGCTACCAAATATTGCAACAGTGCTTTGCATGCTCAGTTTGAATAAACATCAAGAAATTTAACATAAGTTGAAATTACATGCAATTCTCAGTTGCTTCCCTGCCTGGAAAATGGCATGGGAATTTCTGATGAAGGGTCTAGGCCCGAAACGTCAGCCTTCCTGCTCCTATGATGCTGCTTGGCCTGCTGTGTTCATCCAGCCAGCCCTACACCTTGTTATCTCATGGGAATTGTCTGCTTGGTTTTGAATGAGGCCTAGGAATTAAAATACAGTGGATCCCATATTGGAAGCAATGGGTGAATCTTAATTTAATCCCCTGCCCGCCTGCAAAAAAACTAGTTTTGACTTAAAATGATATTTTACATTTCCTGTCCTTATTACACTGTAGATCCTTTGATTTAGTAGGGGTAGTGGCACAGGAGATGTACTTCTACATTATACACATATAGAGAGACATAGACACAGAAGAACACAAAATAATTGCCTCCTGCACCCTGACTGCTTTTCTTGAACTTTCCTGAGGGCTGCTTTTTGACTTTAGGGGGGCTACCTTTTGGTTTTCAGTGGCTCCTTTGTCATTTTCACTAACTCATTGATAGGTGATGCAGCTATGTTGTAACATCACCTTCTGTACTTGTGTTGATATGGATGGTATTTGGACTCTCGTGGATGCAGAATTAGAAGAATTCATCAATATCCTCAATAATTATCAACCATAACATCTAAAGACCCAACACATGAAGAAAACACTATTATCTTATACACCACAGTGTTTAAATTAGCGCATGACAACAGACATAAAATACATATTCCCATACACAAAACAACATGACCCTGAACCCATCTTCCAAAGACTACTGAAACCATAAAAACAGAAAGAACTGTGGATGCTCAAAATCAGAAACAAAAACAGAAATTGCTTAGTTCTGAGGAAGAGGCACTGCACCTGAAACGTTAACTCTGATTTTTCTCCACAGATGCTGCCAGACCTGCTGAGTTTTTCTAGCAATTTCTGTTTTTGTTACTACTGAGATCATAGCTGATATATTTCCATTGCAAATGCACAAAGCTGGAAGATTTAGCAAAGTAGCTACTTTTTTTTTAACTGTATCTCCAACCTCAATGTTGGATTTAAATGTAACAATCGACATAGTGTTCATCACAACAGCTTCCGCTGCATTTTCATCGTATTGTAGTTCTGGGATATACACAGCCTTAAGTTCAAGATTCTACATTCATTTGCAAGGAATCTATTACCCTCAGTGGTTTCTGGTTTTCTGGCCCTTTGCTGACAGGTTTAAAATGGCTCTGCCTGCTTTGTAGCCTCTCTCTTGGCCTACTTTTAGTTTCCTTCCCCTGCCTTGCAGCTTCCATCTCTCTGTGCAGCCTGTCTCTCTTCCTGCCCTTGCAGCCTCCCTTCTTCCGAAAATTACAAATGCCCCCTTCCCAATCTTGCAACTTTACTTTCTCTTAATGTCTCCTGTGGCCTCTCTCACTTCAACCCTCTCAGGTCATTTCTTTACCCCTGCAATCTCTTTCATCACCCACTCCCACTGTAACCCCTTTATTCCCTCCAACCTACTTTCAGCCTCTTTCTTCTCCCCAGCAGATGTCACTGTTACCCCCATGACCAATGTTTTTTCGTCCAATGGCAGAAAGCTTCCCCACCTTCCCTGACCCAAAATAGTTCACTTACTTGCTTTTCTTCTCTTTGTTACTCATCATTCTTGCTTGCTCCACCAACCGCAGGCTGTTTCTCCTCCGTTTTTGCAGCTGACAGTGAACATATCAGCAACAGGCAGGGGCAGAAAAAGCCTGTGATTGGAGGAGCATCTCCTTACCAATTCTGCCCATTCTGCTTTATGAAGCAGGAGACAACTTTTCGCAAATTGGTCAGCCACATGATTGAATTTTCCAAGGTATTCCAGGGAGTTTTGGGCTAAATTTGTTTCCGGTCCTGTGCATTTTGAACAATGGTATGCACAGACACATACATACTTGGACTTCCCTGCATTAATAATATTTCATATCAATATCCTGTCAGTGCTAGTACTGAAATTTGTATATTGTTAACAGGCTTCTATCATCAGCAAAGCTTTTTGTTTTGCACTCATCAGGATAATTTGCAAGAATACTAATTCAAGGGGACAACCAATACTTATGCTACACAAGAAGAGAGTGATGATTGGTTGGCAAGTGGATTCTGATTGATAGAAGTGTTGCCATGGAGAATACACAAAATTAATGGTGATTGTTAGTTAACTGTCAGGCTTTGTTTAAGCTTTAAAAGAGGCAGGTTAAGTTTTATTTGTCTGGACATTGTCTTCAGAAATGAACCAACAAATGGACATCACTTATTTCATTGAGTAGAAGCAGATACATATTCCTTCTGTCTGAAAAGAACAGGGTCCTGTGCACTAATATATGTGGTTTCCAGTATGAGATGCCAGCGACCAGAATCTCAGTGCGGAGCGCGGTGACCAGGAGCTAGGTGCAAAGCGCGGTGACCAGGGGCTAGGTGTGGAGCATGGTGACCAGGAACTCAGTACGAAGCACAGTGACCAGGGGCTCAGTGCGGAGCGCGGTGACCAGGGGCTCAGTGCGGAGTGGAGTTGACCAGGAGCTCGGTGACCAGGGGCTCAATGCGGAGTGAGGTGAGCAGGGGCTCAGTGCAGAGCAAGGTGACCAGGAGCTAGGTGCGAAGCGTGGTGACCAGGGACTCGATGCAGACAGCGGTGATCAGGGGCTCAGTGAGGAGCGCGGTGACCAGGGGCTAGGTGCGAAGCAGGGTGACCAGGGGCTCAGTGCAGAGCATGGTGACCAGGGGCTCGATGCAGACCGCGGTGATCAGGGGCTCAGTGAGGAGCGTGGTGACCAGGGGCTCAGTGCAAAGTGCGGTGACCAGGGGCTAGGTGTGAAGCGTGGTGACCAGGAGCTCGGTGCGAAGCGCGGTGACCAGGGGCTAGGTGCGGAGCGCGGTGACCAGGGGCTAGGTGCGGAGCGAGGTGACCAGGGGCTCAGTGCGGAGCGAGGTGACCAGGGGCTCGGTGACCAGGAGCTCGGTGTGGAGCGAGGTGACCAGGAGCTCGGTGACCAGGGGCTCGATGTGGAGCGAGGTGACCAGGAGCTCGGTGACCAGGGGCTTGATGTGGAGTGAGGTGACCAGGAGCTCGGTGACCAGGGGCTAGGTGCGGAGCGAGGTGACCAGGAGCTCGATGCGAAGCGAGGTGACCAGGTGCTCGGTATGGAGCGTGACAGGGCTTGGTAACCAGGGGCTCGACGTGGCGTGAGGTGACCAGGAGCTCGGTGACCAGGGGCTCGATGCGGAGCGCGGTGAGCAGGGGCTCGGTGCAGAGCTTGGTGACCAGGGGCTCGATGCAGACCACGGTGACCAGGGGATCGGTGCAGAGCGAGGTGACCAGGAGCTCGGTGACCAGGAGCTCGGTGCGAAGCGCGGTGACCAGGAGCTCGGTGCAGAGTGTGGTGACCAGGAGCTCGGTGTGGAG
>NC_063333.1:32328875-32408408 GCF_021869965.1 Rhincodon typus
CTCGGTGCGGAGCGAGGTGACCAGGGGATCGATGTGGAGCGAGGTGACCAGGGGATCGGTGTGGAGCACGGTGACCAGGAGCTCGGTGCGGAGTGTGGTGACCAGGAGCTTGGTGCGGAGTGTGGTGACCAGGGGCTCGGTGTGGAGCGAGGTGACCAGGAGCTCGGTGCGGAGTGTGATGACCAGGAGCTCGGTGACCAGGGGCTCCATGCGGAGCGAGGTGACTGGGGATCGGTGTGGAGCGCGGTGACCAGGAGCTCGGTGCGGAGTGTGGTGACCAGGGGCTCGATGCGGAGCGAGGTGACCAGGGGCTCGGTGCGGAGCGTGGTGACCAGGGGCTCAGTGTAGAGTGTGGAGGCCCCCCCCCCCCCCCCCGCAACAAATGCTGGTCTAAAGACAATGATGTCTATCTTTTGAACTTTGCTCCTTGTTTTTCTGACCAATGGTTATACTGTGTATAGCTGTGATGCAACATTTTTTTCTTCGTTTTTCTGTTCGGTAACTAAGGATTTTATCTAGATACCTTTGTACATAAGATGGGGCTGTAAGTGGCGACTTATAAACTTTTCACTGTACTCATTTTAGTACATGTGACAATAAAACCAATTCAATTCAAAAGCATCGCACTGCAAGCCCAACTGACAGTCCTAAAATGGTTACCTGTTATATTTTCACACATTCAAGTTAAGGCAATAAATGTTGTCCATTTCCAGAATATCGAATGTGGATACTGTGTTGTGAGTTTTGCAGGCACAGTCTGATCAGATACAGTCAGTACCATGCTTGTAGTGAACAGCTGAAGGATATGCTGTTTGATATCATCTGCCAACCTCTGATCTGTACAACCTATCTGACATCACATAGCGTCGTAGAGCCATAAAGATGCATGGTGTGGAAACAGACCCTTCGGTCCAACTTGTCTGTGCCAACCAGATGTCTTAAACTGATGTAGTCCCGTTTTCCAGCATTTGGCCCATATTCCTCTCAACCCTTTCTATTCATGCACCCATCCAGATGCCTTTTAAATGTAGTAATTGCTCTCGCCTTCACTATCTTATCTGTCAGCTTCCTCCATACATGCACCACCCTCTGCATGAGAAAAGTTGCTTTCCCCTCTCACCTTAAACCTATATCCTCTAGTTTGGACTCCCCTACCCTGGGAAAAAGACCTTGGCTGTTCACCCTATTCATACCCCTCATGATTTTATAAATCTCTATGAGATCTCCCCTCAGCCTCTGATGCTCCATGGAAAAATGCCCCGGCCTATCAGTCTCTCCCTATAGCTCAAATCCTCCAATCCTGGCAACATCCTTGTAAATCTTTCAAGTTTAACAACATTGTTCCTATAGCAGGAAGACCAGAATTGAACACAGTATTCTAAAAGTAGCCTTACCAATGACCTGTACATGTGCAACTTGACCTCCCAACTCCTACACTCAGTGCTCTGACCAGTGAAGGCAAGCATGCCGAACACCTTCTTCACCATCCTGTCTACCTGTGACTCCACTTTCAAGGAATTATGCACCTGCACCCCTGTCCTGATTTGCCTTTCCAAAATGCAGCACCTCATATGTATCTAAATTAAACTCCATCTGCCACTCCTCAGCCCACTGGCCCATCTGCTCAAGATCCCATTGTACTCTGAGATAAACTTCTTCACTGTCCATCAATTTTGGTGGACCAGGACAAGTCACAAACTTTATCTGTGTTTTGCACACCCTTGGTCAGCAGAGGTGCTTTGCCTATTTTAAATATCTTCTCTGCAGCAACAGTTGTGATTTGTGTTATGTGACTCTGTTTTTGGGATTAAGGGGGTATTGTTTTCATTCTATCTTATAGTTTAGATTTTAATTAGTGTTTGCCACTTGTTTAAAGATAAGTTTTTTGTGCTGTAATGAACAGATTATTCATTAAAGAAGTCTGGTAAATGTCTATTTTAATTATTTTAATTCACGTGTTCGAATGTGCTATGATACAACTCTGGGGCAATTGGAACTTAAAACCAAACCTTCTGTCCCAGAGGCAGAGACATCACCACTGCGCTACAAGACCCTTATAGATTTCAAATCCATTGTCTTAACCACTCGGCCATGATTACAAATCCTTAAAGAAACTTGTATTCTGGGTCAAGAAAAAGTATCAATTGGCCATTTGGGTGATTGAATCAACATGTTTATAACACATCATTCAAGTTCAGAGGAAGATCACTATTTAGGTGTTATGTTTAAACCAGACCTTGGAAATTCTTGATACATTGGTTGGTGAGCTAACTCTAACCAGCAATCTCTTTCCTGGGAAGGGCTGATCATAATACCATTGAATTTCATGTTAAAGATTGAAATTGACAGACTTCAATCACAATATACTCTTAATCTAAAACATTATCAATTACATAGGTATGAGGGGAGAACTGACCAAGTTTGAATGGGTAAATTGACTAACACCATACTTCAGCAAACAAACTGTGTGAAAGATTTGAAGAGGCTATTCAAAATAATCAAAACAAATTCCAATGTAATGTATCCCACAGTGCAGCGATGGATGCTGACCCTCAGCAGTATTTGGTTGCCTTAGCTTTCAAAGTTTCACTAGATGTTGTGATTTTTCATTTCCCTCAGTGGGGTAGGTAAAATGCCTCTCATTAGAGCTGCCACAGTGTTAGATACTCTGGAAGAATGTGGAGATCAAAGGAATTAAATGCATTAGCATTCAGCTAATCTCTCCAGGCTCCATAAGATATTCAGTCCAAGATGCAAGGAAACAAGAAAGGGTAAGTATAACACCATTAGCACAGGCTCACACTCCAACTGCAAGTGAAAAAGCCACCTTGAGACTAGCATTGAAAATTAATCCTGATTATCAAAAACATCCATTTAATTAGACCATCAGTGAAAAGTAGTGCTGCATTTCTGGCAATCAGTTCCCATGATTTCACCCCTTCGTTAGCAGACACTTATATCTAATTTTGGAACCGACAATTTACCAAAGTGAAACACTGTTTGCTACACTTTAAAAATGAAAGCAATACAGTATATCACAATCAATAAGAGTTCTTATGACATTAAAGAAAGTTGCAAGTAAACAGGAAATATTCATATAATAATATTTTTACTATTTACAAATATCACCATTGCAATTATCTTACTAATGAACACATTTATGTTGGTATTGATTTTAAACCTCACCCCAATCTTATGGATAAGAGAGAATTCATGGGGGTGTTGGGGGGATAACAGTATCAGATTGGGCAACTCAACCACATTCCCACTCAACACAATGTTTACAATAAAAACCGAAAGAACTGCGGATGCTGTGAATCAGGAACAAAAACAAAGTTGCTGGAAAAGCTCAGCAGGTCTGGCAGCACCTGTGAAGGAAAAAACAAAGTTAACGTTTCGGGTCCAGTGACCCTTCCTCAAAACTGGACCCGAAACGTTAACTCTGTTTTCTCCTTCACAGATGCTGCCAGACCTGCTGAGCTTTTGCAGCAACTTTTGATTTTGTTACTGTGACAATGTTTACAAATGGCGATTCAGGCCCCAGACAAGGCTTTTGCTAAAGGCAAGCAGGGTCTATATAACATGCAGAAGTTGCAGTGATTTTGTGGTCTCCTGTTTGCCAGGCAGCCAATCGGAGCAGCTGGCAGTCATGTGGTGGTCTAAATGGAATCAAGTGATCTCCTGTCATTTGTGTGCCCAATCTGTTTGGGTTCTTCGCCTCTTATTCAGCTCCCCAGCACTGTCCCACCTCTCCATTAATACTGGGATCCTTAAGTTAGATTGCAGTAAAAAATCCCATCTTAGATCTTACATTTGACGTTGGTGAAAGGTAATATAAGAGTAGTTCTGATTCAGTAATACTGTCTATCAAGAAGGGGAGGGTGGCTGGTGAGGGTTTTGTAATGAACTGTCCCAAACAAATGTGCCAAGCCTGTTTAGTTTCTTTTAACAGCCACAAGCCCTTTTTTTGAAGAATTGGCAGATCATTCAGCAAGTTATACATAATTGTTCTGCTATAAAGAGCTAGGAACTAATAAGCTGGGAGCTAAGAATTAATCGTTACACTAGGCCACATTTATAGCTGCACTAGAGAGTCATTGATGTTTGTCAGCACCAGGCTAAACCTGCTCTTTTGTACAAGGAGCAGTGTGGCAAATATTAAGCACTCTCACCTTCCCAAGTTTAAAGTGTGATTATTTCAAACATCTGGGAACGAAAGCCAACCAGAACATGTAGGACACAGCCTATAAACCCAATGTGAAAGCTTCAAAATATGCTTTGGTCTTATGGTCATTGCAGCACAATACTTCCATTTAGTTAATTGTTCATCTGATGAGAAACAGGAACAAAAGAGATCAACAAATGAGTTGAGTAAGGGAGTCACATACAAAATGTAATCAGCTACAAAAATGTGTATCTAAATTTATCTAATTTCTTAAGCACAGGGATGTCAAATGAATGCTGTGTCACATGCTTGCTACTTTTAAAGACCTGACTCGTCTTAAAGTAAACTCACAGACTTCCCTGAAACTTTGCATTTTTTTTCAATTTAAAAATGTCTTCTGGTTATTTGATTGGCCCTACTACGTACCTCACGTTTTTAGAAAATATCTCAAACATACCCTTACATTTTGTTTATGTAAAAAAAATCATAAAGCTTCACTGCTTCAGTCTAGCTGATGAACCAGACACAGCTGTTTGACTGACTCCCAGTCACAGTGGCTTCCTGCAACCTATTTACAAACACGAGCTTCTGAATCAGGCAGCTCCACCTGTACTGAAGCTTGGCACCTTATCCAAAAGCAGGTGACCCTTTAGAAAGGGACTGATGACAGAACCACATGGATTTTTCTTAATGGTTCATATGCAAAATGATCCACAGGCTGATTCAAGGAATGTATAATAAAAGGCCATAGCAAAAACATTCAGCACTTAGTTCCAGAAAGTACCAATACATTGTCATCTGTCTCTTAGCACATCCAGCACTTATAAGTCTGTGCAGCTGACCAGAGTTCATTAGTCTATGACCATCCAGAATTGTTAAGAATCCTTGACTGTTAGTATCAACCATGGCATCTCAATGTTTTGACAGCCAGAGACAGCCAGCTCAGTACCAGCTTCTTTCCCACTGACCTACCTTTTCCTCCACATGACTGTAGCCTGTGCATAAACTTCCAGCAGTCTTCTTTCCCTTGTTTTAAAAAAAAATCCGCAGTGACTACGGTAGGATTTCTGTAAGAGGAGAAAAATACTCCGTGAAGATTACGAAGAGCCAGGAGGTCAAAAGGAACCATCTGTTGAACCTAGAGCAGTTCAGTAACTCAGTGCACGAAAGGGGAAAAGAGGACAACAGCAAAGCAAATGACCGCAGAGAGAAGCATGGCCCAGGGAAAATGCTTTGTCTGAACAAAATACAAGAGAACAATTGTTTCCTACTGGTTTGAACAGACCCTCACTCTTCAAGGTTAATTGGCATGGATTCTGGCCAATGTCATTAGAACGGCATTACAGCAGTAGGACCTCACAATGTGTATATGACGAGCAAAGTATTGTCAGGAAGCAGCCAGAACTACTTGTTCAGCACAAAATATAAATGAACCTTTGGCTAAAATACAGTCATGTGCAGGCACTGAGAAGTTTTTCAGAAAGAGCTTCAGAAAGTTATAAACAGCGTATAGCCACCTGTGCAACAACTTCTCAGTGCCTGTACATGACTGTATTTTAGCCAAAGGTTCCTTTATTTTTGTACATGTAGATTTCCACATACATTCAGAAGCAATCAAATACACAAAAAAACTTGCTGTTTTTTATTACTCATTCTGGTGTTGCCAACACAGACCAGTTCTGGGTTAATTTAGTCAGGGTGTGCCTTAATCCATGAACAAACCAAGGTATAAAAATAATCTGGAATCAAAATACACCCTAATCATCTCCTTTTCATATCTGTCTGTGTTGTTGCCAAAACAAGGCTTGGAGCTGTTCTTAAGAACCGGTGTGAAGGAGCTGATGTAAAATATACACTTAAGTAGGAAGCATCAAACAACGTTAATACAGACACCTTGGGTGGAATCTTCTCCCCTTAGAAGATGCTCAGCATCAGGACCATACAGGAGTCTTGATTCCAATGGTGTCCAAATGCCAACCATTTGTGTGATTAATTGATATTCCACCTCTGGGAGTCACAGCCAATTATAGGCTGACGAGAGTGCCAACTGAGAGATGAGGAGAGGAGGGTACTGCTGATGTAGGTGGGGAACTGCGAGGGCATTTCAAGATGGTGCTGTCCTCTGAAGATTTCTTCAGTTATTAAAACTTTTGGTGATGGCCATAGCTGCAACAAGGTGTCGGTGTGGAGGGGAACTCAACTACCCAAGACCTCGACCCATGGCTGCAGCCTTCTTTCATTCATGGCTGTTGGAGCTAGGGTACAACAGGAACTAAAAGAGTCCTTTACTGATTGAATTGTCCTGTTGTTTTCTTTGCAGTTAAGTTCATCCTTAGAAGCCTCATGGAAAGAGATAGACAGACAGACAAAGGATTCCTCAACCAAGATGTGAACTACAGGCTTTATTAAATGATTGCAATTTTAGTTTTAATTTCATTCAATGTTTGTAGAGACCAAATATAAATGGAATAAAGAATCCCTGCTTCATAATCTTTGTGCACTCCTTATGTTTAAATCTCACGTGATGCATGTTTCTTTGTTTCAGTGTTAGGAGTTGGCTGGATTCCTCAGCACAGGCATCAAGTCATGGTGAATGAGGTCTAAAGGTGCCTGGCCAAGATGGAGCAGATACTGCAGAAGCTGAAACTGGTAATGTCTGTGAGGGAGGCTCCAGCTGCCTTTGGTACCTTATGAGTGAGATTCAAACCAGACCCAGAGAGGTAGATCTAGGTATTTATCAGATCAGTGCAATCCATTCTTATGCTCTTGCTTCCTTCAGTCAGCCAAACCCCTCAAACCTTTCGAAGTTGAGTAACCATTAGATTCACTAAATTAAAACCACTAAAATCACTAATAATTACCACAAATTGCTGATGAGTTCTGCTTTCATGAACTCTCAGCTTTTATCTCAGCTCCTTCCCTCCATCAAGAAGTGGGGATGTTTATCAATGATTGCAGAATGTTTCGCACCTTTCATATTCCTCCGATACTGAAGCAGTCCATGTTCAAATGCAACAAGATCTGGACAATATCCAGGCTGGGCTGAAAAGCGGCATGTACCATCACGTCACACAAATGCCAGGCTATGTCCATCTCTAATAAGAGTCAATCTAACCACTGCCCCTTGACATTTAATGGGGTTACCATCACTGAATGCCCCACTGTCAACATTTTGAGCATTACTCAATGAGATTCACCACATAAACACAGTGGCTACAAGATGCCAGGAATACTCCAGTGAGTAACTCAAACCTAACTCCACACAACCTGTCCACTGTGTGCAAGGCACAAGTCAGGATTGTGATGGAATACTCCCCACTTGCCTAGATGAGTGAAGCTCCAACAATACTCAAGAAGCTTGACACCATCCAGGACAAAGCAACCTGTTGGATTGGCACCTCAACCATAAATATCTACTCTCCACCCCACCAATGCTCAGTAGCAGCCGTGTGTACCACCGACAAAGATGCACTGCGGTAATTCACCAAAGATCTTTAAACAGCACCTTCCAAACCCATGACCATTACCATATGGGATAAGAACAGCAGATACAATGAGAATAGCACCACCTGCAATTTCCTCTCAAAGCCACTCACCACTCTGAATTGGAAATATATCACTATTCCTTGAGAGTAATTTGGTTAAAAACCTGGAACTCTCTTCCTAACGGCATTGTAGGTCTACCTACAGCATATGGACAGCTGAGATTCAAGAAGGCAGCTCACCACCACCTTCTCAAGGGCAACTAGTGACAGACAATAAATGCTGGCCCAACCAGAGACACTCAAGTCCCAGGAGTGAATAAAATAAAGTAAATTTGAAAGCTACCTGAATTATAATGTGGGCCGCCTTGATTTGAGGTGTTGCACTATAACTATGAGCCTCTAGGATAATTGACAACTAAAAACACTGATGAGTAACAATGTGTCCACATGCTTAACTGCAATTTGTTCTTCAAAGAAAAGTTTGTCTAATGCTGTTCCATAATACTCCTGTGAGGCACCTTGGCTCCGTTCTTTTCTTCTTAGGCAAACAAAAAAATACAAAATAGACTTGCTTCCCCTCTGGTGGGATGTGTTTGAAGATGTTCGAAGAACTCCAATATGTGATCCGTATACTCTGTCACATGCAGGATTGGTGGTGCTTGGAGGATCATGTAGGTGAGTTGTTTAGAAGTTTGAGTTCTTGAACCTGTTTCTAGGCCAAAGAAACTGCCATCAATTTTCAGTATGAAAGAGGGTTGAAAATCTAGGTGGCCAAGGAGAGTGATGAAAGAAGCCTCTGACTCATTGACTACATCTCTGCATTATCCTGATAAAGTCCCTTGAGGTATTTGTTGTCTTCTTGAATGTACCATCTCCATTTTGTTCAGTCACAAGCCCGGATCTTTCGTAAGCTTTTGAGGATGATTTGACTCCTTGTTGGGTGCTTTGAGGACATCCCTAAAGGTTTTCTGCTATCCTCCTGGGAGTCCCCTGTTTTGACCAAGTTTGGAGCATAGCAGTTGCTTTGGGAGCCTGATGTCAGACACGTGAATGTTTATGTTCAACAGAGCTGCTTTTGAGTGATTAGCAATTCAACACTGAACATATTAGTTTGAAGATTCCGCTATGTTAATAGGTTTATTACAGCTAACTTGCTATAACAATGCAAGTTGAGGTCGTTAACGACACTCATAGTTATGAAAATTATCAGAATGAAGTCCCTTGGCAAAATGTCAAAGAAAGTTTTCTGATGGCATGTGAAGTAGATTTCTAAATGGTATCATATGAAGACCACCCAACAATGTTAAGACAGCTCCATGGCAACAAAATGTTCTCGGAATGAGGTAGTTTAATTAAGCCGTCTTGTTGAAAGCATCTTACAAGGCTTAAAATTTGTCCTTCTGAGTGCTCTGGAATGATGCAAGGTTTTATATTCAAGTATACACAGTGAGTGACCTTGTCAGCTGTCAGTTGCTTGGATAAAACCTGAGTCCCCATAGTTGGCTGATGCAGTCAGATATAAAAAGCTGGAAGGTACCTTTTCGCACCTTGAAACCAGTGTCTGAGATTCATTTACCTCCTCCCTCCCCAGTATCCAAGAACCCAAACATACCTTCCAGGTGAAGCAACACTTCACCTGCACTTCCCAGAATCTAGTCTACTGCACTCGCTGCTCACAATGTGGTCTCCTCTACACTGTGGAAACAAAGTGTAGACTTGGCGACCGCTTGACAGAACATCTACATTCTGCTCGCAAAAAAGACCCTGAACTACCTGTTGCCTGCCACTTTAACACATAACAGTGCTCCCTGGCCAACATCTCTGTCTCTGGCTTGCTGCAGTGTTCCAGTGAAGACCAACGCAAGCCCACCTCTCTTTTTCTGCATATGAACTGACGTTTTCCCAGCCACTATCAGTTCTGAGGAAGGGTCACCGGACCCAAAACGTTAACTCTGTTTTTCCATTCTCAGATGCTGCCAGACCTACTGAGCTTTTCCAGCAATTTTGTTTTCTTTCCTGATTTATAGCATCCGCAGTTCTTTCAGTTTTTATCTGAGATTCTTGAGACTTCTATACACAAGAGGTTTATACAGAATTTCCCCAGTTGGTTGCAATTGCTGTAGGTTCATTTGCAACAGTAACTCTGGGGGCAAATTGGAAAAAGGTGCAGTTGGGTGCAATCAGAGCTGGCTGTGTACCTCCGAGCTTGGATAAGATGTTTCGAAAGTTCAACAGTGAAGTAGTCCTTAAATTTTCTATTTGTATTGATAGCCATAAAAATGAGGAGAAGAAGCAACATAAACTAAATTGTACAAATCAAAGGGAAAAGAGAAGCTGCTGGACCTGGAGGTTCATGTACATAAATAATGGAAAGTGGCAGAACAGGTTAATAACGCTGCATTGAAACAAATGAAATTCTGGTTGTTATAAACAGAAACATAGGGTTGGATTTTTACATCCCCAAAATGTCAGGAACAGGTGCTGCAATCAGCAAATTGGAGGCCGCTTTGAATTTTCCCTCAATAAGAGCCTAACATGAACTTCCCATAGTCAGGAAGAAATTCGTGTTAGCTTCAGATTGTGACCGCTCACACATGGTCAAGGATATCGGTTCACTATTGACAAGCCTAAGGGAAACCTAACATTCCATAACATTTTCATTAGGTTGGCTGGGTTTTGGAAACCGTTGGAAAATTCACCAGCTAAGTGAATTTGGAAACATGAGGGAAACCAGGTGAGGAGTTGGGAATATTCTGACAAGTAAATGTAAATGTTTTGATAACTTCAAATGTGTAAATTGCTTTTGGCACTTAACAGGGCAAAACAAGAATGCCTTGCAAATGATCACAAGAATTTATACTAGAGGAGAAAGGGATGTTGAATCATTGACATGTTGACTCAGAGTAGGTGTTGCCATGGTCAAAGCAATAGGGAACTACAGGGAACTACAGGCAGGTCTGGATCCTGGCAATTCAAAAAAATGCTCAAGCCTCCAACATATTCTTTTTATTTGTCGAGTACAAATGAATATATGTTGCTTCTAACAAGTATACATGAGGCATGTTTTGAGTTCAGTTAACAGTTTTAAATTTTTTGTTAGTACAGCTAGTTGCACACTCAGGATTGTTTAGCAAGGGATGCCTGAATCATGGAATCAAATGGTGGAAGTTTTGTTTTGGGATTTGCATGCACAGGCTGTTTTGGCATGGTCTGCTCTTTGCTTATTACAGGCAAATGAAAGAACATGTTACATAATTTGATCAGCCATTCATTTCGCTATACTGCATTGGCACTGAAATTCATAGATGATGTTGCTCAATTGCTTGTTAGGCACAACAGAATTACAGCAGCCTCCTATTCATGGAAACTACATAAGTAGAGTCCCTGCTTAGTAGCAAAAGGCCTATTGTTAGATATGATTTGTGATTGGGCAGAACTTCCACTAAGAGCTACACTAACAACCAGCTTAAGATGATCATTAAGGCTTGAATGTGGCTCACTTCATTGTCAGGTGAAGTAAAGGGAAGCACACAGGTACAGAATTTATAGGCAGAGAGATCACTGCAAGATAATTCCAGGTAATTAAGAGTGTTAAAAGATAAGTACAAACAGTGCGAGTGAAATGTCGACAGGCTGAATAACAAGTCTTTGCAGTGATCAAAAGTGTCAGGTGGTGTGAGTAAAGTGTCACCAGCTGAATAACAAAGGAAGGGATGACCCATGATCTGATTGATTGAGGCAGAGAGATAATTACATAAAATCAAAAATAAGGTGGTGCTAGAGACAAACCAAATGGCTGGAATAATATGACATGGTATAAGAGTCACATAACGAGGGTCTAACCAAAGTAACAATTAATCCAAAACTGTCTCTAGCACCATTTTTTTTTTATTTTTTGTAATTATCTCTCTGCCTTAACTAATTGGATTATAGGTCATCCCTTCACTTGCTATTCAGCTGTTGACACTTTACTCACACCATTTGACACTTTCGATCACTTGCAGAGATTTGTTGCTCAGCCTGTCGACATTCCACTCACACTATTTGTACTTATCTGTTGACACTCATGATTACCGAGCATTATATTGCAATGATCTCACTGCCTATAAATTCTGTGCCTGTGGACTTCCCTCCACTGCACCTGATGAAGGAGCAGTGCTCCAAAAGCTTGTGATTTCAAATAAACCTTTTGGACTATAACCTGGTGTTGTGTGACTTCTGACTTCAAATAAAAGGAATGTGTACAATCATTATGTATTTTTTGCACAACTCAGAAGCTTGTGGCATATATAGTATTTGATTACTTTTGCCATGGAAATGCCTTAATCAATCAGAATGGATTTTTCACCCAGTCAGCATTACTTCTCTGTAGTATAACTTACAACTGTTTGATATTTGGCATTTTTGAATTTGTCTTGATGAGTGGAAGATGAAGAGTTTCAGTAATATATCTCTCTTTTCAGCAATACTCAAACTCAGTACAACCAAGTGGAAGTTTCTGGATAGAATCCCTACAATGTAGAAAGAAGCCATTCAGCCCACTGAGTCTGCACCAACCTTCTGAAGAGTATTCCACCCAGTCCAACCCCTCCACCCAATCTCCACAGTTCCTATGGCTAATCCACCTAGCCTGCACATCACTATGGGGCAATCCACCTAAGCTGCATATCTTTGGACTGTGGAGGAAACCAGAGCACCCAATAGGCACAGGGAAAACATGCAAACTTCACAGACAGTCACCCAAGGCTAGAATTGAACCTGGGTCCTTGACAGTGTGAGGCAGCAGTGCTGACCACTAAGCCACCCTGCTGCCCCTGACATTGCCATTAAAGAAAGAAGGAAGATAGGAAATTGAGAAGTACAGGCCAGTTGGACTGACGTCAGTCATCATGAAATGCTGGAATCTATTGTCAACGATGCCTTGCACAGCCTTTAGAAAATCATTGCATGATTAGATAAAGTCAATGTGAGTTTCTGAAAGGGAAATTGTGTTTGACAAATGTATTTGAGTTTTTTAGAGAATTTATCTAATAATGTAATTAATGGGGAACCAGAAGATGTGGAATATCTAGATTTCCAAAAAGCATTTGATAAGGTTACACAAAAAAGGGAAATTGGCAAGGTAAGGGCTCTTGGATTTGAAGGCAATATATTGACATGGATTGAGAATTGGTTAATGAACAGGAAACAAAGAGTAAGCATAAATGAGCATTTCCAAATTGATAGGCTATGCCTCATGGAAGATCCATGATGGGACCCTGGCTATTTACAATCTATATTAATGACTTAAACAAGGGCCAACGCTCACACCCATCAAACAAAACAATATCCACCCACTCTGACATTTCTGAGATTTCTAATCTCCTGATGGAGGATTCTTTAGAACTGACTCAGTGTAGAAATCCTTGGAGGGAGCAGCTCGGAGAATCTGCACAGAAGCTATGTCCCATTTTGATGGTGCTTGCTTCCATATTCCAGTAAGCAAAGACTTTAAATGTCCAAAAGCTTTCTTGAGGAGTTACAGAGAGATAGTAAGTTTGCAAGGAGCTAGGGCACGTTAAGTAAGTAGTCCCGCCAGACTGTGCAGACTCTGGCAGAGTCAGGAGCCGAGGCTACATCTGTCAGGTTTGTCACATTCTTCAGGTGGAACTAGGCCAAAGATATTTTGGCTTCTTTCTCTGTGCAGCATAATTCACAGTTGTTAAACCCTTGGTACAGGCCAAAGGCATGCAATACACTAGTTGACAGCAGATGGTGGGGCATTTAGAAATCTAAAGAATCAAACCAGCTCATGGGATCTGGAGGACACATTATATATTTATATATATATGAAACAGCAGTGAAAATGAAATCAAAGCTCATCTCAGGATTCATATGGTGGTAATAAAGGTGATTAATCTTCCTACATGCTGTGTATAATCTGATCCTTTTGATTCAACTACCACCATGCTGCTGTACTTGATTGAACTTATACTTTCTTGATAGATTCCAAATAAGTCATAAACTGAAATAGTGTTTAAAGTGTCATCTGATCCCTGATATTAGATGACAGCCTCCAGCTTCATGCCCAGTATAACTTGTTCCATTGAAAATTGCTGTTCATTTATTCAGTACTATTAATACTTTTAGGACCATTTTTAGATTTCCACACTGTCAGCAGAATGATTATCACAAAGAGTCTCACTTGCAGATCTACTAGGAGTAATTACAGGGATTACATAATGTATGAAATGTATCTGTGTGCTTAATTCAAAAAGGATTGTGTATTTAAAATATTCTCCAAAGATAAAACAACTGTGATTTAACTTATACATCATCGCTAGAATAGAGAGAATTCAAAATGAAATTACATTTTTCATTCCCTCCCTTATTATTATCAAGGCCTCTGAGAAAGTTTTATTTATGATGATGAAGGTTAGAAATTCCTTTCTTCACTGCAGATGTATCCCTTCTGTTCCTCCCCCAGCATGCAGCTTGTAGGATCTTTTTATATGAGCCAAATTCATTAAAGGAAGCAAATCTGAGGACAGGACACACACAGAGAATATTGTTCGTATATATTAGTCTCTCAGTTTAAATTACAACTTGTTGAAGATATCAAATACACAGGGTGGAATTTTCAACTCTTAGCCCTGCTGTAAGGACAGGCCCAGTTGCAAGTTGGAAACACAAATGGCGAAACCAGAGCATTGTCAGTCTAGAATCATAAAATGCTTATATTGTGGAAGCAGGCCATTCGGCCCAGTGAGTCCACATCGCCCCTACGAAGAGCATCCCAACCCCCCAACCCTATGTCTGTAACCCTGCATTTCCCATGGCTAATCCACCCAGCCTGCACACCCCTGGACACTATGACCAATTTAGCACAGCCAATCTAGCTAAAATGCATATCTTTGGACTGTGGGAGGAAACTGGAGAACGTGGGGGAAACCCACACAGACCCGGGGGTGGGGGGGAGCGGGGAGGAGGGTGGTGAATGTGCAAACTACACACAGACAGTCACCCAAGGGTGGAATCAAAGCTGGGTCACTAACACTGTGAAGCAGCAGGGCTAACCACTGAGCTACCATGCTGCCCAATTCTGTCTCCATGTTCGTTCATCAATCAAGAGACCAGGCCAGGTGACCCACTAGATCTGTTGAAGGAAGGATTTCTAATCAAAAGGGATCCCAGCCTTGATGAGAAAGACTGAAGTTTACAAGGATTTCTGATGCTTCAGCAGCCAAAGGAATGGAAAGGAGAGGTAGGAAGGCTGCTCTGCTTTCCCTCTTACCTGGAGTTAATGCAAAGTTCTGAGGAGAGGCGATACTTCTGAAGGACAGGAAGAAGAGAGCAGCCTCTCTACCTGATCAGGTGTGGGTGATAGAAGCTGAGGAGATCAGTAGCAGCAGTATGGCCCTTCCCACCTGGAAAGGTTGCATCCAGGATCCAAGGTATTTCACATTCAAAGCATTGCATTTGTTTACTCTGTTTAAGGATAGAAGAAAATCTGGGATGAGGAATAGCCATAAGGGTCATCAGGTGAGCTGTCTCCGGAGCTCATTGGCAATGTTTTATCCCCATTATGGGCAGGACCTGAGGCAGACATGAAGGTAATTTCATGTTGCCAGTTAGTGTGCCTGTTTACTAGCACTGTCCACCTTTACTGGTGTCTGGAATGAGGCAGAATCAGGACTTCAGAGGGTAAATTAAAGCAATTCAATAATCCAGCTGGAAAATTCCAGTTAGCTTGTGCGTCCCATGCAGTGGCAGGTGCTTTGCAGCTACCTCAATGCAGTGGTGGAGTAGGAGTTCAGATTGACTTAGTGGCATTTCCCATTCCACTTACTTAGCCACACCTGCAACTGTTGGCTGCCCTGTGCAGGGAATCCCTCTCCAAAATGGTGGTCTGGCAGCTCTGGACATATTCCTTAAAAGTGTTCCAAGTGCTGAGATGGTTCTTCAAGATGATGGCACCCTCTTTCTCTCTCTTACCTGCAATGGAAGGCTACAGTTGCTTCCTGCTTTAAGGGGCATCTACTTTCCTGCCAGTTTTGAGAGTCCACTCTCATTTCTTGACCAATTCAGGGAAAATCATCATCAGGTGACTTCTCCAACCACCATACAGGTTGAAACTTTGATTTGATCTCAATGTCAGTACTCTGATCCAGAATGCAACATCCTACCCAATGGCTAGGAATTTCCTTGCTGTTGCCCCTTCCTCTTCCTGCATGGCCTCGCAGTATATACATCTATTCTATCATGTTGTGCTATATCATATCGTTAGCATGTCATCACTGTATCATGGCATGTGACCTGAAAGTATAAAATTCTCATGCTCTATCTTACCCTGAGAGCAGCTGAAGCATGACATGCTGCTGGTTGTATATTGTTCAACGCTGCTTTGTTGTAATCTAATGTCTATATAAATATTCTTGCATAAAAATTAATTTATAGTTAAAGGATTCTTCAACATCACAATATCCAATCCCAGTTTCTTATGCTATGAGGGATAACATTGCTGCATCAGGTAAAATCCTTCATAATAAAGATAAGGTACTGTGAATGCTGGAAATCTGAAACAAAGACAGATAAAATATCTTGGTGGAGGCAAAATCACATCATATCATGGAATTTCTTCCCCACCACTTATGAATTCCTTTGAGGAATATTGATTTCCTTTATGAATCCTGCTGGCAACTGAATAACTCTTGATCTCACTTTTTCTAAGCTATTTGGCAACTTTCAATTACAAGCCTCTCAGTTGTCTCTCAAGGTGAAAGCTGTGGTTTTGGACCCTACCAATATAGTTGATTAATTAAAGATGATTAGTAACAAAGCAACAAAAGAACTTCAATCTTCCATTTCTTGCAAAGGATTCCATTTATGCTCATAGGTAGTTAAATGATTTTTTTTAGAATATGAAAGGTGCTCATCTGGGACTATTCTGAAGGTTATTGTGTTCTACTTGTGCTTTTTTTTAAACTTAAGACAACAAATTAATCAAAAATATTCAGCTTTTCCAGCTGAGTGCCACTGTACTGTAAAGGAGATGGGCAACTGTAATGAACTTACCTGCAGAAACCCCACTTGTGATTCAATGAGGCAGCTAATAAATGTCTGAGACAGAGCTCTCCTGACTGACCAGCTGAAAGTCTTTGCTGGGGTGTTCATGAAACCAAAGCTAGAAACATGGCAAACTAGACAAGATCCTGCAGGTAGAAACTTGTAGAATGGGGCTGGGGCACATAGAGTATACAAAGCCAAGAAAACCACCCAAGCAGAACAGAAACAAACTGACTGGCTGGCTCAGGAGCTTAGAAAGAGAGGAACAATGTCATTAGCACAGCAGCTGCTTCAGTAACAGACTGTGGGATGCAGGTAATAGACAGGTCTGAAGAAGAGAACATCTTAAAGAAGTTGCTGAGATCCCAGGGTACAGTGTGCCAGTGATGAAAATAGCACATATCAAAAACCCGCATCTGGACTACAGACGCTGCCAACCTACTCTGATTTATTCATCTATTGCTCTGCTCATGAAATCCCACATCAATCAGGACAATCAGTAACCACAACAATTTCACATACTGTAGCACATCTGGCTTCTTCCTCTCCACACATCTCTGGCTAGCTTTGGCCACAGATGAGAAAAAGGAAAACTCACTGACAACCGTAGCGTCAATCTCCAAGTCAACTTATCTCGAGCTTTCAGGGGGCTGAGTGTCAGCACTGGTGGATTGCTTAAGCCATCGGACATGTTTTTGAAATGAACTCTCCACAGGCCTGCTAGCCGCCTCCTTACAGATACACATTCTGATTACAAATCAAAAGTACTTTAATGAGTCACATCCCGGGCTCCCTTTAATGACAGACATATCTGAATCATTTGCATCATAAGCAAAATAAGTAGCTTCAATGTATTAAATATTGAAAAGATTAGTTTTGCAGCCATTGACAAGAGCTGTTCAAAGACCATGAGAAAAGCTGTCTCTGATTTTGTTAATAACTTTCTGCTCTTGCAGACTGTTAATTAATATGCACAGACATAGTAAATCATTATAGTCATCCTTTACAAAAATTATGATAAAACACAACTGAAAGATTCTGCAAACGTTCCTGATCTAAAATGTACAACACTTCTGTGCTTACTTTAAATAGCAAAATATTGGCTGAAGTATAAATTACCCAGTAAATTTGTGAGGGCAAAGGATTACCATCCCAGCTACTGTAGCTTCAATTTGACAAGCCAATCCAGACTCACTCAAACTCCTGCCTGAACTTGCAGAAACGCCACAAATGCATGTGGGTAATCTGAATGCAGTTTGACTACTGGTTTCCTCTTACTTACTAAGAGCTCATCTCGAGCCCTGGCTGCCTGCTTGCTGTGCTTGGGTACGGTAATAAAACACTGCATGAAGCAACTTCTGAGCATGCTCTGTAGAGACAACCATTCATGAAGGGAACTGTGGCTGGATTTGCTGTTCTCACCAGCTTAGTCTCTCTGAAGCAGCGCAAAAGCTGACAGAAATGACATTTAGCTAATGGAATTTTCCTCTCCTCTCTGTACCTTTCATCCTTCACTCAAAATTAAAACAGTGCTTCCTCTGACAAGACTAATTGTGTGTTTTAACGTAACTCAGATCATTATCACATCTCAAAATACTTAAGGCACATGAAATAGCTTATTCAAGAGGATTAGAATTAAAATGCCACTCTGGGGCTATCTCATTTATTATAAACCAAGGGCTTTCAAGATTCAATACACATACAGAGAGGGGAACTTCAGAAATTGTGTTCACGATTTTAGATGGAGCCAATGTAAGAAATGAACCTGCATGTGCTGGGAATTGGAGTAAAGATCAGGCAGGACTCCCATTCCTATTTAGCCCTGAGGTAAGCTTCAGAAAGTCCAGCAGCGGAGACTGACTGATATCCCCACAGCAACATCACCTGCCTTCACCTCCACCTCTATCTCCAACCCACCGTCACTGGTACTGAAACCCTCATCAAAGTTTGCATCATTGTCTCAATGTGACCATCACCAATACCCTCTGTGCTGGCCTTCTAATCTGTCCTGCATCCAAAATTCACTTCCTTATAATTCTGCCACTTCAATTTCATCCTTTGTCTATTCTCAAACACTTAGGATTCCACACCCTCAACAACTTTCCAGGCTGGTTCCTCCTCTCTGTTTTCTTGTTCAGTAAAAAGTGCTGGAAGGGCACTTTGCTGTTTATGTAGTATCCAGCGACTTTGGGTGGAAACTAGGGAATTACGCTTCATGGTCAAATAGCCTGTTAAGATTCAGTAGAAAGGCTCACACTGTGAAGAAAGACCAATCAAGCAAGCTGCTGATGGGCTACCAATATCCAGGGAACTTTACACAAGCAAGGGCCAGTGTTTTAAGAAAAGAAAGACTTGTTTTATATAAAGGCTCCCCATGACTTCACAATGTACTAAACTGCATGATAATTTATAATGTGTAACCATTGTTGTTAGTGCAATCTTATGAACTTATTCCATAGCTGATGGAAGGAAGCTGAGTGGATCCACCTACAAAGGGATTTTGCTGAGGGTCTTCAACAGATTGCCTTCATTTTCCATGACCAATTAAGGTGATGCAATGGCCAGCCTATTCTATAAAAGGAAGAATTCCTGATGAGAGGGAGCACAGCAGGGATGACAGTGATTCGCCTGGATATTGCTTTTCCTTCATCCAGATTGCTAATGTATAATGTGAATAGTTGTGGTCCCAACACAGACCCCTATGGAACTCCATGATCACTGGCTGCCATCCTGAAAAAGACCCCTTTATCCTCACTCTCTACCTTCTGCCAGTCAGTCAGTCCTCTATCCATGCCAGTACCTTGCCCGTAGCATACGGGCTCTTTTCTTATTTAGCAGCCTCCTTTGTGACACCTTTTTAAAGGCCATCTGGAAATCCAAATAGAGCACATCCACCGACTGTCCTTTGTTTAACTTACTCATTACGTTCTCAAAGAATTCTAACAGGTTTATCAGGCATGACCTCCCCTTGATGAAGCTTTGCTGACTCAACCCTCTTTACCACGTACTTTCAAATACCCTGCAAATACATCCATAATAGCCAGGAATGGAAGGTCTGAGTTATAAAGATAGGCTGGATAGGTTGGGACTTTCTTCATTGGAGCGTAGGAGGTTGAGGGGTGACCTTATAGAGGTTTATAAGGTCTTTTCCTTAGGGTGGGGGAGTTCAAAACTAGGGGGCATATTTTTAAATTGAGAGGAGGAAAATTTAAAAAGGACATAAGGGGCAACATTTTTACACAGAGAGTAGTTTGTGGAATGAACTGCCAGAGGAAGTGGTGGATGCAGGTATAGTTAAAACATTTTAAGGACATTTGGATAAGTAATGAATTGGAAAGGTTCAGAAGGATATGGGCCAAATGCAGGTAGGTGGGACTAATTTGGTTTAGGAACATGGTCGGCATGGATTAGTTGGACTGAAGAGTCTGTTTTCATGCTGTATGAATCTATAGCTCGAAAATCTTAGCAATGACCGAGGTCAGGCTAATGGGCCTATAATTTTCTTTGTCTGCTTCCCACCCTTCTTAAACTAAATTGTTACATTAGCCATTTTCCAGTCCTCTGGAACCCACCCTGACTCCGGTGATTCCTTAAAGATCCTCTACAATCTCCTCGTTTATCTCCTTCAGAGATCTGGGATGTAGTCCATCTGGTCCGGGTGGTTTATCCACCTTCAGACTTTTCAGCTTCCCCAGCACCTTCTCCTTAGTGATGGGCAACTACACCCATCCCTGTCCCCTGAATCTCTTGAATTCTGGTATGTTACTGGTGTCTTCCATTGTGAAAACTGATGCAAAGTATTTATTCCTCCACCATTTCTTTGTTCCCTATTCCTACTTGTCTGGCCTCATTTTCCTGTGGTCCAATGTTCACTCTTGCCTCTCTCTTACCTTTTAGATATCTAAAGGAACTGCAATTTTCTTTTATATTACTAGTAGCTAGATTACTCTCATATTTCATTTTCTGCCCCCTTATCCTCTGTTGGTTTTTTAAATCTTCCTAATCTTCTGGTTTCCCACTAATCTTCACCAAACTGTGTGCTTTTTCTTTTGTTTCTATGCTGTCCCTGATTTCCCTTGTCAGCCATGGTTGCCTCATCCTCTCCTTAGTATGTTTCTTCTTCCTTGGGGTGAATTTCCGCTGTGCTTCCCAAAATGTGCCCAGAAATCCTGTCATTGCTGCTCTACCTTCTTCCTTGCTAGGCTCCCCTTCCAATCAACCCTGGCCAGGTCCTCCCTCATGTCTTTGCAGTTACCTTTACTCAATTGTAATACTGTTACATCTGATTCCAGCTTCTCCTTCTCAAACTGCAGGTTGAATTCTACCATATTATGGTCACTGCTGCTCAGGGCTCCTTCACCTCCAGATCAGGGAGCAGGTGCTTAACCTTTATATTCAGAACTGAGGATTTTGTTTTTAACTGACACAGTTGTTTATCTTACAGATCTAAGGCATTTCACTCTTGCCTTCAATCTCACCCTGGAAAAGCCTGGAAGAGTATGGACAATGGTGGGATCCTGACTTTTTTCAATATCAGGGATCTAATTTCTTGTCTGCAACCAAACCCAGTGACCTTGACTGCAAAAAAAAGATTTGTAATGTGATAAATATGGCAGGAAATTTACCCACAAGATTCCCACCTTGATATGAGCAAAGAATCTGTTTTTCAATGAGTTTGAAATGAAGCTTAGACAGGACACTGGGGAAACCTTCAATGTTCTTCAAAACAATGCCTTTGGATCTCTTACATCAACCAAAAGCAGGACCTCCATTTAGCATTTTAACTAAAAGACAGCTCCAGACAACAATACAATCCTACTGCAGGCCTGGCCTGGAATGTCAGCTTGGATTGTCATTCATCTCAAATGTCTGGAATGAGACATAGGCTACAGCTAATTGAGAGATGAAGTGGAGCACATACTGGAGTAGAAAGTCTAATGAACAGGAAACTAATGCCACAAAATATTATTATTGAAAATTAAGAACAACGAAAAGTAAAATCCAATATATAATCTCAAAGACTACCTGCTGTGGCAATATTCACTTTTAGATGCATGTTGTGGTCTCGAGCTATGTACTACGCAGAGGCTCCAACATTCTTGCCATCACATGGCTGACCAGGAATGTTTACCACTCTTACGACTTGCCATTGGTATGTGTTGGAAGGATTTGCTAGTTGATACTCAACCTGTTTGATCATATTACAAATGCCATCAAATCCTGGAGTTGGACTTAAACCTGGATACTTTAGCTCAGACGCAGGCAATTGCCCAGTATACTTTAAGAGCTCAAAGCCACTTTGTAAACCTATAAAGCAGGTATTAAGCCAAATGTAAAGGAGGGGCCAGGCCAACAGCTAAAGGTGACTTTTGACAATTTGGTTGCTTTGGGAAGGTTGCATTTGGAAATTACAGAAGGAAAGGAGACTCAGCTTGCCTCAGCCCTGGAACTGATTTCCCACTGTCATTAAAGGAAATCCTTTGTATTTATCTCTGTATTTAGCTTGAGCTTTTCCTAATTCAGAGCCAAGGCAAATAAGCTGTAAATGTCTAGTTGTGTCATGTCAGGGAACACAGAAACTGCTTCAAAGTTTAGATAGTTTAATCAGCCGTGCTTAAAATGTGCAGCCACCTCTACATTTTACGATACTCTGACAGCTGTACATAGAGCAGAAATCAAATCACATGGTGAAAAGTATTTTGAAACCAGCAATGTGAAGTGCCTTTTCCTTGCACTGCCAGACTGTCTGCAGTTCAGTAGTTTTCAGAGTCCTGACCCACTTGTTGTCAACAGTAATCTCTTATGGAGCTCCTGTGCTGTTTTTAGATCAAATCTGTGTTAAATCTGTGTCACATGCTGTACACCGGCACAGCACAAAACCCCATGACAACAGATTAGCCAGTGTTTTATCAGTCACTTCAACCACAAACTGGTCATCCTGAAACTTAACAAAAAGCTTGATAAACCTAAAACATCTTTGTTAAGCCTTTGCATTTAAACCAAGTTTTATCTCCATGATATTTACTATTGTGATTGGCTTGACTGCAATTATCTTCAACTGATTTTATGCATCCTTTAATGGTAGAATAATAAAACTCTTCGGAACTAGACGACAGCCTCCCCACAGGAGCAAGTCATGTTACACAGCAGGAGAGCTGAAACAGAGAGGAAAGCCAGGCCAGTGTATGTGTTGTGCCAGTTTTCCTTTGAAAAGACATACACTAATTTAGTTGTGGCTGTGAAAGACCTGTGTAAAAACAGTTTGATATAATCACTGTTCGGCCAATTGCAATGGTAAATATCGTGGAGATAAAAGTAGCTTCAAAGAAAAAGCTTAACAAAGACATTTTGGTTTTATCAAACTTTTTGTTAAGTTGCAGGCTGACGCGTCTGTGGTTCAAGTGTCTGCATGTGCATTAATACCATTGCCAAATTCATGGGAGGCTTATTTTCTGGGAGTCTCAGGTGGACACCTAAAACAGGAATTAGACTAAATGTAAAGGTGCGGCTGGGCCAACAGCTAAAGGTGACCTTTAATAATTTAGTCACTTTTGGAAGGTTGCATTTGGAAATTACAGAAAGAACGGAGACTTGGCTTGCCTCAGCTCCAGAACTGTTATCCCATTTTCATTAAACTCATTCCAGTTTGTAGGATTTTATTATTTTCTAATTGGTTATCAGATTTATCTCCATGATTCACAAATAATTCATTGGCCGTGAAACACTTTATTACATGCTAAAGATATAAAATTTTGCTTTATAATGGAGGTTCTGGTTTTCCTTTGTGAATGTGAAATTGAGCAGATGTAAAAGATCATTGTGAACTTCTTGAACTATAGCGAAGAATCCAGTGTGATTTGTTCAGACATCAGGGGAGGAAAACTCAGTTGTGTGCAGAATTGCACAGGGAACTAGGCCTCAGGATTCTTGTGCCCCTGTGGACAGCTCCTCCTTTGGCAGCAGTGGCCTCAGGTAAATGTTACGATTTTAGGGGGAGAGGTGGGGATGGGAGTAGTGGTGGAGGATACGGGGGGAGGGGGTGTCGGGATGTGTGACGAGATTGTAGCCAGCAGATGCTGTGAGGCATGGTACCGAGTACAGGAGTAACACTGTCAGGATACAGTGCCAACTGAGGAACCTTGAGGGCCACATGCCTGCCACGTTCACCAAAACTAGTTTTCAGTGAGTGGGCATAAAGAGATGTTTGGCCTGTTACATACGTAAGTAATCGAACCAACATTCCCTCTCATTATCTTGTTGCATACGGCATATTCATTTGAGTGTCCGGGCCCTTTAAATATTTTTTATGGGGTTGCACTGTGTAATAACTTACAGACACTGACTTGTACTCAGCATGTCTTTGAGATTCCACGTAGCAGTGCAGCCTACGCTGAACATTGGAACTGATGCCTATTTTAGGTGATCATTATGTTTGCCTGGTCAGTAACCCAATCTGATTTTGAGGCATGTATTACTTAGACAACCCTTGAATGCAGGACAGAAGTCTCAAAATTAAACATCCGAGTTTCTACGTTTGAAAGGGGGCACACATCAAGTTTCTAACCATCAGATCTTCCATCCCCCACCCACCACCACTTATGTTTTTCAAGAAATATTGCTTCAATAAGAATGAAACTTTACTGCAGCTTCTCTTATTCCTTCTTTTCTTTGAAAGTGATCTCCTTGATAGATCAGTATATGATGTCTGGCTATTCCTACGAATGCCACGCATTTGTTCCCAATGATCCAATAAAGCAAGATTTCAAAGAAACAAATTGGTTGTTCCTGGGTCAAATATCAGATGATCAAGATGCAGTGCACAGCACAACTTGAATTTGTTGTTCTTGGAGATGTGTGAGGACAGTTCCTGTTCAAAATACTCAAGTGCTAAAACCTGATTTGTACCATATAAACACGTGCATCTTATCAAAATGTTGTGCTGTGAATTTTCCTCGGATGTCATTATTGTGCACAATGATGCAATGAAAACCTGGTGAAGAGAATGGAGAATAATGTTTTTGTGATGATTTTTCTAGTATTCTCATCACGCCGATTTCAAAAAGTGTGAAATTGGTGGAAAGCAGGAGCTGTAGCCCAAACCCCTGATAATCATCATTGTGGTTACCTGTATGTAGGCGGCCACTTTCACTGAACATTCACTCGTGCTCCAATAAAAAGGAACACAGAGAAACTGTGATTGTTGGGTGAGGAGGTACATGTCTGTAATTAAATATTCATTAGAAGTGAGGTTGATTCCGGTTCAATCCCCTCCTGGGCTTTCTGGATTATAACACTGTCTGTATCAGTCCTATATCCTTTAATTCTCCTTTCCTTCACCTTCCTGTTTTACTTATCTGCAAACGTTAACAGAGTCTCTCTGTTATGACTAACAGTGCAGCCCAGTGCATTCCTCTGGTTCATAGCTGGGAAAGTATCAGGAATGGCCATCAGGTGAGCTGGCTGATACTAGAACATAGGACATAGAACATAGAACAGTACAAGCCTTTCGGCCCACGATATTTTGCCGACCTATTATCCTACTAAGATCAAACTACCCTACATACCTTACATTATACTATCATCCATGAGCCTATCCAAGAGTCAGTTAAAAGTCTCTAATGTATCTGACTCCACTACCACTGCCAGCAGCGCATTCTAACCTACCTCTGACATCTTCCTCCAATCACCTTAAAATTATGCCCCCTTGTAATAGTCATTTCTGCCCTGGGAAGAAGTCTCTGGCTATCCACTCTATCTATGCCTCTCATCATCTTGTACACCTCTATCAAGTCACCTCTCATCCTTCTCCGCTCTAATGAAAAAAGCCCTAGCTCCCTCAACCTTTCCTCATAAGACCTGCCCTCCAGTCCAGGCAGCATCCTGGTAAATCTCCTCTGCACCCTCTCTAAAGCTTCCACACCTTACCTATAATGAGGTGACCAGAACTGAACACAATATTCTAAGTGTTCCTTCGAATATTGGAATATTCCTCATAATGTTCCTCCTCTTGGCAACTTTCCTGGAATGGATTGTACTCCATGGAAATAGACAGATGATAAAGGCAATTAAGGCCCAAATCAATGATCATTTTATGCCAGCGTTGCATCTTTCCCAGTGCCACAGAGAACAGGAATGCATTTGAGTCAGCTTTGCACTCAGTGTTCTGAACTGTGACTCAGTTGGGAGTTCTCATTCTTTACTGACAGCAATTCACAAGGGGACCTCATCCCAGACAGCAGGCAAATGCTTCTCATCACTTCATTGCTGCTCTGCAAGTGGTGCTCTGCTTCAATGGCAGCTCCTTCTTTCATCATGATGGCACTTCCATGATCAGGCATGGCCCAAACTGTGAATACAGACAGCCCAGACTGTGAATACAGACAGTCCAGGCTATGAACATAGACAGCCCAGACTGTGAATACAGACAGCCCAGACTGTGAATACAGACAGCCCAGGCTATGAACATAGACAGCCCAGACTGTGAATACAGACAGCCCAGACTGTGAACACAGACAGCCCAGACTGTGAACATAGATAGCCCAGACTGTGAACACAGACAGCGCAGATTGTGAACACAGACAGCGCAGATTGTGAATACAGATGGCGCAGACTGTGAATACACATGGCCCAGACTATGAACATAGACAACAAGGTGCAGAGCTGGATGAACACAGCAGGCCAAGCAGCATCATAGGAGCAGAAAGGCTGACGTTTCGGGCCTAGACCCTTCATCAGAAAAAATGAACATAGACAGCCCAGACTGTGAAGGCACACAGCAGGCTGACAGGCCAGGCTGATTGGAGCTCCTTATGCTGGAACCTACACATCTCATGGGATGGGCTCCTGGAGGCAACTTATGTATAGCCACCAATGCTGCATGCCATTTCTGAAATGTCTTGCTTTTCTGGGTTTCTGACCCAGAATTCATCTGTTATCGGGACCATCACAATAGGGGCTTAGCTCAGTCACATGACTGACGGACAATAATGATAGCTTCCACCTTGTTATAGGGAATTTTGACGTATCTGTGTCTGGACACACATCTCTGAGAGATAGATGGATGAAGGCAGTGTCAAGCACACTACATTTATAGTCCCATAATCTGTTGGCAATTACTGTTGATGCTCCCATATGTATTATAGTCACTGAGGCATGAGATTGGAGAGTATGGAATTTTTGCTAACAGGAAGCAACGCCTGTGGGAGACAGGGAGAGAGGGGGTGAACAGAATTCACAGGCAAAAGAAGGATGGCTGATGCCTAAATGCTACAGGGATACGAGGAAGAGGAAAGCAATTAGTGCTTCCTGCTCTTCAAGTGCGGAAGCAGCAAGTCTATTTCTAACATTCGATAAGTCTGAAATAATACGTATTTTGACAATACCAGCTTTACCCTTAAAATTAATCGCAGTGAAAGAGCAATGCAGGAATGAGTAGCAGCAGGTTTTACAAGAGCAATTTGCTCCTAGACTGCATCCGGCATTGTAAAAAGGGTGTTTGAGTACAAAGCCCACAGGTGCAGGAGAAAGATGGGAGAAGAGACCGGCTCCAGGAATGAGCAACTTCAGTTCTGAGGACAGACTGAAGAAGTTGGGGCTTCTCCTTGGGAGAGAAAAAGGCTGAAAGAAGATCTGACAGACATTTTCAAAAGCATGAGCGGGCTTGATAGACTAAATAGGGTGAAGCTGTTCCCACTTAAACAAGGAGCAGAAGGCATAGATTTAAAGTGATCGGTAAAACTTGCAAATGTAAAGTCAGAAATAGCTTTTTCACTCAGCATGTGGTTCGGGTATGGAATACACTGGCTGGAAATGTGGTGAGGGCAAGTTCAATGAAAACATTCACAAGGGCATTAGATGATATTTTCGCCAGCAATAGTGTGCAAGGGTATAGGGAAAAGCGGGAGATTGGCACTACATAATGATGCCTGTTTGAAGAGCTGGTGCAGGCATCTGTCAGAGTCCATGATGTTAGAGACAAGATACTAGCATGGATAAAGAACTGTGGATGCTGTAAATCAGGAACAAAAACAGAAATTTCTGGAAAACCTCAGCAGATCTGGCAGCATGGGTGAAGAAAAAATCAGAGTTAACGTTTTGGGTCTGTCTGCTGACCCTTCCTCAGAACTGGGGAAGGGTCAGCGAACCCGAAACGTTAACTCTGATTCTATTTTCACAGATGCTGCCAGATCTACTAGCAAGGATTGGCTGTCTGGCAAAAAGCAGAGAGTGGGGATAAAAGGGTCCTTCTCAGGATGACAGCGGTGTTCCACAAGGCTCAGTGTTGGGACCACAACTTTTCACTTTATACATTAATGATCTAGATAAAGGAACTGTGGGCATTCTGGCTAAGTTTGCAGATGATGCAAAGATAGGTGGAGGGACAGGTAGTATTGAGGAGGTGGTAAGGCTGCAGAAGGATTTGGACAGGTTAGTGGAGTGGGCAAAGAAGCAGCAGATGGAATACAATGTGGGAAAGTATGAGGTCATGCACTTTGGTAGGAAGAATTGAGGCATAGGCTACTTTCCAAATGGGGAGAAAATTCAGAAATCTGAAACACAAAGAGACTTGGGAGTTCTAGTCCAGCATTCTCTCAAGGTAAACTTGCAGGTTGAGCCAGTAGTTAGGAAGGTAAATGCAATTTTGGCATTTATTTCGAGAGGACTAGAATATAAAAGCAGGGATGTACTTCTGTAGCTTTGTAAGGCTCTGGTCACACCACATTTACAATATTCTGGGCAATTTTGGGCCCCATATCTCAGGAAGGATGTACTGGCCCTGGAGCAGGTCCAGAAGAGGTTCACGAGAATGATCCCAGGAGTTAAAGGCTTAATGTACGAGGAATGTTTGAGGACTCTGGCTCTATACACAATGGAGTTTAGAAGGATCGGGGGATCACATTTAAAAATTACAGAATACTGAAAGGCCTGGATAGAGTGGACATTGGGAAGATGTTTCCATTAACAGGAGAGACCGAGGCCCAAGGGCACAGCCTTAAAGTAAAGGGAATACCCCTTAGAACGGAGATAAGGAGAAACTTCTTTAGCCAGAGAATGGTGAATCTTTGGAATTCATGGCCACAGAAGGCTGTGGAGGCAAGGTCATTGAGTATATTCAGACAGAGATAAATAGGTTCTTGACTGTTAAGACGTTTAGAAGTTATGGGGAGAAGGTGGGAGAATGGGGTTGAGAAATTTAGCAGCCATGATTGAATGGTGGAACAGACCCAATGGGCCTATTGGCCTAATTTCTGCTCCTATGTCTTATGGTCTTCTGGTTTTATCTGGCAGAAGGCCATGAAGCATCCCCTGTAGGTACTTGTGTTCAACATGGAGGTCCTTTGGAGCAAGTGGCATGCTCACGTTTCCAGCTAGCCTCTCAGATTTCCACCTCGCAATTACTTGATACCTCACTTGTTTGGTGCATTTGTTAAAATGGAAAAACTGATTATTAATGAGGCATCAATAAAGCATTGAACAAGCAATAGTCCCCTTAATGGTCAACTCACCACTGCCTAATGACAAACTCACCTCAATTCTTGGCAAAATCTTTAAAGGTGCAGCAAGATGTTCCCAACATTGACCAAAATATGACTCATTGGCCTTTTTGTCTGATTTTGCTGCAAATCTCAACATAGCGCCTTCACCCAGAGCCCTGTAAGATACTGCCCACTCTCCTTATGTTTTAAATGATTCTGTTTGTCCTTTGGAGTGCTGTTCAAGGGATGAGATGTGGCATTAAAGATATCAAAGGAGATCAACTATTGTGGGAAAATGGTTTTGAGGTAAGATATTAGCCATGATCTGGGTGATGCAGGCTTGAGGGGCTGAATGGCCTACTCCTTCTTATTTCCCACATTTTTATGAAGCCTCCAGTAATACAACTGAACAAAGATAAAAGAAAAATCCCTCGGAATTTATTCCAAGCTACCTAGAGTTCAAGGAATCAACTATAGGCTCACAGTTCCAGTTATTTTAAAGATAAAAGTCTCACAAAGGCCAGCTAGCAGAGCTCCACTGTTTATTCATATTTAATTGATGAAGATAGAATTGGATTATATTTCAGGCGATTTCATCGCATGACATCCCTTCTTGGTTGAATCCACTCAATCAGCTGTTTTCTCCCCATCCTTAATATTTTTCTTATTGACAGATAAAAGTCTTTCAGGAAATGAAGCTCAAGTTTTTTTTTTCTGCTGGGTTTCTTGCAAAAGTGCGCAAAAGATTAAGCTTCTATTTCTAAAGACCCGAGGAGAGATCGGAAGGTTTGAGAATCCTACACCTTCCTCTGAGAGCTGCCAGGATGCCACTGAGACACACTGGAAACAGATTAAAATAAAGTTCACTACTGCGAGTGATCTATGACCCTTGATATCTCCGTGCATGCACTTGCTCCCTGAGGAACAGAAATCAGGGCATTGCTGGTATTAGCAGACATTGAGCGAAAACGTAAACTAAACCTCCAGGCTTTAATCTGCCTCTATTAGTCATGCTTCTGTCTGTGCCTGTTGCATGAAGTGCTGACTGATGAGCTCCCCAGGAAAATCAGTAACATTTAGAAAGAAGTGGCAAACTCTAGCTGACTATTTTCAGAAGTGGGCTCTTAGCACAATTCTGACTTCATTTCTTTATTGGCAAATATTGCAGTATTTTATCAAGCACACAAAAGAGCTAGTCACTTACTGAGGATTGAAAAAGTGTACTGGAGCAGCTTTGAAGACTGAGTGATGAATCCTTTTATCTGTACTGCAGCCTGTGCTTTGCATTGTGCATTCTGAGCTATGGCATTCGTGGCAATCTTATCTGCTGCCTGCACCCAGCACAGGATTCTTATATTTATAAAGGAAACAAGAGAATGTTATTAGCACAAAAGAATACATTTTATAATCGATGATGCAGAGAGAACAAGATTAGCTATGTATAACCCTGCAGAAATGACAGGCAGGGATGGGTAAACTGCTCTGTTATCAGGACCCAATGCTTGATGGTGATGAGGCTGATCCAGTAATCCAGTAATATTTCAGCGATATGGGTTCATAATCCAACCACAGCGGCTGGCAGAATTTAAGCGCAGTTCATACAGGTATTCTCAGTAATGTTAAGTATTACCAATTGCCATAAAATCTCATCTGCTTCATTAATGATCCTGTCGTGAAGGAAATCTTATCCTTATCTGTTCTGCTGTACACGTGACTCTTAACAGCTCTGCAATGGCCTAATAATATTCAGCTCCACTATTCTACCTCACATTTTCCCACATTATATTCCACATGTCAAGTTTTTGCCCACTCACTTAAACTGTCTGTATTACTTTGCAGACTGTTGGTATCATCCTTGCTGGTTGCCTTCCCTTCTTGAATCGGTGCAGCCATAATGCTGTTGCGAAGGTATTGCCAAAATTTTGACCCAGTGCCAGTGATAGTGAGTGACTTGGAGGGGAGCCTGCAGGAGTGGGTGTTCCCATGTATCTATTGCTGTTGTCTTTCTGGATGGTAGAGTTTGGGGGCTTGTAAGATGCTATCAGTGGGGCGTTGGTGAGATGCTGTGGCACTGGCAGTTTAAGGAAGGCGTCTTATGGGACCATTAGAAGCATTAATGTTCTTCTCATGCGATGAGACCATTTTAAACAACTTTTACTAAGCAATTTTTGGTTGATGTACAGAAAGTGGCTCATTTTAGGATAAAGTTTTCTGCAGAATGTGGAACTTCCTGTTGCTTAATTCCTTGACCATCTTAAAATCTGTTATTCTCAGTTGTAACACTTTTTTATTGTCGCAGAATCTTTGAAGAAAGAGAATTCCAGATTTCAGGAGCCTTTTGTGTAGAAAATGTGCTTCCTGGCTTTGCTGCTGAATGACATAGCTCTTATGTTAATCATATGTGGATATCATAGAATCAATTAATGCTTTCCGAACAGAAGGAGGCCATTCAGCCCAGCATGTATGTGAATTCAGCCAGTGCCATTTCAGAGTAGCCTTACAAACCTGATAATGATTCAATATCGTTTTGAAAGCCATGACTGAATCTACCTCCACCACACCCTCAAATAGTGCGTTCCAGATCCTAAGCACTCACTTTATCCTAAAGCATTTCTTCAGGTTGCCATTGGTTCTGTTGTAAATGACCTTAAATCTCTTCCCACTGATTTTCAATTCTTCTGTTATATAAGGTAACAATTCAGTTAGTGCTCATGTTATATTGGCTACATCCATTCTGCTGACTACGTCCGATGTACGCTAAGCCTGTGGTTAGAGACAAGGAATCTAGCAGCTGATGTATCTGTACCAGCTCTCCAAAACCTTGGGTAATTATACCTGACCAAACATAGCTGCACTTATTAGCATGCAATAAAGCCTTTTGTTATCCCAGAACAGTGCATTTTCTGTAGATAGTCTGTGGTGGTGTATCCTTGATCACTATTCATTTAATGGATCCAAGATAAAGCTGGTACAATTACAGCATTTAAAAGGCATCTGGATGGGTATATAATTAGGGAGGGTTTAGAGGGATATGGGCCAAATGCTGGCAAATCGGGCTAGATTTATTGAGGATATCTGGTCGGCATGGATGAGTTGGACCGAAGGGTCTGTTTCCGTGCTGTACGTCTCTATGACTCTATGGCAGAGAGTAAGGATGATTGGTGCAGCGAGCTTTCTCAAACAACTCTTACCCTGTACCACCTACTGGTACAGGAAGCAATTACCACAAAGTGCGAGCAGTGGTCATCTGGGAAAATACCACACAGTTGTAATGGTGCAGATAGTGACCACACCAAGAGATAAAGGAATCTGGAATAACAAGAAGAAAATGTTCTAAAAATGAAAGAAATCAGTTTACCACTTTAAGAGCAAACTGCTTACAGAAGAGATAGTCAGTGAGCAGCTGAAATGCGATCACTGACCAGGAGACACAGTAGCAGCTATGGAAGTGCAGTTGATTGGAAACTGCTGGATCTTGTTGACTACGAGATCCTTGATTGGGGTTTGTTAACCTGGGCCAATCAGGAAACCCTGGCTGACCAATATAACCAGGAGAGTTGCCATGGCTAAGTCTGTGCCCGGATGTCTCTGGACAAGGAGCACAGGGTGTGCATTGGTGCTCTCGATGCCTTTCGGGGGAAGTGGGCACCACGGGGTGTAGAGTGCTTTGTTTCCCCCACAAACTCTATTTTGATTTGATCCCTACCCTCCCCCTTACTTTTTCTTTCACACAGGCATTGCCCCTACAGGTCACATGGGTGTTTCTCCTGATGGTGGTATGTTAATAAAGTTATTTGCACAAAAAAAATGCAGAGTGTATGTTTGTTTTTAAATCGCAATGCGAAGTTGATTGTGCTAGTTAAAATGTAACTCTTCCCTGGTGCTTATTGTTCTCTTACATATTTTCATGTGCTGTTTCTCTTAGCAATAAAAAGACACGTTTTTATTAAAAAAAAAATGAGTAACCAGCTGGTGGCCTTCATATGGTACTGGCTGCTCCCTTTGCTCTCTCTTCACTGACATCCAGAGAACGTTGGTTCACTTCACAAAAAGACACACTGGGTCGCGGCACAGGTTCTGAATCTCCCTACTGAGGAGGGTGGTCAGTTGCTTGTATACATTCGCAACCAGGTGGCAATTTTTCGCCTTTAGACATTGCAGCGATAATCTTTACATTGAGCCTCCTCCTCGGTGATGCCTATTTTTTCCGCCAGATGCATAATCTTAACTAAGACACACAGCTCCCTGTTTATCGACCGTGAGGGTTTGGATTTCGCCCTCAGGACGCTGCCTGTCTTTTACCAGGAACCTGATCATTGCCTGGGACATGGTCAACTCGCATCGCCCCTACCATCCGGCAGGAGAAGCGGCTATCGTCAGGGAGTCACTGCTCTGGAATCCGCACCTCCGTAGTCGTAGGTTCGAGTGGCTGTCGGAGCGAAGGGCGGTGGCTGCGGGGGTGACCAGAGTCGGGGACATGCTGGGTGTCAGGGGGACCTGGGCTGGATGCTGCTGCAGGAATTGGCACGCAGGGCCGCAGCAGGCGCCCGGTTCGTGGGCACTGCCATCCACCGCCTCAAACGGCAGTTCTCGGACCCGACACTGTGCTCCAGTTGGAGGGTGCTCAGGTGTGCGGTGGGATCCCGCCTGCGCGTACCCCTGCTCGGACGGAATTTCACATCGGCCCCAGGATTCCGTACCTCCCCCGGGAGCCTGTGCCCCACAACCTCCGGAATGTCAGTTTTGTACCTTTTTAAAGTTGTAAAACAGCACACTATCCGCCTCTTCTCCTTCACCCATCACCCAGACACGCCTTGGCATGACCATTTACCACCAGGATCCCCAGTGGGGGGCTCTCTATGTGGGAGTCCTCTCTCTTTGCCTCAGGGATCTGGGGTGGAGGGTGTTGCACGCAGCAGTCCCATGTAACTGCAGATTGTGGTGGTTCATGGGCTCCCAGCCCACTGTCTGTTTTGCGGAGGTGTGGAGTCCATGGACCATGCATATATTGGGTGCGGGCATTTGCACTCCCTTTTTAGTTATCTGCAGGATCTTCTTTGATTTTCATTGCACTTCAGCCCCATGCTCCTGATCTTTGGACACCCAGTGCAGAGGGGCACGGGCAGGTTGGAGGATCTCCTCATGGGTCTGCACCAGCCGCTGGAGGTAAACATGCAGGTACAGCAGGCGATAAAGAAGGCAAATGGTATGTTGGCCTTCATTGTGGGATGTTTGGAGTACAGGAGCAGGGATGTGTTGTTGCAGTTATACCGGGCCTTGGTGAGACCACACCTGGAAATATTATGTGCAATTTCGGTCTCCTTTTCTGAGGAAAAATGCTCTTGCACCCGAGGGAGTGCAGTGAAGGTTTACCAGGCTGCTTCCGGGGATGGCGGGTCTGAAATATGAGGAGAGATTGACTGAGTTAGGATTGTTTTCACTGGAGTTCAGACAAATGAGGGGGGGATCTCATAGAGACTTATAAAATTCTAACAGGACTGGAAAGGGTAGATGCAGGGAGGATGTTCCCGATGGTGGATGTGTGCAGAACCAGGAGTCACAGTATGAGGATTCGGGGTAGATGACATTGAATGTATTCAAGAGTCGACTAGATATAGCACATGGGGTGAATGGGATCAAAGGTTATGGGGAGAAAGCAGGATTAGGCTATTGAGATGGACGATCAGTCATGACCATGAAGAATGGCGCAGCAGGCTCGAAGGGCCGAGTGGCCTCCTCCTGCTCCAATCTTCTACGTTTCTACGTTTCTATGCCTATTTTACTTACAAAGGCGTAGGAAAACTCCATCATGAATGCAGAAGATGGAAAAGACTATAAAATGCAGGTAGTCACCATTTTGATCTTTAAAAAAGGTACTAACATCAGAAAATGGCAGGAAAGCCCGGTGTAAGGTACAGGGATTAAAGAGAAAGAGATTTCAAAAGCTTGACAGCAATAAATTATAGCTATAATTTAAATTCTACTTTAATTTAAAAGCTTATTGCAGAATTCAATTCAATATTGCGGAAACACACGGATGAATCTTATTTTTTTAGCTAAATGCTGTTTGAGACAAGCTTTTCAGAGGGATTTTTTTTGCCATTGAACTGAGCAGGTTTCTGCACTTTTTCTTACTAAATTCACTTCATTCGATACCTACGCTGCCTCTTGGCGTTCCTCACATCCAATTCCAGCCCTATTTTGCCACACGCTGTTCCCAGAACAACTTGCTAGAGCCAGGATATCCTGGAATTAACCGGCACTATGTGCACAGGCAGCACATTTAAGAGCCACTTGTGTGCTTGGAAAAGTGCTGTCATTTGGAGCTGCCCTGCATTACTTCTAACATTTCCCCCTGGACATGGTGGATGGGCATTTTCAGATCATAAGAGAAAGCTTTCAGTTGTTTGAATTCTAATTGCCAGAATCAGGGCATCAATCATTTACAAATGGACTATTTTAACTTAAAGGCTATTATCTGAATCTGACTGTAAAACTGAACTTGGAAAGGGTGAATTCCCATTTTGAACCAAATATCCAGCAGTGTCCTTATTTTCCTCAGCTGAAGGGTTGTGCTTGGGGATGGAGCTTGAGTGTACAGAGGCAGGCACTCCTCTTCCCACAGGACCAGCAGTAAATGTGCTAACACAGGATTGTGCCAGCCTGGCCTAGGTTGCCAGCTGGGTTAAAGCAGTCTCAGCTGTCTGGAGGAATGCCTGGCATTGTAAGAAGAGAAGCAATGACTTTCTCCAGTCTGCCAGTGTAAATGCTAGCAACCTTCTCTCTGATTACTCACACTCGCTCTGTCTCTGCTTTTGCAACCACATTCTACTAAAGCTCGCTCTACCACAGTCGCTGCTGCCTGCAACATCTTCCCCCACTTGGTCTCACCCACCCCAGACCCCCACCACCACACCCACATGCCCTCTACACTGCCTCACTCACTCAGGATACTCCCTCTGTGCCACCCATGTTCATCTCCATAAGTACCTGCCTCTCTCTCCTTTCAGGGGTGAACAGCCCAAGGTAGGACAAGTAGTGTCCAGATGGGTGATGGACTGCCCGACATTCGGCACCTTACCCCTTATGTGGAGAGCAGCCTGACTCTGACTGCCTTGAGTGGCTGACTGACTATGTCCAGCAAGGCAAGCCAGAAGTAATATGAGCCCCAGAGATAATAAGAACTGCAGATGCTGGCGTCAGAGGTAACACAGTGCGGAGCTGGAGGAACACAGCAGGCCAGGCAGCATCAGAAGAGCAGGAAAGTTGACGTTTCGGTTCAAGACCCTTCTTCAAAAATATGAGCCTGCTAGCTTTGGCTGAGGGGGCAAGATACTCAAAATGCAAGGCAGGGATGCTGTGAGCATCTACATAGGCTCAGAGTGAGTGAGTGTTCTGACAGTGAGTGAAGAACCTGGAGATGTAGCCTGGCCCAGCCCAAGAACTGGGTGGGTGTCCCTGAGCACACAGTGTTCTTGCTGCAGCATTGTAATGAGAGTTGCAAGTGCAGTCTGAGGTGTGGCTTTGAAGTGCAGAAGCAGTTCATAAGTTGATCGGGTATGTAGCATGAAGGATCCTAGAGGTTGATACATATTGGATGTCAATGTCTGTGGACATGGTGTGTGTGTGGCCATTGCCCATGGAGCATTCCCTAAGATGATTTTTCCCAGGGTAACAATGCCAACAATCTGGGATTGTTTATGTAATTGACATCATGCTAAATCTAATTTTGATCCAGGTGCCAAGGTAACTATCCCATCAGAGCAGTTAGCATGGCTGAAGTCATCTTATTTCATCTCTAATTCATCTTACCACATGGCATGGGTAGACTAACTGTCAGCATGGGTATACTGCACATTACACCACAATGCAATGCGCATAACCTGCTTCAGCTTTCTCTTTTGCACTGATGTGCTGGTCTCTTCCATCATTGAGGATGGGGATATTTATGGAGCCTCTTCCCCCAGCGAGTTGTTTAATTGTCCACCACCATTCATGACAGGATGTAATGGGAATGCAGAAATTAGATCTGATCCATTGGTTGTGAAAATCCTTGGCTCTGTTTATCACTTGCTTCCTATACTTTCTGGCATGCAAGTAGTTCTATTTTGTAGCTTCACCAGGTTAACACCTTAATTTTGGTTATGCCTGGTGCTGCTCCTGACATGCCCTCCTGCACTCTTCATTGAAACAACGTTGATTCCCTGGCTGGATGGTAATGGTAGAGTGGGGGATGTGTTGGACCATAAGGGTGCAGACTGTGAGGGAGTATGAATCTGCTGCTGCTGATGGCCCACTGTACCTCATGAATGCTCAGCTTGGAGTGGCTTGGTCTGTTCATCAATAGCACTACCTTCTCATCCAGACTCTTCAAACCCCTGCTGATTTTGAATACCTTTATTAAATCTCCTCTGAACATTCTCTTCATCAAAGACAGCTATATCAGATTCTCCAAGCTGTTGAAATAATTGAAAGGAGCTGGTTAGCTCAGTTGGTTGAATGGCTGGCTTGGAATGCCAACAGCATGGGTTCAATTCCTACACCAACTGGGATTACCATGAAAGACTCTCCTTTTCAGCCTCATCTAAGGTATGGTGACACTCAGGCTAAATTACCACCAGTCATCTCTCTCTAATGAGAGAGCAGGCCTGTGAGGTCTGGCGACTTTACCTTTACATAACTGAAGTTCATCATCCCAGAATTATCCTTGTAAACCTCCTCTGCAACGTTCCTAAAGTGTGGCTCCCAGAACGGGATATAATACTCCAGTTGAGACTTAGGCAGCATTTTTTAATAGCTAATGTTGATAACAAATGATGAGCTCGCCTGGATCAGGCTTTGAGCTGGGAATTTGCTGGAGATGACAGTGAAATATCTGATATTTCTGCTGCTAAAGATTGAAAGTGGTATGACCATGTGAAAGCGAATGGCTGCAAGAATGGACCAATGCCTTTCCAAAGGCTGTCCAGAGGTCAGTAAATAAATTAGTGGATGGCAAAACAAATACTCAGGCAGAAAACTGTCTGAGGATAAGTGATGGAGCACAACAGCAGTGACAAACATTGCTTAAACACTCTCAAAGTGAAGTGTTACTGCAGTGAAAAGCAATCATCCAAAGACTGAAACAATAAAGCTTCCTTCACTCCAACCTGTTTTTCTAATCAACCTGTTCCGAGATATTATTACACACCTCTGGGGCAGGTGGGCCTTCAAGCGCAGCTCCGAATGCTTTCAGTTAATTAAATCCAACACCTCTCCTTTTCTGTTGTGTGTTTGACATATTGGAATGAGAAAGGCTGCTGAATTACTGATTTCGATCAGCAAACTGCTAACTTCAATCACTGAAAAGGGTCTCTTAGGACCCTTTCACTGTCAGCGATCTCCTTGAAGGGAAAGAAAGAAAATAGGAATAAACTGTTTTTTTTAAAACATCATTTCAGGCCCAATGATACCATCAGCCCCCATCTCAGATGGACATGTCTTAGATTCAGTACTTTGAATCTTATGTTTTATCAGCTAAGTGTGAGTTGCATTGGGTTTTTTCAAAGGATTTCCACAAGACCAAATGGGTTTTCTGGCCGTATCTAATCAAACTCATTAACTATCTACAACGGTCCTTTGGCATCCATCACATCTAATTCCAGCCCCATATTACCACACAGCATTCCCAGAAAACCTTGCCACTCAGCAAATATCTGCTCAATGACCAATAATGCTCAATGGGGTGGCATGGTGGCTGAGTGGTTAGCATTGTTGCCTCACAGCACCAAGGACCCTAGTTCGATTCTAGCCTTGGGAAACTGTCTGAGTGGAGTTTGCTCATTCTCCCTGTGTCTGCTTACGTTTCCTCCCACAGTGCAAAGATGTGCAGGTTAGGTAGATTAGCCATGCTAAATTGCCCTGTAGTGTTTAGGGCACAAAATGCAGGGATAGGGTAGGGGGTGGCTCTTTGGAGGGTTGGTGTGGACTTGATGGGCTGAATGGCCTGTTTCCACACTGTAAGGATTTTATGATTTTTTAGCATTCATTGTGACTGCACCATATTTAAAAGGCCACTGTGCACCTGAACGAGGGCTGGCATTCTGATACCACACTGCTCATTGACTGATAGAATCTGAAGATGTTGGGGATGATGGCACCATGAATCTCTGACAGGAACTTGGAGGTCCTAGCCAACAGGTTGGTGTAAAGAAAAGGAGTCCTCCTTCCGGAGGCCATACCACCGGGTTTCCCCGTTGGGCCAGTGCAGTCTTCTGTCAGTGGAGGAATGGCAGTGGTGCCATAAGAAAGTCAACGACATTCACTGCTATGCCAGTGTAAGTGCTACACTCTGCTTCATCACACTCACTCTATCTCTGAGTCCTGAACCACTTTCCACAAAGGCTCATGCTCTGCCTCTCTTTCTATTACCTGCAACATTGCCACTCTTCCCCCACACCATTAACCCTCCATAGTTTTTGCTCTACCTCCTCACTCCCTCAGATCACCACACCAGCTTTTGCCCACCTGCACCAGCACTAATAACCATACCACTTCCTTTCGTTTCACTCAACCCCTCCCTTTCTCTCGTTACAGGAGAAGTCAGCCCGTAACAAGGCAGAGAGAGCCTGTACCGGTGGAGAAGGCACTGGATATGAGGCGAGATTCCTTCCCCTCACAAGAGAAGACTGGGTCCTGCAAGGATGCTGAGGCAGCCATGTCCCACCAGCTGAGTAAGTACCATTCTTCACTTGCCTGTAACTCTCACAGTTATCCTGCTGTCAGCATCATTCATTGTTCACCACTTCCATCCAGCAGCTGTGATTCCTTCTCTCTCTTTTGTCTTGCAGGCACCAGTGGGATGCCCACCATTGCTGAAGAGAAATGGCTAACCTCCACCAGATGCCACCTCCTTGACCTCCGAGGGTGAGAGTACTGATGCATTACAGGAAGCGTTAGGAAGGCTGCCTCCTGCACCTCCCACCAGCTCAGATACAGATACCTCAGGGGGAACATTAATCTGAGAGAGTGTGGGAGCACGATCTGGTGAACACCTCACTGTGACAGCTCTGCAGCTGTCTGTGGAAGAAACACTCCAGGCTGCTGGCTCTCAGAGGCCTGTTAGAGACCAGGCTCATCCCCAGGCCGGAGGGGGACCTGTGGTGTGCATAAGCCGGGACTTTGCCCCAATGCACAGGGAGGAGCAGCAGAGGCAAACGGCTAACTGGAATATGCTCTCATTGCTCAGAAGCTACAGGAGTGCAGTGAGTCATGTGACTGTCTGTCTGTCTCCATGGACAGGGTGGCAGTTACCATGGAGACCCAGGCCCCGCACCCTCAGTCTCTGCAGGAGAGGCTCACACATCTCCACTCGAGTGCCCACCCACTGAACCTCAGGTGGCACCCAGTGGAACGTGAAACCATACACAGCCCTCTCAGAATGCTCCACATAGGACACTGCAAATGTGGCCAGTTCCTCAACCTAAGAAAACCATAACCTTAAGACAATAAGAAATTGGACCAGGTTTGGCCCCTCAAGCCTGCTCCACCATTCAATTGGAATCATGGCTGATCCCACCTTCCTCATATCCACTTTCCTGCATTTTCCCCATAACCCTTGCTTCTCCTTCCGATCAAGAACAATGTATCTCAGCCTTTAATATACACAAGGACTCTGCTCCCACAGCTCTCTGTGGCAAGGAATTCCAAAGTCTTATAACCATCTGTGAAAAGAAATTACTCATCATCTCAGTCTTAAATTGGTGCCCTTTTATTTTGATACCCTACCCTCTGGTCCTTCACTCTCCCACAAGGAGAAACATCCTCTCAGCATTTACCATTTCAAGCCTCTTAAGAATCCTATATGTATCAATGAGATCTCCTCTCATTCCTCTAAATTCCAAAGAGTAGAGTCCCAACCGGTTTAGCCTGTATTCATAATACAATCCCTCCACACCAGGGATCATCTTAGTGAACCTTCTTTGAACAGCTTCCAATGAAATGATATCTTTCCTTAAATAAGGGGACCAAAATTGCTCCCAGCACACCTCGAGCCTGCCTGCTCTGTCCAACCTTTGAAACTTCAGGCCAAAGAAGGTCAATTTGCATCTGGCTTGTCTGGTCCATCCACACACAAATATGCCGTTACAGCTCCAGGGCCAACAGGTTCCAGGACTGAGCAGGCTCCTTCTACTCCAAGCTGTGGAATGAGGGAGTCCTCTGAGATTCAGTGGGAGGGAGAGAAAGAAGGAAATTTATTGAGGGCACTTTGATTGCACGGATGACAATGTAGTGTACATTATTTTGCTTCTTTTTTAATAAATGGCAGTACTTTCCCTTTCCACCTGGTTATTTGATCTCTCTGTGTGTCCCTGAATTGCATTTTTCCAGCATGAGGCATACTTCACGGCCACGCATGAGGTACCATGGTATAATGCTTGTTGTGGGAGCCTATTGCAGTATCTGGAATTAAGAGGAACAAGGCATATAGAGACCAATGGGTGCTGCTGATACCTCCGGCCTCCATTCTACAACGTCCCTTTTCTTTCTTGATCTATGTGTTGGAAAACATTGGTGCGAATGAGGTGGACAGTAACGTCTGGGGCAATGAAGTGAGACACAAACAATCGTCCAATGCATTAGGATGGCCAGGGTTTAGGGGCACTGCAGTTCTGTGTCCTGTACAGTACTTGAGTCTGTGTGTAATCTTCTTTTTGTTTAAAAAGCCCAAAGGTTTAGAGGAGATGTGAGCAAATCTTTTTATCCATCGAGTGGGAAGGGTGGTAGAGGCAGAAATCCTCATAACATTTACAAAGTATTTAGATGTGCACTTGTGATGCCAAAGCATATAAGGCTATGGGCCAAGTGCTGGGAAATGGGATTAGAATAGTCAGGTGGCTGTTTTTGACTGACATGGATGGGATGGATCAAAGGGCCTTTTCTGTGCTATAGATCTCGATGATTCTACAACTGTGTATGTGTGATTATTTGCTGCACGTGCAGTGTATTTGCTGTATAATCTGCTGGCATCTGGTACAGGCGTGAGGTTGATGTGACAAGATGTCCACATCCTTGACTGAGGACTATTGACCAGCAAGGCACACTGCCTGGTGTGTGGCCGCTCGAATTGGCACAGTGACAAAATGGATGCTACGATCATGCAGGTAGACGCTTAGTGAGCAAGGGCTAGGAGAGAAAGTTATCAGCTCTGAGGTGCAGCCTGGCCCAATCTGTGAGTGTCTGTGCAGCAGCCTTCACAAAGCGACTTGCTGTGCATCCTACAATGCAAGTCTCTGTTTCCAGCGGGCACTGCCAGCGTATCAGAAAGGTACCATGCTGGTCGTATAAGGTTGGTAAATGCTGGATGCCAATGTCTGTGGATGAATGTTGCGAGTGGCTAGTGCCCATCAATTGTGCCCTGCAACATGGACATCCTTCAAAGCAAGAATATATCAGCTCTGGTTGTCATGTTGAATTTTCTCAACATCAGGTTTGTTTGCTGCATTTGATAAGATAAGTTGAATATTAATGAGGTGAGTAGGTTCATTAACAAAGTGTTTAAAAAGCAATAATGCCCCTTAATTGGCAACTCACCGCTGCCTAGGGAGAAACTTGTCACACCATTTGTTAAAACCATAAAAGATGGAGGAAGATGCTCCTGATGTCCAGATTGGCCTCAGCAGAATTCCCATCCTATTGTTCCACACATCCCGCCACAGTGCCCATCAATCAGACCCCTATAATATTCTATCCTTTGTCTCCAAGACAACCTCTGTATTAACTGAAAAAAAAAACAATTTCTTGGATAGTTGTGACATTTTTGTTCCCACAGTCTCTACTCACTGACCTTTCATCACTGAAATTTTGTTTATGTCAATTAGTGCACATTCAGGGCACTTTGCCAATGCTGGTGATCTATCTTGGGGAAGCAGCTGGTAGCCACATTACTGCCACACCATGACTGTGATCGTGGATTCCAAACATGCAAAACCACGTCCAGTATTCTCAGGGACTGGAGAAATATCCCATTGTGCCATGACCAACATCTAAAGCTAGAAGGATCACTCCATGAAGGGATAGTGTTTGCGAGTTACTCCTCTGAGCTGGTATTTCAACATGGGGAAATTTAAGTGTAAGGTGGATATTCTGATATATTTGTTACTGTATCAAGCAGAATTTCTCTGATTAGGAACTTATCCTCCAGCTCTATGCTCTGGTTTAAATGGTTGTTCAGCTGTGAACTTTCAAGGGACAACAAATTTTTTTAATGAGTTTGTTTAAAATTGTATTATATAATCGTTGGTTTCTAATATGAATGTGACGTTCAAAAATGTGAAATGCTAGCATGGCAGTCTGATTTTTAAAAGCACAAAGTTTGACAAGGTGCTGTTTAACTATTGTGTATAACCTAAATTAAATGCTTTCATGTTGATATTCCAACACACCTCTGAGTGCAGGAGAAAGGCTTCCTACACCATGCATGAAAATCCCTAAAATAATTTACATACTGCACGGAAACAGACCCTTCAGTCCATCCAGTCTACAGTCAACCATTATCCCAAACTAAACTAGTCCCACCTGCCTGCCCATTGCCTATATCCCGCTAAACATGGCTTATTTATGTACTTGTCCAAATGTCTTTTAAACATTGTAACTGTACCCACATTCACCACTTCCTCTGGAAGTTCGTTCCACACACAAATCACTCTCTTTGTGAAAAAAATTGCCCCTCCTCTTTTTTAAATCGTTCTTTTCTCACCTTAAAAATATGCCGTCTAGTCTTGATATCCCACTCCCTAGGGAAAAGACACCTGCCATTCACCTTATCTATACCTCTCATGATTTTATAAACCTCTATAAAGTCACCTGAAGGAAATGCATCACAAGTATGGCACTATGTTGTTCAAAATCTCCTATTTCATTAGGTTAGGTGACATGCAGACTTTAGGTATGGAGTGCAGCAGTGAATAGGAGATTAGTCCAAAATTAAGAAAAGTTTCTTTTTTATTGGCCACGATGGACAAAAATTATTTATAGCTACACTTGCCAGAAAAACTGAATAAAACTAGCTGACCACAAATAAGGGAAGACTTGCTCCCTAATGTTTAAGCATTAAGTTCTTTCATTTAACATTATGTTAAAATCTTTTGGAATGCATTTTGCTCCATGCCCATAAATTGCCAGAATGCAAGGTTTATTCCTCTCTCTTTCCAGCCCCCAACCCAACAATCCTCCATGCTTTGTCCTTCACATTGCCTTTTATATGCAATAGAAAGGAGTAAATAAAAAAGACTGGTTTATATTTTCAGCACTTCTGCAGCTCCTTTAGATTCATTCTTCAGGGAAATGATCTCGCATAAAAATTGAACAGCAGTAACCTCAGTGTCCTCTATAATGATTCAGACTTAGGTAATGCGCCTAATCAGCAGGTGATATAATGTTAATGTTATAAGCTGGATTTGTTCATTATATGCAATTTTCAAGCACAAGAATTACAATCTGGAAGTTCTGCTCAAAGTGTCAAAAGTCAGCATAACACAACATAGTAGAAGCTAGAAGAATGTATCCATCAAAATATTTTTTGAAATGCTTTTGTTATTTCTCACCTCTTGATAACTGGAAGGCTTTGTAAGCAGGGAATATCCTGATGTCATTGATAAAATCCTCTCAGATCATTCAATCCAAGTGACCAACATGTTGCTTTATTCATGATGGAAATGGGTGCTCCTGCCGGCTCCATTGCTCGCAACAATCTACATTCCTGTGTGATCTTACCCAACCACAACTACTGTACTATAACTGGGGCATCATCTGTTGCTTTGATTCAGATTTCAACGGAATAAACATTGGGTTTAACCTTTTCTTTCATGGTGTGTTTTGGTGCATTCAGCCTGTAATAGAATCTGCTGCTTCATCAGTAACATGACTATGTCCATGTCATGTGCACTACAGCTTGTACTTGTTGTCTTTTGCCAGCAGTTTGTAAGAGACGGGCGGACAGATTTGTAGAAACGTATGAAAGCATGGAACAGATAAAGGCCATTCGACCCATTTATTTTTGCAGACACTACCCCATTTATTTAACCTGTGAAGGAAAACTTCTTCCATATTTTTCACCTCTCCTTATTTCTTAATTAAAGAAAAAATTGTAAGTATTGTATGTATATAGCACCTTCTCTGAAGAAGAAGGGTCACTAGACCCAAACCATTAACTGTGATTTCTCTCCACAGATGCTGCCAGATCTGCTGAGTTTTTCCAGAAATCTCTGTATTTGGTTCTAATTTCCAGCATCCACAGTTCTTTCAGTTTTTTCATAGTGCTTTACATTGGCTGCAAGGTAGTTTTGGAACATACATCACTGTTGTAATGGTTGAGAAAAATTTAAGAGCATATCACCAGCATTATTCAAACATAACTGACTTTAAAAGTTTGTCACTTCACAACCAGTGATTTTACACTTGATTGAAAATAGAACTTGTACTGGCAGATTCATAAAAATGTCTTGTTATAATTCAAGGAAAACATATCTACTGTTGTGTGAAATTGACCAACTTGACACATGCCAGTTCACAATTCAGGTTTGCATACATCAACAGTTTGGGCTACACTTTTGCTACTTCTTCAGGTTATGTGTGGAGCTCCTCACCATCTCATGCAGATGATCAGAGGAACCAAACTAAAGATCTTTACTGGGAAATGAAAATTTTAAGAAGCCTGCCAACCCCAGAATTCCTTCATGGTTACCTTAGTTCATTCCGTGGATAGAAGCTCAAGTGATAACTGCAGAAAAAGAGCACGCTGATCCAATGAATATGAAGCATCAGATAGACATTGCTAAGTGTATCATGATGAGCTTCGCAGAGCTTTGAAACATGGCTCAGATGATCACCCCAAATTGAGGCCATATGTTGGAAAGATACTCATCTTTACAGGACAAACTAAGCTGAAAAACCAGTGCAACAGGAAGAGAGAAGACATACACTTCCAGATAGCACCCACAAAGCAAAACCTGCTCATTTCTCGACATATACCAGAAGAGATTGTAGCAATTTCTATGGCACCAGACCACTGACTGCTGAGCAGATCCTAAAAAAATTACCAAGATGTGTTTTACGAATCTTGGATGTCTTTAGCTGAACGTGATGTTAAGAAGCTGACAGTAGGGGACAAACTCAGCACCTTCTGAATCACTTTCTTGCTGCCCTCAAGTCAAGCCTGAACTACAAGATGCAGGATCTGGAAAAGAAGGGAATGGTCAGGAAAGTTACAATACTGACAGATTTGATTTGCTTCTTGATGGTAGTGAAAACTATCCCAGAAAACTGAGGGTGAGTATGAATCCAAAAGATTCAATAAAGGTTTGAAGAGATCTCATTGCCCCATGTCAACCATTAAAGAAATCTTGCTGTAACTAACTAATGCTAGGGTCTTTTCTGCCCTAGATATGAAGGATGGTTACTCGCAAGTGGAGTTCAATGAAGGTAGCTGTTTCTAATTATATCTTGGATGCCCTTTAGGAGTTTCAGACATGTCATTGGCATTTTCACAGATCCAGAAGGGTATCAACATGTTCAACACAAGTTAGTCAGCGATCATCCAGAAGTGGATAAAATTGTGGATGTTGAACCAAACTATGGATGTGGATACACAATGAAAGAAGCCATCACAGACCACAGTTATAATCTAGAGAGAGACAGAATGCATGAGAAAGCTTTCCAGTCTAACTTGAAGCAGAACTAGAAAAAATATGATTGGAGCTACCCGAAGTCTAGTATAAATGTCATGCATTGAGCAAGAAGATTTTGCATTGATCCTGAAGAGGTGACAGCTATGGTAGAGGCATAGTATCAACCAATTTGAAAACAATGCAATGATTTGTTGGACTTGGGAACTACCTAACAAAGCTCTTACCTAATTTGTTGGAAGAGCGTCAACCTCTATTCTAGCTCATAGAACATAGAACACAGAACAGTACAGCACAGTACAGGCCCTTCAGCCCACGATGTTGTGCCGACCTATTATCCTACTAAGATTAATCTACCCTGCATACCCTACATTTTACTATCCTCCATGTGCCTATCCAAGAGTTGCTTAAAAGTCTCCAAAGTATCTGACTCCGCTACCACTGCCGGCAGCGCATTCCACACGCCCACCACTCTCTGTGTAAAGAACCTACCTCTGACATCTCCCCTATACCTTCCTCCAATCACCTTAAAATTATGCTCCCTCGTAATAGTCATTTCCACCCTGGGAAAAAGTCTCTGACTATCCACTCTATCTATGCCTCTCATCACCTTGTACACCTCTATCAAGTCACTTCTTCTTCACACCAATGATAAAGCCCTAGTTCCCTCAACCTTTCCTCATAAGACCTGCCCTCCAGTCCAGGCAGCATCCTGGTAAATCTCCTCTGCACCCTCTCTAAAGCTTCCACATCTTTCCTATAATGAGGTGACCAGAACTGAACACAATATTCCAAGAGATAGTAGGAACTGCAGATACTGGAGAATCTGAAATAACAAGGTGTAGAGCTGGATGAACATAGCAGGCCAAGCAGCATCAGAGGAGCAGGAAGGCTGACGTTTCGGGCCTAGACCCTTCTTCAGAATATTCCAAGTGTGGTCTAACCAGAGTTTGGTAGAGCTGTAGCATAACCTCACAGCTCTTAAACTCAATTCCCCTGCCAGTGAAAGCCGACACACCATATGCTTTCTTTACAACCCTATCAACTTGGGTAGCAACTTTGAGGGATCTATGGATGTGGACCCCAAGATTCCTCTGTACCTCCACACTGCCAAGAATCCTGCCATTAACCCTGTATTCTGCATTCAAATTTCGACCTTCCAAAATAAATCACTTCACACTTTTCTGGGTTGAATTCCATCTGCCACTTCTTTGCCCAGCTCTGCATCCTGTCAATGTCTCGTTGCAACCTACAACAGCCCTCCACACTGTCCACAACTCCACCAACCTTCGTGTCATCGGCAAACTTACTAACCCACCCTTCCCCTTCCTCATCCAAGTCATTTATAAAGATCACAAAGAGCAGAGGTCCCAGAACAGACCCCTGCGGAACACCACTGGTCACCGAGCTCCAGGCTGAATACTTTCCATCTACTGCCACCCTCTGTCTTCTATTGGACAGCCAGTTTTGTATCCAGACAATCAAATTTCCCTGAATCCCATGCTTTCTTACTTTCTGAATGAGCCTACCATGTGGAGCCTTATCAAATGCCTTGCTAAAATCCATATACACCACAACATTGCAAAAGATACAATGCAGAATTGCGGCACAGGAAACAAGCAGCTTTCACTCACATCAGATGATTAGTGATGACAGCACAAGTGCTGAGGTACTACAATGTTAATGATGAAGGGTGATGGCAGTGAGACTGGGCTTGGAGCAATCCTTATACAGCAAACACAAACAGTTCCATTTACATCCAGGGTTAATGCGAACTGAACAATACAGGAGAAGGAATGTCACCCTAGGAATAACAGAGAACAGATGAGTAGCTGATAGCAACACACATGTACCATTAAAAGACCTAAAGACTTTAAAGTTTACGGTGAAATGCATGTGCAGAGACTGATGAAAGTGGGAGGGACAAACTGGAAGAGCAAACAGTTTTTGTTTATGACTGATCATTTTCTTTTGTAGTCAATATATTTTGAGTAACTTGCAATTGCAAATGGTAATACATACAATTTGCTCTTGTTTTAACGCCAAGGGGAATGTTTGGAGAAATGCATTTTTACACTGTGCACTTGTGTATGTAAGATCAAAATTTAGATTCTTTTTATCTTAACAGTCTAAGAGTTTATGGATGAGGACAGGAAAGTGGATTGAATCGGTTCAGCCACACATGATATAGTTGAACGGCAGAGCTGGCTTGAGGGGTCATATGGCTTCCATTTCTCATAGATACTTCATAACAAATAAAATTTTCCTGATGAAGGGTCTAGGCCCGAAACGTCAGCCTTTTTGCTCCTATGATGCTGCCTGGCCTGCTGTGTTCATCCAGCTCTGCACCTTGTTGTCTCGGATTCTCCAGCATCTGCAGTTCCTATTATCTCTGAACTAACTAAACTCTCAGCTTGACATCCCATGCCTACTTCCTACTTTCCCTAGTCTTTATTTTTACTGTTTATTTTGACTATTTGCTGCCTGTAACTTTCATGTCCATTTCAGTCTCCAAAATGTGACATTAAGTTATTTTAAATGTTTGAGCATTTACTTTGCCACCAAGGATGAGACGACACATCTGGAAAATCCACCCAAGTTCCCTGATAGGATCCCACTGACAAAATACCTGGAGCACAGGCAGAACAGCACCGAGTAACCATTTGTTCCACATCTCCAAGGTTTCTTCAAATGTCCCTTTGTGACTTCAAGAACCTCACGGAGTTTCAGGGCCATTTCATTTTCATTTACTGTCCCTTCAAATGGCTCTGCGCATAAGTGTACAAGTTAGGGTGGGTCTGAGAGGGCTTGTTGCTGAGCACTGGCATCAGATTGTTGTGATAACACAGTCAGCTAGTCCATCAACACTTGCTGTGCTCTGGTGTGATGGTTACAATTAAAAACTCTCCACCCATCACTCGCTATACACACACTCATTGAGTTAACACTCCTGGAATGTCTGACGCATACCATGGAGCAATTATTAACCTCCAGACTACCTTCGGGAGGAAAGGGTGGAGAAGAAGAATAAAGAGAATGGGTCCAAGATGACCAATTTTAAAAGAAATATCTCACAAAAATGTGACAAAGGCAGCCACTGAAATATCAGACCAATGACTGTCACGTTATTTTCATATTTATTTTTCTTTGTAGTATAAAGATGCTACAAAGATCAATGGCTATGATGGCTCAGTGGATATGGTACTGCACTAGAAACTCAGTCAGGGCAAGTTCAGAAATTCTGCTGTGGCAACTTACAATGTTAAATTGAAATAAATCTGTTAATTTTTGGGCTACACAAACATATAGCATGGGGAGGCTGCAGTATTCTTTAATTTAAAAAAAAGGTCTTGCTTGATGAGAATCTACCACTGCCTTCACATTCAGAACATTCCCAATCACACCAGAGTGGCTGCAGTTGTACCAATGATGGACAGTACCCACTTCCCAAGGATGATTCAGAAAGGTAGAAGTTGACCTTGTGTGCTAGTCTAAAAGGGTGACAATGTGCTGGTAGGTCATTGTACAGTTATCTTGATATTCTACTTTAATTGGCTTCACTCTATTGTCTATGATTTACCCCATTGGGTGAAAACTAGCAAAAGCCAAGCAGTGTATAAGTGTATTCTGATGAAATTGCTGTCATCGTTAATGTTAATGGAGGTACTAGCCCACCTTTCAGACGGCTGGATTTTCTCCCCTACTCCCCCCTGAGGGGCTGGCAAGGAGCACATGCCCACTGATACTGGCTGCCCTCTGCTATTTGGAGCATGCCATTACTTTAATTAGCCAAGGGTGAGACTTCCAAACCCATCCCAGGAGGAAGGTGCAACCACAGAGAGCTGCTGAGCCAGTCTGATTGGCCAACAGCTCTGTAGGCCCACTAGTGCCAGGTTTAGGTGGCAGTCATTGCTGAGACCACAGGCAGTCACCAAAGAACAGGAGGCCAACAGGTACACCTGGGGTATTCATCAGGCCTAACTGGTGGATTACAACAAAGGGGGTATGTCTAGAGTCACTGAGTTTGAGAGGGATGGCTATGATTTTATGTGGGTGTCTCCAATGGGCAAAGAGGATTTCCCCAAACGAGCTCTTCCCTTCCTTACCCAACACGATCTCACCCAATAAAAGCATGGTACTGCTTCTGCCATAAGGGGATGGGGAGGGGGAGGGTGCAGGATGAGACACTAGTGGCCACTATTTGGACTATCAAGGACTTCGACGGAACCATCACTTCCTGTAAAATAGGAGAAAGGTCAGGTCAAGAAGATTATGTGCTGCTTTTCCCATTTCCCTGCTGCCTTCAGGCTGACTCTAAAGCTCCTTCCTTCACATAAATTTATCAAAACACACTTCTGCATGGGCTGAATCTTACCAATAAAGGAACAGGAAGCAGACTGACTGGCTGTGATTGACATATTTAAAGGCCCAATTACAGTTGACTTCTTGCTGATAGCAACTCGACCCCCTATTGAGTGAGGAAGTCACAAATTAAATGGGGTTGTGGGAAGATGGGGTAGGCACAGTGAAGGCAGGCCAGCAATTTCCCCAAAGACGTTTCTGCTCCAGCACTCAGACCTTTGTTGTTTGAATTCTCTATTGATTCTGGGCAACAGGTCCCTGACTGCTTCAGAACCAATCCCCTCTCCTGGTCTTGTCTCCAAGGGAGTTGAATCCTGGCCCTCTGATTGGGCCAGCAGCTCTTGGCATGATAGGCTGCCACCCCTGAAGTGGATGGTAGGCCCTGAGCCAGTCACTTAATTGGCTGGTATCCTGCATCCCAAAGACATATGCGCAACCCCACCCTACCTACCTTTGACTTTGCAATGAGACCCTTCTTCCTTTGAAAAATCCCAGCCATGGTGTCAGCCTCTGATTAGGCCTGGTCCAGATCCTGAAGGCCTAAGTGGCTCATTGGTTGAAGTATCCTTTGCTCAGGACATCACAATGTATTGTCCTTGAACGTCAGGATTTGATGCCTTATGAACACGTGCAAGTTCCATGACACCCTCTCTGACAAGCCTCTAAAAGCTTCAGCTGAATTTCAGGGCAATGTTTCTTTCTCAGGCTTTCTTGTGGTGTTGGACATTGTGACACAAAACTGGTCCTTAATTGGTCTTTTTCACTTATATAAAACTTCTGCACTAATGACCAATCGCTGTGCCATTTAAATTTGGAACATAGTCACTTCATTAAGGAATAGAAGTTAGCTTTCATTCATCTTCAACTTAGACACCCGTAGAAAATATTTGGCAGAGTTCCTTTTCAGTTTATGGAAAAGGAGATTAAGTCATTGAATTTACAATGTTGCTACTCTGAAAATATGTTTTAATTTCCTCACTCCAGGGGCCACATGAGGGCTGTGAGTAAGGTATGTGTCAAGTGAATATTTATATATGACTAGTGAGGATGGCCTACACAGCTTGCTAACTACTTCAGGATTCAAGTATTAGGACAGCATTTTGAAGCAGTGAAGCAGTGAAACATAACTCATTATTTGCCATTGGGAACAAAAACAAAGTTGCTGGAAAAGCTCAGCAAGTCTGGCAGCATCTCTGAAGAAAAAATCAGAGTTAACATTTCTGATGAAGGGTCACTGGACCCGAAATGTTAACTATGATTTTTTTCTTTACACTCATGGTGTAGCGTTCAAAGCCATACCATCCCACAGACTGCCTCTAATAATCATGTGATGATCAAAAAGTAGTCAGAATTTTTCAGAAATTAAACTGCTATTGCAGGATATAGTGGATTACTGGATCTTTCTAAGAATCCTGGGTTTGAGGAACAGAAGACAATGTGGTCCATCAAGCCTGTACTGCCATTCAATATGAGCAGGGCCAATCCTGAGCTTCAATTTCACTTCATCTACTCTCCATATCGCATGATTCCCTGAGAAACCAACTATTGTCCATCTCAAGATTAAATATATTCAATGATGGAAAATCCACAATTCCCTCAAATTTAAGAACTTCTATATGAAGAAATTTCTCCTCATTTCAGTCACAAATGACCAGCTCCCTAATCTGAAACTATACTCCCTTAGTTTCAATCTTTAGGCAGGGAAACCATCCCTCTGTCGATATTCTAGTGAATCCCTCCACAATCTTAAGTGTTTGAATGGGATCACTTCTCATTCTTCTAAACTCCAGAATACACACATCCAACTTATTTCTCATTGTCCTTTTGATCCCAGGGATCAATCTAGGAACCTGTATTGTACTGTCTCCAATGCAAGTACATTCTTCCATCAATACACTGACCAACTAAAACAGCGCATAATATTTCAGGAGTGGTCTCACCAAAGTTTGTAGTACTTCAGATGAGAAAAGTTCCATCACCGTGAATAGATATCACTCATCTACCTTGATGGATGTAGAACTTCTTTTAAATATATGACATGATAAAGTTAAAACAAAATCTGCATCATGTTATGTTTATTTTGGAATTTGTCCTACTGGCACCCACCATTTTAAAATCATAGCTACGAAGGGGTAGAGAGGAGATTTGTCAAGCTGTGATTTGGAAAAATATGTTGTATGTAAATCAAGAGCATTGTTTTTTTTCTCTCTTGGAATGAGGCAACATAACTTAAAACTGCTCTGAAACAAGTCACTGAGAAATATATCTGCAGGACATAATCAACAAAAGCAGGATGTCCTGTCAGTTTATTACTATGACAATTGAGCTGAAGCCACATCTAAACAGATCCCTAACTGTAAAAGCAGGTGAGTAATCAAGTTTAGCAAAATCTGCATGACTGCTGCAGGGCACTTGGGCTCTGTACAGGCAAACTGAGGGGTACATAGACTGCGCATTGGAGTAAGAATGCAAAACTGCTTATGTTATATTGGTTTAAGGAAAAAACAGGAACTGCGGATGCCGGTAAGTTGAAACGAAAACATAAATTACTGGAGAAACTCAGTAGGTCTGGCAGCATCTGTGGAGAGAAAGTAGAGCTAACATTTTAAGTTCTGCTGTAGGAAGGATGTTGTGAAACTTGAAAGGGTTCAGAAAAGATCTACAAGGGTGTTGCCAGGGTTGGAAGATTTGAGCTACAGGGAGAGGCTAAATAGGCTAGGGTTATTTTCCCTGGTGTGTCAGAGGCTGAGGGGTGACATTATCAAGATTTATAAAACCATGAGGGACATGGTTAGAGTAAATAGACAAGGTCTTTTTCCCAGGGTAAGGGAGTCCAAAACTAGAGGGCATAGATTTAAGGGGAGAGGGGAAAGATTTAAAATGGAGCTAAGGGGCAACTTTTTCACGCAGAGGCTGGCGCGTGTATGGAATGAGCTGCCAGACGAAGTGCTGGAAACTGGTACAATTACAACATTTAAAAGGCATCCAGATGGGTATATGATAGGAAGGGCTTAGATGGATATGGGTCAAATACTGGCAAATGGAACTAAATTAATTTGGGATATCTGATCAGCATGAACAAGTAGTTAAGAACAAGTAGTTCAAAGGGTCTGTTTCGATGCTGTACACCTCAATAACTCTAGTTCTGAAGAATGGCCACTGGGCCCGAAATGTTAACTTTGCTTTATCTCCACAGATGCTGACAGACCAGCTGAGTTTCTCCAGCAATTTTTGTTAAATTGGTTATTACATGCCTGGCTGAGTATTCAATCGATTGACTTCAGTGGAACTGAGCGTCTGACATGTAGTATAACAGGCAGCTGCTGGTATACTGCCTGTTGTGTTGTACTGTCACAGACACATTTCTGCCCCAAATGAAAGACATCTTCATTATTAACCTGTGACAAACAAACACAGCTTCCAAAGCTCGTTCACCAATTCTGAGCTTAAGCATTACCATTACTACAGCTCTCACTGGACAATGCCTCAATAATGGTTTTTTTTGTGGGGGAGTTCCCTTGCTGCGAAGTTCATGTCACATACCTGAGGTATGCAGAATGAAAAATGATTATGCCAGTGAAGTGCAGATTAACTGTGTAGAATCATTTGTTTAGTGTTCAGTAATTAACGGATTAGAGTGCATGAGATTTGTTTTCGGCAAGCATCAGGGTCAATTCAGTTCTGGCCAGTGATAGCTGTTTTGAAAGTTCCTGTTGATTATAAAGTTTCTCTCAGTAGGAAATGAGCTCAGCAGCTGCTATATGCACTCGGCATGTGTCTGCACTGTAATGTGAACAACTGCTGTCCATTGTTTTTGTCCTGCAACATCCATTAGATATTAATACAAGAAGCTGGAATCTCATGGGGTAAATACAATAAGCACTGTGTACAACCTGAATTTCATCTAGGTGAAAAATGTACCATTCTGACAGTTTAAAAACTGTATTTTTATTGCTGATTGCATTTTACCTCTCGCCTCAGAGTCGTAAAGTACAGTTCATTCCTGGACGCTCATCTCTCCTGAATTGTTGTAAACCCTGATTCTATAATGGTTTTCAGCAAGGAACCATGCAGCTATTTGTAGATGAGGAACTTGGAGAGATACAGAAAAATATGGCAATGGGGGACTAAACATGAGTGCTTTTTTTCAAAATGGCCGTCACAAGTACGCAAGGCCAAGTGGCCTCCTTCAGAACTTGCCATGGTTCAACATCTTGTGCTGAGGCTCAATGTTCCACACACATTAACAGCACAAGAACATAACAAATCAAGGCAGGAGTAGACCATACAACCCCATCAAGCCTGTCCTGATCTGGGCTTCAACCTCACTGCTCCACATATCCTGTATTACTAAGACCAAAACACTGTATATCCAGCCTTAAATGTATCCAATGGTGGAGACTTAACAAGCCTCTGGGGAAGAGAATTCCAAAGATTCACAGTCCTTTGAGTGAAGAAATTTTTGTATCTGTCGTCCTACATGACCAGTCCCTTCTCCTAAGACCAGGACCTGGTGTTTTAAATTCCCTGACTTCTCAGCATTTACAGTTCCCAGCTCCAGAACCTTGGATGTTTCAATAAGATTACCTGTCTTTCTTCTCCGCAGCAGCGCCAAGTGTAAGGGTCCAATTCCTTTCTGTGGCCCTGATGTGTAAGGATAACCCCTGATGCCCAACAACTCTCTGGTTGTTATACATTTCCAACTCAACCAACTGGTGTAATGTTCAGTCCACTCGCGTGGCCTGATGGGTACATATTACTGGCTGAGCATTTCCAATTATGAAAGGAAATCTATGCACCACTGACAGTCTGGAGGTCTGAGGCAGGACTGAATCACAGAATGTCCTTGTAAAACATACCAGCAGCAAAAGTAAAATTAATCAGAATCCATTTTATTAGTTGATTTTACAGGATACCAGAGGGAGGCTAATGTAGGAAACATAGTTCAGTAGCAGTCGGTACTCTTTTGAAACTTGGAATTAAGATAATTTATCAGGATGTGTAGAATAAATTTCACTCTACATTGACCAACTCCAGGCAGCTCACCAGTACCAGTCAGTGATAAGCCTCCTGTTCATTGTTTAGTTTATTCCATACAATCTCCATGGGATTGCAGACTTATCTGGAAATAAGAAGAAAGATATTTGGCTAGCGACACACTATCAGTCATTGAGGTTGGTTGGCTCACCGAGCTGGCTTGTTGTTCCGCAGATATTTCATTACCCTGCTGGGTAACTTCGTTGGAGGCTGCACTGATGACGTTACCCAGCAAGGTAATGAAACGTCTGCGAAACAACAAACCAGCTCGGTGAGCCAACCAACCTCAACACCCACAACCCGAGCTACAAATCTACTCCAAAACCTTACAGTATCAGTCAATCAGGCCCTATCAGTGTATTGGTATGGCCGGTTACCCATTGACAGTAAACTGTACTGCAGACCTCAAGTTACAAAGTCTACCAGGCTATATCTGACCTGGGTATGCTCAAAGCTGACAGTGCCAGGGAGCCCATAAAATTTGCTGTATCTTAACAATAACATCCTCATGAAAAGAAAATGGCAAAGTGATGACAAACATCCCTCTTTAATGGAGCTGACTACAGGCTGGTGTAACCCTGGTTCATCAGAAACCTGTTTCTTCAGTAAATTATGTCAGTGATGGTGGAAAAAGACAGTACACACTAACCAATCTGATTAGAACCAGGTATGTGAGCTAGCCTCCATTTCCAAGTTGTTGTGTGTGTTTTGAATGATAGTTCCTAAGTGTAGGTGCAATTTTCTTTAGGGTGAGACTAAGTTCCACTCCAACTACACTCTGCCAGGTTGCCTTCAATTGAACACATGACTGCACTTGTGCCAATGCTCCATTCTCATAAATGAAAAGCAGACTTTGTATCTGCTCCGAGTTCCTCCGTAAATGAGTGGATCCATCCTTTGTGAAAAAAATGTACTATCCTTTGGCCTGCTGTGTTCATCCAGCCCTGCACCTTGTTGTCTCTACTATCCTTTCTTTACCTGATGTAGCAGATTTTTTTCTTTTCAAATCCATATTCCAGTTATAATGTTACCATCACGTCACCCTTTTATACTCATGTAAACTGATGCTGGGTGTACAGAAGAGAATGTTAACAACTGTTTCACAGCACTAAGCTCCTTCAATCAGTCAGCACAAACAAGTGATACATTGACGCCAAATTTCCCTGTTTACTGGTGTTGACTGTACGTTAGAATAGCATTGGCATTTAGTCGCAAAAATGTAACAGTCAATTTCAACCCATGAGTTGCAATCACTGCGATTTTAGAGCTCCCTGATATATAAACAGTTTTTTCAAGCTAACCATTATGTAGCTGATCTTTGCAGGGCCAGCCATTGCCAGGCATTACCTACTGGAGAAGCTCCCTGAATTCAATTCATGATTTCAGTGGATGAAGGAAAACTCAAAGAGCTGAATTTGTTTTTATTGGAGATAAGAATACACAAAGAAATGGATGAAGTCTCTTTGCCTTGCGGAACAGGTTGTGAGAGGCATAAGCAAGTTATTTCATTTGGAGGGAAGGATGGATATTAACAGGTTTTACACAAAATCTAATGAAAGAAGGCCTTATGTTTCCATTGCGCTTAGTTACAACACCGAATGTTGCATTGACTCACATCCTTACCTAAAGGATTTTAACGACCTGTAAGGAATTGAGTATTATAAGGCTGACAAAGCTAAAGATTAATTGTGATCATTCCCCGGCTGAAGTACATTTTAAGATTAAGCTGAAATCTAGACTGGTATCATTGCCCTTTCCTTAAGTTTTTTTATTCATTCATTCACAGATGTTACTGACTGTTGGATATTGCTGACTGGACTAATTCTTATTCCCCATCCTTAGTTGCCCTGGGCAAGGTGGTAGTGATGAGCTATTTCTTGAAAGGCTGCAGTTCTTGGGATATAGACACACTCACAATGCTGTTTGGGAGGGATTTTTACCCAGCAACACTGTAGGAATGACACTGTACTTCCAGGACTGTGACATGGAGGGGAACTTGCAGGTGGTGGTGTTCCCATGTCTCTGCCGCTCTTGTACTTTCTAGATGGCAGAACTGTAAGTTTGGATGGTGCTAGAAGGGGCAATGCTCTGAAAGGTTATGATTTCAAATAAACCTGGTGGACTATAACCTGGTGTCATGTGACTTCTGACCTTGTCCACCCCAGAACAACACCGGCACCTTCACATCATTGATGGTGCTAACACAGGAATTGTGGTAAATTATTACGGTGTATCTTGTAGTTGATATACAAGTCACTGCTGCTGAATAAAGGCAGTGAATGTGATGCCAACCAAGCAGGTTATTGTGTCCTGGATGGTGTCCTAGGTTTTGTTGGAGTGACACTCATCCAGGCAACTGGTGAGTATTCCATCACACCTCTGATTGTGCCTTGTAGGCTGTGGACAGGCTTTGGGGAGTCAGGAGGTGAGTTACACATTGCAAGATTGCTAGCATCTGACCTGATTTTATAGCCACAGCACAAGCTAAAATATTGATATCAGTCCTGTGCCATGCCACTTCTATTGACCCAAAAAAGCTCCACTTATTTATCACAGCAATGGCTGAAAGTTGTCATTAATTGGCCAGTTAAGAGGCCTCAATAGACAGTGGGGTTGGAAGGTAAAACATGGCTTTCCCACTCTGAATTTCAGTGAAGGTAGGAAGGCGGTGACTTTCAGATGCAAACTGCCCCTACCAATCTTAATGCCCGCACCTCCAGGCTCATCCTCGGCAACAGCAGAGGCTTCTGCCTCTGCTCTTTCCTCAGAGATCAAATGGGTAGAAAGACTGGCTGAATTTTTACAGAGGGGGGAAGACTTATATGCTTTCAAAATGTTGGGCAGGACCAGGATGCGAAAGTCCCATCCTCATTTCTGACAGATTTAATTTCAGTGGACATGAGGAAGGGGACAAGAGAAGGACTCACACAGTTGGGAAAGCCAAATTCAGCAGTGATATTTGAACTCAGGGCTGAATTCAAACAGTTCTGCATTTGATTGTTTCATGACCCTCAACCCATAGTGTGGGTGTCGCTGAGTATGGGATTTTCATGGATGATATGCAAATTGATCGAGTAGTTAACAATGAGGAAGATAACTTTAGATTACAGGAGGATTGTAAGTAGGTTGGCCAGACAGCCTAGGCCCGAAACGTCAGCCTTTCTGCTCCTATGATGCTGCTTGGCCTGCTGTGTTCATCCAGCTCTGCACCTTGTTGTCTCGGATTCTCCAGCATCTGCAGTTCCTACTATCTCTGACCAGACAGCCTGATCAGTGGCAAATGGAATTTAATCCAGATAAGTGTAAGGTAGTTCACTTGGGGAGGACATACTAACGAATACATAATGAATGGTAGGATTCTGGGAAGCACTGAGGATCAGAGGGACCTTGGTATACATGTCTACCAGTCTCTTAAGGTAAATAAAGTGGTTAAGAAGGCGTAAGGGATTCTTGCCTTTATTAGCTGAGGCAAAGAGTTTAAGAGCAGAGAAGTTATGATAGAACTGTATAAACCTTCTGAGCAAGGATCACCGGACCCGAAACGTTAACTCTGTTTTCTCCTTCACAGATGCTGCCAGACCCGCTGAGCTTTTCCAGCAACTTTGTTTTTGTTCCTGTGTATAAACAATTGGTTAGGCCACAGCTAGATTATTATGTGCAGTTCTGGAATCCACATTATAGGAGGGATATGATAGCACTGAGACAGTGCAGAGGAGGTTTACCAGGATGTTCCCTGGGCTGGAGAGTTCCAGTTATGAAGGGAGATTGGATAAATTGGGGTTGTTTTCTTTGAAGTAGAGGAAACTGAGGGGGGACATGATTGAGATGTTTAAAATTATGAGCGGCATAGATGGATGTAAACAAGAAGGAACTTTGCCCTTTGTCGGGGGCTGGGGGAGTTGTTGGTGGGCGGAATCAATGATCAAGGGCATAGATTCAAAATAAAGGGCAAAAGGTTTAGAGAGGATGTGAGGAAAATGTTTTTCACCCAGAGAGTGGTAGGAATCTGGAACTCATTGTCTGTAAGGGCAGCAGAGGCAGAAACACTCATAACATTTAAGAGGTATTTAGAAATACATTTGCTTGGACATCCTTGGACACTGAGGGCAATTCTGCATGGCCAATCCATCTAACATGCACATCTTTGGGCTGTGGGAGGAAACCAGAGCACCTGGTAGAAACCCACGCAGACACAGGGAGAATGTGCAAACCCCACAGAGACATTTGCCTCAGGGTAGAATTGAACCTGAGTCCTTGGTGCTTTGAAGCAACAGTACTAACCATTGAACCACCACGCTATCTGATAGCCAGCAGATGTTGATTACAAAAATGTTTTTCTCATGCAGTTTCAATAGAGTTTGTTTTTGAAAATTTCACCAGGTCTGGGGATTGTTACTATTTCATAATGAACGTTTGGCCGAGTTTCAAAGCAACTTGAAAGTAAAACTTGGAAATGACACATTTGGGTCTGACTCGTCCTTTATACCTGAAACTGAAACGTCAATGTGACCAGTATGTTCATTTTCCATTTTTAATAGCTTTATTGTTCTTTTTCGTCTACGATACTTCTCACAGTGGGTGTTCTGTGTTCACAGACAACAAGGTGCAGGGCTGGATGAACACAGCAGGCCAAGCAGCATCATAGGAGCAGAGAGGCTGACGTTTCGGGCCTAGACCCTTCATCAGAAAAGGGGGAGGGGAAGGGGGTTTTGAAATAAATAGGGAGAGAGTGGGAGGCGGATAGAAGAGGGATAGAGGGCCTGCTGTGTTCATCCAGCCCTGCACCTTGTTGTCTCGGATTCTCCAGCATCTGCAGTTCCTACTAGTTCTGTGTTCACAGTTTGGTTGACAGTTTAAACAGGATAATAAAGGCTATGCTGCCTATGATATGGAGTTCTGTATAATTTACCTGCTTTTATAATAAATTAACCACATAAAATTTAAAAACTCTTGGTGTGTTTCATGAATGGGAGTTTTCTTCATTATCAACTGTGTAAGAGTGAGAGTTCTAATAAATTATTAGAAGTTTATTCACATCTCCACTTGATTTGTGAGGTCTGCCAGTGAAGATTGCTGGTTGAATAGTTATGTAGGTCGCCTGGTGGCAATGGGACAGATGAGAGGAGTCATGATGGAGGGGGACATATGTTGGCATGGATGAGCCATGGAGGGTTGGGTGGGCTTCTAAATAACTGAAATGAAGCCTCAGCAAACTGAGGCAGGCTTTTTAACCAAATAAATTCCAAAAGAACTGCAGCTGCTGTAAATTAGGAACAAAAACAGAAGTTTCTGGAAAAGCTCAGCAGGTCTAGTAGCATCTGTGAAGAAGAGAAACAGAGTTAACATTTTGGGTCCAGTGACCCTTCCTCAGAACAGATGCTGCCAGACCTGCTGCCCTTTCCGGCAACTTCTGTTTTTGTTTCAGGGTTTTTAACCAGCCCACCTCAACACTTGCCCACCTTCATGGCCACCTATTGTCTGCTTCCAGTGTCGATGGACCAGGCTCTATCCCATCCACACCTCTCACAAGTGGAAGTTCGGTTTAATAGGGCCCTTTGGAACTGAGGCAGGTCTGCTATAAGATTTGGGCTGAGTTAACCTTCTGAAGATTTGATAACTTGAAAGCATTTTTAAACTTTCTGATGATTTACAAGACCATTGAACATCCAAACAAAACAATTGGAAGGGAGGGTTTAGCTGAATCAAGTTTGGAAGTGGATAGAGCAGTATTTGGAGTTTCAATTTAAAGTTCAGGTGAAAGAAGGCTAGACTTTTATAAGTTGATGGCTTTTTTTATTCTTTCATGGGATGTAGGAATCACTAAGACCAGCATTTCTTGCCATTCTCTAATTACCCTTCTGGCCATTTCAGAGAGCAACTAAGAGTCAATTGCATTGCTATGAGTTTGGAGTCACATGGCGACATAAGGAGGGGCAGATTTCCTTTCAAAAAGGGCATTTGTGAAACCAACTGGTTTTTAGGATAATAGATGCTAGTTGTCGTGATCATATTTACTTTGATTAGTTTACAGATCCAGACTTTATGAATTGAATTGAGGTTCCACTAGCTGCCATGGTGGGATCTGAACCCATGGCCCCCACAGCATTCCCCTTGGCCTGTGGATGACTAGTTCAGGAATATTTACGTGAGCTGTAAAATCTGGGATGGTTTAATTGTCCCAGCAATGACAAAGTTCAGATTTAGGATGGGGACGTAAGTGGACCAAACTGAGTGAGAAGCATATGGGTCTGAGGTAGGGAGCGGAGGCACAGGAATATAAATTCAGCCATGTTAATACATTTAATTGCTTATGTGACTCACCATCCTTGCTTATACTTGCCACTTCCCCAACACAAAATAGTGTGACTAAGGAACTGGGCTGTTTTCATTAGAGTGTGTGCTGTTTCTGGCACAAAATGTCAGAAGAGTACAATTATCTATACCACTACATTAACACAATGCACCTCTTCTTCATCTTCATAAAAAAAAAACACTCCTAGTTTCTGCATAACTATATGTAGTCCTTTTATGTGAGATCAATCTACACTGTAGACATGTTTATATGGGTAAAGCTTTAGAACTGTCCTGTTTAAGTTATTGTTATGGTTTGACTCTAATGATTCATGAACATTTCTAATTTCTAGCTGACATGAATAAGCAAACAATTGTGAAAATAATGACAGCAAAGCTTTATGACATTAATATGCTTATTTTCATGCCATAACAATGGTATTGGCATGTTTCGCACAATCTCCAATTTTCAGTTCATGCAGACAATATGAAACGTTAAATGCACCAAAATAATAATCTCTGCACTTAAGAGCAATTGCAGTATCTGAGACAGCTACGTGTTTGAAACAAGATGAGGCCAGTGAACTGAAGTTATACTAGCAGCTTTGCATTTCTTTGTAACCTGGGAAAACCAAGTTTGATGCATGCAAAGAAATATCTGCAGAGGTTTATACACATCTTTGTCAAACCTTGAAGGAAGAAGAACTACTCTGGGTGTTAATATCTTAAACACATTTCACAGTTGTATTCCTAACAAAACTTTAAACAGAGTCAAAAATAATATTCAAAGGCAAATAGCACCTAAAGGAACTCTTAGTGGCAGTCGGTTAGCTCAGCTGGTTAGAGCATGGTGCTAATAACGTAAGGTCACGGGTTTGATACCCATACTGATCAAGTGCATCATATCCTTGCCGCTTGTTGCATGCTTTTACTTTAGGTGTATGAAATGATCAGAGGTATAGATTGAGTGGATAGCCAGAGACTTTTTCCTAGGGTGGAGGTAGCTATTATGAGGGGACATAGTTTTAAAGTGAGTGGAGGTAGATATAGGGGAGATGTCAGAGGTAGGTTCTTCACTCAGAGAGTGGTAGGGGTGTGGAATGCATTGCCGGAGAGGGTAGTGGATTCAGCCTCATTTGGGGCATTTAAGCAGCTATTAGATAGGCATATGGATGATAGTATAAGGTAGGGGTAGAGGTTAGATAGACCTTAGGCTTAGGGTAAAAGTTTGGCACAACATCGTGGGCCAAAGGGCCTGTACTGTGTTGTACTGTTCTGTGTTGTGCATGATTACACTATCATTCCAAATCAAATTTTAAAATTCTACTTAATTGATTCTCCCCAGTTTACTTCATAGAGTCATAGAGTCAGACAACACAGAAACAGACCCTTCAGTCCAACTCATTTACACTGACCATAATCCCAAACTAAACTAGTCCCACCTGCCTGTGCTTGGCCCATATCTCTCCAAACATTTCTTATTCATGTATTTATCCAAATATCTTTTAAACATTGTAACTGTACCTGCATCCGTCACTTCCTCTGGAAGTTTATTCCACACGTGAACCATTCTCTGTGTAAAAGAATTGCTCCCATGTCTTTTTAAAGTATTTCTCCTCTCACCTTAAAAATATGACCCTAGTCTTAAAATCCCCCATCCTAGGAAAAAGACATTTGCCATTCACCTTATCATTTCCCCTCATTATTTTATCAACTTCTGTGAGGTCACTTCTCAACCTCCTATACTCCAGTGGAAAAAGTCCCAGCCTATCCAGCCTCTCTTTATAACTCAAACTCTGCATTCCAGCAGCATGCTGGTAAATCTATTCCAAACCCTGTCCAGCTTAATAATATCCTTTCTATAACAGAATGGCCAGAATTGGAAACAGTATTCCAGAAGAGGCTGTGAGCTATGAAAACCAAAAGAACTGCGGATGCTGTAAATCAGGAACAAAAACAAAGTTGCTGGAAAAGCTCAGCAGGTCTGGCAGCATCTGTGAAGGAGAAAACAGAGTTAATGTTTTGGGTCCGGTGCCCCTTCCTCAGAACTGATGGTGGCTGGGAAAACATCAGTTTATATGCAGAAAATAGGGAGGTGGGTGGGGTAGGGAGTAAACGATAAGATGGAGCCCAAAGAGAGAGAAAGACAGTTGGACTGACAAAGGAGTTGCCAACGATCAGGCTGGGAGGGTGAATAGTTGTTAATGGGGACTGTTAGTGACTAAGAACAGGGGGTGTGTAGTGGCAGGCTATGTGGTAACTAGGCCCTTTCCATAATAAAAAATAGCATTAGATTGTCAATCATTGTGTATTTTTCAGGATGCATCATTTTCATTGGTGATTACTCAGCAACAAAACACAAAAGGTCTGATGCCGTATTCAAAATATTGGCAATTTGCAAATTTTTAACATTTAACTGTGATGCGCATTAACTAAGAGGGATACTTGTTGTTCACATCCTTGCAGTGACACAGTTGAGACCTGGTTTGAATTCGGCCAGTTATGCGAGAATGTAAGGATGTGAAAGATGGAACAGGTCATCACATGCTCTAATTGGCCACGATAATCACCGAAGCTTTCTCTACTGATTGTTAAAGGTAAAACACAGAGTTAGATGAAGACTAAGGTTTTTGGGAATGTTGTGGTTTGCTTTTAAAAGCACATTTTAGTTTCAAAGTTGTTGGCACTGAGGATCTGCATTTTGCCAAGATTATTGGGACGCTGAAATTGGTCTCAATTCTGCGTCAGGAAGTGGTCCTGGAGACACAGAGCTCACTGACCTTCTGGAGACAGGAAATTAATAAGTGACTTTTGGGAGCCTTGTGGGATCGCAGATGAGAGTCAGACCAGGGAATTGTAAGGTCCAGAAGATCCACTGTGGTGCCCTGGCCAGCAGTCCCATTGGGAGAGGCAAGAACTATTGAAGTAGACAGGAGATCACATGCGTAGCTAAAGAGGAGGATTATAAAAGCTTAAAATTCCCTCACGGTTATGGCAGTCACGGCATCTTTACTGACCTGTGGAGATGTTTATCACTTTTAGTAAAGTCTGTGCTCAGGTGACGGAAGACACATCAAAAGGTCACCAATATGCAACCTGCAACAAGAAGACATCTTCTGGTTCAACTCTGGCTTGTGGCTTGAGTTGTGATAGGGGAAGGGAGGGTCAGTCTCTCATAGGGAAGATCCAGGGAGAAGCTACATGCCTCCCCTGCTAATTAAATAATAGGTTTAATGGTTACTCACTGGTGCTGGGTAGGTAGCCTCAGGCACCCTCACCCTGTCTCCAACAAGGTTACCTGGAGGCATAAATATGTCAGGTAGCTGACCCAAAGTGATATTGTCCAATTTGCACCTGGTTCCCATCTCCAACTCCACCTAAATGGGAAAATGAAGCCTAAGAATTCCCTCTGCAGCTGAAAGCTGACCTGTTCCACAGTGCTGCAGAGGCACAAACCTGGCTCCTAGGCCAATGTCTCAATGGCAGATTGGTGAGAAATAGAGGCAACAAATGAAAAATATGATCCTGGAAGACAACAGTGACTGAAGGAAGTAAATAAATACTATTATCATTGGAGCAGAATTCGACAAGGCTCAATTATCTGAATATTTTAGAACACAAGAACAAGAACACAAGAACTAGGAGCAGGAGTAGGCCGTCTGGCCCTTCGAGCCTGCTCCGCCATTCAATAAGATCATGGCTGATCTTTTCGTGGACTCAGATCTACCCGCGTTCTCACCGTATCCCTTAATTCCTTTATTGTTAAAAAAAAATCTACTTTTTTTTAAAAGCGTTTACTGAAGTAGCGTCAACTACTTCACTGGGCAAGGAATTCCATAGATTAACAACCCTCTGGGTGAAGAAATTCCTTCTCAGTTCAGTCCTAAATCTGCTCCCTCTAATCTTGAGGCTATGCCCTCTTGTCCTAGCTTCACCTGCTAGTGGAAACATCCTCTCTACTTCTACCTTATCTATCCCCTTCATAATTTTATATGTTTCTATAAGATCCCCTCTCAATCTTCTGAATTCCAATGAATATAATCCCAATCTACTCAGTCTCTCCTCATAAGCCAACCCACTCAACTCCGGAATCAACCTAGTGAACCTGATGATTTATATTAAATAAACTTTGTCTAACCAAATAAAAATAGAAACTGTTGGAGAATCTCAGCACGTCTGGCAGCTTCTGTGGAGACAGAAGTAGCGTTAATGTTTGGATTCTTTAAAAATAGTCAAAGACTTAAAACGTTTATTCTGTTTCTCTCTCCATAAATGCTGCCAGACCTACGGAGATTCTCCAGCATTTGTCCTTTTAGACAAAGGTTATTTATTTAAATCACTTCCAGCATTTTCTATTTTGATTTCAAGTTCCCAGCAGCCTCAGCATCTTGATTTTTCTCGAAAGGATTTTTCGTATAGGCCGCCCACGGTTTTTGGGGGTGGGAGGTGGAAAGTTGACAAGCAGCAGTTTGTCAGGGGTTCATCCTGGTACTTACCCTGGGTTGTGTTGCCAAGGACTGGTGTATATTGGTGTTTTTGGAATCATTGGAAGGGCCTTTAATTATAAGGCTCATCACACATGTCTGTGTGATATGGGGCACATTTAGGATACCCACAAGCCAGAAATGTTGCCCACGTGTATATAGTTGCACTTAATATAAATCTTCAGGTCTGGGCCTTCACCACAGATGCCGCAACTGCTGTCCCTGAAATTGCAATGTCTCATTCTTAGATTATGGTGAGCATAGATCCCTGATCATCATGTTCCAGGCCAGAGAAGTGAGAAAACATAGCACAGGGTATCTGTGGACCTCACCCAACCTCCATCACCAGTGATGACATCTTAATCTGGGTTCTGTTCCCATCAAGGTCATGTGATACGTTTAGAGTGATCATGGGATTGCCAGAAAGGCCACAATGATTTTTTTTTGCCTGGGGAGTCTTTATTGATTTTCTTCCCCTTTCTTCTGAAAAATATAACTCACGGTAGCATATGGTTCCAGAAATGCTGGCAACTCTTCGCTACTTCACCAAATTAGGCTAGAGGAATTATCATTGGGAACAATTATACATTGTCTGACTCGGATACTGTCTACTCAGTTACATATCACAAGACAATGTGAGAAATGATGTGAACAATCACTGAGACTACATGCTGATTTGTAAGTCATAGATCTCAGGGTTAGGAGTTAATATCCACTAAGATTCAAGTTAACCTGAGACTGTTCAAATTATACCCTTGACGCACATATTCTGAAACCTGGCTGTTTTGATTAGATAGGGTGTCTCCATGATAAACACAGTTTGGATTTGACAGCAGCAAACCTTAGGGAATAGATCCTAATGATGGGTGACTGCACTTTACTGGGGGAGTGGGGACTTTGATCCTAATCAAAACATTTTGCTAATGGATCATTCACAAGCAAGAATAACACATGCATGAAACATATTATTACTCAAATCAGATAGATTGGAGCCAGCAAGATACAATACTTTAAAAAGTTTCTTGAAATGAACAGCATAAATACTAATTATCCTACATTATGAAAGAGAGACAACACATCAAAAACTCTTCCCCAGCTATAATGCACTTTGAGACATTCTGAGGTCATGATAGATAATGCATAAAGGTGCAATCTTTCTTTTCTTTAATCTGTCCCATAGGCTTTTCTTTTTGTCTGATTTGGGTTGTAGTCTCAATTCTACACTGATGGTGAATGGCCTTTGTCACAACCGGATTATAAATTCCTCATTCCCTTTCATTCACTGTAATAAACTTGATATCTCGAACAGCAGAAGTTGGGACTTGTATGTTATTGGATGACACTTTACAAGACTGTTCAAATAACAAGTCCAACAGCTGCCACCTGCTGGATTTTGACCATTAAAAACACGTAGTAATGAGTCTCAATCAGACATGATCTCCATTTGACAGCTATTCTGAAGGATTACAGTCAAACACGTCAGTTGCCTTGAAATATCCCAGCCCTCACTCCTCTGGCTCATTTAAAATTCATTTTCAATATTCTCAAATAATTTTTACATAAAAGTGATTGAGTCATTCTGCATTCTTAAGAAGTAGATTAGATTTCTCCAGTACTTTGTGGTGTTAGATTACACATTTCCCAGAACTTGATCAAAATGTTGTCAAAGCTTTAGATCCAGCATGTTACAAGGAGACTATCAAGACTCTTAAATGACATAAACTAAACAAGGGAAAATCAAAGGAGGAAATATTCTTTTAGCCTGTTTCCTAACACTTTTCCAGGGCAGTTACAAAGAGATCATCATACACAAGCCTGAAGATAAACAGGTTTACTTTCTAATTAGTTCGTGGATGGGTAACATTGGCCAGGCCACATTTATTGTGTCTCCTTAAATGCTCTGATAAGGGAAAGCAGGTCCTCATGTTGATCTGCTATAATCCTTCTGCTGCTGGCTCTCATACAGGCCTTAGGTGAGAAATCACAGAATTTTGATAATAGTGGACAATAGTGGCATTCTTGACCACATCATATCTCCACAGTCACTTTCCAGCAGGGTCACTGAACTGGACCAGGAGAGAGAACCTTGGCTGATAGTTTCTTCCCCTCTTTGAGAGAGTTGAAATTGAATGTAGCTGCTTCTACCTAAAATGTTATCAAGTGGTAGATCAAATGTGACTCTTTCTTGGTGGGGTTGGGCCCAGTTACATAAATGAATAGATCTTTAGAGCTTTAACCTACTATCCATACGTGGAGTTGTGTAAACCATGGTAAAAGGAGCTGGGCTGGTACCACTGATAAAATAATAGAAGCATACAGCATTGAAACATAGAAACTAGAAGCCATTCAGCCCTTTGATCTTGCTCCTGCATTCAATATGACCATGGTCGATTCTCTAATTCAACGTCACATTCTCACTTTCTCCGCATAACTTTTGATGCCTCTAAAATGGTTTGCAGTTCTGGTTGCCATACCAGAAGAACATGGATGCTTTGGAGAGGATGCAGACAAGGTTTACCAGGATGTTACTTGTTCTGAAGGGTTTCAGGTTTGAGGAGAAGTTGGATAAACGCCTATTGTTTTCACTGGAAAGATGGAGGCTGAAGAGGTCACCTGATAGAGGACTACAAAATTATAAGAGTCATAGATAGGGTGGGTAGTCAGAGGCATTTTCCCAGGGCGGAATTGTCAACTACAAAAGTGCACAGGTTCAAAGTGAGAGGGGGAAAGTTTAGGGGAGAAATGCAGGGAAAAGTTTTCACAGAGAGGGTGGTGGGTGCCTGGAATGCACTGCCGGTGGAGATGGTGGAAGCACACACCTTAGCAACGTTTAAGGCATATATTGATAGACACATGAATGGGAGGGAGACAGAAGCTGCTTATGGGCTATAAGTAGTGGGTCTGAATAAGGATTAGGGATCGGTGCAGGTTTGGGGGCCAAATGGCCTATTCCTGTGCTGTACTGTTCTTTGTTCTTTGAAATGCCTCCCTGCCCTTTCACTTGTGATTGGTGATTGAACCAAAGGAGCCTCTATAGTGGAACTCCAAAGTACCTGTAGATACATTAAACTATGAAATACAATACGTGTTTTAATTTAGAAAAGGGGCATTAGCCAAAACATGACTGCAATTGTAAATTCAGTGGCGGTCTGGAGACAGAGACAGAGACCAAGACCTTTTAATGGTCAAACTGAACCGTAATTTCCTGGGAGTTGCCTCAGACTGTGAACATGATGGGAGAAAAGACTGGACAAGACGTGCTTTCTGTCTCATCACAAGAATAGGGGTTGAAAGCCAATTTAATGGCAAAGACATTTTAATCTTGAAATTGACTGATTAACTACCAATTTTTTGATTTTTACTCTTCTTGAATGACCCACGGACTGAATCTTATATCTTTTAACTATTATCTTTATCTGAACTCACTCCTCATTTCTAAGCTGTGTATATTTGTGCTGTGTTATTATTTCTTCTTAGGGAACTAATAAGCTAATTCATTAACTCGTTAAAATGTACGTGCCATTGGAAGAAGGGATGCTAGTGAGCTGATGCACCCATTTGTAATATCCTGGGTACAAGCATGCTATGAAGACCACAGCTGAAGAACACTCGTTAGTTACCCTTGTATTGGAAGTAAGGGATTCTTTCGCTGAGTGCTTGAAGCCAGCTAACCAGCAAATCAGTCAAAAGGAAATAGGATTTTTTCTTCACCGGACCCGATCTTTTCTTCATAGATGCTGCCAGACCTGCTGAGCTTTCCAAGCAACTTCTGTTTCTGTTTCTGATTTACAGCATCCGCAGTATTTTTGTTTTTATTCTTGAAATTGACTGCTCAACTATCAACTTTTCACTATCTACTCTTCATAAATGACCCAGGGACTGAATCATATATCTTTTAACTTTTATCGTTGTTTGAATTCACTCCTCATTTCTAAACTGTGTGTAATTGTGTTGTGTTATTATTTCTTCTCATGTTAGGTGACTAATAAACTCATTCATTAACTCGAGAAAGCCTGTTAAAATGATTCTTTTTGAAACATCAATCCACTTGGGTTTGGGACAAAGGGACTAAGGAAGGGTCTTCTGTAAATTTGCCTTGTAGTAACCAACTTGGTGAATAAAGAAAGGGAGCCAGTTCATCCCTCCTCCCCCGGGAGCTTAACAATGTGGGATATCCCATCTGGAACTGTAACAATTTGGGGAATCGCGCCCAGTGTCTGATTGTAATACTTGCAAGCTCTTCAATTCAGACTAACAGTTGAATAATGGAGGGACTGACTGTAAGACCAGCTGATTAGTGGAGTAACTAATAACCGTCCCATGAGAAATGAGTAACTATGGTTCCCTGATCTTCCTGATTAAAACGGTGAGCACAGAGATTCATAAATAACATGTTCCATGCTTTTCCCTCTCGAGGCCTGTTCTCCACCAATTTTAAACAAGCCTTGAAATAGGAAGCAAGTGCGCAGTGCCCCCTCCTGAAAAAGGGCAAGTTAGACCTACAAAAGACCCTGTGATGCAGTCCCTGTTCATTTCCCACAGATAGAAAATGGACAAGGACTTACAAGGAAAAGGTTCAGGGAATGTTTTGTAAAGATTTCTGCCTGTCCTAAAGAAGCTGTCAATGGTTGACTTACTACTAACCCTGCCTCTTGTGACATCTCGATCAGCCAGGTCAATTCTCTCAATTCTTATTCTCCCGAAACAACATGTTTAATGTTTGCTGGTTAGCTGGCTTCAAGCACTCAGCGAAAGAATCCTTTACTTCCAATACAAGGGTAACTAACGAGTGTTCTTCAGCTGTGGTCTTCATAGCATGCTTGTACCCAGGATATTCTGCCAGCTCACCACTTCCAAAGAACCTTGAAATGATTCAGGACATTCACAAATAACATCCAGTGTGAAATGGTGGTCCTTGTGCATTTTACTCTCTATTTCAAAAGAAACACTCCTGTAATTTCTCAAATTGTACTAGCCTTCTGAATATGAGCTTTAAATGTGGTGTGAAGAACTATATTATGACAAATTGAATAGACTACCTGGTAGACCGTGAGACCTTGGTCAGACTTCCATTAGAATTCTAGGCCTCATTTTAGTCTCCTCACATAAGTGCTTTGGATAGGATGCAGTGGACAGCTCGAGACTAGTTGTCATGTTGAAGCTTCCTAGTTAACAAAATCAGGTAAAAGAATCAGTACTGCTCACTTTTAAGAGGTGTGGAAGTAGAAATGTTCTGATCAAGGTTTATTAGATGATGAAAGAATTAGACTGCATTCCACTTGATTATTTGTTTAAAATAAATATGCCAGCAGGAGCCAATTTTAAATTAAATAAGGCCAAACCTAGTGTTGATGTCAGGGAGTAGTCCTTTTCAAGGATAATCATGGATAATATTTCAGATTGTTTTGATGGGGGTGTAGTCTGAAAGAAATTTCCAAAAGTTTTTCCCAACAGTTGGCTGGGTTTTTAATCTGTTTCCTTGCTTCTGCCATGAGATCTCATGGTTTGGGTGGAGTAAAGAGCGTATGAATTATATTTTACTATGTATTACAATTGTGAGGGACAGACAAGATGAATCAGAGGCTTTTCTATCCATTTCACCATTACTTATATGTTTAAAAAAAAGGTCAGACAGAGTTTTATTTTCATCAAAGATAAATCCCAAGTTACAATCAATTGAACATACAATACACATGTTTAATTCTCTGCCTGCTTACTTTGGGATGTTGGTTGTGCTGCTGCAGTGAGGATCCTAGCCTAACCCTGCAAGCACCAGTGATTGCATTATATTCAAATACAAGGCCAGATCTCATTAATCATATTTCAAAACATAAGAACAAAGGAATTAGGAGCGGGAGTAAACAATCCAGCCCTTTGAGCCCACTCTGCCATTTAACATGATCATGGCTGATCTCATCCTAGCCTCAACTCCACTTTCCTGCCTGCTCCCCACAGCCCTTTCTCCCGTTTCTCATCAAAAACGTATCTATTTCCTTCTTGAATCTGTTGATTGAATCTGCCTCCACTGCATTCTGTGGCAGTGAGTTCTATAGATTTCAAACCCTCTGAGAGTTGTAGTTTCTCTCATCTCAATTTTGAACCTACCTCCTCTCACTCGATATCTATGCCCTCTTGTTCGAGACTATCCCACAAGGGGAAGCATTAGTTCAATGTCCATCTTATCAATCCCCTTCAGTATTTCATACACCTCAATCAGACACCTGCCTCATTCTTCTGAACTCCAGTGAGTACAAGTCCAAGCTATTCAACCACTCCTTGTACAACAGCCCTTTCATCCCTGGAATCAATCCGATGATCTTCCTCTGAACTGCCTCCAGTGCCACCATATCCCTCCTCAAGTAAGGAGACCAAAACTGGACACAATATTCTGGACATGGTCTTACCAACACCTTAAATAATTGCAACAACACTTCTTTACTTTCATAACCCAGTCCTTTAGCAATGAATGCCAGGATTTTATTTGCTTTTCTTATTATATGCTGCACCTGCATATTCCATGCAATTCATCCAGAAAGATGCCCAGATCCCTCTGCACTGATGCACTCTGAATCTGCTTCCCATTTAAATAATAATATTAATAATAATAAGAGCATTGGAAACCCTTAATTGTCTCCTGAACAAATATGATATGGAACAGGAGGAGATGTCCAGGTGCAATCCTTGCTCTGACCTCTGTAATCTCAGTTTCAATGGCTGTGGAAGAACAACATTGGGATTGGCAATGGCGAGCTAGGAAATCAGTCAAGTGCCTACTCAGCAACATCTGTCAGAAAGTGCTTGTCTGGTCAGGCTAAACTGGGTTCACTCGAGATGCCTTCACCAATGAATACATGCTCCAGGCTGACAATGTGCAGAATGGTCATTTGGGAAAGGTACCACATGCACATTTTGACAGGCTCTGTCACAATGTCATGATATTACTTGGGAATCTCATCAACAAACACAATGCAGTTGGAAAGGGTAGAACAAGTGTGAAAGTATTTGCTGAAAATAAGTGGTCCAATAGCATTACATATTGCTAATCTATTTCTGAGATGAAATCAAGGCAAAAGTTATATGTGCAAAGTGGTTATAAATCCTTTTGAAGTGCATTTTAACTGTTAAATACATTCACAACAATTTCATTAAACAAACAAAGAAATCAGCACTCATCCAATCCAATGAATGAGTAAATGAATCAATAATATAAACCTATCAACTCAATTAGTTGGGTTAGACATTTCTTTTACAAAATTAGCAAAGAATGTATTGTTATCAGCTTCAATTTCTATCCAAAGGACAGCCTTCCCACTTGTCAACAGATTTTCTCAAAACAGGGCTAAAAAAATCAGAGAAAATACATGAAACAGGATAATATCTTAAATCTCTAAACACCTTAAATGTTACAATGCTGTCCCTTATTGGGATAGTCAAAAGATCCTGATTAAGTGAACTTCCAATGTCATCACTACAGTATAACATACAATAAATTCTGGTTGATACAAGTCATGCTGCTGTTCTCCAATGTGCTGTATTCTCAGCTGAGAGACAGTGAGGAAACAGCAATCTCTCTTAGAAGTTGTGGAATCACTTTGAAAACAACAGACTATGTTTAGAATTGTTGCCTAATTTAGGAAACACCATAAAGATAAACTTACCTGAGGTACAAGAATTGCTTTTCACTCTGCCATCGCGACTGTTGTTACTCATTGAAGTGCCCCAACTGAATAAAAAAGCAGTCTGGAAAAATACACTGCTACTCTCTTCTCCAAAGTACACTCCCCTTCTTCCTGCAGCTGCTTCCTAAACAAAACTCTGCTATTGTTCTGTTATCTGCACCACAAGCATGCCCTTCTCTACAATCCCTGTGTGCAAAGGTCTGTATCAGACTTACAGTAACACACTACTGCAATGCTCATCACGTGCTTAATGTAATCACTCTTGTCATGCTCCAGTTTGGCTAAAACAAAAACAAATCCTTCAAATTGGCTTGTGATAGAAATCGGTTGAGGAAGAACATTGATTTTATATAGTACTTGTGGCTGATCAATGCAACTTTGTGTTTTAAAGGCTGTTGGTTAATAGTTGTTAGATGAAGCAGTTTTGTGACAGATGCAATAGTTGAGGATGATTGCTGAAAGAATTCATAACTCAAATCAATTGGGCCACGTTAAATTTACTTGGAATTATTTCTGTTCTTTAAGCCTGTTCCTACTTGGAGCCATTCTGTGTTGTACCTATTTGCAATCTATGAATGAAGATGGAATGGACAGAGTTGTGGATAGGTTTTGAGGGAAGGCTGCCCCTGGGTTCAGAGGCAAAGAACAAAGAACAAAGAACAAAGAAAATTACAGCACAGGAACAGGCCCTTCGGCCCTCCAAGCCTGCGCCGATCCAGATCCTGTATCTAAACCTGTCACCTATTTTCCAAGGATCTGTATCCCTCTGCTCCCTGCCCATTCATGTATCTGTCTAGATACATCTTAAATGACGCTATCGGGCCCGCCTCTACCACCTCCGCTGGCAACGCGTTCCAGGCAGCCACCACCCTCTGCGTAAAGAACTTTCCACACATATCTCCCTTAAACTTTTCCCCTCTCACCTTGAAATCATGACCCCTAGTAATTGAGTCCCCAACTCTGGGAAAAAGCTTCTTGCCATCCACCCTGTCTATACCTCTCATGATTTTGTAGACCTCAATCAGGTCCCCCCTCAACCTCTGTCTTTCTAATGTAAATAATCCTAATCTACTCAACCTCTCTTCATAGCTAGCGCCCTCTATACCAGGCAACATCCTGGTGAACCTCCTCTGCACCCTCTCCAAAGCATCCACATCCTTTTGGTAACGTGGTGACCAGAACTGTACGCAGTATTCCAAATGTGGTCGAACCAAAGCCCTATACAACTGTAACATGACCTGCCAACTCTTGTACTCAATACCCCGTCCGATGAATGAAAGCATGCGGTATGCCTTCTTGACCACTCTATCCACCTGCGTTGCCACCTTCAGGGTACAATGGACCTGAACATCCAGATCTCTCTGTGCATCAATTTTCCCCAGGGCTTTTCCATTTACCGTTCAGGGCAACCCTGAAACTTGTGCAGTGGGCCAGGAGGATGATGGAGCATGTGCCCAATGGCAAAGGAGAGGTGATGGTCTCTCATATAGATACCTGGTGACAGAATTAGGAACCACGCAGAGAAATGGCACTTAACAATCACACATGCCGGATTGCTGTCACTACAAACTGAAACTACAACAATTGAGTACACACTGGCTCTCACAAATCACCTGCATTACTCACTCTGCCCTTTTAATTGAATGGAGGAAAACGTCACCTTGGCCATTGAGCAGCTCCCTGATGTTTAGCAAAGTGCTCGCCTGCTCTTGGCTAGCAGGGAAATGTGGAGGGAAAGGCAGGGAGGACCATGAGAGGGAATGTGGAGAAAAGGGACATGAAAGTTAGGCCCTTTCGGTTCTCATCCTCTGCATTTCCCCCTTAATCAGAGCCTGCCATTTTGCTTTGTATCCCAATGACTGAGTCTGCCCTGCACTAGTGCAGGAGACACAGTCTTTGGCCTGGTCTTTATGGTCTCCAAAACCCAGGGGAGATCCACCATGAGCACCCCAGCAGCCACACCAGGGGAATGAGCAGTCTGCTCCTACAGCTGAAGCCACAGAGGGGTAGCAGCTTGCTGTCGTATTGGAAAACGAAGAGAAACATTGTTCAATTTTACAAGGGGGCTGTCTTTGGTGTTAATAACAATGGTGCCATTCAATGTTTTTGAAAATATTAATGAAGCATAAACTTTATTTCTGGTCTCCTCAACATCTCTATTGCTGCCTTATCTGGCAAATTACGATCAGTCTTGAGAGGAAACCAGGGTGGAAGACAAGCTGTAGTGACCAAGCCATGGGTGAGGTTCCAGTTCTAGACAGAACACCTCAAATTCTGAAGATCTTGGATAAGAAAGGATGAGTGCTGCTCTCCTTTTTATTAGCCTGTTCCCTTTGTTAATCACATCAAGTTTAATTTCCAAAAGACCCCCTCTCTTGTGGATAACTTCCTCCCAGACCAATTGAATTGATGTTTTGAAATTTAACCAGGCATTCTCGAGTTAACAAGAGAGTGAGATTATGAGTTGATAAATGAGAAGAGAAACCATAATGCAATACACATACGCACTGATTAGGAATGAGAAGTGAGTCCAAAACAAGTTAAATGATAAAAGGTACACAGGTCGGTCTCTATGGGACATTTGTGAAGAGTAGATAGTGGAACATTGATATTTGAACAGTCAATCAGAATTCTTGGCTTTGCATGATAGTTGAAATTCTTTTGTCCAGGTCCTTTTTAACTGGTTTGTTTGCTGGATGACTTCGAACACTCAGAGCTGCAGAGCCATCTACCTGCAATGCAGGGGAGGCTGGTAGGTCACACTTTGATTGTAAGTGTCACAACACATAGCTCTTGCAAACAGGCTACTACCTTAGTTCACTAGTATATCTTTTTCCACTAGCACACCCAGAACAAGATTGAACTGACTTGTAACTCAGTTCTTGAGTACTCTTGAAAAGGGAAAGCAGAAAACATGTCTTTCACCCAGACTGCCACCCTTTTTCTCCCAATTATGTTCACAGTCTGAGATAACTCCCAGGAGAATACAATTTAGTTTGTGCTGCATTTCTCCATTTGAAACTTCCTCAACAGCTCTTCAGGTATGACATTTTAGGATCCCTTTCGAACTGAAGACAGCCGCTGAAGTTACATTCAGAGATAGTCTTGGGCTGAAACAAAAGCAGAAATTGCTGGAAAATCTCAGCAGGTCAGGACTGATGAAGGGTCTAGGCCCAAAATGTTGACTCTCCTGCTCCTCTGATGCTGCCTGACCCGCTGTGTTCCTTCAGCTCCACACTGTATCGACGCCGACTCCAGCATCTGCAGTTCTTGTTATCCCTGACATTCTTCAGACATACCTATTCTGTGTTCTGAAGAAGGGTCCCGGACCCGAAACATTAACTGATTTCTCTCTACAGACGCAGCCAGACCTGCTGAGATTTTCCATCAATTTCTGTTTTTGTTTCAGATTTCCAGCATCTGTAGTTTTTTATATTTTTATGTCTACAGTTTAGGGCTCTATGTCCTACCTTTGAAAAGTACCTGTTAGAATTAACATTTGACATGTCCTTATGGGATCCAGGTTAAGATGTGTGATCAGGACTCAAACAAAGCGTGTTAATGTGAAGGAGGAATGATTAACTGTGGGAGTGATTTATTTTGGGGATGAGGGAGTCAGTACAGGGCAGTGGGTTCAGCCTTACTGTGCCATAGGGTTTGCCACATTCAGGCTTCCTGAATCACCACAGTAAGAGACCTTTATATACTCTGACAGTGAGCTGAGCAGATCCAGGGAAACTCAGGTTGTTCCTTATTCTATTCCTCCTGCTCTTTGAGAAACTCATTGCAAATCTTGACACCCTTCTTGGGGCATACTGAAGGGAACCCCCAAGACCTGTCCAGTCACCTGAATTCAGGTTACATTTCCCATCCGCAAAGCTACAGGATTTTCTCCAAGGAGGAACCTCCCCATGCTCTGTGGAGCTTTAAGAACCTGGAGCAGATGAGACTGTCTCAGTGGATAGGAACCATGGCAGCTTCTGGGATCTCTTACATGCAACTGCATAAGAACATGTTGGTTGTTACCAGCCAACAGGATATTTATGGTGTAGAATCCCTTTGATTGATGAAAGTTACTGGTTGGTCTGAGAGCATCTTGGTTGCCCAATCCAAGGACCCTCACATTCCTATTGACTTCATCAGTTGTGACGTGGGTGAAATTGGCGGGGCTGGCAAACATAGCATCGGTCACCAGGAAACTGCACTTGTGCCGAGCAGAATGGGACACCATGGAAGTCCCAGAGGTGAAGGTGGCGAGTGTCTGTGTGTGTGTGTGTGTGTGTGTGTGTGTGTGCATGAGGACTATAATCGTCATTGTCAATGGCCACCAACTTGATCTACATACCTGGTCTAGCATACATGTGCCTCCAGACCCACAGCAATGTGGTTGACTCTTAACTGCCCTCTGGGCAATTAGAGATGAATAATAAATGCTAGCCAAGCCATGGACGTTCTCATCCCATGAATAAATAAAAATAACACTTGGGGGTGTGGGGGGGGGCACTACTTTAGAAAACTGCAGATGCCAGCAATGGCCTGCTGAGACAATGTTGCTTCATTATAGCCAGAAAGCTGAGCCTCTGTCTGCATACCCTGGGGCAACACTTCCTTCAAACTGAAGTTCATCCTCTGTCCTGTCGAATGGTGAATTGTTAAATAGAAGCTAGTTGGCGTTGTCCCTGAGGTTCCTGATGCTGCAGGAGCGGTGCCTGAGGTTCCTGATGCTGCTGGAGCTGTCCCTGAGGTTCCTGATGCTGCTGGTGTTGTCCCTGAGGTTCCTGATGCTGCTGGAGCTGTTACTGAGGTTCCTGATGCTGCTGGTGCTGTCCCTGAGGTTCCTGATGCT
>NC_063333.1:32408418-32487742 GCF_021869965.1 Rhincodon typus
TTCCTGATGCTGCTGGAGCTGTCCCTGAGGTTCCTGATGCTGCTGGTGTTGCCGCCATTGTTCCTCTTCATCTACATTTGAGGTCCATAATGAAAGCTTTCAAACTGCACCCATTTAACAGTGAAAGATGACGGTGGTGAACAGCAGATCGAAATGAGCAAAGCCCAAGTTAGCAGGCATGAGTGACATAGTGTTTGAAATTGCTTAGGAACATAGTCAATCCGTGCCAGGAAGCAGCTATATTGTTCCAGTATTTAAAACCTTGCCAATCTGTTAATATCACAGTCCAGTCTAAGCATGCCAAGGTCTTGTTGACACTAACAAGTTTCAGAAAGATTTGGATGATGAAGCTAGAAACCTTGGTTAAAATTGCATTTGAGTTTCTTTTGATGTATTTAACTTGCAGACCCCCGTCCTCACAGGGATTTGCTGGATGTCTCCAAAAGCTCACCAGTTAAATTGGAAGAAAATGGAATCATGTAACGTTTCCAACATGCTGCCAATTTGGAATGTTTTAAGATCTGCCATGGTCTAGTAACCACTGTCCCTGCCTTGCAGGTTAAATTTCGGCCCCCATCACTTCTAAACCCATTGCTTGATACATGCATAGACGGCTGGTTCTTGCATAATCCAAGCAATACAAGATGAGCCATTGTGTTTCACAGACTATTTCATCATCAGTGTCTATTCATATAACCCTTAATCCTGTTCTTAGACATATAATTATGGAGTTATTTTTGGGAGACATTGACATGATTTTATTGGAAGTCAATTCCATATATTCATTATTCTGTGGGAAAAAAAGACTTTTAATCTCTAATCTTGCTTGAAGATGCTAGTTTTGTATTCAGGATAATGATGCCCTGCAAGTCTACATTAAACAACCTCCAACAATTCAGCATTTTAGTTGTCCCAAATATATTAGTGTTAATTTTCTTCTCAGGTTAAAATAAATCCAATTGGAGTTCAGAGTAATGAGATGCAATCTTATCGAAACATGTAAGAGTCTTAGAGGGCTTGACAGTGTGGATGTGGAAAGGTTGTTTCCCCTTGTAGAGAAGTCTAGGACCAAGAGTATAATCTCAGAATAAGGGATTGGACAATTAAGGTAGAGATGTGGAGGATTTGTCTTCTCTCAGATGAAAGTGATACAATGGAATTCTTTGCCATATAAGGCTGTTGAGGCTGGCTCGTTATGACTGAGATTCAAGGTTCAGATAGAGTTTTAATCATTAAGGGAATCACGGGCTATGGAGAAAAGGCAGGAAAGTGGAGGTGAAGATTACCAGATCTGACATAATCTCATTTAATAGTGGAGCAGACTCGATGGGCCGAATGGCCTACCTCTGCTCCAACACCTCATGGTCTTATGGTGTGAGCTTGGTTGCATCACAGTCCAATCCTGGTTATGTTTTGTGCCCAAATTTGAATTATCTTCAATACATCAACATCCTTTTGAAGCCGGATGAGATATAATGCCACCTAATATTTTGTGTAGGACTTATTAATGAATCATGTAGACCCAAAGTCACCTGTTTTTCAGAACAAAGGCAATATTCTTTGCATTTTTTTCTCAAGTTGATCAAATCAACAAAATCCACATTCTTCAAGCATCTAATTCATGATAATGAAATAAAAGCCATTAATCATGATTATCATAGAACACGCAATTGGCAGGTCACTAAGTGTCTGTTCCCTTCACAAAAGCTTCCTGGCCTGTTGACTGTTTCAAGTATTTTATTTTGTTTCTTTATTTAGCTTCAAATTTTCAATGTCTGCTACTTTTTTTTAAATTTGCATCCTAAAAGATGAAACTTCAACATTTGAGCAAACTTGCTCATTCCGTTCTGGAATGGAGAACTATAATACAAAACAGCAGAGAAAAAAACATCCTTATTTACAAATTGAATGTGCCCTGGACTTCATTCACAGTTGTGAACTCCATCCCATTTCTCGATGGTATTCCCAGTCTCTGCTGAGATTCAGCAATCTTTAAATCTTGTCCAAAATCCAATTTGCCCAAAGCTGTCCCAATCCACAATACTACATTGGACTTGCCCCTGGTCAGTACATGATGCTTTTCCACTGATTACATGCATTTGGAAATGTTCATTTGAGGTGTGCTGCCCTTGTGGTTGTATTTGAATACACTTTGGAGAATGTTAACATATTGCCTATGGTTACTGAGTGAATAATTCAGAGATCTGAACTGATGATCCAGAAACACAAATCTCACCATAGCCCCTGGGGATTTTTAGTTTATTTGATTAAATAAATCTGGTATAAAAAGCTATTAGAGGTCATTGTAAGCAGAAAACTGCCCAGATTATCATAAAAAGTAACCCATTTGGTTCGATAATGCCCTTTCTGAAAGGAAACCAGCCATCCTTACTCAGTCAGGCCTGGCAGCATCTGTGAAAGATAAAACAGAGTTAACGTTTTGGGTCCGGTGACCCTTCCTTCAGTTCCGAGTGTTTCCTTCACAGATGCTGCCAGACCTGCTTAGCTTTTCCAGCAACTTTGTTTTTGTTCCTGAAATACAGCGTCTGCAGTTCTTTCGTTTTTTATCCTTACTCAGTCTGTTTTCTCAGAAATTCACCGTAAGCATCACTGGCAAAGTCGCATTCATTGCCCATTCCTGACTGTCTTGTAATAGTTTGGTACAACAGAGTGGTGTGTTAGGCTATTTCGCTGTACTGTTGAGAATGGACACATTGCAGCAGTTCTACATTAAGAATGGAAATGGACAGAACTTCTGATATTGATGTGGGCTCTGAATTCCAATGTGACTAAGACATACTAAGGGGGAGCAATATATTGTAGACAGAGCTAAGTGGTCCCACAACGAGCATAGATCTTGCATAGCAAAGCTCTGTGATCCTTCCAAATCCAGTTGTGAAAAAACTAGCTTTAGTGCTAAAGATTTGTGCTCTAAAATTAGGTGCATCTCCAGTACAGCTACAACACTGGTACTTACTGCACAATGTAGAAAATTATCCAGGAATCTCCCATCCCAAAATATAATCCAGACAAATCCAATCTAGTAAATCAACACCTCATCAATCTATTCTCAATCAACCACAAAGAGTCATCAATAATGCCAACAATATCACTTTCTCAGTTACAAGCTTCTCATCAGTGTTCAGAGTATGTCACCAAGACCTCTGACTTCATTTCAGTGTTGGTCCAAACTTGGACAAAAGAATAGAATTGCAGAGCTGAGGGGAGAATGATAGCCAGTGAATTGATGGCAAAACCTGATTGAGAACCACATCAAGTAGCCCTGGTAATATTGAGGTCAATGGAAATCAGGGGGAAACTCTGGTAGCATATTTAACATGAAGGAAGATTGCTGTGGTTGTTGGAAGCCATTCATCTCAATCCCAGGACATCACTGCAGGAGTTCGTCAGGATAGTGTTTCATACACAAATATATTCAACTGTTCCATCAATGTCCTTTCCTCATCATACCATATCACCAGAAATGTGATCCATCCTGCCCTTAAGACCTATTCTGCCAATAAATAAGATCATTGTTTAACTACTTGTTCAAAATTCCACGTTTCCTTCTACCCTGATAACATTTGATTCTCCTGCCTAAGATGAACATATCCGCATTTGCCTTAAAAATATTCAATGATCCCAGTTCCACTGCCTTCCAAGGCAGGCAGTTCCAAAGCTTTTGAGAGAAAAAAAAATCCTCTCATCTCTAACCTGAAAAGGAAACCCACAATGTTAGTGTACACAAAATCTGGACTGACCCACAAGAGAAAACATCTTTTTACCATCCCACCTTATAAAGATCATTCTGGATCTTATATACTTCAAAGAAGTCATCTATCACTCTTCCAAACTCTGGGAGGAATTATTTCCCATAAGATATCAATCTGGAAAATGTTCTCTGACCTGCCTCCTTAATTCCACTTCACAACTTTATTTTCCCCCTATCTTTGTATGCTTTGCATTTTTAGTTACTGCGCATTCGATCCCCTTATCTATATCATCGACATCCATTGCAAAAAGTTGACGACACATCACAGGCCACTGCAAGACCATAGTTGTCAAATCCTGCCAATCTGAAAAAGTTGATCAATCCCCTGGTTGTGATGGGTTAAACACTAGAATTTTAAGGGAAGTAATTATAGAGATAGTGGATTCACTGGAAGTAATCTTCCAAGAATCCTTAAATTCTGGAAAAGTTCCATGAAATTAGAAAACTGCCAATGTTACACACAAAAAGGGAGAGAGATAGAAATATAATCTACTTAATTTTATCATCTGTCATTGGAAAAATGTTCAAGTCTAAAGGATGTAATAGCAGTGCATTTAGAAATGCACAATATTGTCAAGCATAGTCAGCACAGCTTCATGACGTGTAATCATGCCTGACAAATCCATTGGAATTCTTTGTGAAGGTAACAAGCAGCACAGATAAAGGAGATCCAATAGACATAATATATTTGGAATTGCAAAAGACATCTGATAAGGGACTGCATATCAGACTACTTAAGAAGAGAAGAGCCCATGGTATTGGAAGTAACAGATTAGCACGCATAGAGAATTGGCTAACTGACAGAAGACAGAGTCGAATGAAGGGTGAATTTTAATTTGGTAACTAGTGGAGTGCTACAGGGGTCAGTGCTGGGGCTACAAATTATTTACAACAAATATGAACGACTTGGATGACAGAAGTGAATGTATTATCACTAAGGCATCGGAGGCAGAGAAGGTTCACTAGGATGATTCCGGGTATAGAGGGAGAGGTTGAGTAGGTTGAACTTGTACTCATTGAAGTTTAGAAGAGTGAGAGGCGACCTTAGGGGGCTTGAAAGGATAGATGAAGAGGGCTTGTTTCTCACTGTGCGAGAGTCTAAGACCATGGGGCATGATCTCAGAATAAAGAGTTACCTATTTAAGACAGAGATGAGGAAGATTTTTTTTTCTCACACAGAGTAATGAATCTGTGAAATTCTTTACTGCAGAGGGCTGTCGAGCTTGTATTGTTAAGCGTATTCAAGGCAAAGATAGATAAATGTTTAACCTGTAAGGAATCAACTGTTATGGGGAAATGCAGGAAAGTGGAGTTGAAGTTTATCATATTAGCCATGATTTTGTTCTTGCATCTCATGGTCCTATTATGGAAAAGACCATTTTGTCCATTGGCTAGCTGGTATGTTTTCTTCAATCCATGCTAATATGTTACCCACTATACCTGAGCTCTTACTTTGCACAATAACTTTTTATGTGGAGCTTGTCAAATGCCTTCTGGAAATCCAAGTACATACATGAACCAGCTACCCTCTATTTGCAGTTTATATCACTCCTTCAAAGAATTTTGATAAATTGATTAAATGGAATTTTCCCTTCACAAAATTATGCTGACTCTTCTTAACCACTTTATAACGTCCTTATTGATCGATTCTATAACCGTCCCCACAATAGATGTCAAGATAACTAGTCTATAGTTTCCTGGTTTATGCCTCACTCTCTTCTCGAATAGAAGGGTTTACTTGCTACTTTCCAGTCTGATGGAATCTTTCCAAAATATAACCAAGTTTTGGAAAAGTGACACCAACACATCAACTATCCCATTATCCATCTTTTTTAAGACATAGGATGAAGACCATCAGGGCCTGGAGACCTATCAGCCTGCAATTTCATGAGTTGGTCAGTACAGCTTCCTCAGTGATTATAATCTCTCCAGGTCAAGACATTGCCCTGAGAAGACTGAAAAGATATCATAGAAATCATAGAAACCCTACAGTGTGGAAACAGGCTATTCGGTCCAATAAGTCCACACCACTGCTCTGGAGAGCATCCCACCGTGACCCATTTCCCTACCCCTACATATGTACCCACACTGTGAGTTTTAGCTGAGAAAATAGATGACAGTCATTCTCAGGTTCAATTCTCAGGTCTGTGCCTTGGCCAATTAGAGACAAACTCCTTGGTTTAAAACTTAAAATAAGATTGTCAGTTAATTATCAGTCATCATCTTACAGGCACATTCTCCATCACAATGCCCTTACTAACCAACCCACACCGTATAAATGGCTGCTTTCCCTTTATGTTGTATTTTTCTGTGAGTGGTCCCGCTTTGTGCAAGATAAAATACTTTAAGAAAATGTTTCTTTTTCAGCAATACTCAAGTTTCAGCACAAACAATTAATACATTATATACAATCCAACAATAATATATTATACTGATCCAATGCTATTGCAGGAGCCATGTTGTACAAATTGGAAGCATTCGTTATATTTAGTCAGGAGGTGGTGTGGTTTCATCACTTTACAGGTTTTAACCATAATTCCAGTAGATAACTCAATATATTAGAAAGAAAGAAAAGAATGGATCCACATTTATTCGGCTCAACAGGTCTGGCAGGATCTGAGAAGAGAAATCAGAGTTAACGTTTTGGGTCCGGTGACCCTTCCTCAGAACTGATGGTAGCTGGGAAAATGTCAGTTTATATGCAGAAGATAGGGTGGGGGCAGGGGGTAAGGAGTAAACAATAGGTGGGAATAGAGTCCAAAGAGAAAGAAGAACAGTTGGACAGACAAAGAAGTTGATAATGATCTGGCTAGGAAGGTGAATAGTTATCAATGGGCACTGTTAGTGACTAACAATAAGTAGTGTGTAAGGTCAGACTATATGATAACAAGACTTGGTGTGTGGGGTTGGGGGTGCTAGGACATTGGAGAGTTCAGGTGCTAAAGTTATTGAACTCAATATTGAGTCCAGAGGGCTGCAGGGTCCCCAAGTGGAAAATGAGGTGTTGTTCTTCCAGCTTGCGCTGAGCTTCACTGGAACACTGCAGCAAGCCTGAGATAGAGATGTTGGCCAGGGAACAGGGTGATGTATTAAAGTGACAGGCACCCAGTCTACACTTCGTTTCCCCATGTAGCGGAGACTACATTGTGAGCAGCAAATGCAGTAGACTAGATTGTGGAAAATGAAGGTAAAGTGCTGCTTCACCTGAAAGGTACGTTTGGGGACAGAGGACGTAAATGGGCTGGTGTTACACTTTCAGCAGTGGCAGGAGAAGATGCCATAGAGTTGTGGAGGAGTGTTGGGAGTGAAGGAAGAGCGGACCAGGGTGTTCCAGGCGGAACAGACGTTGTGGAAGGTGGTCAAGAGAAGGGAGAGGGATATGTGTCTGGTGGTGGCAGCATCTTGCTGGAGGTGGTGGAAATGGCAGCTGATGATCTTCTGGATGTGGATGCTGGTTGGGTGGTAGGTAAGGACAAGGTAAGCACTGTTGTGGGAGGGAAGAGAAGGGGTGAGGGTGGAAGTGCGGGAGATGGGTCAGACCCGTTTGAGGGCCCTGTTGACGATGGATCTGAGGAATCCTCGGTTGAGGAAGAAGGTGGACAGTTCGGAGGCTCCCTCGTCGAAGTTGGCCTCATCAGAGCATATACGACGGAGACGGAGGAACTTAGAGTGGAGTCTTTACAGGAAGCAGGGTGTGAGGATGTATAGTCCAGGTAGCTGTGGGAGTCAGTGGGTTTATAGTGGATATTAGTGGCTAGTCTATCCCCACAAATGGAAACAAAGATGTTGAGGAAGGGAAAGGAGGAGTCAGAGATAGACCAGGTGAAAGTGAGGGCAGAGTGGAAATTGGAAGCAAAATCAATGAACTTTTCCAATTCCGGATGAGAGAGGGAACCAGCACCGATGATATCATCGATATATGGGAGAAAGAGTTGTGGATGGGGACCAGAATAGGACTGGAACAAGGAATGTTCCGTGTAGCCCACAAAGAGACAGGCATAAATAGGGCCCATGCAGGTACTCAAGGCCACCCCTCTGACCTCAAGAAAATGAGAGGAGTTCAAAGAGAAGGAGGAGTTTGGCCAAGCGGAAGATGGTGATGGTGAGTGGGGATGGTTCAAACCTTTGCTCCAGGAAGAAGTAGAGAGCCCGAAGACCATCCTGGGGGGGAAAGGACGTGTAAAGGGATTGCACATTCATGGTAAACAGGAGGCGGCTGGAACTGGCAAACTGTAAATTCTGAAATTGGCATTAAGCGTCAGAGGAATCATGGATGTACTTGGACGGGGACCAGACCAGGGGAGGAAACACTGAGTCGAGGTAGGGAGAAATGAATTCTGTGGGGCAGGGGCAGGCTGAAACAATGGGTCTGCCCAGGCAGTTCCGTTTGTGGATTTTTGGAAGGAGGTAGAAGCAAGCTGTGCAGGGCTGGGGGACTATCAGCTTGGAGGGGAGGAAACCAGATGAAATGAGGTCAGGTAACATAGTTGATACAATGGCCAGATGTGTCATGGTCCAGGGGAAGATAGGATGAGGTGGCTCTCAACTTCTGCAAGGCAGAGGTCAATACGTCAGACTATGACAGCATCACCCCTATCAGCAGGCTTAAAAACAAAGTCAAGGTTGGATCTAAGTGCACAGGGTGCAGTCAGTTCAGAGGGAGTTAGGTTGGATTGAGTGAGGGGGGCAGAGAAATTGAGTCACATCAATGGTTCTCAATGAACAGGTTGAGTGCAGGTAAAAGGCCAGAGGGAGGAGTGCACATGGAGGGTGAGTGTTGGAACTGGTCAAAGGGGTCTTTGAGATGGGGAGAGGACTCTTGCCCAAAGAAATGGGCACAGAGGCAAAGATGATGAAAGAAGAGTTCGATGTCATGTTGTGCTCGAAATTTGTTAACGTGGGGACACAGAGGGATAAAGCTGAGGCCTTTGCTGAGTACAGAACGTTTGGCATCAGAGAGCGGAAGGTTAGATAGGATGGTGAATACTTGACAAGAGATGGGGTTGGAGGGGGGAATGGAATGAGAGGGAAGGGAGGGGTGGAAGGATCCAGAGAGTCATGGGTATCTCTGAGTTGTTGCATCTTGTGTACTTTGATGCCTGAAAAGAAAAGAAGTTTCTGGTTAGCCTGGAAATTGAAGTGGAACTGCGGAGTTGTGCAGCCCTGAGCCAATATGTTGCGATGCTCTTGGAGAGAAAGGTTGACAGTGTGCATGTGACACCGCATGGCACTGAGTGTGGATCTCAGGATGCAACAAGAGCAGCTGTCTGTGGAACTGAGCTTCTAGTTGCCTGCCACTTTAACAAACCACCCTGTTCCCTTGCCAAGATCTCTGTCTTTGGCTTGGTGCAATGTTTCAGCACAGCTCAGTGCAAGTTGGAAGAACAACACCTCATTTTCCACTTGGGGACCCTGCAGCCCTCCAGACTCAACATCAGGTTCAATAATTATAGGGCCTGAACTCTCCCATGTCCCAGCCCCCAACCCCACACACCAAGCCTTATCACAGTCTGACATTACACACTGCCTATTGTTGGTCACCAACAGTCCCCATTAACAGCTATTCACCCTCCTAGCCAGATCGTTATCAACTCCTTTGTCTGTCTGACTGTTCTTCTCTCTCTCTGGGCTCTATCCCCACTTATCGTTTACTCCTTACCACCTCCCCTCACCCTATCTTCTGTATATAAATGAACATTTTCCTAGCTACCATCAGTTCTGAGGAAGAGTCACCGGACCCGAACATTAATTCTGATTTTTCTTCACAAATACTGCCAGACCTGCTGAGCTTTACCAGCAAATTCTGTTTTTGTTCCTGATTTACAGCATCTGCAGTTCTTTCAGTATTCACATTCATATAGCATCTTTCATAACCTCGCAATCTCTAAATGTGCACTTTGGCAATGACATACTTCTGTAGGATAGTCACTGCTGTAATATGAGACAGAGTACTACACCGTCCCGACTTTAGGATCAATTGTATGGATCCTATCTCTTGCTCAGGAAAAAGGAGTTGAGTGGTTCAGAATGGGATATGCCTGCTCCAGCAGCACTGGAATGGAGGCCACTTATTTCCCTTATTCTTTCATGAGATGTGAGAGGCATTGGCAAGGTTAGCATTTATCGTCTATCCCTTGGATTGATAGTCTTTGAATGCAGTGATGGCTTCTAACTCTGGTAATGATCAACCACCTTGCTATGGGTCTGGAGTTACAGGTAGGTTAGACCAGGTAAGGATAGCAATGAATTTCCTTCTTTAAAAGGACAGTAGTAAACCAGATGGGTTTTTGTGACGATTGATGATAGTTGCCATGGTCACCAATACTGAGACTAGCTTTATATTTTTGGTTTTAAATTCCACAGATGCTGAGATGGGATTTAAATCCATGCTCCCAGCAAATTAACCTTGGCTTCTGGATTATTATTCTTGCGACATTAGCAAAATACTATCACTTCCTCATGCAATACAGGTTTAGGTGAATGGTCTTTGCAAATAAGGCCTAACTGTTTTCTGGATCGGCTGCAGTTCGTACATAGTTATGTTTGGCAAACAACAACAAACTAATGGCCCTGAAAAGAACCAGTGGTGGCTGCCACTGAAATGTTCTGTATTAAACATTATGCTTACCTTGATGTGCAGCCTGGTGGAGCGGAATCTAATTTCTAGGCCGCTGTCTTTTAGTTGAGACATTTAGCTGAGACCCCGCCTCCTCTGCTTGGATGGACAAAAGAATCCCTTGGCACTTTTCTACAGAAGCTTAGCAGTCTCCCAGTCTTGTGACCAACATTCATCCTCCACTCACAATTTAATAATTCATCTGGCTGCTGCTTGAGGGCCCCTGCTGGCTCAAAATTGATTGCTGTTTTGCCCAGAAACCAGCCAGCAGTGAATGCACTTCAAAAGCAAACATGAGAAATATTTTGAGAATAATTGCAAGCTTTTTCTTTGCCAAAATTACTGGAAAGGTACTAACTTGGTAACTGGTACGCAAGGTAGATGTCTGCCAGTTTAACAACCGGAAACAAAATGAGGCCTTGAAATTAACCCAAGCTTAATCCATTCAAAATTTAAAGCAGAAAATGATGGAAACACTTAGCAGGTCAGGCAGCACATGTGAAGACAGAAAATGAGTTAATATTTCAAGTCAATGACTATATGTCGATGTTTCACTATTTTCAGTTTTTATTTCAGATTTCCAGCATTTGTAACGTTTTACTTTAATGTTCCTGTTAAATTGGTGTCACGGTCATTTCTATTATTTCAATCTCAGGCACCTGCAGTGTCAATCAATGATAGACTACTACCATTGGACAGGACTGCAACGAAGAGAGTTCTATCAGGGTGACTCAATTAATTTTGTGAGAAAGACAGTGAAGTGTAAGGGCGCTCTCACTTGTTCGAAGCTGAAATACAGAACTGAAATTACTGTACAAGTAGGACTGAGAGTATATAAATTATTGTGCGTTGAGAGTAAACGAATCAAATTTTAACAATAAAAGAATTACCATTGCTGATCCAACACTGAAGTATGGTTTTCCCCTGCAGATAATAATTTATGGTTGAGGCATTCAGGTAAGTATATGCAGCGACAATCTGTATAACATGAACTGAATAGTTATTCCTGTTCCCCTGTTCATATCTGATCTAGGCTTCAAAATAATTGATCTCCTAAAAGAGACCCACAAAGCATGTGGTGAAATTGGTGCCTTTATAGCAGCTGTACTTCCTTAAATTCCTATCCCATGCCATTTCATCCTTTCCCTGAGATCCCTTTCACGCCACATCCATCTCACTTATTTCATCCTTCTCATATCACCTCCATCCCATTCCCTATCCATCACTTCCTATGCCACCACATGAGAACAAGAGTAGGCCATTCAGTTCATCCAATTTGCTCTGCCACACAATTCATAGCTGATCACCCACCTCAACACCATTTTCCTGTTCTGTTACCAAATCCCTTGATATCATTAGGTTATATCCCATGGTTCTGGACTTACCAGCCTAGATGAGCGTACTGTCTATATCCAGACTGTCATGCCCTATAAGACCTTTGTAAATTTCAATGGAATTCCCTCTCATTCTTCAAAACTCCAGAGGATATAGACCCAATTTTTCAATCTTCGTCTTCAGAAAATCAAATCTGGTGAACCTCCATTGCACTAAGGCAAGATATCCTTCTTTGGATAAGGAGACCAAAAATGCATAGGACCTATGCGGTTGAAACAAGATGTCTTTACATCTGCAATTAAATCCCTTTGTGATGAATGCCAACATACCATTTGTCTTCCTTACTGACTATTGCATCTGCATGCTAGCTTTTAAGAACAAGGATGGCCAGATACCCTTGGAACAACAATTCTCAAACTCTCACCATTTAAGAGATATTCTGTCTGCCTGCTTCTACTAAAGTAGATAACTTCATGCTTAGTTGCATTATATTCTATTTGCCATGTTTTAATTCATTCACTTACCCTGTCCCAGTTATCTTGAAACCTCTTTGCACCCTCCTCATAACTTACATGACCATCTTCAGTGTGATCTCTCCCATGTATTCCCACATTCTCCCTTGTGGTTGTCAATCCCCATGCAGTCTGCCCCCGCATACTGTTCTTGCCCCACGGTAACACCATCCCCTGGGCTATGCATTCACTCATACCTCCTTCACACATGCTGGATGCAGAATCTCTAACTCTGCAACAAGCCACATAAAGCTCTGCAAGTGTGAAACTATTGCATTGAACATAAATTCCACACAAAACCCTGTGACAATCTCATATCTCAAAATGTAATTGAGTGCAATGAATGGCATCAGGTTTTGAAAACTTGCAGTTGTAAAATCGTACTTAGAAACCTCTTCACTGAGACAAAACTTCTGGTCTCCATCAGACTCTGATGTAATTCCACAGTTATTGCAGTAAGCCTAGCAATCAGCACCTTCCTTACAAGATTCTTAGCTGCATGAGAGAAATTGTAATAAGGAAAGGCCATTAATCCATTAATCCCCTGCAGTTTGCACTATTGCTGACTTTCCCTAAAGATAAAACAATAGATTTCCAACAGCACTCACATTTCTTTTGAATGTCCCAAAACACCTCACATAGAATTAATTATCCAGAATGGTTCTGTGAGATAAAACAGCAATTTTCTTTTCTGTGCAGTGAGGTGTGACAATCAACAAGAAAAAAAGGGTTTTTACAAATTCCAGTTAGCAACCACTTCTCTATGACAACAGCAAAATGGAAGTTTGAATTCATTCATATATACATATAAATCAATTAAAACTTTCCAACTGATTAAAGATTTAACAGCATCTTAGGTTTGTTTAGTACATCCTCATCAGTGGTGTGACCCTTTGATCTTTTACTTATAAATTCTGTGTCTGATACTACCTCTCTCACTAACACCTGAAGAAGGAGTGAGGCTTCGAAAGCTTGTGTTTTCAAATAAACCTGTTGGACTGTAAGCTGGTGTTGTGTGATTTCTGACCTTAACAATTATCTGAATATATTTTTTCTTCTCCAGGGCTCCCTCCTATCTGTCTCCATGGCTTTCTAACTGTCCAGAGTGCAGTGGAGATGTGTTCACTAAAATATTAATTTATAGTATTATCAGCTAGACATATATATTGAACTTTCTGAAAAGAACACTTTTCAAAACTATAAGGACATTGTCTACCAGCAGCAATAAGCTAGATGAATAGAGTCACTGAGTCTGCAATGTTTTCAGAGGGAGGTTTGTGGGATTAAAATGTATAGGTTTTGAGCACAGACAGAGACAAAGAACACATACAGGGGCAACCGTCTTTTACTCTCTCTCTTTCTCTGAATCTTCTCGTATCAAAATTTGTGAGTTGAAAACCCATTAGAAGACTTTATTGCAGCAAGTTGCCAAGCAGTGCTTAACCCCTCCTACCTCAGTTATAACAATGATTTTATTCTTCTCCATGGACCATGCTTCTCAGGGCCTTTCTCTTCTCTGTTGCCTTCTTCCTGTAGCTTTCTCCCTACTCAATGACCGTTTCCTTACCCATGGCCCTCTCATTGCCCATGGTGCTCTTTCTAACCTTTAATCTGTAAACTCCTTATGTTGGGGGAGTGGGTGACGGAGACAGATATCTTGCTGTGACTACTTTGTATAATTCATAACACAGATTTTCCACATAGTCAAACAACAATAATCGGAAGTCGAACAGATTAGCCATATATTATAGCCAAAAGTCTTCAATACTGTATACTCTCCAGTCTTACTAACATTAAAACGAGAGAAGCAGAATGTTGATGCATATACTTTATCAGAAAGGAATTCTCACTGCATTACACAACATGACAAAAATGTTTCCATTAGTTGATAATACTGGCTGCAAATGATCATTTGAGGCAAAATATAAGAATTTTTATCACTCAGAGGACCATTAGACAAATGAATGTTTCCCAAGAAGTGGCTATTGAGATACAGACTAACTTAATTCTAAAGGGAAGTAGATAAGTTTTTTTTGAAATCGAGACATATACAAAGATACGGAGAAGCCTTAGAATTTTAGCTGAGGACCTCCAGGGCTGTAATTTTTATGGTGCTGAATGGAGGAGTGTAGCAACTAACCATTTACCCAAGGATGGTGACATTAAACCAATTAAAGTTTTGTCATGTAGATCCGTTCTTTACTGTAAGGAGAATAGTCTATGTGTTGGTCTAAACGTGTTAAGCAGAGTTCATTTCATTATTGTTTAAGTTAGGACGTGTTAAAAGTGATCCCATTCCCAGCTCTCTTCTGCGAGGTGCTGTAACATTAGGGAGAAAATAATTTATTTGACATTACTCACTAAAGGTCTCATGTTTTCTAGAGCCTAGTCTGGCTCAATTTGCAGATGACATCAAACTAACAGGGAGATTGCTTTTGAGGCTGCATCTTGGGACATTTAAGATGATATGGAAATATTTTTAAATGGACAGGACAAGAACATAGAGCATAGAACAGTACAGCACAGTACAGGCCCTTTGGCCCACGATGTTGTGCTGACCTATTATCCTACTCTAAGATCAAACTAACCTGCATAACCTTCATTTTACTATCATCCATGTGCCTATCCAAGCGTCGCGTAAACACCCCTAATGTATTTGATTCTCTTACCACTACCGGCAGCGCATTCCACGTACCCACCACTCTCTGTGTAAAGAACCTACCTCTGGCATCTCCTCTGTACCTTCCTCCAAACACCTTAAAATTATGCCCCCTCGTGATAGTCATTTCTGTCCTGGGTAAAAGTCTCTGACTATCCACTCTCATCATCTTGTACACCTCTATCAAATCACTCTCATCCTTTCTTGCTCCAATGAGAAAAGCCCGAGCTCCCTCAACCTTTCCTCATAAAACCTGCCCTCTATTCCAGGCAGCATCCTGGTAAATCTCCTCTGCACCCTCTCTAAAGCTTCCACATCCTTCCTATAATGAGGTGACCAGAACTGAACACAATATTCCAAATGTGGTCTAACCAGGGTATAGAGCTGCAATAACAGACAATATTTATCACAGGTAAGTGAAAAAAAACAATAAAATACACGTATAAGGTTGAAGAGATGAGTCTGACATTAATTCCATAAATGGCTTTGAGTTTGCTAAGGATAAAGTTTAAAGGGACAATACGGTTTTAATGGGCTCGACATGGAGCAGTCAGCAAACAGTTAGTTAGTCAATACAGCAAAACAGTAGAAAAATAGTCATAAAAGATAACAACCAAACTGAATAATCTGGTAACACCACACCCAGGTATTGTACCCAGTTTGGTTACTGAACACATTCATGCTTCAGATACAGTTCAGTGAAGCACCATAATGTCGATTCCTAGGTCTTGATTTTTCCAGGTCTGGATGGCACAGCCAGCAAGGCCAATCTACAAGAGGTCAATGTGAGATCTGAACCATACTCCAATATTACAGCACCATATTCTACCCAAAACCTGGTAGGACATACAACTCAAGAGCCTTAGACTACTAGACATTCAAAGGAATACTTCATTACATAATCCTAAAACTGGGAAGGGCTTTAGCAGCAACTACAAGCACAGAGACAGAGAGAGAGAAAGTAATTTACAAAGAGGGAAAATGAATGGTTTAGTGAATGCATGAATATATAAGTCAGAACAGGTGAGGAGGGGAAATTCGCTTCCGCACATTTAATCCTACCTCAGAGTGTTACAACAAATATTTATAATCTTAGATTGCGGCTATAGCACATGCCAATTATAAATGTAATGAACTAGATCAAAATGAAGGAGCCAATGACATGGATTTCTTGAGAAAAAGAAAGAAGAATTTTATTATCTAGTAGCCACATGAGAAAAATATAAAAACACACACACAAATGCAGGTATAAGTTTAAAAAAGTAGTGTCAGGTATGGGTGGGAAGATCAAAGGCTAAACAATTTACATGTCCTTAGAGTCCTTAAGGTGTTAGATATTTAACTGGAAACCACATGTGTTTCATTATTGACTGGTGTCCTTAGCAATTGTGAAATTTAAAGATGTCTTTGAGTTCTGTGAATAGTTGTTTCCTAAATTTGCTTTTTCGCCGGGCACTGCCATAGAGGTGGTTCAGATTCAAACAGTTGCAATGGTGAAGGATGGAGTCAGGGACTAGAGAACAGATTTTGTGGCAGCAACCACAAGCAATGGCTTCAATCTTCCCAGTTGCAGGAAATTTCTGCTGATCCAGACAGGAATGTGAGATAAGGATTGTGACAATGGAATAGTTGAGAAAGATGGTGGCGAGGTAGAGCTGAGAGTTGGCAACAGACATGTAGACGCTGTTAGGTTTTTGAATGTCATTGCAGGGAAACATATAGATGAGAAATAGGAGGAGGCCAAGGGTAGATTCTTGGGGAACGAAGAAATAGACTTTTAAGTTAGGTCAAAGAATCAAAAGTTGAAATCTAGAAAGGTAAATCGATAACTGATATCATGACCTTCTTCACACAAACACTAACTAAACTTTAAATTGTATATCTAACTAAAGCAGTGGAGGTGAAGACTTTGGAATCATATGAGAAACAACCAGATATGATTGTTAAATTTTCCAACCAAACAGATAATTCCCTAATAAGATAACAATGTGCCACCAAATAGTATGTTTACATGTGTGACAATAAAAATGTACTTCACTTCTTTACATCAAGCAATCTCAGACCTGGAATAAGAACAAGAATTTAGACAGGTTTATGGCTAGAAAGCATTGTGTGTTAATCCTTCTTAACTTTGTTATCAGCATAATGTGGCCACAGGCACAACTACAATTTTCCAAGAAATGTTAGCAGACCTGGTGACATCTTAGAAAAAGTTTAAGTAAATTGACTTTTGATTTAAAATGGCCTGAAGTAGTATTCCTTTTAAAATAATTTAAGTAATTCAAGGCAAGACTTTGTTCTATAAAATGGAAGGAGAAAGAGCTATGGTTAAAAAAGCAAGATTTCAGAAGAGATTTCACAAGCATTTTGAAGATGAAGGATCTGCAAGTTTTGAAATATTTTACAAATTTGAGTGAAATTGTGTAAAGCATTAACAACAAGTTTCAGAATGAGAAATATGTGATGAGATAGTTAATAGGCAAGTACATGACAAGTTATTTCAACAATAAAGCAAGATAACAAAAGGTAGAAGCCACACACATATGTTCCAGAGCTGACCTCAGTCATCTCTAAAGTCAAGAACTGCTACTCAAAAAAGCAGCTGTATTTTTTTTTATGTATAGATATATATATACACGATTATATGCTCACTACACCAAAAGGAAACTTTAAGACTGAAAACTTACCAATAACAATGTAAAGACAAGTATCAATGCATTGAATAGACTGCAATCTTAAATGTCTAATATAACTCTAATTAATTTTACCTCTTAGTCAAAAGTTGTGGATTCAAGTTCCATTCAGCCTAATCTTATCTGATACTTCAATTTCCTAGCGTGGGAGGGAGTAATCAGTACCTTTGGCTTCAAAACCTGACTTTGTGGAGCTCACACCCCGAGAACAAAGCAGGTGCTGAAAAGTTCAACGTATCTTGCATATGTTTGGTCTGTGTTTCAAGTGAGTTGCACACTGCATTGTAGAGTGCCCTGTAAAAGTCCAGGCTCTCTGACTGACAGTGTTAGGTCCATTGGACCGGATAGCACCTGTTGCCAGTTTCTTGTCCCTTTGCCAAATGAGTTGCTGACTGACTGGCATAAGTATGCAAACTCTATTTCATTAGGCTACACAATATAGTGACAAATTAAATAGATATATTCAACACATGATGACCTCACTATGATCCTGATATAAATTTTACACGTTTGGAAGAAAATCCAGCTCACACTGAGAGAATATGAAACTTATAACTGAGTTAGGGTTGGGTTTATAATGATTTTATTTTAAGATTTGACATTCCCTCACAGCCTATTTCACTTTGTCATTGTAACTTATCCAGTTGTCAAGTGGAAAACTCATTTATATATATTTCTCCTGCACCTCCATGAACAACTCCGTGGAAGTTGTGGGCCCATATTGATTAATACCAAAGTTATCTTTACTTCTAGTTTACTAAACCTAACTTTGTGATAACGTTGAGCACAAAGTGACGAATTTAGAAGGCCAGCCATGAGCTCCTGCTCCTGTTTCTTATATAAATAAACTCGGTACCCAACTTGTCATTGATGTTTTTGACAACGTTTTGTCGATGTTCCTATTTTTCTAACATTCTGCTCCAGTTTAATCAATCATTGGTATCTTTTAGACAGAATTTCCTCAGGGGTTGATGTGGGAGACATCAGTTGAAAACCCAACTCTCTGTCTTAATCATCCTTGCGTTCTGTTTTATTTAGTCATGTAGGTGTGGATGTCACTGGTAAAGTCAGCATTTAGTGCCAATTCCTAGTTGTCCTTGACAGCAGTTAAGGCTGTTTCTAACTAGTTTGTGGGATGGGGGCATTCCTCTCCAGACAAGCATTTGATGCTTGTTTGTTTTTGAGAACATGGTAGAGAGCTTCCTTCTTGAACTGCTGAATCCTTCAGATGTAGCAGCACCTACAATGTTGTGGGGAATGAATTCCAAGATTTTAATTCTGAGACAGTGAAGGAACAATGGTATAGTTCAAGACAGAATAGCATGTTCCTTGCAGGGAGATTTATAGGTGGTAATGTTACCATACATATGTTGCCCTTGCCCTTCTAGATGGTAGAGGTTGTAGGTTTGGAAGATGCTGTCAAAGGAGCCATGGTGATCTTACAGATGGCACACATTGCTGCCAATGTGCGCCGGTGGTGAGGGGAATGAATACTGAAATTGGTAGATGAGTGCTATTCAAGACGCTGGATGGTGTCAAGCTTCCACCTCATCGATGTGAATCTGAAATCATTTGTAGGGCAGACCAGGGAACAACAGCAAATTTTCTTCCCTAAGGGACATTAGTGAACCAGGTGGATTTTTACAATCGTTCTCATGGTCACCAAGTGCTGAGACCAGCTTTCATTTCCAGATTTAGTAATTAAACTTAACAGTCATTTGGCTGTAAAAGAATTGAATATTGCTGAAAAAGGAGACACAATGTTGAACTCATCAGAACAGAGTCAAAAATGCCAAATTTCAAAGGGAACTATAACTTGTAGCGCATAAGAAAATGGTTCTGACTAGTTGGCAAATCAACTTTAATTGGTTTGGGTATTGCCATGGAGAAGATGCCACAAAACTATTGTGCCCTGCATTTTTGTTTAATTCAAAGAAGGTACAATGTCTGGACAGCTCCCTGTCAATGAACAGGTAGGTTCTAACAATCATAAATGAGTTACATTGCAACCCCAACTGGTAATCTTAAATTGATTGTTAGTATAATTTTTAGCATAGTCAGGATTGTTCATCAAGCGCTACTCAATAACAGCTTAGCATCTAATTTCAGATTTGATAAGGGCATTGCAGATATGATAAAGGCATTTAAGGGTCTTTTAGATAGACACATGGATATGCGTGGAATTGAAGGTTGTGGACCAAGGGCAGGCAGAAGGGATTAGTTTCATTTGACGTCATGTTTGGCACGACATCGTGGGCCAAAGGCCAAAGGGCCCGTTCCTGTGCTGTACTGTTCTATGCTCTATGTTCTATTGCTGTACTGTTCTACGTTCTATGTTTGATTATGTCCTGAATTTAACAAGCAAAGTCTGGTTGAGTACATGTAGTACTGTGCACATTACCAGGAGTCAAAGGGCTGTGCTGTTTGATACACTCCAAGCAGTGGATTAAACTGGAGTTCTGAAAATAAGTCATGCCAGACTGAAAACATCAAATCTGTTCCACTGTCCACAGATGCCGCTCGGCCTGTTGAGATTCTCCAATGTTCTCTGTGATTGTTTCAGATTTCCAACAAATGCGGTAAATTGCCTTTAAACTTCCATTCAGAACTCATGCCAAGACAGCTCATTTTTTTGAAGCCTCTTTAATATATCAGTCAAAATGTGAACTCAGAGCACCCTGCCGAGATAATTGCAGCTGTTGAAATTTAGCTATGCTTCAAAATAACATAATAATAGCTCTTATTACTATGCTCTATTAGAATAGCATGACCAGATGCAAATTTATTTTCTAACCCACACTGGATTTCCTGCCCAACAAAGTTCTTCAGTACAAACATTTTCTTAACTCTCTGTGACAGCTTTAGGCTTTACTAATGTTTGAAGGACCCAAATTGCAAAGATATTTCATTGCCACAAGATTCAAATCCTGAAAATCTCTACCAATCAGCATCATGGCAGCATCTTCACCACACAGAGTGCTGTGCTTCAAGGAGAAGGATGACCATCACCTTCTCAGGATCAGCAATAAAGATGGACCTTATCAACAATGCCCACTTCCCTAGAAAACAAACATTCAAGAAGTTCAAAGCTGATGAATAACTGTCTAAAGTGCTGCAATGTGGTGACTACACAACAGTCAGATCTCTCCTGGGTTCAGAAGGCAGCAATCCATTGCTTGTCAAGAAATGGAACGGGAAATGTGAACAGTAATTAACGTACAAATTATGAATCAGAAAGATCATTTGACCAAAATGGGCCAATGATCTCTCAGTTTATTATGCATATCAACTTATGAAAGCTAGTTCAGAACTTCCAAAACTCTTCAATACCATCATTTAAACTAAGAGAGAATCCCAGTAAAGTCATCTGCTTTATCTGTCAGCTGTTCTGGATCCTTGGTTATTTTGTGACATTTTTCAGCTATATAATTATCAAGAGATTCTGTAACAAGAACAACCTTCTATGTAGCAATAAGAGATTAAAAGGCAAGTTGTGGACTGTTGTAAATCTGTTTTAAAGACAGTAAATGCAAGTCTGCTGATATTTGTAAAGAGTAAAACAATAAGTTAGCAAGCAATCTGTTGTGGCACTTTACATTGCAAATTCTTCACATTTCACATTTCTCTTGCCAACAGATCACAGCCGTTTTGGCCATGGAACTGATCTGTCTCTGGTGCCTATTCAACCAGATGACATCATTCTGAATTACATCATTTGGTCTATGTGTCACTTACGACATTTTCTGGAACTGATGACAGTGAGCCCAGTCTATGTGTTAGAGTTGACTCCTTCGGTTCATGGCTTATTAGTCAGAACTGTCAAAGGGGCCAACCACCTGAAACATTTTAACCTCCCTTCCTCTCTTTGCGGATAGACTTGGTGTACATTCCCAGCAGTATCTGTCTTTGCAGTTAAAGCATTACACAGGGATAATTAATACAGGGGAGAAGCAATGTACTCAACATTTAACAAATTACATATTTGTTTCCGAGGGTTATAAGACCCAGCTTTTCATTGATGATTGCATCTCTGGAGGCGATAGTTTTACATGAAGAACAGACAGAAATTTGCCCTCTGGGTTAATGAATAACCAGATTTGAGAATCCTAGCAGTTTTTAGTCCTCCTTATCTCATGTTGTTGCTGCTTTAGCTGAGAGCTGATCAAACCTTTTCTGATCTGATTTGGATCTGTGCTGCTGAGATATTCAGCACATGGTGCATAGTTGAGTGATCCACCAGGCGACACAACAGAATCATTTGTAAAATGCACTGAAATACACTGAAATTCAAAAATATAGAAACATGGAAACAGAAATGAGTGTTGAAGATGCAGTCTCCAGGCATGCCTCATGGCATAGTAAATAAAGGCTGTGTGAGCTCCTAAAAATTATACATGACATGTGTTCACAAACAACCACGTTAATTAAACCATTTTTTATAGTGGACTTCTGAACCACAGTGACGACTAGTGATAAATCACACTCACAAAAAGGGTATCTCATTTTAGGCATTGCACTAACAAATTATAAATGCATCTAACCCTTCTCCAGCCACAGTACGACAAGCCTGACATGATGTTTATTTTAGAGTTCAATCAAAGTGTGGTACTAAATCTGTTTACCAGCTCAGGTTGCTAAAAGGTCAGCCTATGTAGAGAGCTGTCTGTAATCTTAGACATCTGGGAGTTTCACACCTGCTAAAAAAATTACCCTCAATGTATAGTTACCTACAAAGCGATTAAGGTAATTATTACCACAAAAGACAAGTAAAAGACTTACCTCATGGGAAACGAAGAAGAACGCTAATTTCTTTCCACAGCTGGGACAACAGCAGCTGATGAAGTGTCCCTGCTGTTATCTGTTGTGCATCATGCAAATCCCAAGCTTATAGCTGATGGAAAGTGATACTCTGACCTGGCATGACTGAATGCTGCAGCCTTGAAACCACAGGGTTCCATGTATTAGGGGGAGAGGGCTGAAGACCAAGTTAAAATTGCCCCATTGATGAAATTCTTTGAGCCTAATGAGAAGAACAACAAAAAGCTCGTAAAGTTCGCAGTCCTTTTGCCTTGCTCACAATTCAACTTTGAAAGTCTGCTACAATGATGTCCAAGCCAATATTCTAAGTAATGGTGGAAAATTCCAGAGCTCTAAGATAACATACTCCTGCGTTTGCAAGTAAATCAAAGGCATGTGTGGAATTTAAAGCTAGATTCAGCGCAAAAAAGGGCGTCCATTCTATACTCTAACAGATGTGGTACCATAACAGCCTAATCTGTTGAGCAGGCTTTTGACTAGTATAAAGTGTAGGTTTGGTGCTGAGTAGTAATATACTCAATGCAATGTCATGTGGATAAAAGTGGCTTCTCCACTTCTTGTAATATGAAGTATTAAATTATAGTGGTAAACTCCAAATTAAGTATCTCTAGATTTATTCATTTAAAACAAGCACAGATACCAAAGAGGAGAGGAAATAATTCAAAATGAGAATATTATTGAGGGTATTTTTTAACACAGAAAGTCAGTCTTCATTTGCTGTGTTTTTGCTCCCTTCCTGCACCGTCTCAGTTACAGTTTGTCTAAAGTATCTGTCAATAGATTTTGCTCCTATACATGCTTTCAATATGAGTTAGTCAGTTTGCCTTTTGTTTTAAACTGGGCGCATCCAGAACAGTTTGAACTTATTAGTATTCCAGACAAACTGCATGTGCCAAAGCAGAGCAGGCGCGACCATCACCTGCGGCTGTTTATGTGAGACGTGCTGAATACTTAAAAGCACTGGCAATAAGACAATAACTGAGAGCTCAATGTGATTTTAAAAGATATAGCACAGTGCACATTCAAAAACAAAAACTTGAAACATGTGAGATTGGTCCTATGATCAGAGTGGGTTGCTGAAGCAATAGAATTCTGAAACTAGCTCCAAGCTAATTGTCCACACCTCACACAAGTGTATGAGATACAATCCCAGAGCAGAAAAATCAAGTCACTTGGGGTTATAAATAGTGTAGCTGTGAAATACTGCTACAAATTGCCTGGAAACAAACAAAAAAAGAAAGGGAAATGAGTTCAAAGACAAATTTTCAGATGTTTGTTTTCAAAGAAGTAACATAATAACAGGAGAAATTTAAAGCAGATGTACTGCCTCATGCTTTCTTATTTAAATTTGATTTTGCAACAAATTCATGAACCTCTCTCACTGTAGGCTTCAGTTGGTTAGTGTATAGTGCCATCCAGACCAGGAATGTCTCAGATTCCATCACTGGTCTGGACTGAATTGGCTGCTCACAGCTGAAACGGCTGTTTAACGTTACAATAGCCACTAGAGTCTCGAGATTGAGGTAAAGACAAAATCAGTCATAGCTCATAAACCTGGGACAGAATTTAATACCCTCCCTTTGGTTTGGAGGGGTGGAGTGTGGGGCCGGCAATGGGCAGGAGAATATTGAGTGGGGTCTCCAATGCCTACCCACCTCTGTCCTGAATTATATCCAGAATGGGAAGGGTCACCAATAGCCTTCCTGAAATGTTAACTGGGGCTTCTAAGCAGGCAATAATTTCCCCCGTAAGGGTGTCATTCCACCACCTCTGCTCTTCACCCAGCAGTGGATGGAAGACTCGCCATATGGGAAAAATGATAAATAAAACCAGTTAGGGTTGTTTTATGGGTTCTGTGCCTTTCATTGTCAGGCACTCAATGCCTGATCATGGGATCTGTCATCAGGAAAATGGGCGGAGGGCATCTCACTGCCCTTATTACTGTGACAAGACATGCTGGCATCATTCCAGTGGGTACAGTATCAGCACCAGCCTCCAAACTTACAGCTGCCAGTCTGATTGGCCAATAGTTCAGAGGTGGCGACATTTCCAGCGCTGGGTTCTTTGATCACAGGGAAGGGCCCCTGCTGCCCAGTTCTGTGCCAGATTGGCATTTAATTTGGCAGACTTTTCTGAATGTAGGTAACACAAGGCTCCCAATGGCCCTCCAGCTGTGACCCAATACCAACGTTAAATTTTGTCCTTAATCACTGGAGATTCCCCTAAAGATTGTGCATATGCAACAGTTTGAGAGAGGCAAGATTAACTTGACAACACATGAACAATAACTATTTCTGAAAGCTACTGGACTTTCTCAAAACCAGAAAACATTGACGCTGAAAAATTTAAGGAAATGGGCAGGTGACCAAAAGCTTATAGAACTGACATTTTAAAAGAGAAAATTGAGGCAAAGAGATGAAGAAAAAAGGGAATTTCAGGGCTTAGATCTCAGGCCATCAATGATGGAATGATTAAAAGCTAAAGTATTCAGGGCATCACAATGAGTGACACACAGCTATCTCAGAGGGTTGTGGGGCAATGATAGGGAAAGGTGAGACATGGATGGATTTGAAAACAAGGAGCATTTTGGATGAAGTAGCAGAGGACTTGAGGACAGCTAATGTTGTTCCATTATTATGGTGGGGAGGAAGGGATACAGAAGGAATTTATAAACCAGTCAGTCTAACCTTGATGGTGGGAAAATTATGAGGAAGAATTTTGAAGGATAGAATATATCTGGAGAAGAGACCTGGATTAATCAGTGATAGCATGGATTTATAAAGGGAAAGTCATGTTTGATAAATTTGATCAAACCTTTTGAGGAGGTAACCAGGAGGGTTGATGAGGATAATGCATTTGATGTGGTTCACATGGACTTTAGCAAGGCTTTTGATAGGGCCCCTTGTGACAAATGGATCAAGAAAATAAGGGCCCATGGGATCAAAGGAAGAACGACGCAATGGATTCAAATTTGGCTGAGAGGCAGGAAGCAGAGGGTGAAGTTAGAGACATGTCTCTGTGACTGCAAGTCTGTTTCCAGTGGCGTTCCATTAGGCTTGGTGCTGGTGCCCCTGTTGTTTGTGGTGTACATTAATAACTTGGACATAAATGTAGGGGATATGATTAAGAAGTTTGAGGATGTCTCAAAAATTACAGAGGTGGTAAATAGTGAAGAAAATATGTGTATGTTGCAGGAGGAGATCAACCAGGCAGAGCTGTGGCAAATGGAATACAACGTGGAAAAGTGAGAGGTAATGCTTTTAGGTATATCTAACAAGGCAGGGGAGTTCAATATAAAATGTGAGACCTAGAAAAGATCAGAGGAACCTTGATGTGCAGATCCACAAATCCCTGAAAGTAACAAGGCTTGACCATGGTCAGTCAGCCACATGGGGCAGTCAGAGACAGTATTCTCCTATCCAGCCACCATGTGTTTTGAATCTTTCTGCCTGACAGTGAGCTGTTTTCCTCCTGGAATGAGAGAGAGGTTGGTGTTAAAGGAGATGAAGGTGGGTGGCACAGCTGTTACTTTGGGTACAGGTGGGTTGCTGTACCGAGTGGGTGAGTAGGCAGCACACAGGGCATGCAGGGTTAGAAGTGTTGGAGATTAAGGTGGGTGACAGTGAATGCAGGAAAATGGTGCAGGCAACAGTGAGAGTGGTAGAGCATGTGCCTTGGTGGGAGCTGGGATACAGTAGCAGCCATTGAGAGAGTGCTTGATATTGGAGAGAAGATGGTCAAAAATCACACGATACCAGGTTACAGTCCAACAGGTTTATTTGAAGACTCAAGCTTTCGGAGTCTCATTCCTTCTTCAGGTGTCAGTGAGAGAGGTGGCATCAGACCCAGAATTTATAATCAAAAGATCAAAGGGTCATAGAACTGATACAAATATGTTGAACAAACCTAAGATGGCTATTAAATCTTTAATCAGTTAGAAAGGATTAATATGCAAATCCCAGAACTTCTTTTAAATCACTGCCTCAAGATAACTAAAGATTTTATCAGTATACCAGAAGTGACATCTCAGGTCTAAGGTGGACTTCTGGATACACAACAATGCAGAGTCGCCAAGCAGAGGCTGAGCGCCAAATTTGGCACCCATGAGGCCGGCCTCAACTGGGATCTTGGGTTCATGTCACACTACAGGTGACCCCACCACACTGTACACTCTCATACATGCACACATATACACAGACTCTCTCACATAAACACACACACACACGCGCGCGCGCACACACACACACATATATATATCTATGGGATGAATTTGCAGATTTGTAATTGCAGGCACATTCTATTTTGTTCAAAAAGCAGACAATTTGTAGACAGTCAATGTGGCATTTTACAAATTCCTACTTTGGAAATAAAACCAGTCTGATTCCAAGTTGATACACAGCCAGATTATAAACAAGGCCTCACAACTAAAATGCAATGTCTGAACTGAGATGTCACCTCTGGTATACTGAGGGAACTGATAAAATCTTTAGTTATCTCGGGGCAGTGACTTGAAAGAAATTCTGGGATTGGCATATTAATCCTTTCTAACTGATTAAAGATTTAACAGCCATGTTAGGTTTGTTCAACACATTCTCATTCGTTCTATGACCTTTTGCTCTTTTGATTATAAATTCTGTGTCTGATGCCACCTCTCACTGACACCTGAAGAAGGAATGAGACTGCGGAAGCTTGTGTCTTCAAATAAACGTTTTGGACTGTAACCTGGTATCGTGTGATTTTTGGCCTTTTCCACCCCAGTACAACACCGGCACCTCCACATCTTGGAGAGAAGATGTTGACACTTATGTTGGTGGAATGGAGAACTTTCTTCCTACAGTGCTTGGGAATTCCTCCAAATGAGTGACACTACACTGAATCAGGTGGCAAGTTCGAACCAACCTGGCATAGTCTGGTGTCGTGGCCTTTACTGCCAGTCCTGGGAGGTAGAAGACATCCCATCCAGCAGGATCTCCAGGCTCCTGCACAGAAAGCAAGTGCCAATTCTCCCTTCTCTGCCATGTTGGGGGTAAGTGTCACAAACTGTACAAGACAGTTCTGGACTGTCAGTTCTTGTCCTGGTGTATATCAGCCTTTCAAAAATGGCACCAGTGCCAGTGATGCCAGTCTGTTCTGGGATATCCCAACGATGGTGAGTTGTTCAGGATTTGGCAAGTGGTAGAATGGTGCTAGAATCAGGTGAAAGGGATATCATAGGGGTGGGTTGGATAGTTAATGAGGGGAGTTTTGTAAATTACGATGAGAAAATTCACTGAGAGATGCCTTCCATGATTTTTTTTTAAAAACTGATACTCAGCCAACCAAATGCAGGATTCATCACATTGTGACAAATTAAAAATGCAATGATGAAAATTTCCAAACAGTTCTTCTATCCAAGTTTATCTTTCATGAATTAATAATTGAGAAGATGGGTACACATAAAAGAAATATACAGAAAGACATGTGAGAAATTATATTTAATTTCAAGCATGCTGGGAACTGGAGAGCACAGAATTTTAGATTCGAGTGCTGGTATTTGGAGTTATAATGTGAAATTTGCTCCTAAAACATACTGTTTATAAAAATTACAATCAATCCTTTGATTATTAACAAAGTGAAGTCTGCTAGAAAAAGAATTTCAAAACCAGCCTGTACCCAAACCATTCAACTGTATCTCCAGCATTTTGTTTTCATTTCCACTATTTGCAGTTTTTCATTTTTATCTCAAGGACTTTAGAAGTTCAAAGTTACAATGATTAGATCAGGAAGCAATTCACAATAATAACTAAAGTTTGAAGTGAACTCAGGCAGACAATTGTAAGATAAACACAATATAGCAGGTGGGACCATAAGAATAAGAATTGGTCATTCAGCCACTTGAACATTTTCTGCTGATTAATTAGCATAGCTGAACTGTAGGTCGACTCCATTTACCTACATTTAGCTGTTTGCTACGCTTACCTCATAATAATCTGTTGATCTTAGTCACAAAATTTTCAATCGACCCAGAATCTAAAGCATTTTGAGGAAAAGAATTCCACAGACCAGAACATGCTTTCCACAAGGAGGGCACTGGCAGAGTGGTCATGAAATTGGACAGAATGGTGGCTTGGGCATCATACCCATTCCTGACCACTCTCTTGTAATTTTACCAGAGGCAGTACACCAGTCCTTTGGCCAATTGAGGCCCTGAAGCAGCCAATTAATGACCTCCCCCTGTCCTGCCTGTATTTCACCAGCACAAGAAGTACCCATAACATGTGGTAAGTCTGTCAGGTTCCGATGAGAGTGGATCCCTCCTGCTCAGTTACCCCGTACCCAATGGTACCCAACCAAGCTCCTCCCCAATTTGGACAAAATCCTTCTCCCTCTCAAAGCTCACCTCAATGCTAACTTGAATCACATGGACTTTGTATCCAGGTAGAAGTGCTAAATAGCTATCATCTAGACCCCCAACTCCATTCCATCATAGAATTAAATGGAAACATTAAATCATAACCATTTACAAAATCTGACACTGTTGTGACATGAAAATTACTGTTGCTATAAGCAATCCCGGTGTGAGGTTCCCCAATTCTCTATTAACTGGGTGAGGAGAGATGAACTAGCTCCCCTTTCTTATTCAACCCCTCCCTTGGTTGGTCACAATACGACAAACGTACAAAGGATCCCTTCCCTCATGAGTATCTTTTCCCTACTCAAAATGTATTTACATCTTAAAAGAAGCCAATTTAACCAGACTTTCTTGAACTAAAGACAGAGTGGGTTTATTAGCTATTGAAACATAAGAAAAGATCATAAATGGGACACACATAGAGACAGAGTAGAAATGAGGGATAAATCCAAAAGGATAAAAGTTAAGGAGGAATGTATGAACCAGAATTTGGCTTATCTGTGATGAATTGATTGTGAAATGTTATGGCCGCTGAATTGTTCGATCCCAACAGTGCTGAGTTCGGCAATGGAGCGATTGTTTGGAGATTCCTGATTCTACAGTGAATTGAAGATACTTTGTCCAGTTTCCTTCATCAGTGGCTGTGCTGGTTTGCTTTCAGCATTCAGAGGGGAGTGCCATCGAGGGGTGGTGAGCAATGTTGGCATTTGTGTGGGGAGACTGGGAGCGGAGGCGGTGTGAGTGGTGTCAGGGCGGGGGACTGAGCAGTGCCTGTGGGACAGGGAGATGGTATTGACAGGGATTAGGGGTGGAGGCTATGAAAAGTGTTGACGAGAGGAGGCAAGGTGCAGTATTGGTCAGTATTGTGGGTGAGAAGTATTGAGGTGCTGGAGTACTTTGACACTCCTCCTGAATCCAAGATTGCACTCAAAGTGGACTTTACACCTGCCCTAACATAACTGTGTAAAAATTAAATAAGTACTGTGCAAACAGCCCATATTCACACACTGAGGGATCTTACTGGTATCATTAGTGACAGCTGCTGGCTGCATTTCTTATTAACGACAAGGTCAGTTTCCAACACAAATCCGGAATTTCTGCTCTCCAGAATTTCCGATCACATTGCAACCGTCAATAACAACAAAGAGCTCAGTGTTTGCTTGTGCTTGGACCATGTAAACTGGGTCTATATTTTGAGGCACATAACTGGTTTAGAGCAGTCAAATCCTTACAGTGTAGAAACAGGCCATTCAGCCCATCAAGTTGGCACTGAGCCTCCAAAGAGCATCCCACCAAGACAAAGTGCCAGCCCACCACCCTATCCCTGTTTCCCATGGCTAATCCACCTAGCGTGCACATCCCTGGACACTACAGGACAATGTGACATACCCAGTCCACCTAACTCTTTGGAGTATGGAAGGAAACCGGAGCATCCAGTGGAAACCCCGCAGACACGGGGGAGCATACAGACTCCACACAGTCACCTGAGACTGGAATCGAACCTGGGTTCTAGTACTTTGAGGCAGCAGTGCTAACCACTGACCCACTGCTTCCAGCTCAGAAAGCAGGCAGGCCTGACAGGATAAGGCTGAGTGAAATGATGGGTCAGAATGTACTTGCTTATCTTTAGACGAGAAAAGGATACCACTGTATTTTTCTAGCCTTCTTCCTTACAAATATTTCAACTATACTTTTTGTTCTGCCTCTCTCAGGAAATTCAACAATGGCAATATTCTGGGCCTATTCCTTTGCTTTTTGGAGAAAGAGTTGAGACATCTGGGATGCAACCTCATAAAACAGAACTGACTTAGTAGTTTTAAAATTTTCCACCAGTCCATGGTCCTGTCTCGTGGGGCTCCACACGAAAGCTGACAAAATGGTTCATCTTGTTGCACTCCAATTGAAAATTCGTCCATTCTGGTTATTAATTTACCTCACGTTCTTGACATCTTGCAGTTCTTTTGACTTGGCTTGCCCTGTTTGATAAGCTTAAAATTATTCAATAGTAATATCTGTATGTTTTTTCCATGCCTGCAGTGGGTCCCTACATAATCCAGCTACACAGTAAGTATCTATTGAAGCTACCCTTTTTTTTTCACTTTGGGAAAGGAAAGTGAAGCACTGGCCCACAGACAGATCTAGTGATTGTCATGTTTAGAAATCAGGCGTGTGGGCAGTGTTTATGTTCAAATATGGTAAAATGCTGTCAGGAGCTTACCCAACATTTGTAAAAAGAAAGCATATAAGAAGTGATGAACCTGTTAACAAATCAATTATCTGCAACCTTATGTCACTCACTGGAATTTTTGACCACCAGATCTAAAATAGCGGAGGTATTTGAGGAGGTGGGAACTAATGGGTAAATGTACCAGCAGTTTATATGGATGTGGGCAGCAATGTCTGTATGATCTTTAATGACATTTAAAGAAATAAAAAGTGCCAAAATGATTAATAAAGAGTGATTTATGAGACCAGGGAGATTTTATACTTCCAATCGTGACCACGACATCACCCCTCTGCTGCGTAGCATACCAACTCACAGTACTGATTCTCAGACCAAGGTATTATTCATATCACAATGTGAATGTAGCCAGAACAAAAAATTCAATACAATGCAATTCATTAAATTAACTCTAGGCATAAGAGCTTACAATGCTGTGGTATTTAAAAACAAATGTGAGAAACCAGCCGTGACACCAACAGAAACCTTGGAAGGAGGCGAGGAGAAGGGAACAAGCTTTCTAGGCAGCTATATTTGGTCAGCTTTCTGTTGGACAGATGCTAATTGTCTGCAATATGCTTTATTCAGTACGTATACAGAGCAAAGCAGGAGAGGGCAGAATGTGCATTCTGGGTCAGGCTCCTGTACTGTGCTGCAAAACATAATTGTTGTACATGGATCTGAAAGGGTTAACAATGAGGCATATCATTAGCATAGGGACCTGTGGAGGGAAAAGCTTAGGATCTCAGAGGAGTGGATCCTAACATCTGGTCCTTCTCAAAGTCTCGGTAACAATGTTGAATGTAACCTCTAAGTAGTTGCAAACATGCAATAGTCTACATCAGGTTAACCACAAGAGGCTGTTCTGGCTAGACTTGGAAATGGTTTTCCTCCATCACACTAAACCAAGCAGGGTCTGTAGTTTGGATCACGTAAAGAGAATGGTGGCCACGATCTTCATCATGAGTTAGCATTGCCTGTACTACAGAAATATTCATCCGATTGTTAATATGCAAGTCATGTGATTTTATGTGAACGATTGGTCAACCTTGATGTAATACAAGTTGCATTACATGTGGAAATGGCACAGTTAGACAGGTTCCAACTCCTCAGAATGGTGAAATCCAAAAGATTCAACTCACATAAGGAACCCCAAAGTGCCCCTGGTTTCAGTGGAGGCAGGCTGAGGTGAGTTGACCACTTCACCCTTAGAAAGCAGGTCGGTTGTGAAAATCATTTGTCATAACTGTGTGATTATCATATACATATTTTATAAAGAAAGCTAATTTGACTTATAGACACAACCATTTAGAATTAGATTGCTCCTTGGACAACATGAAGCTCCGTAAAGATGGGAGAATTCAAAAACAACAATAGATGGGAAGAACTCACCACACGGACTTATAGCAGATTTGAATTTGCTTCGTGCGTCAATAATTCATTCAAAGTAAACATAGCAGCCATCTAAAGTTTGATCTGGGTAAGACTGTGAGACATCATTTTAAACAGAACTCCACGTTGTAGAAGGTCATAGTCCTGAAAGGTTTAATGTTGGAGATTGCATTAGGATCCGGCCATTCTGATGATGTCACAGAGATTTGTGTGGAGAACTGAGTAGTCTAGCTCTGGAATCCAATAGCTCTGTTAGTTTAAATGTTTATGTCTAGGTAACCAACATAACCTGTACTTATGGTAATCAGGGCTACCATGCACCATGCAGTAGTGTAGCTCTCTGTGGGTGTAAAAATGCATAATTTTTTTTATTCATTGATGAAATGTAGTGTTGCTAGCTAGACCAGGATTTATTGTCCTAATTGCCCTGGAGAGTGTGGTGGTGAGCTACATTCTGAAAAACCACTGCAGTCCCTGAGGAATAGTTGTCATTCCTTGTCAGAGTTTGGATTATTTGGATTCTTGTGGAAAGGACCTTGGCTAGATTAAAGAATCTATCACAATGATGCCTTCCTGTGAAGACCTGATTCTTAAACTCCAAGGTTGGGCACCTCCATGTTCAACTGGGCCACCTCTCACAGCTGAATGTTCCTCTTCCTTCATCCCTTGTCCTATTCTTCCCCACATTTTCCTTTTCCTGTAGTGAATCCAGTCTTTCTACTGTTCCTGCATCCTCAATGGTCACTGGGTCCTACTATAAAGGTCACAACAGGTCAAGACCACTTGAGAAACCCTTCCAGCTGCTCAGGTGTGACTAGCACAACCTTGGTTGGTGCGCAGGTGATACCAGGAGGGCGATGACCACCTGAAGTGGTAAAGTTTTCTCTTCCTTCTCCTCCCCTCTCTTTTGAAGTGCTGCTGCAAACCATTTTACTCTAAAGGGTGAGACCTTGCACGCATTAGAACACTTGTGACAAACCTGCAGAAAAGGCTTCTTCTGTGCTACTCAGCTCTGACCTGCTGTGTGATTGTCCTCACGGTATCGAAACATTGAGGGTTCCCAAAGTCCAGCTCACATTGACAAAGTCACAATTGGAAAAATGTGCTTTTACTGAGCCATAAAATGCTTCACTTGCCCTCTTACAGGCACAGGTCAATTCCAAGGCCTGTGCTCAATTCTACTTTCCTGAATGACAGTGTACTCCAGACGATGAGCACCAGGATCTTGTTTCTTGAGTTTTTCCAACTTCTCCCAAATAATGGATGTGACCCTGAAAGACCTGTAGTTCCCTGACTTTAATTTTTCCTAATTATCGGGAATAGAGATGACACAAATTGGTTTTCAGTCTAAGGGAAATACTTCCAACTCTATTGAACTATTGGAGAAATGATGTGGAGGTGCTGGTGTTGGACTGGGGTGAACAAGGTCAGAAGTCACACAACACCAGGTTATAGTCCAACACGTTTATTTGAAATCACAAGCTTTTGGAGCGTTGCTCCTTCACCTGACGAAGGGGCTACACTCCAAAAGCTTGTGATTTCAAATAAACTTGTTGGACTATAACGTGGTGCTGTGTGAGAATTGGAGAAATGGGCAAAGGGCAAGTATAGCTTAATCACGTTTAGATGAAAATTATCCATCAATTTTCAGGTTGCTTCATATTCAAAACACCATTGCTATCTATTTTAATATTCTTTATATTGTTCAATATAGAGCACATGCAATATGAACAAACATCATATACAGGAATACAAACTGATAAAATGTGATCTTTTTGAAGCCCTGCTATTACCTGAGAACCTGTGTGAATCTGCTCTAAAATATTCTTTCGTAAACTTATAGTCTTTCATAATTTCTTTTAATTCTGACAAAACTAGGGAAAGTTTTTTGCTATCATTGCAACAATTAAATGCCATTGTTCCAGCATCTTAGCTAACTTAGTGGCTGTTTTTGTCTTTGTTAGTTGGATGCATTACAATTGCTAAGGAAATCATTAACTTTTAAAAAGAAATTTCAAACTTCTAGTTAAAAGGACGAAGGGATGATACAACTGGATTCCATGTTTCAAAACTTTTATTGTAACGAACATATTAAGAGCGCCTGTCTTTTCTGAAGAAGGGTCTAGGCCTGAAACGTCAGCCTTCCTGCTCCTCTGATTCTGCTTGGCCTGCTGTGTTCATCCAGCTCTACACCTTGTTGTCTCAGATTCTCCAGCGTCTACAGTTCCTACTATCTCTGATATTAAGAGCGCCATTGACTACACTCTATTTTGTGAGCAACTTAAACCTTTAAATTTAAACTTCCCCTTTTTACTTTTAAAACAACAAAAAAACTCAGTTCACCGGTGTCCTGTAAATAACAGTTGATTCTCAGAAGCTGTCCAAAGTGATACTTAGTTTGCAATGGTTCACTGCCATTCTTTCCCTTTTTCAGTCTGGTAATTTTTAATCTCAGAACTATCTTTCACAGTGACATTTATTCCTCTGAAATTCTTCCTCTAGCACAAGCTGAGCAAATATTCCAGCCTTATTTTAATTCCTGTGAACTTGGTCTTTTTTAATTCAAAGTGTGAGCTCCCATTCATATTCCTATGTAGTGTATCATGGCATCTTGTTGTCTAAAGCTGCTCTCCCTCTCTCAGATCCCAGCAGACTAACAGCCTTTATGAGTTTTTGGGATATCTTAGACCCTTCCTCTCTCAAAGCCCATTCCATGGAAATTTGAATCATATCAGCCTTGTGTCCAGATAGAAATGGTGATTAGCTATATTTGAGACCCCATCTATCTTTTACCTTGGAAGTAAATGGGCAGTATGATGCATAAATGTTTTCAACTGGGCATTCTCAACAATTTCCTAGGGCTTCAGAGACTCACTGCCTCCCCACTGTTAGGTTGCAGGCTGCTGCCATTGTCTCCAAACGTAAACACTTTGCACAGTCTTCCCAATGAAACAATCTGTGCCCCTTTACTCTGACGATCAAATCACTCCAGCTTGAAGTCAGGCAGACTTCAGAACAGGTCACTTGACTTCCTTCACTTTACTTTAAGTTAAAGACTTCATTCCAAAACATAACAATGGACAAAAATCTTCCTTAAAGAAATAGGAACAGGAGTAGTCTACTCAACTCTTTGAGACTGCTCTGCCATTCATTCGAATCATGGCTGATCTAACATTCCTCAAGTCCACTTTCCTGCCCTTTTCCCATAACCCTTGATTCCCCTACTGATCAAGAATCTAACTCAGCCTTAAATATACACAAGGAGTCTGTCCCCACAGCTCTCTGTGGCAAGGAGTTCCAAAGACTCTCAACCGTCTGATAGAAGAAATTCCTCACCATCCCTGCCTTAAATTGGTGCCCTGGGTGCCCTTTATTCTGAGACTATGTCCTATGGTCCTAAACTCTCCCATGAGAGAAACATCTTCTCAGCATTTATCCTGTCAAGTCCCTTAAGAATGCTTTGTTTCAATGAGATCACCTCTAATTCTTCTAAACTCCAGTGAGTAGAGTCCCATCCTGTTTAGCCTAGTGGACCTTCTCTGAACTGCCTCCAATGAAATGATATCTTTCCTTAAATAAGGAGACTAAAACTGCTCATAGTACTCCAGATGTGGTCTCACCAGCATTTTATACAGTTGCAGTAAGATTTCTCTGCTGTTATGCTCCAACCCCTTGAAATAAGGGCCAACATCCCATTAGCATTCCTGAATACCTGCGGCACCCATACACTACCTTTCTGTGTTTTGTGCACAAATATCCCCAAGTGCTTTCTACAGTTTCTGTCCATTTAAATAATACTGCTATTTGGTTCTTCCTTCCAAAATGAACAACTTCACATTTTCCATTTTTTTGCCCATTTTCTTAACCTATCATTGTCTCTCTGTAAACTAGTTGCATCCCCTTTGCAACTTGCCTTTCCACCTATCTTTTTGTCTCTGCAAGTTTGGCTTCCTTCCTCCATTCATTATTATTTATTGTGAACAGTTGCAGTCCCAGCACTGATCCCTGTGAATCTCCACTGGGTCTCCAAACTATAAAGAACACCTTATCCCCACTTGTCGTTTCCTGCCCATGAGCCAATTCTCTAGCCATGCCAATATACCATTCCCAAGTCAGCGGGCTCTTTTCTTATGATCTAACCTTTTGTGAGATACCTTGTCCAACTCCCTTCTTGAAGTCCAAATATAACAAATCCGCTGGTTCCCCTCTATCCACTCTGGTTGAGACTTTCTCAAAAAACTCTAATAAATTAGTCAGATATTTCCCTTTCATGAAACCATCCTGACTCTACTTAAGTAGGTTATGATTTTCCAAATGAACTGTTATTACTTCCTTAATAACTGATTCCAACATTTTTCCAACACTGATGTTAGGCCAATCAGCCTGTAGCTTTTCGCCTCTCTCCTTTTTTGAATTGGTGTGTCGTATTGGCAGTTTTCCAATCTTCCAGCACTTCTCCAGAATCCGAGAATTTTGGAAAATTACAACCAAAACATCCACTGCCTCTATAGTTACTTCAGATCACCAAATTTTCAGAGACGAAGCCAATGACTGAAGGTCCCTACCAGGACTTCCATATCTGAACATCAATCTCCCTCGGACCCCTGAGGAAGCCACTGGAACCTCAAACACACCCTTTACCAATTGACTATCCCTGACCACCACATAGCAACCTCCACCAACTACATCCTCAACCACCCGGCTATATTCTTACACACCAATACTGACTTCATCAATTTGACTAAACCATCATGACCAGACTGCCCTCCCAATTTTTTAAATCTTATGTGCTAAGGGGACATAGGTGTCACTGGCTGGCCAGCATCTATTGCCCATCGCTAGTTGCCCTTAAGAAGGTGATAGTCTTCTTGAACTGCTGTAGTCCATGTGCTGGATATCCATCTGGTTTTGTTTTTTTTTGAGACTTTGTAGTGCTTGTGATGTCTGAGTGCCTTGCTAGAGCATTTCAGAGGATAGATAAGAATCAGTCGTATTGCAGTGGGTTTGGAGTCACATGTAGGCCAGACCAGGTAAGGATGGCAGATTTCCTTCCTGAAGTATATTAGTGAACCAGATGGATCTCTTTGACAATCAACAATGGTTTCGTGATCATAATTTGTCTCTTAGTTCCAGATTTTTATTGAATTCAAATGACAACATCTGCCATGGTGGGATTTGAATCCATGTCTCCAGGATACTACCTGTGTCTTTGGATTAAAGCCCTAGCGATAATATCATGAGGCCAATGCCTCCTGTAATCCTCTAAGTACTCTACCACTCCAACCACTTGACTAGCCCTGACCAATCCTGACCATCTCCCACTATTCAACTCGCCCATCCAACCAGAACTGATTACCCCACAGCCATACTCGGCCATGTCTACCTCACCTTCCCATTCATCCACCTCACCCACCTCTCACTCTAACCACCCATCTGATGCCCAATTCACCCTCTTTCTACCTCATACACTTCATACACTTGCCATTTTACCCACCTATCATATCTACTTACTACTTCCTCGACTTATCATCCTATCAGCCTACCGTCTACAGCCTCACCGACCTACAATCTCACCCACCTACAACCTCACCACCTACAACCTCACCCACCCATCTCCCTACTTACCTCGTCCATGCGCCATGTTACCTACCTGCCACCTTATATGTGCTCACAACTGATCACCTGCAACCATCTACAACCTCACCCACTTATAACATTAAGTGCTGGCTATTTCATTCACCCACCACCTCACCAACCTGTGTCCGTATCCACCTTTACCACCTTGCCCACCCGCCACCTGACATATCCACCCTTACTCATTTATCCACCTCACACCCTCTACCATCAACCCACCTCTCTCATTCACCAACCCATGTTACCACCTACCCACTCACCCAATCTCTAACATTGACATTGGACTATTAAACTTTTCATATGACAGTTAGTGCTGTAATGGGGTGTGTCTTTTCCTCCTTCTGACTCTACTCACCTTGGATGTAGCTCTCGAGGGATGTTGTGCTCTGCACTTCTGCGAAAGTCAGACCTAGAATGTCCCAGAAAAAATGTAGAGTAACATTGTGTCAAGGGAATGCTTGATCTGATATAGAATGCAGCTCCTCTGTAGATTTTTACCAAGCTTACAAACCTCGTAATACGTGCATTACTTATCTCGGTTCTCATATGAGCTAAGTTCTTTAAATGTGTACAGTGTTGTTGAGTCAATGAAACTTATCTCAGTGAAGTACTTGTGAACTGTAATAGTTTTGTTTTTTTCAACTATTGGGACATGCATGGCTTCATTCTGTACGAGAATTGTTTTAAATAGAACCCATCGGTTTCTGGTTCTTGATTTCCTTACTAGTGGGATAACCCATTCAATTTTTGTCATATCACTTATAAAGTTACCTTCTTAAAACCTGTTTGAAGCAATAAATTGACTGCAGCCTTGGGTTGGCCTATATGTACATCATTCTACATTCAAACTATAGCACTGAGACTGAGTTGCTGAGTAAGAAGGGTTTAGTAAGAATTGCTGTCCCAAAAGCAGAGTCTCAGCCTCCAGTTGTTGATTTCAGTGGTCAAAAGGTTGGAAACTGATGGAACTGGTCATGGAAAATGAACCTTTTCTGACTTGCACAGGTGCCAGTAGTTTATAAATTGTGATATTACTCTTTGCTTTATCCTCTGTGAGCCTCTTTTTGACCTCATGAATATACTGAATCTATTCTCAAGACTTTCAGGACAAATTAGCGAGAGGCAAGGCCAGAAAGTAAGATGACAGAAGAAAAGTAGATTTTGTCCTTAGCATATATGGAAACGATGTACAAAGGAGAGACAAAACAAATACAAAATCAGAACTATATGAATTGTATTAGGTGATAAAATAACTTCAAGGCTCAAGATTTTATTGGGTATTTTTCTAATAACTTACCAGAAGCAAGGTTTTTGACCTTTTTAATGGACAGAGACAGCCTAACAGAGCAATGCAATCCACATCAACAGAAAATAAGTCCAGTCTTCAATGTGCGGCTCATTGGTGAGTGGATTAGATGCCAGGTTGCAATTAAACCTGCCCAGGACTAAGATAGCCCTTGTCTCATAACAGCAAGGGCCTGATGACAGGCATTCAGGGTGCATCTCATGCACAGGGAGCTTTCTTCCTGAAATAACCTTGATCCCTAAAACTTCACTTAACCTACTTTAGCATTTCCGAGTATCCATTCCACAGTTGTTTCTCTCCTTAATCATCTTAGCCTTCATAGCTGTTTTCCTTCCTTAGTTACACTTTAATTTCTCTCATTATCCACTTTGCAGACTGTATACATGTTTTGGTTCAGTATGTATTTTGCTATTTATGTTTAAGATGATAGGTTTGAAAATATTCTATTTATCCTTTGCAAATTTTTCTCCCATTTGTTCATCCCATTGAATTGTTTTTAGATCGCCCTTTTATCAAAGGGCATTTGTTTCCTTGCAACTATGTCTCTTTACTTCTATCGAGTCAATGGTGGTGCGATTTGCCAGATCGCTTCAAGTTTGTTCATATTATGACCACGCATTCCCCGAAGACCTCTTTATTCCTAAAGTGTGAATGCTGTCCCAATTGTTTACAATAACCAATTCAGAAAACATGACAAGTGCCACTTACTGGGATCCTCCCAGATTAGGCTCGATATTGCAAGATTCCACTGCTAATATGAAATGTGGCTCATAAAACCAATCTTAAAGCATTCAGCATTATATCCAGCCTGCACTGGCAGTTAAGTAAGGACTTGAATTAAGACACAGTTATACCACATTTACCAGTTTTGGGTCTGTTCTATACGACCTATCAGTTTATACTGGGTTATTTGAAATCATCCACTATTGCAATATTACCATCTATACAGAGACTTCTGATCTCACCATATAAAATTTTGACAGTTCTACAGAGCTATGGATGATTGCAATTGCTAACCATCAATTTATGCTGCGGCCATTTCACTTTTCTTCCCCTTTTGTTAAACCAATGGGAGTTCCAATTAAGTCTATATTTTTCTTATATGTAAAGATAGCCTGCCTCTCCTCCTCTCCTCACTTCTTCCTCTTTCAGCTTAATGGGGCCTTGGAGTTCATGCCATCTGGAAGCAACATCTTAAGTGACAAAGCTCACTCATATTAACTACTGCTTACCAATAAGAACTGACTCTCTGAAGGAAATAAAGACGTAGACTTTAATTTCTGTTGCCTGCCTGTGACTTATTACCTAGGCAGACAGATAGAACCATGACCTAATCATTGAATGGTTACAGCACAGAATGATCCAATTGGCTCATTGTGTTCAAGGCAACACTCTGCAACAGCAACACATCCAATCCCACTCTCCCATTCTTTCACCGTGGCGCTGCAAAATGGTTTTCTCTTCAGCTAGTCTGTGATATCTCAGCAAATGCATTTTGATAGTCTATATACATTTCATTAACTGCATTATACTCATCAACTCTCTTTGTTACCTCATTCAGCAAACCTAATCAAATCAGTTGAACACAATTTGCCTTTAAAATATCCATGCTGGCATTTTAAAATGAATCGACATTTGCCACTTCATGTGGCCGCTAATTATCATTATAAATGTTTTCCCCATCACTGAGCTTAACTGATTAGCCTGTATTTGTTGGACTTATGTTTTGAACAAGGTTGTGACATTTAGAGCTGTCCAGTCCTCTGGCACCAGTGGGACAAGGGGAATGCATAGACGTAATGGAATCTATGTGCTATGTCTTCTATTATTTTGAACAGAAGAAATGCCATTTGGGATCTGGTTTTGATGTATGATCCTGGCACTCTCATTTTCCATTCCACGCAGGGGACAGTTAACATTGAGGCAAGATACACAAAAAGCTACCTCAGGGTATGCTGCCATTTGTGTGCAGATTACATTTGTACATCTTATTTTGTTACCATCTGGACTATGTGTTTTGGTTTCAAATCTTTCTTCCTAAGCAACAGACTCCCATGGAAGATGATGCAAACTGTTAATATTTGATTTCCATAAATAATTAAGATTTCATTTTCAAAATAACATGTTGGGATACAGCAGAAGTAACCCAAGGCATGCTGTATTGTATTTGCAGCATCTCAATGTAACCCTCAGAGCCGTAGAAGGCCAATGCGCATTTCCACTCCACTGGGGTAAAATACTCTTCTCTTTGCTACTTACTGCATCCACCTTCAACCCACGTTCATGGCCTGTCACTCACACTACTGTCCACTCACTGTAATTTCATCACAACTCCTCAACCGACCTTTTCTCCACATGCACCAGCACTAACATCCATTTTTAGCTCGCTCAATCACTCCCTTTCTCTCATTACAGGAGAATACAGCCCTCAAGATGGCAGAAAGGGCTTGGACATGTGGAGGCCTGCCTGATATAAGACTTGTCAGCCTCTATGAAGAGAGAATCCTGCCCCTCCCAGGAGAAGATCAGAATTGCTCCTACATGATGCCACCAGCAGAGTAAGTACTATTCTTCACTCACCTGCAACTCTCACAGTTATCCTGCTGTCAGCATCATTCATTGTTCACCACTTCCATCCAGCGGCTGTGATTCCTTCTCTCTCTTTCATCTTGCAGGCATCAGTGGGATGCCCACCATTGCTGTGGAGAAATGGCTGGCTCCAAAAGCCAACTCCTTGACCTCCGAGGGTGAGAGTACTGGGGTGTTACAGGAAGCATTGGCAAGGCTTTGACACCTCCTACCAGCTCAGATAAGGGCATCTAGGTGGGAACGTTTATCTGAGAGAGTGTGGGAGCACGATCTGGTGAACACCTCACTGTGACAGCTCTGCAGCTGTGGAAGAAACACTCCAGGCTGCTGGCTCTCAGAGGCCTGTTAGAGACCAGGCTCAGCCCCAGGCCGGAGGGGGACCTGTGGTGTCCATAAGCTGGCACTTTGCCCCAATGCACAGGGAGGAGCAGCAGAGGCAGATGGCTAACTGGAATATGGCTCTCATTGCCCAGAAGCTACAGGAGTGCAGTGAGTTTTGTGATTGCCTGTCTGCCTCCATGACCAGGGCAGCAGTTACCATGGAGACCCAGGCCCTGCACCCTCAGAGTCTACTGGAGAGGCTCTCACGCCTCCACTCCACCCTCTGAACCTCAGGACCAAAGGCATGGTAACTGGGGTGTTGGTGGGGTCAGGGAAACTAGCGAGCACTGCAAATTCTCACTAGGCTCTCCTCACAAGGAGACAGGGCAGTCCAAGAAGACACACAGACAAAAGAGGAGGAACCGCATGCACAACCCTCAGAAATCTCCTCTGAGGACACTTTAGAGATGGCTGGGTGCTCCACCTCCAGTCTGCCTAACCCCTCCAACCGTCAGATTTGAAGCCAAAGCAACTCTGGTAAGAAGCCCCTTGACAGATCCAGGCCTTACAAACATGAATAGCCCCGGGTCGCCTGAACAAACCTCCAGAGGCAACAAGCTCCACAGCCAAGCAAGCTCTGTTCAGCCTAGCTGCAGAACCAGGGAATACACTGAGACTTATTGAGGGCATCATAGTTTTTTTTTCCTTTATACATTCACGGGATGAGGGCATCGCTGGCTAGGCAGCATTTATTGCCCATCATTAATTGCCCAGAGGGCAGTTAAGAGTCAACCGCATTGCAGTGAATCTGGAGTCACATGTAGGCCAGACCAGGTAAGGATGGCAGTTTCTTTCCCTAAAAGGCATTAGTGAACGATTTGGGTTTTTCTGACAATCGAAAATGGATTTATGGTCATCATTTGATTCTAGATTTTTATTGAATTCAAATTCCACCATTTGTCATGGTGGGATTCGAACCCAGGTCCCCAGAATGTTAACTGGGGATTTAGAGTCCAGCATGGGTGACATTGCGCTGCACATCAACTCTCAAGTGTTTATAAATGTCACTGCTTTCACAATATATCTGCTCAGTTTAGTCTCTGAGTAGCCCCAATGTAAACTCTACTGCTGCCTTTACATTGGGGTCACTTTACTGTGGCCACACTAGCACTGGCTTTCAATGGTTGTTATTCTATCTTCTCTCAGACAGCAGCTTTGTAACAGTTAGCTTCTTATCATGGTTAGTTTTGCTGTGCTGTTACTTTGAGGCTTGGCTGCCATGAGGCATTAATCTCCACGGTAAATTTCTGCTTCTTCCTGTTTAACAGCCAGAAGATGAGGTCAAGCTTTCCAATTTGGTCTATGCTGAGTGACATTTACCTCTGAGTTACACAGCACCATTAGGAACTTCATATCATGGAGGATATTGTGTTTTTGGTCTTTCTACATGAAGGCCAGGAGTGTCATTCACTTTTGGAAACAGGCCTCTTCCTCTTTTGATAAAGCGCTTGAGAAATACAGTTGTGGATAATAGTAACTTGGAGTGATTAATATTGAAAACCCTGGGTAAACAATTTTAATCTGAGGTCTTTGGAGATCATATTGTCTTAAAAACAGATGAATCAGCTCAATTATTCGAGGCCAGGAAGCAGTTCATGATGAGTTGGCACTCTCCTTGGCATCGTCAAAGTTGAGAGGATAGTAGTGTTGGCTGTTTCTTTCGATTGAGGTGCACCTACATGGCAAATATCCTGATTTAAATGGCGATGCTATTATGTACGTAGTAAAGTCATTAGCTGAATACACCTCGTGTATAATGTGGGTTTACTGAGGCTGGCTGGATGAAGCTGAGAGTCAGCCAGGCGGAAAAACTAGACGATATGCCACCACCGTCACCAACTTCATTAGCAAATGCACGGAGGACCGTGAACCAAAGAAGTCAATCCGAGTGTTCCCCAACCTCGGATGAATCAGGAAATCCACTCCCTCCTGAAGACCAGATGTGCGGCATTCAAGTCATGTGACCCAGACCAATACAGAAAATCCAGATACGACCTCCGCAATGCCATCAGGGAGGCCAAGAAGTAGTACCGGACCTACCAAACAGACTCCTATTGTCTATGGCGAGGCCTAAACCACATTACAGAATACAAAATGAAACAGTGTAAGATGGCGGACAATGACACATTCCTCCCTGACACTGCCAATGTTTTCTACGCTTGGTTTGTGCAGAATACCACCGGCGTGGCGATGCCTGCCCCGACATCCCCAGACACACCTGTTCCCTCTGTCACTGCTCTAAAAGTCAGACCAGTCTCCCTGGGAGTTAGCCCAAGGAAAGCAACGAACCCGGACGGTGTCCCTGGCCGAGCACTCAGATCCTGTGTGGACCAACTGGTGGTAGTATTCACCTAAATCTTCAACCTCTCCCTCTCAGAAACTGAAGTCCCCACCTGCTTCGAGAAGACCACCATTATCCCTGTACCCAAGAAAACACATACAGTGTGCCTTAATGACTAACGCCCAATAGCTCTGACTTCAATAATCATGAAGTGCTTCGAGAGGCTGGTCATAGCCCACATCAACTCCAGTCTCCCAACCTGCCTCAATCCCCTACAGTTTGCCTATTGACATAACAGGTTCACAAAGGATCCCATTCCCTAACCCTGCACTCATCCCTGGAGCTTCTGGATAACAAAGACACCAACATCAGACTCCTGCTCATTGCCTACAGCTCCATCTTCTACACCATTATCCCCTCCAGACTGATCTCAAAACTCTGAGACCTTGGTCTTGGCTGCACCGTCTGCAGCTGGATCCTTAGCTTTCTAACACATCGGCCGCAATCAGTGAGGATAGGTAACTGCACCTCCTCCACAATAACACTCAACACTGGAGCCCCCCAAGGATGCGTCCTCAGCCTCCTATTGTGCTCCCTGTACCCCTACAACTATGTTGCCAAATTCCAAATGAACGCCATCTACAAGTTTGCTGATGATACCACCGTAGTGGGATGGATACCTAACAACAACGAGTCAAACTACAGAAGGGAGATAGAGGGCTTGTTGACGCGGTGCAATGAAAACAATCTGTCTCTCAATGTCAGCAAAACTGAAGAACTGATCATTGACTTCAGAAAGAAAGGAGGAGAACACTCCCTCCACCATTTGCATCAACGGAACTGAGGGTGAGAGAGTGAAGAGCATCAAGTTCCTCGAAGTGACGATAACCGACAACCTGTCCTGGACTTCCCATGTAAGTGCGACAGTCAAGAAGGCACATCAATGCCTCTTCTTCCTCAGGCAGCTTAGGAAATTTGGCATGTCCATAAGGACCCTCACCAACTTCTACAGATGCACCAGTGAAAGCATACTGTCCAGGTGCATAATGGCCTGGTATGGCAACTGCTCTGCCCAGGACCATAAGAAACTACAGAAGGTGGTATGCACAGCCCAGACAATCATGGAAGCCAACCTTCCATCCGTGGACTCTATTTACACAGCTTGCTGCCGCAGAAAGGTAGTCAACATCATCAAAGACCATCGCACCCTGGTAATGACCTCCTACAACCTCTTCCTTCAGGCAGAAGATACAGGAGACTGACACATGCACAAGCAGGTTCAGGAACAGCTTTACTCCGGCTGTTATCAGACTGTTGAATGGACTCTAACTTCAAATAATGTAACCTGCAATGAACCTGTCTGCCTCTAAGTCTTTTTGATCTGTACGTCCTTTGCTTGCTGTGATCTGCCTATAATGCTTGTAAACAAAGCTTTTCACTGTTTTTCAATACATGTGGCAATAAAATCAAACAGTCAATAAAATGAATCAACAAAGAGGATAGTAGCTACTGGAGAACGTTGGCCCATTCCCATCATAACTTTACCTGAGGCAATATTCGTCTTCAAAGCTGCATTTTCTAGACAGCTTTGTGGAATGCCTCGTCTCTCCTTACATGGATACCCTGGAGGGAGAGGCACCAGATCTGACAGGTTCTGCTGTCTGAGAAAATGGTTATTTCATGGTGGCCATCTCCAGTCACCACCATTGCCCTGGGCCCTGGTTATAACTGTCCACAGAGCAGCAACCATCATATCCTGAAAACTCTGAATGACTGTAGCATACAGAGAGAAACATAACATAGAAACATAGAAGATAGGAGCAGAATTAGACCATTCAACCCCATGAGACTGCTCCACAATTTAATATGATCGTGGCCGATTATCAAGCTCAATACCCTAATCCCACCCTCCCCCTATATCCTTTGATGCCTTTAGGCACAAGACCTATCTCAGTCTTAAATGTACTCAATGACCTGGCCTCCACAGCCTTCTGTGGCAGTGAATTCCAAAAATTCACCACTCTCTGGCTGAAGAAGTTTCTTCTTATCTCCGTTCTAAAAGGTCTTCCCTTTACTCTAAGGCTGTGCCCTCAGGTCCTAGTCTCTCCTACCAATGGAAACACCTTCCCAACATCCATTTTGTCCAAGCCATTCAGTATTCTGTAAGTTTCAATTAGATCCCCCCCACCCCATCCTTCTAAATTGCATCGAGTATAGATCCAGAGTCTTCAAATGTTCCTCATATGTTAAGCCTTTCATTCCTGGGATCATTTTTGTGAACCTCCTCTGAACCTGCTCCAGGGCCAGTACATCCTTCCTGAGATATGGGGCCCAAAACTGTGCACAATACTCCAAATATGGCCCGACCAGAGCATTATAGAGCCTCAGAATTACATCCCTGCTTTTATATTCAAGTCCTCTCAAAATAAATGCCAAAGTTGCATTTGCCTTCCTAACTATTGACTCAACCTGCAAGTTTACCTTGACAGAATCCTGGACTAGAACTCCCAAGTCTCCTTGCACTTCAGACTTCTGAATTTTCTCCCCATTTAGAAAATAGTCCATGCTTTTATTCTTCTTACCAAAGTGCATGATCTCACACTTTCCCACATTGTACTCCATCTGCTGCTTCTTTGCTGACTCTCCTAACCTGTCCAAATCCTTCTGCAGCCTCGCCACCTCCTCAATACTACCTGTCCCTCTACCTATCTTTGTATCGCATTGCCTGCAAACTTAGCCAGAATGCCCTCAGTTCCTTTATCTAGATCATTATTGTATAAAGTGAAAAGTTGTGGTCCCAACACTGACCCTTGTGGAACACCACTTGTCACTGGCTGCCATCCTGAGGAAGACACTTTTATCTCCACTCTCTGCTTTCTGCCAGACAGCCAATCTTCTATCCATACTAGCACCTTGCCTCGAACACCATGGGCCCTTATCTTACTTAGCAGCCTCCTGTGCGGCACCTTGTCAAAGGCCTTCTTGAAGTCCAGGTAGATAACTTTCATTGGATCTCCTAGGTCTAACCTGCTCGTTACTTGCTCAAAGAATTCTAGCAGATTTGTCAGGCATGACCTCCCCTTGATTAAGTTGTGCTGACTTTGCCCTATTTTACCATACACTTCCAAGTATTCAGAAATCTCATCGTTCACAATGGACTCTAAAATCTTACCCACGACCGAGGTTAGGCTAATCGGCCTGTGATTTTCAGGCTTTGCCTGACATCTCCCCTTTTCCATTTCAACAGCTTCATCATCTCACAAACCCACCTCATTTCCCTTATGTTATCATCCAACTCCCTCCCTTCCTTGTCCACCTCACCCTTATCATTTTAATCATTCACTCAGTTTCCCAGTTTCCTGTGTCTATTCCTGGGAATTTTCTGTCAACCCAGGTGAGCTCATCCTTACCCTGCCCGAAAGCATGCTTAGCTGTATTGTTAAAGTGTACATGTGCACCCCCTTCCTGTCACACACAGTAGTCCTGACATGAACCAGTCTCCCCAGCTCTCTTGGGTGGGGCCCTTACCCGTTGGTGTCTCCCTTACACCATAAAGCAACACCATACAGCAATGCCCTAATAACAAAATTGTGTCATGAAATGTCAATAAAGAAACATCATGTCTCCCCCAATTCTGTCCACCGTCTACATGACACAAGTCAGGAGTGTGATGCAATACTCCCCACTTGCCTGGATAAGTGCAGCTTGAACAAAATTCAAAACACTTGATTCAGGACCATTCAGGACAAAGCAACTCACTTGATTGGCACCACATCCACAAACAGCCACTCCCTCCACCACTGATGCTCAATAGCAGCAGTGTGCACTATCTACAAGATGTACCATGGAAATTCACCAAATCAACTTAGACAGCACTTTCCAAACCCAGGACCACTTCCATCTAGAAGGACAAGGGCAGCAGATACATGGGAACACCAACAATTGCAACTTCCCCTTCAAGCCACTCACCATCCTGACTTGGAAATATATCATCCATTTCTTCAGTCTCACTGGGTTTCAATCCTGTATTTCCCTCCTTAATGGCTTATGGTCAACCTACAACACTTGGACTGCCGTGGTTCAAGAAAGCAGCTCACCACCATCTTCTCAAGGACGGCTACGAACTAATAATAAATGCTGGTCAGCCAGTGATGCTATTTGATGAGTGACTTCTTTTAAAAAAAAGCATGAATCAGCATGTACTCAGCCAGTAAGAAGTCTACCTCACCAAATGTACATATCATATATACTCTCTGGTTTCTGAAGGCATATCTGTCTTGGCCATTCTTCATAAGATCACAACCATGAACATCATACTGGTGGCCTGGGGCTTTAGTAGGTATTCATACTGCTGAATGTAAAGAGCTTCCAACACCATCAGAAATCTTCTGCTGACAGAATACCAAAACAATAACACATCATCAGGAGCCTGAATTTTGGCTACCTGTGCAATCAAGCTTCCCCATTTGCCTTTGACTCTTAACAAATAGGGCTCAGAGGATTCTGTTCTTTGTCGTTAGGCAAATATCCTTTGGACACTGATCTTTTGAACATTCTTTTGGGCAAGAGCTTGTCCCAGCGTACTCAGTGATTTGAATGCAAAGGCAAATTAACAGCAGTGTTGTTGAAGAGCCAAGTTAGATAGATCAGTACTGTGCTATTAGAATGTTTCTTTTAGATCACTGAAAATCCAACTGTATTTACACTAGACATAACTGGATAAAGTGATATAAATCTAAGACCACAGAAGCAACTTCGATGTGTTTTCTTTTTAATTCATTGTTATGTGGTGGTATTAATACTTGCCTCTTGTCTCTATAACTCTAATTTGGAATGAGTTCAAAGAAAACAGGGCATCGAGGGTGGTCTGAATGTTTGAATAGTGGGTGTGGTTGACTCCCAAGAATCTCATAAATCTGAGTTGTGGAGTCTACTTAAACTGTAGCATTCTTGTCTTCCTCACGTGAACTTTGTGAAGTTTTACCCCCACCCACTAAACATCAATAAGATGCAGAATCACAGAAGGTTTAGGGTGCAAACAGGGGCCATTTGGCTGATCATATTGGCACCAGCTCTTCAAATGAGCATCTTTGCCTACTGCCAATTTCCTGTTTTTACCCCATATCCTTGCAGATTACTTCAATCTAAATAATCATCCAAGACATAGCTCCTTGGAAGAAGAAGTGGCAAACATCAGCCTGATCTTTTAGTTTCTTCCTGCACCTTAACAATCAGATAGATAAACTGACAACCTGCCTTGATGAATACAGGGTGATTCTCTCTTGCTAACTGCCCATATCTCACCTGCAAACGTAGGCGAACAACTCAGTCTCCCACCTCAGCACCTGGCGGCTGCAATTTTCAGATGGGCTTGAAAATAAAGGAGCAGGTCAACAATCTGCAGCTGGTAAGGTACAATTATTATAGAAATAGGAGCCCTACAGCAATTGTGAAATTGTAATTTTTGAACATAAATAAGAGGAATGGTCACCAACTGTGTACCAAGAATTGAACCAATTTAAAGAAGTTAAGCTCAAAAACAACTTGGGTAGCACTCACCTATCACCATCCCACCTACCTTCCCCAGCCCCATCCTTCCTCTCTCTATTTATTTCTGAGCTCCCTTCCCCCTCCCCTAATTCTGAAGATGGGTCCCGACCCAAAACGTCAACTTTCCTGCTCGTCTGATGCTGCCTGGCTTGCTGTGTTCTTCCAGCTCCACGCTGCGTTATCTCTGATTCCAACATTTGCAGTTCTTACTATCTTTGGGTAGTTCTTAACTTTTTAATGCTCTGCCTGTGCTCCCAAGGGAAAAAACAAACTCTAGGTTACTGTTTCTCCATGGCTATGACAATTGAGGGAGTAGAAAAACCAATTGAAATCTTGGGTTTCATAAATACAGTGAATGTGTTAAGTATTTAGTTAGGTATTTACTTGAGTTGTCTAGAGCAGAATACTGCCAAAAAGACATATGATTTACTGCAGCCATCTTTTGGTGCCCACTTTTAAAAATATAGCTTTAAAATTTACAACATTTCATGCCTGTATTGAGCCTAAAAGTAGATTTACCAGAATTGTTCCAGAGTTCAGTGAATTTGGCCAGCATAATAGTTGGAGAAGCTGGAGTTATTCTTCTTGGAGGTAAAGAGGTGAGGGAAGAAATAATTAGAATGTACCTAATCAAGGTTGAGAAAGAAAGACTGTTCCTATCAGCTGATGTTATAAGGACTGTAACTGCTTTGTCCCCTGCTTTTTGTTATCTACGTCAATGATTTAGATGTGAATATAGGAATCGTTAGTAAGTTTGTAGATGACATCAAAATTGGTGGTGTAATTGACAGTGATGAAGGTTACCTCAGAGTACAACAGAACCTTGATCAGATGGGTCGATGGGCCAAGGAGTGGCAGGTGGAGTTTAATTTAAATAAATGTGAGGTGTTGCATTTTGGAAAGGCAAATCAGGGCAGGACTTATACACTTAGTGGTAAGGTCCTGAGGACTGTTGCTGAACAAAGTGACCTTGGGGTGCAGGTTCGTAGTTCCTTAAAAGTGGAGCCACAGGTAGACAGAATAGTGAGGAAGTGTTGGAGACTTGTATAATTACAACATTTAAAAGGCACCTGGATGGGTACATGAATAGGAAGTGTCTGGAGGGATATGGGCCAAATGCTGGCAAATGGGACTAGTTTAATTTAAGATATCTAGTCGGCATGGATGAGTTGGTCTGAAGGGCCTGTTTCCATGTTGACTCTATGACTCTAACTCATCTAGCTGATCTATGACTAGGAGACACTAGATTTTGGACAGGGGATAATGAAGGAGTGTGGGAAAGACCTTTGTATATGGCAAATGATACTGACCTGAAACCTACTGCCTATGAGGATGGTGAAAGTGGAGACAATGAATGATTTCAGGAGGAAATTGGATGGGCACATGAGGAAAATAAACGCGCCTGGCTAAATGGTTAGAGTGTGAGTATGAGATCAACCAGATATTGTACAGAAGGATGGCATGGACTTTATGGCCTCCTTCTGAGCTCTGAGTCCTTTTATGTCTGATACCCCAATCTTTGAGTGGTCTGCCCTAAGGTCCAACCTGCTGGTCATCTCACTGTGAGAACTGGCTGATTTTCTGACCTCACAAAACTAATGAGCTGCTGCTTGCTGGTGGCATGTTAATGAGATCAGAACCTCAAAGGAATCAGCCCTGCAGCTAACTATTCAAGCATTTCATCTGCAGTATCAGAAAAATAAGGAGGTTGGGAAATGAGAGGCCAATGTAGCACATTGCTTTGTTTCTCCATAAAAATTCTTTCATTGGAATGTGGTAAAGAAATTAATATTCCAGTGTTGGAAAGAAATTTTGGGCCAGCTTCTAGTGAACCATAATGCCTCCAAAGTAAAATTGTTTCAGTGAAGTCAAAGCAAACCAGAAGACCAGAAATAGCTTGGCAAGGCAGGTTCATTGCCGATTTCAAGTGTAAGGCAGAAATTCTAACTTTAGCATTGAGCATGCCAAGTAAAATCCACAACGTTTGGAAGCTGTTATATTCCCTTCTGCATAAACACACAATTTCAGATTAACATTCTTTTGCAAAAAAAAAATGATTTGTGTATCTCATGTCAGATCCAAGATTAATCTGTCTGCTGTATCTGCAAGGACACGAACTAAGCTTCAAGCTGTCAAATGCCGGCTGTCATGGCTGCTTTTCAAGAAAAGTTTGAACCAAAATGGAAACATTGCTAAATTGCTTCGTGAGTCAGCCAAGAGTAAGTACTTATTAGGGATGGCAACATGCACAGTGATTACTCTCTGACCTTGAGCAAATGATATAAATACTACAGTCGTGCAGTCATATCAGTGCCTGCAGCTGAGTACTGTGAAAATAGGGATCTGAATTTGGATTGTGCTGCTGATGTGCGCTGGTGGAGGCAAAGCCAGATTTGTACCGTGGAAGATTTAAATATGTAGGCAGCCATGAAAGCTTGCCAAACACTATCAATGGATGAATGGGAATGAATGAATGACAAAGTGAAAAGCTGGAAGATATGGCGGGGTGTAACCACACACTGGGGCGTTAATTTGGGCTACATGTCAATTGGGAAACCTGGGCACGGAGCCAGGAGTATAACTCAGTACAATATAACAGTAGAATAGAAGATGAGTCAAATTGAATTGCAATGATTAGTGGAAGACTTTAAAAAAAAACACCTGTAAAATTAAAAAGGAAGGAGAGAATACAGAAGAAAACCTCTACTTTGAGGCACTGAGAAATATCAAGGGAGAAATTAGTTTGCACTCCTCTATGAAGTATTTCCAGACCGCACTCAACACCCCTCTCATTTGATTGCCTCCCCTCTCCAGCATCCCAACTTTTACCAGGTACATTCATGAGGGGCTTTGCAGTGTTGTCATGGAGCCAGGAGGGCCAGTCCAGCTTTTCCTGGTTTCACATTCAGGTTATTTTATATGTTGTCTTCACCAGCTTCTAGTGCTCCCTTTGAAGAGCTGCTGATTAGAGCCTGAAAAGCTGGGTAGGGTCCAATTTTTGACCAATTTTGGAGATGGATTCTGAACAGGCACTGGGCCCCTCCTTGGCACATTATGCCAATTTAAAGCAGCTGTCAGGGATGTCTGAACATTGCCCAAGTCACTACAGTGTCATATGTCTATTAGAGAGCCTTGGGCATGGGATATAGTGAGGTAAATAAGGGCTAACATTGTCAAATTGGAGGCAATGTGAATGCAAGTACTTGACCAAGATCATCAATAATGTGCATTTCTAAGTAATGTTTCTGGCATCACTAACAATAAAACTATGAGAAGTGAGTGTGTGGGATTTGAAGACCCTGAAACTATACTCTATTACAATAACTAGGTTACTCTGCTTGTCTTTATTGCAACATAAACCCTGTGTTGGTAACGGTGGAGATTCATTTTCAAGCCATTTCATTCATTTCTCTAATACTTCCAGTTTGCCCGATGTATTACAAACTGTTCAAACCCATCACCAAAACCCAGTATATTTAATTACACATGAAAATCCTTCGGTCTATCTAAGGTTTATGTTGTTTTTCATGACAATAATATTACAGATATTGTTCTCTATTTCCATCGATACATTAGGATGTATATATATGCTTTACATATTTTGTTACAGCACAGATTAAACCCCAATTGAGCAAATTCAAATTAATTTTTAAAACCGAACCAAAGGCATTGTTGCCTTACATTATTTATGTTGTTTTCACAATGCATTAACTTAGGAAGGTGAATATAAGGAGATGATGTGGTGGATTTACTTCAGGTTGAGGGGACATTAAGATAACATTAGTACAATAATGAACGTTGACCTTAGCTCAAAACAGTAAGATCTGGAATTGGATTAGGTAGCGATAAAAAAAGGAAAAGGAAGAGGCCACTTGTAGGAATAGGTTGTAGGCCCTCAAACAGTAGTCATACTGTACATCAGAGTATACAGGAGATAATATTTGGGGTGTGCAGGAAAGGTACTGGAATAATCACTGATGACTTTAACCTACGTTTACATTAGTCAAATCAGATTTGAAAAAGTCCCCAAGAAATTGAAATAACTCCACCATGGTCTGTATCCCTTAACCAAATCACTCTTTATTGACACATGGAGAGTATTTGACATTGATCCAGCTCTGTCAGTGCCAGTTCTCAGAGTGAACAGGATGTCTGACTCTCCTGTTTGTATCTGTCAGCCAGGACTCCCTGATTGAACCAGATTAACAGCCCCCAATCAGGGAACTCATATTTTATGGTGTCCACCTGGCTGACCTTGTTACAATCACTACTTCCCTCCCCCTCTGAGTCCAAGGATATAGGCTAGTTCTTTTCTTGTAGCGCCTCCTGGGGTGTTTTGGCACTGGGTCAGGTTCTCCAACTCTGCCTCTGATACAGATGGCATGTTTTGCACAGTAGCTTGCCTCTTGCGCCTGGAGCATCTTGGAAGAAATTCATTCTCTTCTTCAGGCAGCAAAGGTGTCGAGACGGTGACATCCACCCCGTCGATCTCAGATTCTGAAGTATCTTCAACTCCTCACAGGGAGGGAGATACCACCGGTTCTGGAACAGTCAGAAAGGCTGTCAACAAGCCGGGTATATTTTGCGTCTGCACCGTTTGCAAGTTTGCAGCTTTCATATCGTTGTTCAGGATGATTGCACCTATTTGAACTTAAATGTCTCTGGACCTGACCTCACATTGGCCACGCCTCGTACCCATGCAGTGCCATTCCCCTGGTTCCTACACCAAACTTCATCCTTTGACGGAAACTGTCTCTCTCACTTAGTGGAGTTTTGTGTCTGGCATTGGAGTTTCTGATGCCATTTCACCCTCCTGCCCAGGTCCGGGAAGATCACATTTTACCTGGTGCGCATTCTTCTCCCCATTAGCAACTCTGCTGGAGCTATCCCTGTAGCTGTATGAGGGGTGGTTCTATAATCAAATAGGAACTGGGACAGTTTGATATCTAGTGAAGCTGTAGGCTGTTCCTTTAAGCCTGTCTTCAAAGTTTGGACTGCTCTTTCTGCCAGACCATTGGATGATGGATGGTATGGAGTTGTCCTTATATGTCAAATACCATTTGACTTCAGGAAATGATCAAATTCCCTAATGGTAAAGGATGGCCTGCTATGTGTGACCAACATATCTGGGAGTCTGTGTACTGTAAAAGAAGCGCGCAGTCTTTCTATTGTCATTCCCGTGTTTGACGAATGAACTCCATGAACGTCCAGCCACTTTTAGTGGGCATCCACAATGACTGAGAACATTGAACCCATGAAAGGATCTATATAGTCGATGTGAAGACAAGTCCAGGGTTTACCCGGCCATTTCCCATGAGTGTGGGGGAGCTGCTGGTAGTAATTTTAGTCCTTGTTGGCACTCTGGGCACTGCCCCATCAATGCGGCTACGTCTGCATCCAATCCTGGCCACCAGACTATCTTCTCACCACCATCTTCATTTTGGAAACCCCTGGATGACCCTGGTGGAGTTCAGCCAGTATCTGGCAATGGCCTTTGCTCAGGACAATCACTCTTGTTTCCCATAATAACATGCCGTCCTCTACCGTGATCTGGTCCCTCCGCATCCAAAAAGGTTTCAATTCTGGTTGCATGGCCCTTTGGCTTCCCCCGTCACCACCAGATGTTTCAGTTTTACAAGGACCAGATCTGTCTGCATCCAAAGTCTGATATTGTCAGCTGTGACTGGAAGTCTGCCAGAAAATTTGAAACCATTACGGACTCTTCCCTTGACAATACCGCCAGTGGTGAATCTGCCAACGGGAGGCGACTCAATGCATCTGCTACTTGGCCTCCCAAAAGATGTTCCAAGTTGTAATTATACCCACTCAGAATTCGAGCCCACTGCTGAATTTGGTCTGAGGCTATGGGTGGCACTGCCTTGTCCTTTTTATGTAGACCTAGCAGGGTTTTGTAGTCCATTATTATTACAAATTTACACCTGTAAAGATACTGATGGAACTTCCTGCCTCTAAATATGATTGCAAAACCTTCCTCCTCTATCTGAGCATATTTATCCTCTGCATTAGCCAAAGTTCTGGATGCATGCGCTATTGGGAGTTCGTCTCCATTGGGTTACTATGAGCTAATACTACCCCAATACTGCACAGGGAGGCATCTCATGTCAATACCAGATCTTGCTCGGGAACATAGTGTGCCGAAACCTTTGAGTATGATAGCTGTTCCTTCACTTCCCTGAAAGCTATGACTTGGCTACGCCAGCATTTCCAAGGCTGGTCCATTTTTAAGAGTTGATGCAAAAGTGCCAGGGCACCTTTGATTGCACTCACTTTACCTTCCAACATGTGTAACCTGGTCTTGTTGACTCTGAAGCCCAAGTAGATCACTTGGGGTCCGTGGAACACAACTTTTCACCTTCTAAGGTGTACGCCCGCATGGGAGAAATGTCTAAGGGCTATGTTCAAGTTCTCTAAGTTCTTTATTAGTCTTCCCTGTTGTTAGCATATCATCTAGATAAATGGTGACTTAAGCTAGACCTTGTAAAACGTTCTCTGTCATCCACTGAAAAATGGCATAGGCTGACGATACCCCAAGTGGCAGTCTTGCATATTAGTACAAACCCTTATAGGTATTATTTAAAGGATACTTCTGGGAATCCTTATCTAATCACAATTGCACGTACACATGACTCATGTCCAGCTTTGTGGAGGACAGCCTGCCTGCCAGATTTGTGTATAAATCCCCTGTGCGAGGGATTTGGTATTTATCCAGCTGCGAAATATGGTTTACCATTTGTAGTAAAAGGCTTGGGAAGTTCTAGGGCTCGTTATAGGAAGGATATTATTAAGCTGGAGAGGTTCAGAAGAGATTTGCCAGGATGTTGCCAGGTATGGAAGGTTTGAGTTATAAAGAAAGGCTGGGACGTTTTTTTCACTGGGGCGTAGGAGGTTGAGAGGCGACCTTGTAGAAGTTTATAAAATAATGAGGGGCATAGTTAGAGTTAATGGTAGCTGTCTTTTCCCTAGGATGGGGGATGTCAAGACTAGGGGGTTCATTTTTAAGGTGAGAGGAGAGAGATTTATAAAAGATATGAGAGGCAAATTTTTTTACACAGAGCGTGGTTTGTGTGTGGAATGAACTTCCTGAGGAAGTTGTGGATGTGAGTACAATTATAACATTTAAAAGACATTTGGATAGGAAAGGTTTGGAGGAATATGGGCCAAGCATAGGCAGGTGGGACTAGTTTAGTTTGAGATTATGTTTGGCATGGGTCTCTTTCTGTGCTGAATGACTTTATGACTCTATGACTCTATGATTATCAAAAGAGCTAAGTTCAACTTGTATGTTGACCAGGAAGCAATTCCACTATTCCACAAGGCCCACCCAGTGCCATTTGCCTTATGTGCAAAAATAGAGGCAGAAATCAGAAGGCTGGAAAGCAAACGAATCATCAAACCAGTCCAGTTGCAAACACACAAAATTGGCTAAGGGACATGAAACAGAGCACAAGAGAGAATATTAAACTGTGAGGAGGACAGTCATAGAGGTTTACGGCAGAGAAAAATACCTTTTGACCCATTGAGTCAGCATTGGTCAAAAAAACCCAACTAACTATTCTAATCCCATTTTCTAGCACTTGGCCCAGAGTTTTGTATACCTTGGCACTGCAAATGCAGATCTAAACACCTCTGAAATATTATGAGGGCTTTTGCCTCTACCATCCTTATAGGCAATGAGTTCCAGACTCGTACCACCCTCTGAGTTAAAAGAAATTTGTTCACATCAGCAGCGTAGAATATCAAAAGTTCATTAAATAGTTAGTGGAGTGGACGGAGAGGTGACAGATGAGTTAGAATATAGAAAAGTGTGCAGTGTTACTTTGGTACAAAAACAATGGATGGACGTCTTAAATAAAAGGTACTATTCTAAAGAGTATGCAGGGGCTGAGACCTCAGTGTGCATGTACATAAGTCATTAAACATGGCAGGACAGATAGAGAGGGCTGCTAATAAAGCCTGCAATATTCTAGGCTTAAAGTTAGTATCAAACTTAAGGTGACAGTACAGAAGATTAAACAAACAAAAAACAAAGAATGAAGAAAATTACAGCACAGGAACAGCCCCTTCGGCCCTCTAAGCCTGCGCCGATCCAGATCATGTATCTAAACCTGCCGCCTATCTTCCAAGGATCTGTATCCCTCTGCTCCCTGCCCATTCATGTACCTGTCTAGATACATCTTAAGTGACGCTATCATGCCCGCCTCTACCACCTCCACTGGCAACGCGTTCCAGGCACCCACCACCCTCTGAATAAAGAACTTTCCATGCATATCTCCCTTAAACTTTTCGCCTCTCATCTTGAAATCATGACCCCTAGTAATTGAGTCCCCCACTCTGGGAAAAAGCTTCTTGCTATCCACCCTGTCTTTACCTCTCATGATTTTGTAGACCTCAATCAGGTCCCCCCTCAACCTCTGTCTTTCTAATGTAAATAATCCTAATCTACTCAACCTCTCTTCATAGCTAGCGCCCTCTATACCAGGCAACATCCTGGTGAACCTCCTCTGTACCCTCTCCAAAGCATCCACATCCTTTTGGTAATGTGGCGACCAGAACTGTACGCAGTGTTCCAGATGTGGTTGAACCAAAGTCCTATACAACTGTAACATGACCTGCCAACTCTTGTACTCAATACCCCGTCCGATGAATGAAAGCATGCCGTATGCCTTCTTGACCACTCTATCCACCTGCGTTGCCACCTTCAGGGTACAATGGACCTGAACACCCAGATCTCTCTGAGAAAGAATAAAGAAAACTTTTGGAATACTGCTTCAGTTCTGGTCTCCTTGCTATAGGAAAGATGTTTTGAAACTTGAAAGAGTTCAGAAACGATTTACAAGGATGTTGCCAGGATTGGAGAGTTTCAGCTGTAGGGAAAACCTTGAATAGGCTATTTTCCCTGGAGTGTCAGAGGCTGAGGGGTGACCTTGTAGAAGTTTATAAAAGCATGGGTAGGTCTTTTCCCCTGGGTAAAGGAGTGCAAAACTAGAGGGGATAGGTTTATAGTGAGAGAGGCAAGATTTAAAAGGGACCTAAGGGGCAACTTTTTCTTGCAGAGGGTGGTGTGTGTATGGAATGAGCTGCCAGAGGAAGTGGTGGAGCCTGGTACAATTACAACATTTAAAAGGCATCTGGATGGGTATATGAATAGGAAGGGTTTAGAGGGCAAGGGGCTAAATGCTGGCAAATGGGACTGGATTAATTTAAGATATCTGGTTGGCATGGACAAGTTGAACTGAAGGGTTCATTTCCATGCTGTACACCTCTATAACTCTAAGTAACCACACATTCGCCTCATTGGCACAAATCCTGTGGATTTTTCAGTGTTTTCAAAAGGATCTAATTCCCATCATTTTCTTTTGGAACCCAGGATGCTCCATTGGTTAAGGAGGTAGTGTCATTTTCTGTTTATTACTGCTTGCATTTCCATATCATCTTTAACATAGCACAATACCCCAAGGTGCTTCAGAACAACATAAACAACGAAATTTAACACCGATCCAAAAAGTAAGCTATTAAGAAAAGTGGTGAGTTGGCATGAATACGACAGACTGATTTACCATCAATGATTTTCTATGATTCCTACGATTTCAAAATCTTGATCAAGGAGGGAGGTGTGAAGGAGCAGAAAGCCACTAAACCTTTGTTGCTTCAGGCATTTTCAAATCTTACATTGTGATGGTGGGGCCATTTTTTGCATTTATTTTCTGAACCACAGTGTTCTTTCTGAAACGAAGGTACTGATGAATTTGATGTAATTTTCTACTTCTACATCGGCCATTTGTCCTCATACACTTTAATACCTGTTGCTAATTGATAGGTAATGTATATGTATTTTTTTTAACTTCTTCCCCATAGTTTGATGTACAGTTTTGATAGAACATTAATAAGGTAATCATACTCTTCTGATTATATGCCTTGTAAGTATATTATGGAAGCTATCATGAGTATCACAGTGTGATAGTGGCAGATCATTGGTGCAATAGTAAGTACCAGTAACTGCTTCTAAAAAGAATTGCCACTGAAGATCAGTCAGCCCTAATTCATATAGCATTCATAAAACCAATCACAATAAGTTTATATCCGTAGAGATCTCCAACTTAAATAGCCAGGAGAGAGACTTAGCTTCTTTCGACATACAGATCAAGACCTATCAAGCCAGAAGCCTTCTACTCCTTTATAAAAATAAAAAATGTGGTTTCAGCCTACTTCCCAACATATAAATTAAGACTCAGCAATCAAGAGATTTGTATATTTTAAAGTAAAACCCAGCCATCAAAAGTCTTCTTACAGGCTTAAGAGTAATATCAACAGTCAAAGGATTTTCAGTTTAAATACATAGACTTCCAGTTCAATGGAATGTTATTGTAAATGCTAAAAAGTAATTTTCTAACCCAGAGCAGCTTACCTGTGTGTAGGGGTTAGATGGCTGTGCCAGAGCACATATGACATCATCAGTCCTTATCTGGGGTGCACTCCCTCGAGTGGCTGAAACCAGCTACGATAGGCTCATATCTCTTAAAGTTACAGAAACCACGCTCATAAAACATAACAAAGCTACAACAATGAAAAATAAAACAAAATAGAAGCAAGAAAGGAAAAATAGGAGACAGAATTGTGTACCAAGTGAAAGAAAGGAACAAACAAGTCAGCAAATTGCACCAAACCAGTGAGATTTCTTTTTTCATAATTCACGGGATGAAGTCATCACTGGCTAGGCCAGCATTTATTGCCCATCCCTAATTGCACAGAGGACAGTTAATATTTAACCACATTATTGTGGATCTGGAGTCACATATAGGCCATACTGGGTAAGGATGACAGTTTCCTTCCCAGGGGACATTAGCAAACCAAATGAGTTTTTCCTGATAATCAGCAATGGATTCATGGTCACTATGAGGCTCTTAATTCCACATTTTCATTGAATTCAAGTTCCACCACCTGCCCTGGTGGGATTCAAACCTGGGTCACCAGAACATTACCGGGGTGTCTGGATTAATAGTCCAGGGATAAGACCACTAGGCCATCACTTCTCCCACATCTGTCACAGATGTGGTTTGGCACACCCTTCCTCCCAGAAATTGTCTTGTGTTTTCTTGGACATTGGGCACACATCTTCTGAAAACTTGGTTTCAAAAGCCAATCCAGACCCCAGAACAAGCCCTGGGTGATCATGATGTAATGACACCACAATATTAGCAACAGAGAGTCATCCAAATGTACACAAACAGATCAACAAACTGAAAAGCCACTTTTGGAAGATGTCCAAGCCTTTCCTGATGTTAACCTCAGAAGCTTTTATGACGGTAAACATTGTATTCCCCAAAAGGCAGGTTGACACACCCTGATTTTCAAGAACTAGTGTCAATATATTACGACGCATCCTACAAGACATGTACCCCAAGAAGTGGCATTCCATGGTACCACCTACAAAACAACATCTCACAGCATGTAATGGATCATCAATTTCCTCTTGGGGACCAGGAGAAAAAGGTTTGTGCCAGGTCTACCTGTCAGCCAGAATGAGAATCAAACATATACTGTAAGTATTATTCTAAATCAAAAGCTAGACATTTAGACAATTGATCTAACTAGTCTCTCTTATTTAAGTATTACTGACTAACATGGAACTGCAACTGCAACTTGGTATCATAATATGAACTTAAATTATATGGATGTGTTTGGTACTGTTCAATTTTAAGCTTCTGTCTCGAGTCTCCATTGACATAAGTTGGTCCTGATTTGTCAAGTTAATTGGTTCAAAGTAAAATTCTGCTTAATTAATCGAACACCTTATATTAATAGAGCTAATAGATAATAGTTAATGGAGATGACAGGGATCTTACTGCTGGCTGGAAGTCGGTGAGAGCTATATGTCATCTCTTTTCATGAGGGTCCACCAAATTAAGTGCTAACCAGACACCTAAATGGACAGCTGCAGGCCTTCCCTAGGATAAGGCCCAGGGATGGTTAAGTGCTGCCATATGAAACTCACTGTCCAATCAGAGACCTGTATCTCTTCATTGGCAGCATTGCCACAGGAGAGGTGATGGCAGCTACTGGTATTATATCAATCCAAGGCTAAGGATCACTGAGCAATCCAGGCTACAGGTGAATGATGGTAGAGAGTGATTTCACAGAGTGAAGGTCACCGAGTGAGGGCTTCAGGAGTTGCTCCCAGCAAGCACCTCTTTCACAATGCTGGGTCCTTTTATTAGGTATTGATTGCCTTCAAACTCCCACTCCACCCCAAAGCAACCAGAAACCCCAACTGAGTCTGTTTTTCATATTTCTGGTCTTTTGTTCATTAATTTTCCATTTAAGGTATCAATTGATGCTGGGGTTGTAGGCCATACACAGGCTGTCCGATCACAGACTGAATCAGTGCAGAGCTGAGTAGATAGCGGGACTCTCAAGCACCGCCCTCCCATCTAATTAAATGGCTCCATGGGGGAAGGCTGCTCAATGCAGTCTTGAATCTTACAGGAGTTGTAGTGTCTCCCACACACTGAAAGTCATGAGCTAAATCCAGATAAAATCCAAATTCCAAAACTATGAACTGTCTGAAAGTCTAAGTACTGAAAAGCATCAAGTAATCTTAATTATAAACAAGAACTTTAACGGCTGACTGAGAAATTCTGACTGGGTGGCAATGGGAGACTTTCTGATGTTTAGCACTTACAGACAGAGCCTTAATTTTGATTCCCTTCCCATCTGGCTCTATACTTTTGTTGATCAGAAGTTGGAAACTTTGGTACCAGACAGTTTATAATAAGTTTACAGTCTATTAAAACAAAGATCAACACATTTCAAATTTAGCCAGGAGCTTTTGTTTCCTCTTAAGAAATGGGTGCCAAGTATTTTCGTAGTTTCAATTATATTTCATTTTTATTTTGGAGACTAATTTAGAAATGTACAAATTTAATTGGATTAATTCAACTAAACATTCTCAAGTTTAATTTTATGATAAGTCTTATTCCGATTTGTTTATTCCGATTGAATTACTTCAAAATAAAAATCGTAAAAGTGGATTAAAAACTAGGAGACTTAGAAATAAACTTGCTCACCCAAAAAATCCGAAGCGTGGATCCATGGGTAACATTTCTCATTTATTCCCAGGTTGTGAGTATAGCTGGCCAAGGCCAGCATTTGTTACTCATACTCTCATCGCCTTTGGCAAGGTCGTGGTGAGCTGCCTTCTTGAACAATGTGCTGTAAGTAGATGCACGATGCTGCTAGGAAGTGAATTCCAGGATTTTGTTCCAAAAATACTGAAGAAACAGTGGTATATTTCCAAGTCAGGATGGTGAGTGGCTTGGAGGGGAACTTGTAGATAGTGGTATTCCCATGGCACTGTGATACCAATTAAACAGGTTGCTTTCTCCTGGATGGTGTCAAGCTTCTTGAGTGTTGTTGGAGCTGCACTCATCCAGGCAGGTGAGGAGCATTCCATCACACTCCTAACCTGTGCCTTATAGATGGTGGACATCTAGATAACCAGACTGAATCCTGGGATGACAGGACTGACATATGAAGAGAGATTGGATCATTTAGGAGTATATTCACTGGAGTTGGGGTGGCCTCATAAAAGGCATATAAAATTCTAACAGGACTGGGTAGGGTAATTGCAGGAAGGGTATTCCTGATGACTTGAGAATCCAGAACTAGACTAAAGATAGGCCATTTAGGACTGAGATGAGGAGAAATTATTTCACCTAGAGTAGAGTGGCCCTGTGAAATTCTCTGCCACAGAAAGCAGGTAAAGCTAAAATATTGAATGTTCTCAAGAAGGAGTTAAAATAGTTTGCAGGGCTAAAGGGATCCAAGGGTATGGGGAGAAAGCTGGGAAAGAGTACTGTGTTGGACAATCAGCCATGATCATCTTGAATGGCAAAGCAGGCTCAAAGTGCAAATGGCCTATTCTTCCTCCTATTTTCAATATTTCTGTGTTTCTATGACAGGATTTGGGGAGACAGGAGGTGAGCTACTCACGGCAGGTTTCCTAGCCGCTCGCCTGCTCTTTTTTTTTCGATTCATTTGCGGGATGTATTGCCCATTTATTGCCCATCCCTAGTTGCCCTTGAGAAGGTGGTGGTGATCTGCCTTTTTGAACCACTGCAGTCCTCCTGCTGTGGGTTGACCCAAAATGCTATTAGGAAGGGAATTCCAGGATTTTGACCCAGCAACAGTGAAGGAATGATGATATATTTCCAAGTCAGAATAGTGAGTGATTTGAAGGGGAGCTTGGAGGTGGTGGTGTTCCCATGCATCTGCTGCCCTTGTCCTTCTAGATGGATTTGGAAGGTGCTGTCTGAGGATCTTTGATGAATTTCTGCAGCGTATCTTGTAGATAGTACATACTGCTGTTACTGAGTGTCGGTGGTGGAGAGAGTGAATGCTTGTGGATGTGGTGCCAATCAAGCGGGCTGCTTTGTCCTGGATGGTGTCAAGCTTCTTGAGTGTTGTTGGGGCTGCACCCATCCAGGAAAGTGGGGAGTATTCCATCACACTCCTGACATGTGCCTTGTAGATGGTGGACAGGCTTTGAAGAGTCAGGAGGTGAGTTACTCGTCACAATATTCCTAGCTTCCGACCTGCTCTTGTAGCCACAGTGTTTATGTGGTGAGTCCAGTTGAGTTTCTGGTCAATGGTAACCCCCAGGATGTTGATAGTGGGGGATTCAGTGATGGTAACACCATTGAATGTCAAGGAACGGTGGTAATATTGTCTCTTATTGGTGATGGTCACAGATGGCATTTGTGTGGCGTCAATAACATTTGCCACTTGTCAGCCCAAGCCTGGGTATTGTCCAGATCTTGTTGCATTTGAACATGGACTGCTTCAGTATCTGAGGAGTCACGAATAGTGCTGAACATTGTGCATTCATCGGCGAACATCCCCACTTCTGACCTTATGATGGAGGGAAGGTCATTGGTGAAGCAGCTGAAGATGGTTGGGCCTAGGACACTACCCTGAGGAACTCCTACAGAGATGTACTGGAGCTGAATGATTGACCTCCCACAACCACGACCATCTTCCTATGTGTCAGGTATGATTCCAACCACTGGACAGTTTGCCCCCTGATGCCCATTGATTCCAGTTTTGTTAGGGCTCCTTGATGTCACACCCAGTTGAATGCAGCCTGCATATCAAGGGCTGTCACTCTCACCTCACCTCTGGAATTCAGCTCTTTTGTCCATGTTTGAACCAAGGCTGTAATGAGATCAGGAGCTGAGTGGCCCTGGTAGAACTCAACTGGGTATCACTGAGCAGGTCATTGCTGAGCAGGTGCTGCTTGATAACACTGTTGATGACCCTTTCTATCACTTTACTAACTTTCCAACCACTTCATTTGTAGTCACTGTATTTATATGGTTAGTCCAGTTCAATTTCTGGTCAGTGGTAACTTCCAGGATGTTGATAGTGAGGGTTCCAGTGATGGTAACACTACTAAATGTCAAAGGAGGATGGTTAGATTCTCTTTTATTGGAGATGAACATTGCCTGGCATTTGAATGGTATCAATGTCACAGGCTGGATGGCTTCTTCTTAGTCATTTGACCAAAAATACGTAATCCTTTAGGTGATTCATTCTGAACTTCTTCTTTTATGATGCTGCTAAATTAAGATCCCAGCTGGTGGAACTACTGGACAGGCCAGATCTCAAAGAGGAATCTGGTGTATTAGATCATTGGTTTAATTTTTGTGGTTAGTTACCATGGTGGTTAATCACTGAACATGTTTACAAAAGGCTGTCAATTTCCTTTTAGCTAAAGAACACAAGTTTATTGCACTAAAGAAAAATAACATACGAAGCCCTCTCTCCCTCTCTCTCTCTGTCTGTCACTTTATAATTGATAGTTTAGAAAGAACTTAACATGAACAGTAAAATAAAGTTTTAACCTGTTTCCAGACACCCCTTATAGATATTCCTATCTCAACTGTTTAATTTCTTACTTAATCGATTCTTTCCAGTCCTCTTTCTTGAATTGCTGAAACAGTTTTACAACTTATTTTCAGTTCTAACAACCTAAACCACTTTTCACCTCTGACAACTTGAATTTCTGTATGAACTCTCATAGCTTGGATACTTCCACTAGGGTGAAAACTGTTCTGAACTGAAAACCTGATTCTTCATCTAGTTGGAAACTGTTCTCTTGATCTGAAGGCCTGACTGTTAAGTCAACCCAATTTAATGGCCTCTGGTAAGTTTTCACCATCTGTCATAAATTCAGCAGTGTAAACATTTCACCAAGTAACATCACAGATATCCAGCTAAGCCTTTAAATGAATCATATGCTTTCTTGGAAATGATGTGTTTCGATCACTGTTCGAAATTATTTTCTGACCTCCTTAAAAACACAATTACCTTCACAGAACTGAAACCATAATCTATCTACCTCTATTTAAAAAATCCAAATCTAGATGATAAATATATATGTTCAAAACATACAAATCAAGATATACTTAATGTTAAGAAAAAATCATTATTAACAGTGGAAGACGTTATGTGTAATCTTTAACCTACGCTTGGACATTTGATCTCAAACATGGCAGTAGTTTTATATTCCCAGCTGATATCATTGCTGGATGAGTTAAATTCCAGAATGAAATTCAGTTTGGTAGATATTTTTTCATTTAGTGAGGTGATCTGTCATTGAAACATAAGTATGCAACACTCTAGATCTGATTTGCTCTAGATCTGATTTTTACAGTGAAACAGAAATTTATGACATAAAATGAAAGATAAAAATAGAAGAAACCAAACTTTTCATGCATGAATTTTAAATATTTTGAAACACACTGTAAAAATGAAGTCTCATCTATTCTACCACCATCACTGCACTATATTCAAACACCAGAGAGACTTTGCTTGTCTATTACTCTATTGTTAATTCTCTGATTCTCTATTGTTTAAACTTAACAGTTTACTTCAATCCCTGGTCTTGAGTGTTTGGTGGCCTCTTCTTTGATTAATCATGACTGAATTTAAACTTTGGAACAAAAACTAAGTTGCTGGAAAAGCTCAGCAGGTCTGGCAGCATTTGTGAAGGAATAAAGAGAGTTAACATTTCAGGTCCGCGTTCTGAGGAGGGGGTCACCGGACTCAAAACATTAACTCTGTTTTCTCCTCCACAGATGCTGCCAGACCTGCTGAGCTTTTCCAGAAACTTTGTTTTTGTTCCTGATTCACAGCATCCGCAGTTCTTTTGGTTTTTATTGAGTTTAAACTTTCTCGCCTTTGAATAGCCCCTTTTTTTTTATCTAGCTTTCTTTTATTTGTTCTCAGAATGTGGGCATCCTTAATGCCAAATAGGCAACCACATTGCTGAGGGTCTGGAATCACAGACCAGGTAAGGATGGTAGATTTCCCTTCCTAAAGGACATGAATGAAATCAGCAATGGCTACAGGTCACCATTACACCAGCGTTATACCCAAATTCCTTTACTGAATTCATCTGCTATGGCAGGAATTAAATCCATTGCCAGAATATTAGCTTCGGTTCCTGGATTACTGCAGCAGTAACATTATCACTGCACCACCACCTCCCACTATGTTACTGCACTCAAGCCTAATTGAGGGAGGGCTAGCTGACTGAAATTTCTGTCCTTTCATCTTGTTAAAATGGGCTGGGAAGATTGAGTCCTCGGTGCTGGTTGATTGGCAATGAGAAAATTAGGTCAACAGCATTTAAAGATCCTCTACATATCCCTGGTGTGGAATACACAAAACCCATTTCTTTTTGCTGGATTCAGAGCCATTGATAAACAGTTTCAAAGTTACACCAGGACAGCCATTTGGAAACGATCTAACTGTGGATGTTCTGGTGATGGGCCTGTGTGAAAGGAGAATGTCCTTCTTTGGGATACTAACGTCACAGGCATGAAGTGGTCTGTGACAAATAAATGCTGTCTACCCATGATTAATTGAAGTAAGCCTTTTGCAACAGAGAACGTACCAAGGCAAGGATGGTTATTAGCAAATATGCAGATAATTTCTTCCTTGTGGTCTCTATGTAATTTACCATCAGTTTACTGTCAAACAATATTGTCTTCTTGTTGCTATGTATTTACTTACACATAAATTGCATGGCAATTCGATAACAGGATTTTCGTTCATATAATTCTTCACAAATCATTCACAAAAGAGCCTAAATGCAACCTACAAAATTTGAATGAACATGAAAGTTTTTTTTAAAAAATGCTATTATGCAGCTTTGAATGAAGTCTCAAAGCAGGCCAGAATCCTTTCATAAAATGTTCTCACATGTAGTGACAAGGGGCTCATTGGGTGGCCTAGTGGTTAGAACATAGAACATAGAACAGTACAGCACAGTGCAGGCCCTTTGGCCCACGATGTTGTGCCGAACTTTTTACCCTAATAGCACTGCTGCCTCATGGCGCCAGGGACCAAGGTTCAATTTCACCCTTGGGTGACTGTCTGTGTGGAATTTGCACATTCTTTTCGAGGCTATGTGGGCTTCCTCTGGGTGCTCTGGTTCCCTCCCACAGTCCAAAGATGTTCAGGCTAGATGGATTGGCCATGCTAAATTGCTCATAGTGTGTAGGAATGCCTAGGCTAGGTGGGTCAGCCACGGGAAATGCAGTTTTATGGGTTAGGGTGGGATGCTCTTTGGTGGGGTCAATGTGGACTTGATGGACCAAATGGCCTGCTTCCACAGTGTATGCATTCTATGTCGGTGAAGATACACCTGAAGGCAGGACAATTTAATGGATATCATTATGTGAGATGAGCTGACTACAATGACCTACCTTTTGATGGAGAAAAGGGAGATGAACAGGGAGAAGTCCGTAGGCCAGGGGTTTGATTATCTGATCTTCACACACTGCTACAGGGACTGCTGGCTGTATTTTCACTTTCAGGTGTGGAAACTAAAAGTCAGGATCTACCTGCAGTGAAATAGTCAGTGACCTGGAATTTTAAGCACTCCGCTAATTGGCGTGCAGACAGGTTTACTGTCAAATTAAGGGTTTGGGCAAGCTCTCAAAGCTGGAGATACAAGTCAGAAATGTCAAGCTTCAGCAGAACAACAGGTTGCACTAAAAGGTAAGTAATTGGGAGATGGTTCCAACAAGAGGATGACCTTAGGCCTATTTTTAAAAATGTAGATGATATATAGGAAAAGCAGCCAGTTGTGGGGATGAAGGGTGTGGGAGGGGATCCCCCCACAGAGCACTCTTTGGCTGCATCCCCACTCTGCCTGCCTCCTTAATCCCTGGTTAAGCCAAATTATTTGCCTGACTGCCCTTTAGGGGTTGCCTGTCTTCCTGGCCATTGCTGGGAAAGGGTATGGGAAACTGGCTGAGCAGCCTCGTAACTTTTCGGATCCATCCCTCTCTGTTCCCAACCTGAGTGAGACTCGGGAATTCAGTTGCAGCCACCCGAGTAGTGGAGTGTATATGGGGTCGAGTTCTATGTGTTTATTAATGACTTTCTTCGTGGAGTGCAAGGCTTCCAGGAATTCCCGTGCCTGTCTCTGCTTAGCTTGTCCTAGGATTTTGGTGTTGTCCCAGTCAAATTGGTGGTCCTCCTTAGTCAACAAGTCACCCCACTCAATCCACTCAGCACAAGAATTCCTCAACTCCATCAAAGACATAAGGATAGATGACGAAGAGACCAGGATATCATTTGTTGTCACTGCCCTATTTACATCAATAGACATACCACCAGCAAGGGAAACAATGACAGTACTACTGGAACAAGAGCAAGACCCCAGCGAAACCATCTCCAAGGACAACATGCTTAAACTACTGGACCTATGCCTCACCACCCACTTCACTTTCAACAGCAAAAAATATGAACAAATCAATGGGACACCCATGGGATCACTTATCTCCGGACTCATAGCAGAGGCAGTGATGCAAAGACGAGAAAGGACGGCCCTTCTGCTAATCCAACAAAAACTATGGATACGCTACGTGGACACTACGTACCTTTGTCATCATTAAACAGACCAAACTAGAGGAGACACACAAACTTATAAACAACACCCTCACCAGAATAAGATTCACCAGAGAGGAGGAGAAGAACAAACAGCTCCCATTCTTGGACGTCATGGCAGAACACAGACAAATGGGGAACTCCAAACAAAAGTACAGAGAAAAGCCACACACACGGACCAGGTACTGAACTTCAACAGTAACCATCCCAACACACACAAATGAAGCTGCATGCGAACACTATTTAAACGGACAACAACACACTGCAGCAACACAGAACTATGCCAAGAGATAGAAAAATACCTCTTCCAGGTTTTCAAGGATAATGGATATCCAAAAAACTGGGTCAGAAGATGCCTACATGAACAACATCAGGAAGATACCTCATGCCCCGGCACACTCAGCACACTACCCTACATCAGGAACACATCGGAACTAACCACAAGACTCCTATGACTGCTGGGCATCAGAACACAAGCCCACATCAACCCTGTGACAACTGTTCACCCGAACTAAAGACCCACTCCCCGCCATGAACAGGACCAATGTCATCTACAAAATCCCCTGCAGTGACTGTGAGAAACACTACATTGGACAAACAGGAAGGAAACTAACAACAAGGGTACACGAACACCAACTGGCTACAAAAAGACACGACCAATACTCACTCATCTCAATCCACATGGATAAGGAGAACCACCAATTCGACTGGGACAACACCAAAATCCTGGGACAAGCTAAGCAGAGATAGGCACGGGAATTCCTGGAAGCCTGGCACTCCACGAAGAAAGTCATTAATAAACACATAGAACTCGACCCCATATACACTCCACTACGAAGGAAAACCGGAAGTGAGGCAATCCAGCTCAACGGACTCCAGGGTTTAAAAACCAGGCGGGAAAACACACCGACGCTTCATCGGAGGCTGCACTGATGATGTTACCCAGCATGGTAACGAAATGTCTGCAAAACAACAAACCAGCTCGGCGAGCCAACCAACTTCAACACCCACAACCCAAGCTACAAATCTACTCCAAAACCTTAGAGTTCTGGTATGCTGCTAGTGTTTTCCACTGTGAAAACTGATGCAAAGTATCTATTCACTTCCTCCGCCATTTCTTTGTTCCCTGTTACTACTTCTCCAGCCTCATTTTCCAAAGGCCAACATTCACTCTTGCCTCTGTCTTACCTTTTAGATATCTAAAAGACCTCTTGTAATCTTCTTTTATGTTATTAGATTGCTTATTCTCATATTTCATTTTCTCCCTCCTTATTGGTTTTTTAAGTCTTCCTCTGCTGTTTTCAAAGTCTTCCCAGTGCTTTGGTTTCCCACTGATGATTGTTTGATTGATTGATTGATTGATTTTATTGTCACGTGTACCGAAATACAGTGAAAAACTTTGTTTACGAGCGGTACAGGCGGATCACAGCAAGCAAAGGATGTACCTTTCTGATTCCTCAACTCTACCCATACAGACTCTACACCTTCCTACTCAGTCACTTCTTGCTATCAATTTAATTTCATTTCTTACCAACAAGGCAATCCCATCCCCTCTGTCCATCTGCCTGTCCTTTCTACAGGGTGTGTATTGTTGGATACTTAGTTCCCAGCCCTGATGCCCTTGCAGCCATGTCTCTGTGATGCCCGCAGTATCGTACCCGCCAATTTCAATCTGCATTCAAAGTCCAATTACCTTATTCTGTAAACTGCGTGTATTTGATTCCAACACCCTCAGTCCTGCATTGACCATACTATTTCTCATTGTTGTCCTCTCATCTGTTGTTCCTGATGTTAGATCCCTTTCCATATTCTGTGCCCTTTTACTTGGTCTGGAAACATTAACAACTTCTCCTGAGCCATCCCCCTTTTAAACTTTTCCATAATTTTCCAAGCAACTATCCACAGCCCTAGTTGTGTGATTCACCAGGACTCAGGACTCAGCATGATCCAGGTACGGCCCATCCCATTGGAACAATTCCCTCCTTCCCTAGTACTGGTGCCGATGTCACATGAATTTGAGCCCATTTCTCTCACACCAATCTTTGAGCCATGTGTTTACATCTTTAATCTTGTTGACATTGTGCCAATTTGTTCATGGCTCAGGTAGTAATCCACAGATTATAACACAGTGTGGAGCTGGAGGAGCACAGCAGGCCAGGCAGCATCTGAGGAGCAGGAAAGTTGATGTTTCAGGTGGGGACCCTTCTTCAGATTTGGGTATAACCTTTATTCAGATCTGTTTGTCTAACAAGAAACTCAAACCTTTTAGACAAGCTTAAGGATGAGGCTCCTTTAGCACTACCTCCTGGATCCCTCTATCTCCCTCACTCCTGTCCCTGATCTCTGACTGAATTCAAGATAATCTAAAGGGTATGACTGTCTCCTGAAAAACAGCATTCAGATAACTCTCCCTCTCCCTGATGTGTAGTTCAGTCTCCAGCTCCTCAGCTCTTAGCCAGGTTCCTCAAGCAACCAACACTTGCTACAGGTGTAGCCAATATGAACAACATTGGGGTCTACCAGCTCCCACACCATGCAGGTACAACACATCGCTTGGGCCAACATCTCTATTTTAATTACTTTGTCCTTAATTTGTGACTTTTTACAATTGCTACTAGTTTTTTTTAGTTTGCAATCTGTAAATATTTCACTATTTACCTTCAATCTGAAAGTAACCTGTAGTAGATAGTCAAATTAGCAGCTATTACCAACCAATCAACTTATGGATTTCCTGTGATGTAACTCTTTGTTTCGTGCTGGATCCCCAATCCTAGGCTTTCAGTTATCCTGTTAAAAAACAATCTTACAAGATATGAACCAAAAAAAGTAAATAGAAGGCACCTCTTCCCCTTGCATCCAATTTCCATGCTGTGTCCAAAGTCCCTGAACTCAGACTGTGCCTCAATCAGGATGTGGTCTCTCCTTCCTGACCGTGTGAAACTTACTCAGGCTACAGGTGACCCTGCAAAGTGCAAGCACTGATATTGAAAGAGGACACAAGATATGGTGGTGAGTCAATACTGCATGAATAGATACAGGCTCAAAAGATCTCGTACAGCTGCAGGGACTTGCTAGTCAGTAAAATGATTGGAGCGTTTACAGTTTGAAGACATAAGGCGAATCAGCAATGCTCCAGAATATATTTGCACCCCATTTTTGGTCCTATTCCCTACAGAGCCACATTAGAACATAGAACATAGAACAGTACAGCACAGTATAGGCCCTTCGGCCCATGATGTTGTGCTGAACTTTTACCCGAAACCTAAGTTCTATCTAACCTCCACCGCTACCTTATACTATCATCCATATGCCTATCTAATAGCCGCTTAAATGCCCCTAATGATGCCTAATCTACTACCCTCTCCAGCAATGCATTCCACGCCCCTACCACTCTCTGAGTAAAGAACCTACCTCTGTCATCTCCCCTATATCTACCTCCACTCACTTTAAAACTGTGCCCCCTTGTAATAGCTACCTCCACCCTAGGAAAAAGTCTCTGGCTGTCTACTCTACCTATACCTCTGATCATGTTGTACACCTCTATCAAGCCAAGTCAACTTCTGACGCAAATACATACACACACACACACACACACACACACACACACTTTTTAACATCAGTGCCTGACAATAGACCTGGAATTTTCTCAACTATCCTGATGCTGGGATTCAAACCAGGACCTGACCAGGAACAGACAACTTTTGGGCCTGCAGCTGGGTGCAGATCCAATTGAGGCTGGTTCTCCACCTTCCATAGCTGTCGGTCCAGTTAGAGGGATGGCACTGTTGTAAACTTGACAGCGCCAACATAGAGGTGGCCATTGCTGAGGTTGCAGCAAGAAGGAAAGGCACCTCACGGGCAAGGTAAGCCACTAAGGTTCCCACGGCTGGCAATATCCTATGGTAGTGGGAAAATGCTGATCAATCCCTTCCTCCCTGCCCTGACACTTCTGCTCCATTTTCTGAGGGATCCCACCTTGTAGCTTGTCCCCAGGGAGCTGGTCAAATCCAGCCCCAGTTTCAGAGAATTTGATTGTCATGTCTAACGTTCTCTGACTCTCTATAATGATCTTTTACCAACCTATCCATGAATATTACCAACTGTATTTACTGTTTCAGAAGTACAATGGCCATCGTGAATTTCATGGGGTCATCGATGCATGACCATGGTCATTTATTTCACCTAAACTGCAAAAATCAAAGGTCGTTAGTCCCTTCATTTAGTAGGCGTCTAGACGACAATCCCAGTGCTGCAATTACAGATAGTTTCACTGCACGAGATACTTTATAAGACTCAGCTGTAACAACATTTCATTCCCATTCTTCCATTGATTAAAACGAAATAAAATCCCACCAAAATAACATCTTTATTATCTTATGGTGGATGGGGACATTTCTTTGTCCCTCCTGGTAGATCATGACTTTTATTTTTAGCTTTCAAACGTTCCTTTTCCGGTTCTTGGATTAAGAAAAAAAGGTTTTCGGAACCACTTATGCACAGTGTGGTGATAAACAAAATAGCTCTAAGGTTTGGTGTAAGTATGAAGCACCAATTTTAAACTAGGTGGGAAATGCATGCTTTTCGTGACTAGATTGGCACTTTCCCTGGCCATTTTGTGGCAGGAAACTGCTTCTGCTTGATTTCCACTATTAAATTTAAATTTCCTTTGGCACTTTGGAAGCAGGCCATTCAGCCCATCAGGTCCATGTGAACCCTCTGAAGGGCCTTTCCTCCTCTAGCCACCAAGTCCTAAGCTCCATCATGATCATGAGCAAATAGTGGGACATCTCCAGCTTTACTACTTTTTGGCACTCAGAATCACTTGGGCTGAGATTTAATGTATTGCTGTTGTGAGGAATAACTGAGACAGGCAGAAGTGAGAATTTTTCTCAGTACGTGGCAACTGAATAATTTGCTCAGTTCTTAAGATAGCAAACTCTTTCGGAAGCTCTTTTTCTGCTCTTCTCCTGACGTGGAATTGAATTGCCCTCTTTAAATCTCAGATATGGTCAGATGTCAGTTTTCCCTGCCTATTCCTCCACCAAGCCTACTCACAATGTGAGTTCCCCAGGAGTGCATATTAACTATGAGCATACCTTATATGGCCTCTCACTTTTGTCCTTGGCCAAATGGTAAAATTTTTCCAACCATTTCACCTTTGCAATGTTACACCTCCTCGGAGACTTGCCTCAGAGCCTCCACATAGATAAATACAATGCTGTGCTGGAGGGTTGGGTGACATGTAACAGCATACCAGCCTAAAGCTGTCTTCTTATTGGTCAGCATGGCAGGCTGTATCCAACACAAAGGTCTCAAAACTTTCCAATTTAAAGTATGAGTATTTATAACATACGAGAACCAGAAGACAACCAAAAGACATAATATGTCTCCCCATATTGCCTTCAACATTAACTCCCTCCATTACTAATGTTAGGTAGCAATGATGCACAGTGTACCATACACAAGATGCACTACAAAAATTCAAAGCCTCCTTTGACAGCACCTTCAAGCCCATGACCTCTACCACCTAAAAGGACAAGGGCAGCAGGTACATGAGAAGTTCCCTTCCAAGCCCCTCACCATCTTGATTGCTTTCCTTCACTGTCACTGGGTCAAGACCCTGGGACTCCCTTCCTCACAGCACCCAATGACTGCAGCAGTTCATGAAGGCAGCTCACCACCAACTTCTCCACAGCAATTAGGGATGGGCAATCAATGCTGGCTAGCCAGTGGCACCCACATCCTGTGAAAGAATTTGGAAAAAAAAATGTTCCTTGAACATATTTCCGTTCTAATCTAGGACCCATTGGCTCTGGTTACATGACTTTGAAAAGAGAGGCACATCCCACTTTTACTCATACGTTGTCACTAAAAAGTGGCTAACAGATCCCCGTGGAAGGGTCTGTGCTGCTGCATGGGACGGAGTTTAAACATGATGCCAGGCATGAGTTGGAGGGGTCTGAGGCAGAGGGACATGCGTCTGACATATTGTGTAAGAACTCAATCTTGACCTTACTTTCATCCCCACTTTTATAAATGTCTTTCTTGGCTTCCTTATCATTATCCTCAAGTTGACAGAAGACCACAGTGCTGGCCTCAGTCTTCCCCATCACCATCATCTTTTTGCTCTTTCTCTGCTCCCTATTGCTGTGATCAATCTGCAGGAGTGGGAAGTGGGGGAACACTCCTGCTTCAAGAAAGGGGAGAAGTTGCAACTGTGCGGATGCTCATAAGGATGCCACGTTGACAGTTTGATTATCACTAACCTGATGCCAGCAATTTGCAGCCAACATCACCATCTCCGAGATCATGAATAAGGCCTTCCCTCAAGCACTCCTCCTCAGAGGAAATGTCTTAGTTTAAGATGGGGATGACTTCTCCAATGACCTGCCTCTCACAGGAGCTGTGCACCATTTTCTCAAGTAGGAGATTGAGTAAATGAGGGGAATTTTATCTGTCGGAGTTTAAGCACTAAACTTCAGAGAGAGCTGAAGTGAGATTTGATGGGCATCTGAACCTCATAAAATGGAGACAAAGGTTCGGAGTTGCACATTTGTTTCTCATGGAGATGGGTTGCTATCATACAATGTCCTGGACTCAAGTCCAAGACCATCCCAATCTGGGTTACTAGAACTGTCTTCATTCCAGATGGTAGAGAGTATACTGGTGATCAGGTTGGAGAAGTAAGAAAAGGGAAAATGCCTAATGCATTATTTTAATTTCCCATTGCAAAGCCAGCAGTCTTACTGTGATACTCGTCAGCAGTTCTGGGAAAAAGAAGGGATTGGAGATATAAAGAACAAAGAACAGTACAGCACAGGAACAGGCCCTTTGGCCCTCCAAGCCTGTGGCGATACATTTTGCCCTTCCATACTAAAACTGCCTTCGCTTACAGGATCCGTATCCCTCTATTCCCTTCCTGTTCACTATTTCGTCCAGGTGCTTCTTAAATGCTGCTATTGTGTCTGCTTCCACCGCCTCCTCTGGCAACACGTTCCAGGCACTCACTACCCTTTGTCTGAAAAACTTGCCTCGCACATCTCTTTTAAACTTCACCCCTGCACCTTAAAACTGTGTCCCCTAATAACTGACCCCTCCATTCTGAGGAAAAAGCCTCATACTTTCCACACTATCCATGCCATTCACAATCTTATGAACTTCTATCAGGTCGCTCCTCAACCTCTTGTGCTCCAGTAAAAGCAAGCCCAGTCTATCCAATCTTTCTTCAGAGCTAAGATCCCCCAGACCAGGCAACATCCTAGCAAACCTTTTGTGTACTCTCTCCAAATCATCCACATCCTTTTGGTAGTGTGGTGACCAGAACTGTATGCAATATTCCAAGTGTGGTCTAACTAAAGTTCTATAAAGTTGCAGCATAACCTGCCTGTCCTTATAATCAATGCCCCTTCCAATGAAGGCAAGCATGCCATAGGCCTTTTTTACTACCTCTTCTACCTGTGCTGGCACCTTCAGTGATCTGTGGACCTGCACACCCAGATCTATCTGCATAACAATACCCCTAAGGGTTCTGCCGTTCACTGTATAATCTCCACCTGTACTTGACCTTCCAAACTGTATTACCTCATATTTGTCCAGATTAAACTCCATCTGCCATTTTTCTGCCCATGCCTCCAACTGATCTATATCCTGCTGTATCCTCTGACAATCTTCCTCACTATCCACGACTCCGCCAATCTTTGTATCATCTGCGAACATACTAGTTATACAAGGTACATTTTCTTTTAAATCATTTATGTAGACCACGAACAGCAGAGGTCCCAGTCCTGATCCCTGGGGAACAAGCATCCTCTCCCTCCACCACCGACGCTCAGTAGCAGCAGTGTGTACTATCTTCAAGATGCACTGCAGAAATTCACCAAAGATCCTCAGACAGCACCTTCCAAACCCACAACCACCTCCATCTAGAAGGACAAGGGCAGCAGACAGATGGGAACACCACCACCTCCAAGTTCCTCTCCAAGTCACTCACCATCCTGAGTTGGAAATATATTGCTGTTCCTTCACTGTCGCTGGGTCAAAATTCTGGAAATCCCCCCTTAGTAGCATTGTGGGTCAACCCACAGCACGTGGACTGCAGCGGTTCAAGAGGGCAGCTCACCACCACCTTCTGAAGGGCTACTAGGGACAGGCAGTGGCCAGTAAATGAATTTTTAAAAAAAATCACTAGTCACAACTCTCCATTCCAAGAAGTAGTGTTGTGACTAGTGGTGCTCCACAGGGATCAGAGAATTTATTCCCAGTCCCACTTCTATTCCTGAATCTTATTTTCCACTATCTCATTAGGCTTCTTCTTCCAGTAGACACTCTTCAGTGGAATGAGGACAAGATTGATAGGATATGAGGGTATCTGAATTAACTAAAGGAAACATAGAGCCATGGAGGGTGGAGTAGGGGTGTGGCGTGGGATTTTAGGTGGGATAGATCACCAAATGATCTGGTAAGACCAATGTCAACCAGGGACCTGCTGCTCCTCAATGACAATGGATCAGAGTGAGATTTCTGGGAGAAAGACCTGCCTTTGAGTGCTCTGTGATCCCAATAGCACTGGAATCAAGTAGTGGCCACTGCTAGGACTACGGGCAATCCTGGACTTCAGGTAAGTTAGGGATTTGGATGGAGTTGGTTAGAGTTGGGATTTGGACCTCAATGAGGGGGTTGTATGGGAGGGGATGAGGTTTGGAAGCCAGGGAGGTGAGGGATAAAGGAAGATTAAAATCTTTGGGTTGGATGGTACGAATGATGGGGAATGCACTCTCAGAGGAGGTACCAACCCTTTCAGCAAGAAATTTGGAAGGCTAATAAAATCTTAATGTTTATTATGAGGGAAATTTAATACAAAAGTAGCAAAGTTGTGTATCAGTCATGCAGGACATTGACAAGAGTTAAAGACATCAAGAGTACTGTGTACAGTTCTGCTCTTTGTACTTAAGGAAGGGATTCAGACAAGGTTTATCAGACCAACACATGAAACGGGTGCGTTGTGTTTTGAGGGAAGGTTGGACATTTTCAATCCTGGTATCCGCTGGAGACGATTTGATTGAAATATATAAGATCCTGAGGGGTCTTGACAAGGTCCATTTGGAAACGATGTTTCTTGCTGTGGGAAAACCTAGAACCAGGGGTCACTGCTTAAGAATACAGGGTCACCCATATAAAATAGAAACGAGACAACA
>NC_063333.1:32488142-32502896 GCF_021869965.1 Rhincodon typus
TGTCTCGGATTCTCCAGCATCTGCAGTTCCTACTATCTCTAAAATAGAAACGAAGCAACTTTCTTTTTCTCATCAAGGGTTGAGAGCGTTTGGGGCTTTTTTTTCTGAAAAAAGCAGAAGCAAAATCTTTGAAGATTTTTCAGGCAGAAGTCAGTAAAGTTTTGATAACCAAAAGGGTGTGGGTTATCAAGGGTGTTAGGAATATGGAATAAATCAGATCAGCCACGATCTTATTGAATGGTATAGCTGGCTTGAAGGGCTGAATAGCCTCTTCCTGCTTCTCTGTATGTTTCTGCCTGACAGTCATCTGCAGAGTCAGAGCTGCTGGACTGCTTGCCTTGCCTCTGCCTTCCCCAGCCAGACATGAAACTGCAGTGGAGAAAGAATCAGGCCATTAATTGTGCCCCCCAATAGGCCCAAGGGTAGCCAGGTTCCACAATGCACCGTTCATCCATCATAGTCTGAACAGGTCAGGCTAAGGAAGGACTCGAACCAGTTACCCATTTGACTTTACAGCCCCACACCCACCTTCAAACACGTAAAATTCACCACATAGACTTATATTACAGGTGGCCATTCAACCCAATGAGGCCATGCCTGCTACTGGCAAAGCAATCCAGTTAGTCCTGCTCCCCTGCTCCCCTTCTCAATCCACATATATAACCCTGGAGGCTTAATTCCTTCAAGTCGCAAACCCATTTCCTTTTGAAACTATTGTTTCCACTCCAACCATTTTTCTTCCCTTAGTTCCCCAAAGTGCCTCTGAAGTGGCACAGTGGCCCAATGGTTAGCACTGCTGCCTCACAGCGCCAGGGACCCGGGTTTGATTCCATGCTCGGGCAACTGTCTGTGTGGAGTTTGTACATTCTCCCCGTGTCTGCGTGGGTTTCTTCTGCGTGCCCCGGTTTCCTTGTACAGTCTAAAGATGGTGCAGGTTAGGTGGCTTGGCCATGCTAAATTGCCTGTGGTGGGTTAGCCATGGGAAATGCAGGGATTACAGTGACAGAGTAAGTGGTCTGCTCTTTGGAGGGTCAGTGTGCACTTGATGGGTTGAATGGTCTGCTTCCACATTGTAAGGATTCTATGGAAGTTGCTGATGCTGTGTTCAGGCAGAACTGTCTTCTTTGGAATGTCCACACTGTGCAGTAATTTATACCCTTATAGCTTATGCTTAGATGATACACCAATTGGTACTCCAATGAGTATCCAAGTGAGATGACCGCAGAATACCGCAAGTTATTATATCTCTTTGTGCAGGCGGGTGCACATCACAAAAAGTGTTTTGTTGGATGTGAAGTGCCGAGGAGAATGAAAGGCACCATATAAATGCACGTCTGTCGCATGGTTGTGTATAAATCACTGTGAGGACATTCAGACCTATAAAAATCCTTCAACGGAGCTCAGTAATACACAGCACAATGTCACTGGTTAACCCATTGTTCAGGCACAGCCAGAGAGAAGGCTGTTCTCTAAATACTAACCTGTCAGAATAAACTAGCCTTTCAATCTGTTTGAAACATGGCTCAAAGAAATCTCTTGTTAATTGTTGTGGATAGAGAGAAGCACCGCAGGGAATTACGTGAAGCTGATGTTTCCAACACAGAAAAGCAAAATCTTTATTGACAATTCGGGTTAAATCCTACCCAGGTTGAATCACCAATAGTACCAACGTGACTAGCCACCTTCCTCTGAGGTGCAAGTGTGACAGGAAGGGTTTTATTTACTTTCCAAATACAGTGAGCTCTCACCCCTCAGTTCAGAAACAGCGGTGAAAGACATAAATTAATAGGAAATGCACTTCTGGCACTAACATCTCAACAAATAAACACATCACTGGAAGGGCAGTATCACCATTGCTTTAGAAGAGAGATACACAACATTTACACTTTTTCATATAAAGTAAAGGTCAGAATGTGACCATTTTGTACATATGACAAATGATGCTGTCCCCCTGGTTCTGTATATAAGGCACTACCTCCCTCTCTCCTTTTCACACACATAAAAAGACATTTTAAAAAGGAATTGCTTGTCTGCAGGGAGGTTTAAGTGATCTAACAACAAGCATGCTCAATACTGTTAATATATAATTTTGAAGGCAAACTATGTCTGTGGATTCTACCATCAAAACTCATATCTATAAACTCTGGAGACTGCTGAGAAGTAAGACCCTTTATTCTGTAAGTTACTGCAGAACTAATGAACCTTTAATTAGTGCACAGAGAAAAATTAAATGATGCAACATTTTCCACAGTATTGCGAGCCCATTATCTCATTGGAATAGTCCACTCAAACAACAATAACTTGTGGCTGATTTTCCCAGCAGAAGATAAAGATTTAGGAAACAGGCCTGGGATCTACACAATAGCACAAACAATTCATGGAACTTTCTGTAGGAAGTGAGTCACTTCGTAATTAGTTACACTTGTAGTTGTTTCTTTTCTGTTCTGCCTTCAGAGGGAATACTTGGCTGACTGTTCTATTAGCACAACCACTACGTGACAGGTAATTAAAGCCAAGACCCAGTAGTGATCGTTATGCAAAAGCATCATTTGCAGAGCTGTTTATGCAACGCTTCAAGCATCAACAGACCAACAAGGAGCAAATTACTCACATAAACTCAGGAAATGCTGGAACTGCAGCTCCATCAGCATCTGGATATACATTGGCTAGAGACAACAAGCGACACTGATGATATCATGAGGCAGTAATAAAATGGTGGAGGTGGGAGCCAATGTGTTTAGTGATTGTTGAAAGCACACCAAGAGAAGCAATTAAAACCCAATTTTCACCTTGTTATGCCTCACTGGGGCAGTGTGCTGACAATTAAATCCCACAATTCCCAGAATCATTACAAAAGTTAAAGATTTTTAAAAGTGTGCCCGATTTACCTTTCAGACCCAGAACAGACAGACCAGGTTTCTCCACTTAACAAGAATTATTAATTATTACAAATAAATGATTCTTACAGTAGATTTTTTAAAAAATGAACTGTTGACAAGTTAACTACTAATTAAAACCACTTATAAGCTCCCCTTCCACACACAGATGCAAGACAAAATGATGTTATAGGCAAAGGGAAAACAGTTCAGTGGTTCCTGTTCACAAGGCTTGCAGAGATGACCTTTAATTGATGAGAATGCTGTGCCTTGATCTTTCTTCTCCAGGTACTTTCACTTGTTTGAACCTCAGCCAAGGACAGAGGTTGAGAAGGAAGAACCTTCATAGTAACCTCAGGCAGTACAGGAATTGAGCCCACACTGTTGGCAACACTCTGCACTACAATCTAATTATCCAGCCAACCAAACTGACTGACCCACTGTGATTTGGTAACCCATTCACTAATGTCCTTTAGGGAAGGAAACTGCCATCCTTACCTGGTCTGACCAATATGTGACTCCAGACCCATAACAATTTGGTGAATCTTAACTGCCCTCTGGGCAATTAGGGATGGGCAATAAATGCCAGCCTAGCCAGCGATGTCCACATCCCTTGAACAAATAAATGAATAAATCAAAAACACAGAAAAATAAAAAGATATGGTCTTTACAACCTGAAACAAAAGCCTGAAAGTGTTTGGAGAAACACAGTTTGTTTGAGGAACACCAATATTCAGGTGAAATTGGAAGAGAAACAACTTGTTTCTTAAGGGTTCCGATTGCTGCTGTGCTCAGGAATTTGGACTTTGCAGGGTTCACCTATCCACACAGTCCAGTGGTGCAATGAGTCAGATGTCAATCTGTGTGTATGTCAAGCAGCCTGCCCAGTTTGGAAATAATACGGTTGAGCCCACAGTGTCTGTGTAACTATGTAAGATCACTGGGTCTAGGCTATCAACCACAACAGAGAGAGTAATTACTTCAGGACTGTGTGCAGTGAAGGTCCTGAGCCCAGGTATACTCTACTTAGAACATGCTCTGTTTGATGTTCTGCAGATCTTTGGTTCCCAGTCTACAGCAGTTTTTCTCCTGTGCTCTCACCATGAACTAATGGAAGCTTGGGTAAGTGTCAGGGTAGCTGTCATTCATGTTTCCGATTCTGTACTTTAGGTGACAGTGGTGTGCAACTTCATAGACTTAAATCATCTTTTGCATTGAGAGTATCTTCCAATAGGTCTAACTTGAATGAGATTGCCCTGGCTAACTGGCAGTACCATTTTTTTGCTGGGTGACACATCATTGCATGCTGCAAAGTATTCTCTGTTCTACAACTCCCTTACACTTCTTTCATTGCATCTCAAACCTACCCTTATTTCAGCTGAGCATGTATGCAACACGTATTTTCAGTTTTGCTACATTAATCATTTCCCATGGCTCCAACCCAAATATTTATCAATATAAAATAACATGACTGCATGCTGCAGAGCCACTCATTGACTCCTGGTTGTCATGCAGATTGAGCTCATTCTGTCATTGTGTCAGTATTTCTTTAATTTGCACCATCTCAAGCCAACATTTTGGCTTGTACAACAAGATGGTAATGCCAGGCATAATCCTGAACTGGATAAAGACCATCCTAGTAAAGAGTATTTGCTGAATGATGCCCTTTCATGTCCAGGTGGTTCTGTTCAGGTCGACTCAAGTGAAACCTTTTACGTGCATGTCTTTAGCACTGTGCAGCCCACCTCAGGTAAGGGGAAACCTCCATCTGATCATTCTCCTGGAATTCCTCTTTGTTTTTTAGTTTCCTGAGGCAGGAGGTGTTCTAAAAAGGTCTCCACCCTAGCAACAAAGTCATAGTGGAATTGTACCAATAAAGTTAAATTAAATTGTTTTCAAAAAATCCAGTGAGTATCAGGCCTTGCTACCTCTTACTGCCACAAATGATGAGCAACATATAGGTGCAAAATCTGCAGTTCTCACAAAATAAGTGATACTGGTGATTCTTTACTCTAAGACACAGCCAAAGACTTTTTATGGCCTTTTGAACTTAAAGTTGTAGCGATTAGAAATTAAAAACAGCTAGGGTCCTCTCTAAATGGGCTAGGACTTGTGTCAATAGGGAAAACAGTGTGTAGATATATTTTAATAATCAGCCTGTTCAAAGGTGTTGTTATGTACTTTGGGAGCAGATGGGTCTTGAACCTGATGCTCCTGGCTCAGAAATAGGGATTTGATTTGATTGGTTTATTGTTGTCACATGCACCGAGATACAGTAAAAAGTGTTGTTTTATGTGCTACACAGGCAGATCATACCATACAAAGTACCTCAGGGTAGCAAGACAAAGCCACAGAGAAGGTGCAGAGAGAGAGACCAGAATTAACATTTGAGCCATCAGTTCAAAAGTCTGATAATAATGGGGAAGAAGCTGTTCTTGAATCTGTTTGTATGTGTATTCAAAATTTTATATCTTCTGTCTGATGGAAGAGGGTGGAAGAGAGGATAACCAGGGTGGGAAGGGTCTTTGATTATGTTGGTTGTTTTCCCAAGGAAACTACTGTTGCATCACAAGAATTCTTAAAGGTAAAGTTGTCATAGTCCCACTCTCTTGTTACACAAAGACAACTGGTGATGTGTTTAATCTGAGGGTCAGCACACCTCAGGTAAGTGTGAGAAGGCAGGAACCTCATGGTGACTTAGCCAGTACAAGGATTGAATCTGCACTGTTAGCATCGTACTGCATTGCAAACCAACTGTTCAGCCAACTGAGCTAACCACACACAGTGTGTATCCTTCATTATTTAGATCAAAGACTCCTTATAGAGCAGAGCTTAATGCAGGTTGCATAAATTAAAATAGTTAATTAAATTCCAAATACGTACAGCAAGTTAAATAAAGGGAAGGAAAAGTAGGATTCAGTGAAAAAAGGCAGGAAGAAAATGCTTTTAAACATCTTGTAATAGAATCATAGAGGTCTACAGCACAGAAAAAAGGGCCTTTGGCCCATTGAGTCTGTGCCAATCAAAAACAAGCACCTGACTATTCTAATCTCCTTACGCATCTAATTCCTTCCTAAATTATATGCGGTTCTGTGTCTCTCACCCTTACAGGCAGTGAGTTCCAGATTCCCAACAGCCTCTAGGTGAAGATGTTTTTCCTTACCGTACCTCTAAACTTCATGCACCTTTCCTTAAATCCTACCCCCTGGTCATCGAACCCTCCACCAAGGAGAAACCTTTCAGGAAGCTGATGGAGTCCTTAAGAGACCATTTATTGGCCACCCAAGGACCTTGGTCTCCCCTGCCCTCCATAATATTTCCGATAGGTCGAGGTAGGTGGCAGGAAGACACCTGCTGGATCTTACATGCATCCCCATCTTCAAACTTTCCATTGAAGGAGGGAGCTCCTAGAAACAAAGTAGACCACTCAGTCCCTCAAACATGTTCTGCCATTCGGTGATACCCTGGCTGATCTGAGACATTGCCTCATATACCAGTGGGCAAGTCTCCCAACTTCATAGTCTCATGTGCTTCAATATCAAACAGTAGTTATTCCTGCTGTAAATTCCAGATCATCAATAGCCGCTAATGTCTCCTTTACTGATAACATGTGCTCATTTGCAAAGACCTTTTGTGCCCTCTTGTGGCAGAACATCTACTAATCATCTTTTTCAAAGAATCTTCATGTTCGATTTAGAAAAGTTGAAATTTTTCACAGGGTTAATGCTCTCCTTTCAACATGGTGTAGTAATAGTAAACCCAGAATAATGTGTTTAATACTTTAATGACCATTCAACTGATAATATCACATGGTTAGTATAGAACAATCAGCATACTGCAGGTTCTTTGCTATTGTAAATTTGCACAGTGGCATTCTTCATGCACATAAAGTGTATTAGTATATACAGACAGCTAACATCTAGAAGACTCTCTCTGCTGACTTGCTAGGGTCAGTTCATTCAATTGTTAATAGTTCCAAAAAGATGGCTGTGTCATCAGGCTATTTAAAGCCATGCTACTTGCTGCTAAATAAAATATAGGGAAATATTGGAATTGTTATGTACTTTAATATCAGGGACTTTTACTAGCTGTCAAGATCGCTATGGACAATGGTCTAGAAACTGTTATATGCAGAATTGTGCTGGAACCTAACTGTGGCATTTTCTGCTCTTGGCTGCCCAGCATATACCAGTATAACAGGAAGTTGCTGGGGGGGCTGTGTGTGGGCAATAAAACCAGGCTGTACTCTGAAATTGCCATAACTTAGTCTTCTGCGTTAATTGCCAATTACTAATCATATAATAATGTGATGTTGTCAGTGCTTAGTCATGTATCACTGCTGTATGACTCTATGACTATGACTTCCAGACTATGATGATCTAAGGCGGTTACAAATGATGAATTTAACTTCATTAGCTCTGCCCACTTGTCTATTTTGCCTACGTTCTTCTGTAATTCTTCATTGGGCTCAATTGCCTCCTCATATATATCACCAATTGAAAATTGAAACTACATTTAAAATTCAAATCAGTAACACAGATCAGATTGAGGGTTCCCGCACAGATCTCTGGTGCACTCCATTTGGTATACTCTCTCGATTTGACATCTTTTCTTGGAGTACTAATTCTTCTCCTGTCTCAGCAAGTCCCTTATCTAGTTCCAGGTTTTAACAAGATACCCCGTTTGTAAACTTGTGTGGCATGCTATCATAGGGGCATGCAATAATCATTTGGTAGTACAGACATTCAGTCTTGCAGAAAAAGACACATTTCTGAAAAATGTCCTGATGTGTACAAAATGAAAAGCTTCAACAAAATGTATATTTCCTCAGCAATTTTTGAATACCAAAAACACAAAAGTATTTTAAAATGATATATGTTTCAGATTTCCAATATTACATGATCGATGTAAGAACAAGATGATATCTGAACTGAGAGATATACCCATCATCTCAGCATCAGGACATCTCTGCTGGAGTTCCTCAGATTAGTGCTCAAGGCCCAACCATCTTCAGCTGCTTCTTCAATGGCCTTCCCTTCACTGTAAATTCAGAAGTAATTAGAGGTCTGTTAGCTCAATATCTATCATTAGGAAAATGTTGGCATCTATTATAAAGGACATAATAGCACAGCATTAGAAACACTATATAATCAAGCAGACTCAACATGGCTTCACAACAGGGACATCATGTCTGAGAAGTTGTTTCCCCTTATGGGAGATTCTACAACCAGGTGGCATACTCTCAGAGTAGGGAGTCACCCAGCTAAGACAGAGATGAGAATGAATTTCTTCTTTCAGAGGGTAATAAATCTGTGGGATTCTTGAACTCAGAGGTCTATCAAGATTGAGTCATCAAGTACATTCAAGGCTCAGATTTCTAATCAGTAAGAAAATTAAGGCCTTTGGGGGGAAAAAGCAAGGAAGTGAAATTGAGGATTATCAGATCAGCCATGATCTTGTTGAATGGTAGCACATACTCAATAGATGGAATAGCCTGCCTTTCCTTTTACATCATGGTCTTATGGTTTAAGTGTGGATGTTTGTTGGTAATTGCACAGTGATAAGTTTCATTTGTAACTGCTCAAATACTGAATGCATATCCACATGCTGCAAGACCAGGACACCACTCAGTTTTGGCCTGATAAATTAGCGATTACCATACACACCATATAAATACTAGATAAAAACCATTTTGTACTAATAAAATCTAACTGATTACCCTTGATATTCAACAGCATTATCATCACAATCTCCCACAACAACACCATGGGCAATCAGCATTAATTAGAAAATTAACTGGACTGTTGATCATATCAGGGACATGGAGAGATGCAAACCTGCTGTCATAACGATGAACAGGAACATTTACAAACTACTTATACTATACTAATGAGTAGGTGGAAGAGAGACCCATACAGTTTCAGTCCTAGTTCCAGGTGTGTGCCAACATTATACAGTCATAGAGTCATAGAGATGTACATCACGGAAACAGACCCTTCAGTCCAACTTGTCCATGCCAACCAGATATCCAAAATTAGTCTAGTCCCATTTGACAACATTTGGCCCATATCCCTCCAAACCCTTCCTACTCATATACACATCCAGATGTCTTTTAAATGTTGTAATTGTACCAACCACTACTTCCTTTGGCAGCTCATTCCATGCATGCACCATTCTCTGCGTGAAAAAGTTGCCCTTTAGGTCCCTTTTAAATCTTGCCCCTCTCACATTAAACCTATCCCTTCTAGTTTTGAATGCCACCACCCCAGGGAGAAGACCTTGTCTTTGTCCCACCACACAATGAGCAAGGAGCAGGAGATAGTGACTGTGCCTTCCTTTCATTGCTTTTGATTTCTAGATGGCCTAGCTAAATTGCAGTTAACCAAGTGGACAGCAGACTCGGGTGTAATCCCCAGGCACTAACTCTGTTTATGGAATTTAGCCTCCCTGGCTATTTCAAGAGCCTTAGACAACATGGGGTCTTCTCTCAGTTATGAGCAATCAAATAGAGCCTCATTCAGGAAGCCAGCTATAATATAGTCTTGGAAAAGCTCATTTGGAAGCGCCCTGCAGTCACAGTGTCTGCAAAATGATAGAGGTCATTTATGAAACACACGGTTCTCAAACTATGACTCCTGTCATAAAAGCAAAATACTGCAGATCTGAAACAAACACAGAGATTGCTCTGGAAACTCAGCAAGTTTGGCAGCATCTGTAGAGACAGAAACCGAGTCAATGATTCGAGTCTGGTATTTCTCTCTTTTAGAACAGAGCAAAGCAGAAGTTCTGTGGAAAAGTCAAATCCAACTCAAAACATCAGCCCTGTATTCACTTCACAGACACTGACAGACCTGCTGAGTTTCTCCAGCACTTTTTGTGGTTTATTCCTACTCTTGGCTGTGCCAATTAAACCCAGCTCAACCGATAACTGTGATAAGCCTTACACCTGAAGTGGGTGCTGAGTGCCTTAATTACATTCGATATGTTACTGTTTCTCATCTGCTTCAAACTTGACAAGAAATGCTTCAGCAATGTTACTGATGGAATACATAAAATCACACAAACCTGGTTGTGATCATGTTTGAAAGTAAGGCTTGAGGTGGTAAAAACTTGTAAACTGTTGGTTCCACTTTATCCACTGAGAGGCCTCAAAGTCTAAAGGCTTGGGTAGGGTTAGGGTCTTATTAACTCGAATTCCTACCGATGTTCTTCAGTGGAGCAGGTATGCGAGTAAATTCATCTGGGTCTGACTTACTGGAAAGTACCTTTACATAAGAGCTTTCATTTGCCATCTTCAGTGGTTGGAACTGGGATTGGTTGTCAGGTTGACCCTGATTAGGTTGTTATGAAGATAACAACAGGGAACTATGGGCTCCCCATAATTCCAAATATACAACTTTAAATTTACAGTGTGCTTCATGTATTAAATGAAGGAACAGCTCGCCAGGCTGATGTGACATGATTGGCTTAAATGAAAGAGTCAGGTGAAATGTATAAAGGCACTTGCTTCTGCTTAAAGCAGTTCCCCAGACACAAGCTAGTTTCTGCATGTCACAGAATTTCCTGTCGACAATAACCTTAACAACGGACAGAGAAGCATCAAAAACGAGCAGGTGAACCGTGAAACAAAGTCTCAACAGGACATGCTGACCTCACAGGTATAGCATGACATCTGGAGGGCTTTCATGCATTTCAGAAATAATACAACTAGCAATTAAATATCATTCTGTTTATCAGGCAAACTTGTCTTCTGCTGCAGACTTTATGTTCATATCCTTCCCTATTTGGTATTAGTAACTTTTAGACTAAACTCTTAAAAAGGGTAAGTAGCAATGGATATACCCAAGGCACCTCAGATGTATCTGATGGAAATGACAATATAGCTTGTTGACAGTAGCGGTTCCTGAGAATATACCATTGTCAATAATTGATCTTGACCTGCTTCCACTAGCCTGAAAAAATTGTCAGCTCTACAAAAGTTACAGCTATCTAAGGAGGAGAAGGAAAGAAAAATATTCTGTTAGAAAACTGTAAGCGTACCTTTAAATATTCAGCAGCTCAAAAGCACGTAGAGCCTATCTACTTTTGTGAATACAGCAATCAGCAGTTAAAAACAAGCCTGTAAAAAGAAATGACAGGATAAAGCCTTCCTCTAAAAAGATCAAGACAGCAAGAAAGAGTGAAAAGTATTAATAATTCTTGCAAAGGCCCCACAGAGTCTTACCAAAGCTACAAGTCGAAAAATCAAAATCACAAACCTTGTATACAACAGCCAATATTGGACATATGAGATTAGTTAAGTCCTTACAGGAAGGGTAAACATTCTTACATTTAAGGAAAACAAAACTTCTAGGCTGAGAACTTTAAAAAAGGCTTATGTTATCATATTTAGTAAATCAGCCTATTATAACCATTTCAAATTATCAGGCAAAGCTGCAAAAACATTTTTGATTGAAAGGGACATTTATTAAGAAAATCAAGACATGCAAGATGAATAGCTTTCTCAAAATGTGTCTTTTATTTCAGCAATACTCAAGTTTTAATGCATCTATACTCACTTTTCCTGCAAACTGTATTTGAACCCTGCAATCTTTCACTCTTTAAAATTGGTCCTTAAATGAATCCACTTATTCCTTGATTTTTGGGGTTCCCCACATTTAATTACCTTTGTCACCCCTTCTCTCTGCTCATTCCAATAATCTGCCTATATCCTCCTGATTTCTTTTTTGTTACATTCCTCCACATTGTTACCCAAACTCATTATATTGCGTTTTCAATCACACAACCACTGAGTACATTTGCAAGCAAGTTAAGGCCTACAATTGTTCTTTCATTGTTTGTTCACTTGTTTTAGCTTTTCCTGTGAGGTCAGCATGTCCTGTTGAGACTTTGTTTCATGGTTCACCTGCACGTTTTTGATGCTTCTCTGTCTGTTGTTAAGGTTATTGTCAACAGGAAATTCTGTGACATACAGGAATGAGCTTGTGTTTACCACCCAGGTCAGGACTAGTACATATTAGACATGCTTTAAGCATGAGCCAATGCCTTAATGCGTTTCACTTGACTCTTTAATTTAAGCGAATCATGTTACATTAGCCTGGCAAGCTATTCCTTCATTCAATACATGAAGCACACGGTAAATTTAAAGTTGTATTATTTGGAATTATGGGGAGCCTATAGTTTCCTGTTGATATCTTCATTACAACGTAATCAGGATCAACCTGACAACCAATCAACATCCTTGTGATCATTTGAAATTTGATGTTCTTGCATTTGTCCTGATAAGTGCAAAATGAAAAGATTTGGCAACCTGTCTCTCTTTTCAGCAATGTTTAAATTTGAACTGGTGCGTACTCATTCCAAATGCTACTTATTCTGCAAACATGACTGTGTTTACAGCAAACTTCGTTTTAACCAGCACCTTATGAACCAGCACTCTCAAATACCGCAAAGTTTACTGTATTATTCTGTCCAATTATTATAGTTTTTAAATTTATTCACCTCAATGTAAATATACTTGTTGTTCGATCGAATGGTTACATGAAATATTAATAGTTAATTCAATTTTGATTCAATTTCTCCTCAAACACCGCATTCTACCAAAGTCTGAATTGTCAGTTGAGGGACAAAAACAAAAATTGCTAGAAAATCTCGTTAACATTTTGGGTCCAGTGACCCCTTCTCAGAACGTTAACTCTGATTTCTCTTCACAGATGCTTCCAGACCTGCTGAGCTTTTCCAGCAATTTCTATTTTTGTTTCTGATTTACAGCATCTACAGTTCTTTCAGTTTTTAGCCAGGTGAGGGTATGAGTTAGAAGGCTTTCTTCCGGAATGTTTTATTATTGTTGCATTATTATTTAAGTGATTTGTGCTGTAAATAAATTATGACAGTGATGTATATACCTCTTCCATTAAGTTTCTATTAATTAGTGTGTTTTTACATTGATCATGTGAACTTCTTGATCAACCAGAATATTTGATCATTCCTGGTCCTATAAGTGCCAGTTAATAAAACGTTTGCTGTATTTCTAAAATGTCACTAGATTTTGGATTTTGCTTCCCATACTCCCCTGTTTGCTTTTTTCAAAGCCTAATTCTTACAACATTTATTGCCTCTTCAGGTCATCGCCAAACTACTGTTTTCTGTCTATTCCACACAAGTCCCTTTGATTGCAAACTCTTGACACTGTGTGATGCTTCATTACATGAAAAATATTATTACATCATAGAAAAATGTTACATTGAAATGCTACAATCACTTAATGGTTGAATGGAAGTTCTGTATTAATATTTAACTACAAAGTTAAATGAGCAACATGTTAAAACATTCAAGTCTCTGCCACCTTCTCCTATCCTGGGCCTGATCTTAGCCACACAGTCCTAAAATCTAGAAGAATATAAGATGACATTAGTCTGCCCGTCTAACTCTATTTTCTTCCAGCCTATCCACATCAGATTTTTATCCTGGTCCACTCTGAAACCTCCATTGTAGAAATGAGTTTTGAAATCATCTTTAATTAAATCTGTGTTTGTGTTTGGATGGGATGCTTATAGATTTTGGCCAACACAACTATTCCATCTTTTTCCTTTGATGGAATCAAATGATAAAATCTACACTTGCAATTTTATTGAGAAATTTGGCTGAGATTTTATAGATGGGATCTGAATATTAACGCCGAGTGGTAAAGATAATAGAATCATTCTACTCACCACATGTACCTTGCGATCTGTGTGATTTGCCCTTTAAAATAAACTACTGTCCTATATAACCTCTGTATGTTCCAGTATCAGTTTGCACTCAACATCCAGTATAAATCCACAATCAATTAACTTTCTGATGCTAGTAATGAAGTTCCCTCAACCAATGTGCCTTTAAATGTGTTTGCATGGCCATGACAACATGAATCCAATGTGACTCCGTCCTGTGTAGAAATTTTCAAGACTCTGCACAGTTAACAATCTTGTCCCTGGGGCTGTTGTGGTGCAAGGGTAATATCCCTACCTCTGGGCCAGGAGGCCTGCATTCAAATCCCATCTGCCACAGTTTTATGACACTACACACCCAAGCAGATTGATTAAAAGCAAATACTATTGTGGCACAGTAGGAATGACCCTACCTCTGAGCTAGAAAGCCTTGGTTCAAGACCTACCTGCTGTGGAAATGTCATGTCACATCTACAATCTTTTCCTTCTGTTGAAGGATCTATTCATTATTGATGCACCATCATTAAGTACCGGCCTTCTCCAAACCCCACAAAATCCAAGTAGATTAAATTGTTCGGAACTCTTCAGTGACAATGCCTGGGCTAAGGCATCACATGTGACCTGGTGAATGAACTGTGTCAGCTCTCTTTGAATGAACAGATTCATTAACCTCCCTTATACAACAGCGGACAGCAAACTAAAAGATGTTGCTAATATGTCAGAGGCCAGACCTATTAAAGTTTGTGGCCTGGTCACCCTCTTATCTCAGCAATTTTGTTCATACGCTGTTCTAAAGTTACCTTTATGGCAGAAGTCAGTGAGGATGTACTTATTGAAAGGGAAGGTTTTCTTGCACGTTCTTGGCTGAGGTTCAGGTCAGAGAATTATGTGTATTATTGTAATTGTACAATTTGTATACAATTGTACTTTTGTGTAGTTCTGGTCACCACATTACAAAACGGATGTGGAAACTTTGGAGACGGTACAGAAACGGTTTACCAGGATGTTGCCTTATTTGGAGGGTATTAGCTATAAGGAGAGATTAGACAAATATAAGAGACGACAAGGTGCAGGGCTGGATGAACACAGCAGGCCAAGCAGCATCATAGGAGCAGAAAGGCTGATGTTTCGGGCCTAGACCCTTCATCAGAAAAGGCTTTTCTGATGAAGGG
>NC_063333.1:32503296-32524215 GCF_021869965.1 Rhincodon typus
TCTGCTCCTATGATGCTGCTTGGCCTGCTGTGTTCATCCAGCCCTGCACCTTGTTGTCTCGGATTCTCCAGCATCTGCAGTTCCTACTATCTCTTAGACAAATATAGTTTGTTTTCACTTGAACATTGAAGGATGAGAGGTGATTTGATAGAAGTTTACAAAGGTTTGAGAGGCATGGATAGAAAGGATAGTCGGAGTCTTTTTCCCAGAGTAGAAGTGTCAATTACTACGGGACATAGGCTTAAGGTAAAAGGGGGTAAGTTTAACTGAGATGTGAGAGGCACATTTTTTACACAGAGGATGTTAAGTGCCTGGAATACACTGCCAGCGGAGGTGGTGGAGGCAGATATAATAGCAACATTTAAGAGGCATCTTCACAGATACATGAATAGGTAGGGAATAGAGGGATATAGACTGCAAAGAGGTAAAAGGTTTTTAATTTGTAAAGGCATCATGATATCTTCCAAGAGAAATAGCTACAGTCATGCATTTATCTAGAATCAATGATTTGTGATGAAGATATAAAATCAGCAAAAGGTTCTTCAGCACCCGATATACCATTCTCTGTAGACATTTGGAATTTGAAAGATTTATAGAAATCACCAAACATGTGTAGAATTCTAGTTAGGAAAATCTTTAAATGGTTCTGCTGTGGTCTGAGTGGGATCCTCCAAACAGTTGAATGTGTGTTCAGCTGTACAATGGTAAGTGACATCACTGACCGGAACACTGAGCTTTAAAATGGCATCACATATGTCAAATCAACATTATATATGATTGACTCCATAACCTGCCTGCACTGCCTATTCTTAGTGCATGTTAGCTACATTGTTTTTCTTTATTAATTTACAGGATGAGGGAGTCTCCTCCTGGCTAGGCTGCTCATCCCTAATTACCCCAGAGGGCAGTTAAGAGTCAACCACATTGCTGTGGGTCTGCAGTCACATGTAGGCCAAACCAGGTAAGGATGTCAGTTTCCTTCCATCCTTACCTAAAGGACATTAGTGAACCGAATGGGTTTTTCTTGATAATCGACTCATGGTAATCACTAGATTCTTAATTCCTGATTTTTATTGAATTCAAATTCCACCAACTACTGGGGCAAGAATCGAACCCAGGTTCCCAGAATGTTATCTGGATCTGTGGATTAACAGTCCAGCGATAATACCACTAGGACACCGCATCCCCTAACCAAGACGATAGAGTCTGAGGAAGGGTCACTCGATCTGAAACATTAACTCTGATTTCTCTCCACAGATGTTGTCAGACCTGCTGAGCTTTTCCAGCAATTTCTGTTTTTGCTCTCATAGTCTGTCATGTTCCACAGAAGAAGAAGATGCCTATCCACAGTAACACCCATTTTTGTTTCCAACCTACAACTATACATCCAAACAAAAGCTGCTAGCGAGTCCAATTTTGCACATCAGGTCTTTCGGCACTTAACTTGAGACATTTTATGCTGGATCTGAGTCTCAACATAATTTAAGAATTATAGTATACATCAACACTTTAACTCCACTCTCCATTTCCAGACCATTGTAATTCCATGAATGAAGTACCTGGGATGCTCAAAAGCCAGTTAATGCAGTCAGATTAGGAGAGATCTATTATACCTCAAGAAAGAATCATCAGTATTAACAAAATTCAAGTACAACAGCCCCAGAAGGTTCCTTTTAAGGGCACTGAAAAAACCACAGAAACTGCATTTTACCATCTTGGAGACAAACACAAAATAAGTAGACCTAAACCTGGGATTGTTAAATAACAACATCACCACAGCTATCAGGTCCCACCGTGTTCTGACTGTGTCTGGAGGATATCCTGGTTCCCTGCAAATATACAACATCTGGGCTCCTTTCTACTTCATCTATAAAGACCTCCTGTGCAGTGTCCAAAATCTTTGCAGCCTGTACTCCCACGTTATGCCATTCTTGGCTGTTTCCCAGAATAGATTCACTTCCTGCACAAATGCTCCAGCCACAATACGCCTCCTCTTTAAAGAGGTGTTAGGAAGTTATAAATTTGGGCTCCCTGCTGATGTTTCCAGGCAGTAAATATTAGAACTGGCTGCACATTGAAATCATTACAATGAACAGTCAATAGGAAGTTGGCATTGGCTGCCTGCATTTCAATCAATATATGTAGATAGATTATTGATTCATCACGAGAGATAGGTGTGCCCATCCTTACCTGTCCTTGAGGAGGTGGTGTGTTGAGCGATTTTATTGAACCACTGTATTCCTTGGGCTGTAAGGGCACCCACAGTACTATTAAACAAGGTCGTCCCAGGATTTTGACTCAATGACAATGAAGGAACGATGATAAGTTTCCAAAGTCAGAGTGGTGTGTGGTTTAGAAGCAAACTTGCAGGTGATGCTGCTTGATGATCCTGCACCTATCTTTAGGTTTGTCCAATTTTACTGCACTCAAATGTTCCAGGGGATGTATTCACTTAGAGTAGAACTCATTCCTTCAACATTCACATGCTTCCCGTCAGTAATGTTTAAATCAATTCATTCTTAATGGTGTTTTTATTTACGCAACTAAAATGATAGCTGTACTGGCAGCATTGATTAACCTGTACAGCAGTCACACTGTACTAACAGTCCATCTCTCATCATCCTTGATATAGCTGTACATCTGTGTCATTTTGAGCCATCAGTATTTTTTTTCCCAATTCTAGCATTTATGAAGCTGCTATTCAGCATTTACTAGTTTTCAAGGTTGGTGGGTCTAAATTCACAGAGGATCAGTCATCAACTACAATGAGAACAAGAGAACTTTACTAACCTTTAAGTATTTTGTTGTGCAAATAAGATGACGCTAAACTGTGCATTCAGCCAGACCTTGCTTTTATGTCTTTGCATTGTTTCTTGTTCCCCTCCACTGTTCCTGATCCAAACACAGAAGTTAACTTTCTCAACTAATGCCAGCTGTTATCCCAGACTAACAACAATCTGCTTCCGACAGTATTAGTAATAGTCATGAGAGGTGACAGAACAAAGGCATTAATCACAAGTAGATGCATCATGACAAGGGAGTGGTTATTGAAATTTCATCTCTCAAAGAAGCAATGCAGCATTTTCCACAAATGATTGAGGCTTTTATTGGCTTATTGCATTTTGCCTTATGTGCAGCATTCGCAGAACTAGGCCACTCACAATGTGAGCTACAGCAGCCAGAGATGTCCTGTCATAAAATTGATCACTTTGCAACGTGAACGGCAGCAGCTCACAATACGCACACTGTGCTACTCCTGACCTTTAACAATGTTGTCTGCTTCAGTAATGGTGACATTATCTTTTGGTTCTCAGTTTGCCTCAAACTGCCCACATCACAATCTAAATCCACCCAGCCCATTCAATATAATATTTATCGTTATTCCTTCAAACTGGTAAGGCCAGATTTATTGGCCTTCCCAAAGTGCTCTACAGAAGGTGATAGTCTTAATTAAAATAAAGGGCGATTCAGGAGCAGAGGGGCCTGGGTGCATATGATCCTAAATGATTGAAGGTGGAAAGACAAGTGGAGAGAATGGTTAATAAAGCATATGTCATCCTAGGTATTATTTACAGGGGTACACAGTATAAAAGCAAAGAAGCTACGTACAGAACACCGATTTGACTGCTGTACTGCTGGGTATTGCTAGTTCTGGTCACCACCTTTAAGGAAAGATGTGAAGGCATTGAAGAGAGTGCAGAAAAGATTCACAAAAATGGCTCGAACGATGAGGAAATGAAGAAGATAGATTGAAGACGTTGGGATTGTTTCGCTTGGAGCTGCAAAGTTCAGAAGAAAATTTGACCGAGGTCTTCGAGATCATGAGGGATCTGAACAGAGCGTTAAGGGAAAAAATGTTCCCTTTGCTGAACCAGAAATCTCAGGTTTAATGTTCTTGACAAAAGAAACAATGGTGATTTGAGGAAAAACATTTTCACTCAGCGAGTGGCTCGGATCTGGAATGCACTGCCTGAGAATGTGGTGAAGGAAGATCAATCAGGGCTTTCAAGAAGGATTTAATTATTATCTGAAAAAGAAGGTACAACCATGTGGGGTGAAGGTGGGGGAGAAGCACCAGCTAAATTTCTCCTACAGAGAGCTGGTGCCAAAATAATAAGCTGAATGTTTTCTGCTGGAACAAATTCTGTGGTTCTGTCACAGTCAGTATGCACTCCGTGGTGTTAGGTAAAGAATTTCATAATCTTGATCCATTGACACTGTTGGAATGGTGATATGTTTCCAAGTAAGGTTTATTGGTAAAGTGAATTTACAAGTGATGCTATTTCAATGTCCAACGTTCTTGTATGTTTGGTAATAAAGTGCATGCATTTTGGAAGGTGCTGTCAGTAGAGCTTTGATAAGTTGCTGCAGTTTATCTTGTAGATGGGCACAGTGGGAGCACTGTGTACAAGCAGTGGAGTGAGTTGAAGGTGGTCAATTGGACACCTATCAAGGGCTGTTATTTTTCCAGGATGGTGTCAAGCTCCTTGCGTGTTGTTGGAGTAGCAGCCATCCAGTTAAGTGGGGAGAATTCCATCACATTCCTGATTTGTGCATTGTAGATGATGGACAGGATCTGAGCAGACAGGTGATGAGTTACAGGAAGTCCTCCATTGATGTTAGGCCCCTGAAAATCATTGCGTTAAGTAAAACTGCATTATTCGAAATACACAATCTTATAGAAGCTAATGTTTGAGTTATGTTCCTGGAATGTCAACCAAGTACAGAATATAAGCACAAAGTTAACATAGAAAATCAAAGTAAACATGAAAATAAGCAAAAAGAATATATGTTAATGTTTCTTGCCTCAGAAATAAGATTGTATATGCAGAGCTGGCAGGATCTTCATCTGGCTCATCTGCAGCTCTGGAAATTGAAGGTTGAGGATCATCAGATTGCTCCTCTTCTTCTTTGGAAGTGGAGAGTTGAGTGTCTCTGGGGGCAGTTATGAGACATTTGTCCAGCTTTAATTGAATTGATGACTTCTTTTCAGCATTATGTTGAATTGCACATAAATTCAAATCAGCAAGACCCCTGTTCTTTGGATACCACATTTCACTCACCATGCTCGAATCTAGAGTACATCTAATTTACCACTTAGCAAAATGGATTTCCTACCTTTCTCAGCCACAATCTCTCTGCTTTCACAGCTTAAGAACCTAGTAGCCATGCAGGTGATGGCCAAATGAGTTGAATGAACACGAACTTCCTCAGTGCTGCTGGGAGTTGGATAAGACCCGCATTACTGAAAATAAGATGCATGTTATTGGAGTAATTGGTTGTAAAGTTTAAAAAAAATTATTATGGCAAAACCATTTAATTAAGGACTATTTAAACACTCTGTATTTTATCCTTTCTTTGATTCCCACTTGGGTCCATTGTATTTATATGGATGATTCAGTTCAGTTTCTTGTCAATATTAAGCCCAGCATGTTGTCATTCGGAGATTCTAGTGCGGTAATGCCATTCAATATTAAAGGGAGATGGTTAGATTTCCTCTTGTTGAAGATGATTTTCACCTGGCACTTCTTTGCCACTTAACAGTCCAAACTCAAATGTCGTTAAAGTCTTGCTGTATGCAGGCAGAATCTACTTCAGTATCTGATGGTACTGGACATTATGTGCAATTGTTAGTAACCATCCCACTCTAACCTAATGATGGAGGGAAGATCATTGGTGAAGCAGATGAAGATGGCTGGGCCTAGGGGATTGCCCTGAGGAACTTCTGAGGAAGTTATTTTGCTCATATTTGTCCTAATGCCATGAGATTTGATGGGATACACAATCAATGTTAAGGATTTCTAATGCCACTCCCTGCTGATGATATACGGCTGTCTGCTATCTCTGCTAGGTCTGATCTACAAGTAGGAGAGATGGTAACCAGAGAGGGTGATGGTAAAATCAGGGATGTTGAATTCAATGAGCATAAAAATGTCAGACTGCCGGCCCAGTTTTGGAGCAAGTCACAAAATGTTAGTGCGGAAGAATTTGCAGGGTCGACTGCGCTACTTGTGCTTTTGATGTTGGGTGTTACATCCAGCCTGATTTCAATCCAAATCAATCCACATCAAATATAACACAATTGAAGGTAATCTAAAGTCAAAGCTAATTGAACTAAATGCAACACAGAACAATTCCTGCAGCAAAATGTTATGATCTGGATTGCATTGCCGGAATGGATGGTGGAAGCAGATCCAATAATGACTTTCAACAGGGAACTGAATAATCATTTGAAGGTTAAATCTCTGCAGAATATGAAGTCTTTGTCAAACTCATCCACGCTGATCAAGTTTTCCCAAACTAAACTAGTCTCATTTGCCTGTGTTTGGCCCCTATCCCGCTAAACCTTTCCTATTCATTTACCTGGCCAAATGTCTTTTAAATGTTGTAACTGTACCCGCATCAACCAATTCCTCTGATAGTTCATTCCATATACGAACCACCCACTGTGTGAAAAAGTTGCCCCTCAGCTCCCTTTTAAATCTTTCTCCTCTCACATTAAAAATGTGCCCCCTAGTTTTGAACTCCCACGACCTAGGGAAAAGACCTTGTCATTCGCCTTATCTATGCCCCTCAAGATTTTATAAACCTCTATAAGGTCACACCCCAGCCCCAACCTCCTACACTCCCATGAAAAAAGTCGCAGGCAATCCAGCCTATTTTTATAACTCAAACTCTCATTCCCAGCAATACTCTATTAAATCTTTTCTGAACCCTCTCTTCCATGCTGTATGACTCTATGAAAGAGCAGGAATGTTGGATAAATACATAGCCCTTTCAAAGAGCTCAAACAGCCTTTGCTTTTGTACTTTGAAGTTGATTTTATTTTGTAAACAGTGATTAGGAAAATAATTCAAGTTGCAATAAACCATCTCTCGGCAAAGAACAGAGAAAATGTTGCGAGCCTTACGAGTAACCTCAGTGCAAAGACAATTACCCAGAGCCGGAAGTTTGCTCTCAAATTTCCAAACAATTTAACTGAAGATACAATCGTTTGAAAAGGGAAAGCATAAACACTCTGAGGGATTAGAAAGAACCCTTGAACTATTCAGAGAAAACAAAAAAATGTAATTTACATTTACGTGTAAATATACCACTGACTTAAAGCCAACTCATCTCAGAGGATAGCTTATCTATTGAAGCAAGTATAAACCAGGTTTTTGGGAATGCACAACAACTTCAACTTCAAACAACAAATGAGGAATTTTGGTAATGCTGAAGTCTTACATGCATACAGCATTTACACAATCACCAAACATCTCAAAGTACTTTACAGCCAATGAACTACTTTGAAGAGTAACCACTCTTGTAATAAAACAAACACAGCAAATAATTTGAGCATAACAACCTCTGACAAACAGCAATGTGATAATGACTAGCGAACCAGCTTTGTCATATTGATTGAGAGATAAATAATGGCCAGACAAGAGGCATTACTTCCAAACTTTTCATTAGAGATAAAAGTAGTGGCAGAGGATGGGGAAAACACTAATACCTAAATTTAAAAAGACATGAAGAATATACAAATCTTAATTTTTAAATCTGTATTTATAAGTCCAGGATACAGTCATTACTGAGGAGGACTGTAACAGCTTGCACAAAGACATTAATAAATTTGCAATATGGATGATAACTGACAAATTAATTTCAACATATGAAAATGTCACTCCATGAATTTATCTAAGAAAAATAAGCAGGTCATGTCTTATTTGGAGAGTCAGAATCTAAAGGAAGCAGAGGGCCAGATGACAGATTTTTGATAGGTAAGGGATTCAATGTTCATGGCAGCATACAGGAAAATGGAACTGACATCAGAATCAGATCAGCCATGATCTTGTTAAATGCTGCAGCGGGATCAAAGGGCTGATTGGTTTAATCCTGCTCCTAAATCCTTTGTTTGTAGGAATTTGGGATACTAAAACACAAATCATTATATGTAGTGACTCAGGCTATAAATGTAATAGAAAAAAAATAGTAAACCAAGTCCTGGGGTTTACTTCTGGAGGGTTAGAATGAAAAGTAGAAAGTGAAAATCCCAGAGGTGTTCTCTCATTAGACAGAGGCAACTAGTGGTGAGTTTAACTTGAGAGTTATCACATCCCAGGTGAATTGAAGAAGATAGGGCCTTCATGATGATGTCAGCCAGTACGGGAACTAAATCTGTGTTATTAGTGTCATTGTACATTGCAAACCAGCTATCCGGCCAGCTAAGTGAACTAAAGTCCTCATAAAATTTCCTTCACACAAGTAGTACTGCTAAGATTGAGCATACTAATACAATAAATAGGACCAGGAGAGGGCCATTCAGCCCCTCAAATCTGCCCTGCTATTCAACAAGATCATGGCTGATTTGGCCCAGGCCTCAATTCTCTCTCCTGCCAGTTCAGCGTAGACATCATTTCCCCAACATTTCAAAAATCTATCTACCTCCTCTTTACTTTCAGTGACCTAGCATCCATAACTCCCTGGAGTAAAAAATTCTAGACATTCACTGCACTGTAAGGGAAGGAATTCTTTTGTATCTCACTTTTAAATAAGTCTCACATTATTCTGTAACAATGTTCAGTAGTCTGACATTCCACCACTGGTAGAAACGTTCTTTCAATATCTACCCTATCAAGATCCTCAGAATCTTATCATTTTTGATAATATCACCCTGATTCTGCTGAACTCTAATGAATAAGGGCCTAATCTGTTTAGCCATTGACTATTAGGGTGGCACAGTGGCTCAGTGGTTAGCACTGCTGCCTCACAGCACCAGGGACACAGGTTTGAGTCCAGCTTTGGCTGACTGTCTGTGTGGAGTTTGCACATTCTCCCTGTGTCTGCGTCAGTTTCCACCCACAGTCCAAAGATGTGCAGGTTAGATGGATTGGCCTTGCTGAATGGCCCATTGTATCCAGGGATATGCAGGCCAGATGGGTTAGCCATGCGAATGCAGGGCTACAGCGATAGGATATAGCAGGGTGGCTCCGGCTGGGATGCTCTTTGGAGGGTTGGTGTGGATTTGATGGCCAAATGGTCTGCCCATGCACTGTAGGGATTCTATTAGTCATCCTAGGAACCAGCTTAGTGAATCACTTTTGAGCCGCCTTCAGTGCCAATATATCCTCACTTAAACGCAAGGACCAAAACTGTACACAATACTTCAAGTGCATCCTCACCAACACCTTGTACAGTTTTAACAAGGCTTTCTTATTTTTAAATTTAATCCCCTCACAATGATGGCCAAAATTCCACTTGCCTTCTTAATTACTCGCTCTATGTGCGAACACCCAGATATCCCTGTGCTGCACTTTTGGAGGCTCTTTCCATTTAAATAATATCTTTAGGATGTTTATAATGTCCTTCACTGTGAAGACCACTGCAAAAATATTAGTTTAAATTATCTGCTGTCTGTTCCCCGTTATTAATTCCCCAGTTACATTCAAGGGAACCACATTCACGTTAGCTACACTTTTTATTTACCTGCAGAAGTTCTTGTGTTAGTTCTTTTTCTTTGTCTTGATAATTTGCTTTCAAAATCAATTTCCTTCCTTTCTATTAAATTTTTTAGCTAGTTCCTAGAGAATTCCCAATCTTCTGACCTATCACTAGTTTTCACCACTTTGTATGCCTTAGTTTTTGATTGGAAACTCTCCTTGATTGAATTTATTAACTAGAGTTAATTCATCCTTCTCTTTGTGTTGTTCTGTTTGAGTGGAAGAAATGATTGCGGGGAATTAGAAATATCTTCAATTACTCACTCCACTGCTTTTGCCTTTAGTCTCTCTTCCCAGAACACTTTAGACAACTCTTTCTTCATAGCTATGTAATTAGCCCTTTTAAGTCACTAGTTTGAGAACAGCAAACGTTGGAGATCACAGCAGGTCAGACAGCAGCCACGGAGAAAGAGCAACTTAATGTTTCGAGTCTGGATGACTCTTCATCACAGCTCTGATAAAGAGTCATCTAGACACTAAACGTTAACTCGCTCTCTCTCCATGGATGCTATCTGACTTGCTGTGATCTCCAGCATTTGTTGCTTTCAGCACAGATTCCAGCATCTGCAGTAATTTGCTCCGACACTAGTTTGAAACTCACATTGCTCTCTCTCAAACTGAATTTGAAATTTTACCAAGTCCTGATTGCTAATCTCTAGACGGTCCTTAACTACGAGATCTCTTATTAAGTAATTCTACCTCATTACTCATTGGGAGATCTAAAATAGCTTGTCCAGGAAGGTTCTGCACTGTACTGCTTTAGGAAATTATCCCTGATAGAAATTTGGCCTTCATATTACCCTTGCCCACCTGAATAGGTGCTGATTAAATCACCCGTGACAATTATAGTGTCCTCCTTACATGCCTCCATGATTTCCTGATTTGTATATTGTGTTGCTGTGAGACAACTGTTCAGGAGCCTATAGACAACTCTCACCCATAAATTTTTTCCCTTGCTATTCTTTAGTCCTACCCAAACTGATTCCATATCATGATCTATTCCACTGATATCACTACTCATTACTGCTTCCTTTATTAATGTTACCCATCTCCTTTTCCTTTTTGCCTGATTTTTCAGAATCTTGAATACCTTTGAATACTGAGTTCCTACTCCTTGTCACACTGGAACCACATCTCTGTAATAGATATCAAGTCATGTTCATTTATTTCCATTTGCGTTGGCAATTCATCTCTCAATTCAAATACTGTGTGTATGGAAATAGAGAACCTCCTGATTTGAGCTCCAGCTCCTGCACCCTTGTGTATATTTCCTATCCCTTCCTGTTGCATTTGCATTATTAACTGATTATGCATAAATTGCTTACAAGGCTGATACCAGAGCTATGAGGTTCTACAAATAATTGAACAGTTTGGCCCCTTCTTCTCTTCAAAAATGAAGGCTGAGGAGAGACCCAATAGAGGTCTTCAAAATTATTATAAGTTTGGATTGAGTGGATACAGCGAGAATGTCTCCACTCGTGAGGATGAGCAAAACAAGATACTATCAATATGGTCCCAGGAAATCAAATAGGGATGACTTTGAACAGAGCATGTGGAACTTGCGACCACAGAATAATAGTTTAGCTAAACAATATTGATTAGTTTAAGGGGAAACTACTTATAAAACTGATGGACAATAGAATTTCGGATTATACTGATAGTGTTACATAAAGAAAAATGGAAGAAGTTTAAATAGAGCATAAATACCAATATAGACTGGTCGGGCTGTTGTTGTGCTGAATATTGCCTATTGTTTTTGTGTTTCAGGAAATGTTATAAATATAGATTTCCATTACTGATGCTACAAGTGACAGTTAGTGCATTGACATGCATTCTGTGCTTCATTCATGCTCCTTCACAATTCTTCCATAAGTGAAACTTTGCGATTGAAGGGCAATTTTTGTTTCCTCCCATATTTTATTTTTTGCATAGGAAAGCAAAAGAGGCTAAAGGTGATCCAATTCAGATCTCCAAAATTGTGTAAATTTTTGAAGGATAAATGAAGATTGCTTCCACTGGGTGGTGATTCAGTAACAAGGGACCATGAACTGAGATGTATTACCATAGGCCTATGACTAAATGAGAGGGAAAATGAGAATAAATTATTTTACAGATGGTCATTAGAACATGAAAATGTTTTGCCACTGTCTATTGAGGCACAGGTTATGCCATTTGAGAGAGAATTGGATGATTATTTAAAAAGGGAGCACATAAAAGATATGGAGGATGGTAGGGAAATGGGAATAGAGTAACTAGCTACAGTTGAAAAAAATTAATATTGGCACAAATATGATGTCTGTGTATCTTCATGTCAAAAAAAAATTTAAACATTAGTTTAGTTGATTGTGTCGGTATAGAGCAAATTCTTCAGATCTGCACTAAGCATTTTATTTTTTTACAGAAGTACCAATAATGTTTAACTTGCTTCTGTCTGGTTAAACAGGTCTGGGAGGTTTTGGGTTCAATGACTGTTATTCTGTGTTAACTGAGTAACTGCACGACGCATCAATGACATAATCAGAACTGGCTCCAATCCCTGAGATAGAGAGAGAACAGTGAGCCAGAGCTTGTTCTTGCTCATGAATGCCTATTATTGCATATTCAAATAGTCACGTTTCCCTACACTATAATCGTGACTTTAGGTCAAAATACATAACTAGTTGTGACGCATTTTTGAATGCCTTGAGTTTCCTAAAAATTGTCTTTTTCCTGATTGGCTCATCAAATCCCTCAAGCAAAATATATTGCATTCACCAGCATCCAATTCTTCATTGTTTCACTTTTTAAAATGTCAAAGCGTGATTAACAGGAAATCTTATTTCCATCCCTTATTCATTTACCTCCTGTACACAATAAGTAGTTCTTCTATTTCTTTATTCATACACAGGCCGAGGGTGTCACTGGTTAGGCAGTATTTTTTGCCCAACCCTAATTGCCCAGAAGGCAGTTAGAGTCAACCACAGTGCTGTGGGTCTGGATGATATGTAGGCCAGACCCTCGGTAAGGGTGGCAATTTCTTTCCCCCAAGGATGTTAGTTAACCAGATCAGTTTTTTCTGATAATCAACGATGGATTCATGGTCGTCATTAGACTCTTAATTCCGGCTTTGTTTTCATTGAATTATCTGGGTCTCTGGCTTAACAGTCCAGTGATAATACCATCAGGCTATCTCCTCCCTCCCTATTGCATATACTCCTTGTTGTCTGGGGATTCATTACACATGGATCTGCATACACCAGAGGCTGGTATCAGACCTGACTGTTTTCTTACTCACCATACCCCCACTGAATCATCCTGTCTGATCATACAGTACTTCGCGATACGTAGGAGAGTTGCGTTCTAGCAGTTTGTTCTTTCTGTCATCTACATGAGATTCATGACCCTATTCCCTATGTTTTTTTCAAATTCAATCTTGGGACATGGGCACCACTGACTAACTCCATTTATTGCCTATCCTTAGGAGGATTTGGCATGTTATAGAATCCCTACAGTGTGGAAACAGGTCCTTTGGCCCAACAAGTCCACAACGAACCTCAGAGCATCCCACCTAGACCCATTCACCTGTAATCCACCTAATCTACACATCCCTGAACGCTATGGGCAATTTAGCATGGCCAATTTATCTAACATCTTTGGACTGTGGGAGGAAACCAGAGCACCTGGAGGAAACCCACACAGACAGGGGGAAGAGTGTGCAAACTCCACACGGTCGCCCAAGGGTGGAATTGAACCTGGGTCCCTGGTGCTGTGAGGCAGTAGTGCTAAGTGCCGAGCCACAGTGCCACCCCAAGAATGGAATGTATTCAATAATCTTTGTGGATGTTAATAGCAAGGCCAGCACACCACCTTACACTATTTATTTCACTCTCTAATTGCCATTGTAATAACCTAGCAAGCTGTTCAGTTCTAAGCACAGTTAAGAGCCAACCATATTTGTATAGTCCGTTAACATTTGGATAGTCAAGGTCTGTTTAGGGATAGTCCGCATGGATTTGTGCATGGGAGTTCATGTCTGACAAAACTTTGAGCATTTTGAGAAGAGATAAGAAAGAAGATAGATGAGGGTAGGGCAGCGGATGTTGTCCATACTGACTTTAGTAAGGTTGAAGACGTGCTCGCCGAGTCAGTGTGTTTGATTGCAGACGTTTCGTCACCCTACTAGGTAACATCGTCAGTGCGCCTCCGGTGAAGCATTGGTGTTTTGTCCCACTTGTTACTTATATGTGTCTGTTTGCTGGGACAGGTGGTATCACTTCAGATTTTGTTCTTCAGTGTGTTTGTTAACGGAGTTCCACTCAGAATGCCAGGCCTCCAGGAATTCCCTGGTATGTCTCCATTTGGCTTGTGCTTTTATGGATGTATTGTCCCAGTTGAATTCATGTCCTTTATCGGTGTGTATTGAGGTGAGTGAGGGGCAAGTTGGTGTTTGTGTATCCTTATTGCCAGTTTTCTTGCAGTTTGGCCTATGTAATGTTTCTCACAATCTTTGCATGGTATTTTGTATATTACATTAGTTTTATTGGTTGTGGGTATGGGAACCTTTACGTTTGTCAGTAGCTGTCGCAGGGTGGTTGTTGGTTTGTGGGCTGCCCTGATACCTACGGGTCTGAGTAGTCTTGTGGTCATCTCTGATTAGTCACCCTGCCATTCATCAGGGACACGTGTGTATGGCCATGTTGTGTCCTCCTGCTGTGGTCACAAGAGACATGCCAGGGAATTCCTGGAGGCCTGGCATTCCAACTGGAACTCCATCAACAAACACACTGAACTGGACGTGATATACAAACCCCTGAAGAACAGAACCGGAAGTGATGCCAACCACCCCAGCAAACTGAAGCATATAAATAACAAGCCGACAGAACACCGATGCTTCACCGGAGACGCACTGACAGTGTTCCCTAGTAGGGCAACAAAACATCTGCAATCAAACACACTGGCTCAGCGAGAAATTCTGCAACCTCATTCACAACCCGAGCTACAAATCTTCTCAAAAAGTTTGGACTTCAGTAAGGCCTTTGACAAGGTCCCGCACAGCAGGCTAGTCATGAAGGTTAGGTCATATGGGATCCAGGGATAGCTAGCTAATTGGATTTAAAATTGGCTTGATGGTAGGATGCCGAGGTTGATGGTTGAAGGTTGTTTCTCAGACTAGAGGCCTGGAATGCCACAGCGGTCGGTGCTGGGGTTTTTGTTATTTACATAAATGATCTGGATGTGAATATACAAGGCATGATTAGTAAGTTTGCAGGTGATACAAAATTAGGAGATATCGTTGATAACTGAGGAAGGTTATCAAAAATACAGAGGGTTCTTGATCAGATGGGGAAGTGGGCTGAGCATTCACAAATGCAACTCAATACAGATAAGTGTGAAGTGTTGCACTTTGGAAAGTCAAACCAAGGTAGGACTTACACAGTAAATAGTAAGGTCCTGAGGAGTGTTGTAGAATAGAGGGACCTAGAAGTTCAAGTATACACAGTTTGTTCAAAGCGGTATCACCGATGGACAGGGTGGTGAAGATGACATTTAGCATGCTAGCCTTCAGCGGTTGAGGCATTGAGTATAGGAATTGGGATGTTATGTTACATTTAAAGTTTTGGCAAAGATCCATGGCTGGGGTTGTGGATAAGGTTGTTGACTTACTCGCCGAGCTGGCTTGTTTTTGTTCAGACGTTTCGTCACCATGCTAGGTGACATCATCAGTGGAGCCTCCGATGAAACAATGTTATTCTACTTCATTTGGAATTTATACTGTCCAGTCCATTATGGGGACTACTGTCATTTTTGGTTATCATCAGAATGGGTGTGTATAAAGGGTCCAATTCTATATGTTTGTTGATTGAAGTATGGTTGGAGAACCATGCCTCTAGGAATTCCCATGTGCGTGTTTGGCTTAGGCTACTATGGTTACCTTGTCCCAGTTAAATTGATGGCCTTCATTGTCTGAATGTACGATATTAAGGAGAGTTTGTCGTATTCTTAAGTTCTCCTTAATATTGGTACATTCAGACAATGAAGGCCATCACTTTAACTCGGACAAGGTAACCATAGTAGCCCAAGCCAAACATACACTTGGGAATTCCTAGAGGCATGGTTCTCCAACCATACTTCAATTAACAAACACATAGAATTGGACCCTATATACAAAACCATACAGATGAAAACCAAAAATGACAGTACTCACCATAATGGACCGGACAGTATAAATTCCAAATCAAGTAGAATAACATTGTTTCATTGGAGGCTCCACTGATGATGTCACTTAGCACGGTGACGAAACGTCTGAACAAAAACAAGCCAGCTCGGCGAGCAAATCAACAACCTCATGCTGTGTTACACTTGTACAAGTCATTGATAAGGCCACACTGAGTGTTGTGTACAGTTTGATCACCCTGTTATTGGATAGACATAGTTAGACTGGAAAGTGTGTAAAGATTTGAGGATGTTGCCAGGACTGGAAGGCTTGAACTATACAGAGAGGTTGGCCATGATAGAACTTTATTCTTTGGAATGTAGAAGAATGAGGGGTGATCTTATTGAGGTGTAAAGAATCATGAGGGGCATAGATAGGATGAATGCATATAGAGATATTATGAACTGCAAATGCTGGAGTCAGAGATAACACCGTATCGAGCTGGAGGAACATAGCAGGCCAGGCAGCAGAGGAGCAGGAATGTTGACGTTTTCGGTCAGTACCCTAGATGAGTGCATATAGTCTTTTTCCCATGGATGGGGAATTGAAAACTAGAGGGCGTAGGTTTAAGGTGAGAAGGGAACAATTTAAGAAGGACCTGAGGGGCAACTGCTTCACACAAAGATTAGTGCATGTATGGAATGGGCTGCCAGAGAAAGTGTTGAGTCTGCTACAATAGCAACATTTAAAAAAACATTTGGAAAGGTACATGGATGGGAAGGATTTAGAGGGGTATGGGCCAAATGTGGGCAATTGGAACCAGCTGAGTGGGCACCATGGACCAGTATGGGCCAAAGGGCCTGTTTCCATGCTGTATTTCTCTATGACTCTATAATGCTGTGGGCCCAGAGTCACAGATAGGCCAGACCAGGCACAGATGACAGATTTTCTTCCCTTAGATTAGTGAACCAGAGAGATTTTCTCTGACAATCTAGTTGCCTAGCCTACATATATAGGCAGTGGCTCTATAAGCCAGATTTATTCAGTGAATTCAAGTTCCACCATCTACCGTGATGGGATTTGAACCCATGTCCCAAGAACATTAAATTATTACTCCAGAAGCCTAATGATATTAGCACCGGCCACCATCTGCCCCTAAGAATGAGGTTGCCATTGTTCTTACTCATGAAGGTCCATTACATTAGGATATTCACGTTTTAACGTAGGAGGTGGCCTAATCTCATGGTTGCTAAGTATCATTTTAACACCAGGTGGCAGTACCTCTCTGAATGACAGTCAGCCCATTGCCTTTACTCTGCATGATTTCTTATTCCCCCGCACATTTGACAACGTATTTCTGTGAAATCACATCATGTTCTTTTCATGTGTAAATGGCTTATGAACACTAACAATACCGATAGGTAAAGATAAAAGATCCAGGCAGCCTGTCCCACACAACTAATGCCTTGCACATCACATAAACGGTGCATAATCCCACCCATAAATCATGTGATCTCTTGACAGGCAAAAACTCAGCATTGAACTTCATGTTCTCCTGCCAGTGGGCTTGGGGGTTGGGTGTCTGGAAAATTTCCCCAAAGGTCTTCATACCACCCAACTGTGCATCCTGACTGTGATCAACTTTATAGTGGGATGGGCTAAGTCTAGGCTGGCCTGCCCTTGCCCTTGCCCTTCAGTTGGCAATTGCTGACCTCTTCAGGGCTGTTTGAGGCTGGCAGGAGGAATTCAGGAGCAAGAGAAAAGTCTGGCAAGTCTCTGGAAAGGCAGGAAGGGATCGGGTGCCTCCTTTCCAGACTGAGAACACTGCTGCAAGTTTAGTCAAGTAACTGGTTGCTACCATCTCCATTAAATTATAATGATAACAACAAATTATCACTTATGAAACTTTGGAATTACATAATTAAATTCTTCAGCAACACAGTAGGCATGGGACAAAGACAGAGACCAGTAAACAGAAAACAAATATTATGCTAGTGTATTCACCAAGGACATAAAATCAAAGAACAAAAATCCAATGATTCATTTCACAATGTTTCTGTCCAGTAAAGGTTGGCAGATGACAAACCATGGGACTAAAGCAAGTTACTGTGATACTGTAAATCTGAAATGAAAGCAGAAAATGCTGGAAAAACTCAGCACGTGAGGAGAGAGAAACAGAATTAACGTTTTGAGTCCAATATGACTTCTTCAGAACAGAACATTCTGAATAAGTTGTATTCAACTCGAAACATTAACTGCTTTTCTCTCACCAGATGCTGTTAAAAAATGGGACTGTAGATAAGAGGGGTTCCATTACAGCAAACGGCATTGAATAAACATACAGTCAGAAAGCATAAACAATTTAAAAGCCTGTAGGAGTGACAGAAGTCTATTATTCCTTATATTTTGGCAGTGCCTAGTTATTCAGCATTTCTGGGAATGCTTTCATAATTGCTAAGTATTAGGTTCAGAATTCCTGATGAAACTCAGTATATTCTGTTGGCCTTTCAACAGAGAAAACACAAAGAATATGGAAACATTTTGATTATACTTATTATTAGCAACCTAAAAAAACTGAAAGTCACAAGCACATAGAAAATGATTACAAATGGTATCTAATTTTAAATTTCTTTTACAAGGTCTCTTCTGATTCTGCAGAGGCAAAGGAAGCCTTACCAAATATTGTAGATCAAGTGAAATCTAGAAATTTAAAATATATATTTTGAATGCACATCAAAAAGACAAAGACATTGCTGGTCAGAAGAAATAAATTAAAAGAAACCAGAGTGAAGACTGAAGTGGATGGTGACACATGAGCAAGTAACTAAGTTCTTCTATTTAGGTCAAATGATAACAGAAGGTGGCAGATGTGAGGAAGAAGCTTGAAGGATAGATAGATAGCCAGAGTAATTTTGTGAAGATAAAGATGTATTAATGAGAAAACTCAGGCTTGTAATAAGGAAAAATTCTCTACGATGCTACATTCATATTTGCCTTGAGTATTTTCAAATATGGTAGCTACAATGAATGGTGAAAATTCCACATGCAGACTAGAAGACAAATGAAGAGGTACTTGAGAATACAAAAGCAAAAGTAACTCTAAAAAGTGATATCCAGAAAAGCTACTTTCAGTATTTCAGCCATTTGATCAGAGCTGTGAAGCTACAGAGATTTCCTCCAGGCGGCAAAGCAGAGGATAGCTGAGAGAGAGGTCAACTAAGTGTATAGTTCAATGATGGATGTCAGAGTGGTTGCAGAAGAACTACAGATATGAGAGGATAGCACAGAATAGATTAGTGTGACTTAACATGACAGCAGATCGCTTGGTAGAAGCAGCTACAAACAGCCAGCAGCAAAACAGAATTAGTGTCTCAAATAAAATCAGAGTACAGTCTTTCCTTGTTAACAAATTAATTTCACTATTTGGTGCTGAATGCATTTTGTCTAATGGTGAAAGTGATAGTTCTAATCAAGTTTCAGTTCTCTTCACTCAAATTCACAGGCTACTCTCCTAAATTATAATAACGACTTCACGTCATAAGTACTTCAATGATTGAAAAGCATTTTATGACATCAGAAGCTGTTTGCTTTCTTTAGTAATTAAATGCATTGATGTGAGATGAATTATCTGGTCAGTGATCAGAGTTTTTACTTTTCTTCAAGGCCACTTTGTCAATCCACACGGAAATCCAATGTCACATACTTGATTCAATCCTCATCTGGATGCCTTAGCAAAAATCAGCAAATGATTTCACTACAGAACTTTCTCTTTAAACTATGTTTGAATTGAGCAATTTATACAAAGCTGAACAAATTAGTCCTACCTCCGCCACAGCTCTTACTTCTGAAGTAGACTAAAATGGATTCTACTGAGGAAAAGTAGTCAAATATTTGTAATACCCTGAAGCAATTATAAATCAAGTGGAATACTCATTTCAGTCCAAGTGAAAGATAATTTATGGTTTGCAAAATTATTAAAACCTACTTTAATTTTCACAGCTCCAACGGGAAATGAATAAACACAAAGGAACTGATGTTTAAAAAGATTATCAACATTCAGAGGTCACCTTCCAGTAGTTTATTTAAAATGTAGCTGGTTCCAATATAAATTTACATTCAATTCAGAAGCTTTCTAAAACTATCTGGACACACCCATTACCTCTCATCTGGATAAGTAGAAAGAAGCACGCAGGAATGGTTGCTTAGGTCATCTGTTGATTCCAAGTGGATTTTTTTTTAAATGTTTGTCTTCAAATTATTAGCTACAGCACCATCCAGTTTATGCATTATTCTCCATTAAAACAGATTCAGACTTGAAGTTTCAAAACTTAAATCAAATAAACTCTTTCTGCTAACTGACTGCATCATTAAACAATTCAAGCAGCACATGTAGATGTTTGGATTTGTAGTCTTGATTGCTGCAGTCTTAGTCCTTGTGGTGGTGAAGAAATATGGACATTAGTTAACTTTATTTACAAAGGGCTGCTCCAGGCAACAGTGCAGAGGTGCCTTTTACTGCCATTTGGTCTGTTTGAAAAGCCAGAGGTTTGTTTGTTTGTCTTTAATGAATCTAACAAACTTCTAATCCTTTCACTAGCTGGTTGTCTCTTCTTTTTGCTTCTCCCCACAAAGGACTGCGTGGAAGGATGAAGCAGGGCTGCTAGTCCCCAGGGTTTGGTTTTGGATTCTGGTTGTTTAAGCCGATCCTGCTGTAATAGCCACGCACTCTCTCTTGCTGCAGTCACAAACTTCTCCAACTGGGTTTGATTGACATTCTTGCTCACATTTAGTGCTTGTTCAAATGGGTTCTGAATGTAAAGTGGAGAGGCTTCAGGTTTATGTTGCTCTTTTCCCTGGAATGGTTACAAGAACAAAAATGAAAATTAATTTACAGCATCTACAGTATATTAATGTCTAGAAGAGGAGAAAAACTGGCATTCACTCAAGGAATTTGTAGCATTGCTTGATTCTTTTATAAATCCCATTGGTTTATTTCTATCCCAGGTACTGGAATTGTGCAATGTGGATGGGAGAAGAAACAGTAGAATCCTGAGCTACCAGAAATCTACCAGTGCAAATAAACAAATTTGCTATCTTGAATTTGTACCAGGTCCTGTACTGATGAAGTTGTTGCAAATACATTTAGATTCATTTTAGCCACCCATCATTAACTAGGATTTAGAACAGAAAAAAGCTGCTTATCCTCGAGAATGAACAAAGTTGTTTTATCCTGTGTAAGCAAACTTGAGTATTTCCAGAGATCACAAGGTGTAGAGCTGGATGAACACAGCAGGCCAAGCAGCA
>NC_063333.1:32544215-32564736 GCF_021869965.1 Rhincodon typus
AGGGTCTAGGCCCGAAACGTCAGCCTTCCTGCACCTCTGATGCTGCTTGGCCTGCTGTGTTCATCCAGCTCTACACCTTGTTATCTTGGAAATACTCATCAGTTCTGTTTCTGGCAAAGGAGAGAGATGAGTTAATGTTTCAGGTCAACCATCTTCAGCTGCTTCCCTCCATAAGGTCAGAAGTGGGGATATTCAGCGATGATTGCACAATATTCAGGACTATTTGCGACTCCTCTAATACTGAAGCAGTCCATGTTCAAATGCAGCAAGATCTGGACAATATCCAAGCTGGGCTGATAAGTGTCAAGTAACATTTTTACCACACAAATGCCAGACAATGACCATTTCCAGTAAGTGACAATCTAACCATCACCCCTTGACATTCAGTGGTGCCAGCATCACTGAATCCCCTACAATCAACATTCAGGGGGTTATCATTGACCAGAAACTCAACTGAATTCACCACATAAACAGAGTAGCTACAAGAACAGGTCAGAGGCTAGGAATAATGCAGCGAGTAACTCACCTCTCAATTTCCTAAAGCCTGTCCACCATCTACAAGGCACAAGAGGGGAGTGTGATGGAATACTCCCCACTTGCCTGGATGGGTGTAGCTCCAACAACACTCATGATGCTCAACACCATCCAGGGCAAAGTAACCCGCTTGATTGGTACCTCATCCACAAGCATCCACTCCCTCCACCAGTAACATTCAGTAGCAGCAGTGTGTGCTGTCTACAAAATGCACTGCAGAAATTCAAAGATCCTTAACACCTTCCAAGCCCACTATCACTTCAATCTAAAAGGACAAGGGGAGCGGATGCATGGGAATACAACCACCTGCAAGTTCCCCTTCAAGCCACAATATCCTAACTTGGAAAGATATTGCCGTTGCTTCACTGTTGTTGGGTCAAAATCCTAGATTTCCCTCCCTGAGGGCATTCTGGGTCAACTTACAGCACATGGACTGCAGCAGTTCAAGATGGCAGCTCATCACTACCTGCTCAAGGGGAGCTAGGGACAGGCAATAAATGTTGGCCTACCCAGCAACACCCACACCCACGAATAAATAAAAGAAAAGCGACTTCTTAACAATTAAGTTATATCTTAGTGTCTATAAAATACACTAACTTGAACTATGCACTTTGAAGATTTTCTCAAAAATGAGGTATAATTTGGAAACCATAGTGCAGCACAGTAAAAAAAAGTCACTGTACAACATAATAATGGTATATTCTTATATGCTTTCTTCCCATCTAGATCACTGACACATCCTCCTACTAAAAGTGGAAGGATATGAATAAGTCAAAGCCAAAGAATGTACATTGGTAAATGAATATGTGCTTTACTGTGTAGGACTGAGGTTGCTGGTCCTATTGAAAAAGATTGGATAGGACCTTGCACTGGCTAAACATGATTAATTGAAAACAGTTGAGGGCCGAGTAGCACTCACAACAAGACAGGTACGGTTCAGGTTTGGACTTAAACTTTTGCCTTAAAATATGGAATCCATTACTATCAAAGTTATGATTGCAAGGTCATTACACCTGCTACCGTAGTTGGATTCCTGGAAGGCATTTGACATAAAAAGTTATGTGCAAAGTAGGACCTCACAGTATAGGGGTAACATACAAGAACTAAGGTCCCACAGGGGTCTGAGGTGGGCCCTCAACTTTTTACAATTTATATCAATAACTTTGATGAGGGGTTGAAGGCATGGCAGCTATATTTGTGAATTACACAAAGATAGGTAGGAAAGTATGCTGCGAAGATGACTTAACAAGGTTGCAGACTAAGATAACAAGGTGTAGAGCTGGATGAACAAGCAGCCCAAGTAGCATCAGAGGAGCAGGAAAGCTGACGTTTCGGGCCTAGACCCTTCTTCAGAAAAAGGGTCTGAAGAAGGGTCCTGACCTGAAACGTCAGCTTTCCTGCTCGGCCTGCTGTGTTCATCCAGCTCTCCACCTTGTTACCTCAGATTCTCCAGCATCTGCAGTTCCTACTACCTCTGCAGACGGAGATAGACAGGTTGTGAGAATGAGCAAAAATCTGGCAAGTGGAATAAAACATGGGCAAGTGTAAAGTTGTTTACTTTGGTAGGAAGAATAAAAAGCAGAGTATTACTTAAATAGAGAACAACTGCGGAATTGAGTGGGTTTCTGACGGCCTCAACCGTGATCTTGGGTTGGTGTTGCACTACAGTTGACCCCACTACACTATACACTCTCCCACACATACACATTCTCTCACACACACAAAAACACACACATCTATGGGGTGAATGTGCATTTCCAGATACATTCTATTTTGTTCAAAAAGCACACAATTTATAGTCACAGTCAGTCAATAGGGCATTTTACAAATTCCTGCATTGGAAATAAAACCACTCTGGATCCAGGTTAAAACACAGGCAGATTCTAAACAAGGCCTCACGCCCAAAATGCATTGTCTAACCTGAGAGGTCACCTGTTGTATACACTGATGAAAACTTTAATTATCTCAGGGCAATGACTTGAAAGAAATTCTGGGATTTGCATTTTAAACAATCGAAATCTGCATCTCCCTACTAACTGATTAAAGACGTAACGGGGGGAGTCATGCAGCCATTTTAAGTTTATTCAATTCATTTGCATCAGTTGTACGATATTTTGATTTTTTACTTATAAATTCTGTGTCTTGATGTGTCTCTCACTACACCTGGTGAAGGAGCAAGGCTCCAAAAGCTCTTTTTTTGGATAAACCTGTTGGACTGTAACCTGGTGTTGTGCGATTTTTGACCTTGTCCAACCCAGTCCAACATCAGCACCTCCACATGAATTCTGAGTGCAGAGGGAATTGAGAGTTCTGGTGCTTGAATCACAATAGGTTAGTATGCAGATACAGCATGTAATTAGGAATGCAAAAGCAATGCTAGTCTTTACTGGGAGAAGAACTCAACATAGAAATGAGTATTTATGCTTCAGTTTTATAGTGTATCATTAAGACTATAATCTCAAATACTATGCACAGTTTTAGTCTCCTCATTTAAGGAAGGATGTAGACATGTTAGAGTTTGTTCAGAACAGGTTTTCTAGATTGATGAGCAGGTTGTCATATGAGATAAGCGTTCAGAAGAGAAACCGGTGATTTGTTTGAAGTTCATAATATCTTGAATGGTCCTAACAAGATGAATATAGAAAGAATATTTACTCTGTTGGGTGGATGCAGAATTAGGGGACATGATTTTAAAATTAGGGGTCACCCTTGTTGGTCTGAGATGAAGAGAATTATCTTGTCTCAAAAGGTTCTGTGATTTTGGAACTTTGAGCCTCAAAAGGTGCTGGAGGCAGGATAATTGAGCATGATTAGGGCAGAGGTACATAGATTCTTGTTAGGAAAGGGAATCAAAGGTTGTTCAAGATAGACTCGATGTGGAATTCAAACCACAATCAGATTAGCTACAATCGTACTGAATGATGGAGCAGGCTCAAGGGCTGAACGGCTTATCCCTAATTCATATGTTCTACAGTGTTTAATACAGTGTTGTAGGTGACATGTCTAGCAAATCCTGTTCCCAATTGGCTCAAAAAACAACATATTCGTTCATCTGGTTTCCAAAACTTGAATCTTTTGTCTAATTATTCTTTATCGATGTGACTTAATTATGAAGTGTACAACTTACACAGAACGATCAATATGACTATTGTTGCAGTCTCTGCAAAAATGGTTCAGCATTTGCTTTAACTGACCCAGTACCAATGTTCTTTTGCAATAATGGGCAAAATTCCAATTTTTTTTATTCTTTCATCGGATATGGACATCACTAGCCAGGATAACATTTGCTGCCATCCTTAATTGCCCCAAATTAGTAGTCTGCTAGGCCATTTCAGAGGTAGAAGTAACAGAATTAAAGATTCAAGTCCAATTACTCTTCTTCAGACTCTAAATGTTAACTCTGCCTCTCTCTTCAGGTACGTTACCAGACCTGCTGAGTTCACACTGCATTGTCATCCAAAGGAATTGGACTCATGATCCATTCTTGCCAACTTTCTTAGCACTCCTCTACCAAACATATTGTTAAGTTGTGTGTGTTGATTATTATACTTACTTCTAACACTACTGCGGTTGATGAGGAAAGCCTTGACCAAGCTACACTTGAGAAATGAATGCAGCTTGATGCCCTCAAAACGTAAATAAATATTAGAAAAACTCTTATTAATGGCAAGCAGTCAAACAAAACGTTGGCCTAGAAGTTCCAGTTGATAGCAGTAGATAATCAAGGACAAGAAGATGGTCAATATCAAATTAACAGGATATCACAAATGATAAAAAGTAATAAATGAGACATTGTAACTCTGGATTAAATTTTGCCTACAATATTCAGTTAACCATTTAATACACTTGGCATTGTAAAAGACAGTGGAAAAGAGGTTTCAAGTAGCTACAATGATCTAAACACATTCCCTCCATTCCCTTTCTCAAGCACAAGTGTGAGATTAGCTTTTGCATGCAAACACCGATGGTGATGCTATACCACTCCCCTCACATCCTCTACCACCTGACTATTTGTTTGACATTACCTCTTAGGTGAATCACAACTTCCTCAAAATCAGTATTAGGAAGAATAAAGCAATTGGCTTGCACCACAATTGTTTATTTGACACTAATCCTCCTTGGCCATTATTTCAAATTGAATTAGTTTTTGAAACCTTGTGGTCTTGTTCTACCCAAAGAGCAGCATTAAAGCATCATAGTGAAGGTATTTAAATTCACCTCTTCAACATTGCTCACTTGAACCATCTCAGTTCCTTAAATCACATTTACATATTTATGTCACCACAAAACATGACTGCACATAATACTCAAGTATTAAGTTACCATTCTACATCCTCCCGAAAAAGCAACTTGTCAAAGGTCTGCTGCATGTATCATGTTCTGTAGACCTTCAATGTCATTCTCAATTATCTCTATTGATTTCCTGTCACGCAACACATTAGATTTACAACCCTCACTATTTTCATCTCTCCACAGCTCACATCCTGTTTCTACAATCTCCTTTGGCTTTGTTTCACCCGCCAAACTGTTCCATGATTTAAGCATTATTTGTATTCCTCTTTCCTGCTGTCCATCATTGCTGGCAGAATCTTGAACTAATGAAACATGACAGGCCTGAAACAATAACTCTCTCTCTACATAGATGCCATTAGACTCGCTGAGTATTTTCAGCATTTTCTAGTTTTATTCCTTTAGTGTCTATTGTCCTACTCTACAGAACTTCCGCCCTTGGCACTGTAAATTTCTCTCTAAAAACCCATCTACTCCAATCTTTTGATTGCACCTCTCTCCAATTTCTCCCTCCTGCTTATTTTCTTTGTAGCTTTAATATTTTTGACAAAAGTAATTAAAATGCTTTGTTTTATTTCAATATGAAAAGGTAGAACTTGCATCTGTATCGCATTTTAAATCCTTGGCATAGGATCTCCACAGCCAAAAATTACCTTTGAAGTATAATCACTTGTTAAACAGCGAATACAGAAGCCAATGTCTGCACAGCAAAGTCTCACAGCATCAAAGTGTTGAATTGTCTGTTATTCTTTAATGTTACTGATTAAGAGTAGGGCTGTTGAAGGGGTCACTTGATGCATTCCTGCTTTTTTCTGAACTGCATTAGATTGTTTACACCAACTCAAACGGGCAGAGAAAGTCTTGATTTCGTTGTATTTCACCTAGAATGCAGTATCTCTGACAATGAAGCACACCCTCAGAATAACATTGCAGTGTTAGCTGAGATTCTGTGCTCATGTTCAGGAATGGGGTTTGAACCATGACCTTTTCAACTAGTTACCCCACCCCAGTCAGGCTTGTATATCTAATTTAGCAGTAAACTCACAAGAAATTGATAGATACAACAGTAAATTAGAACTCTCAGGCACTTAACCCCTTCCATTGATCCATTTCAGCAATCTAGCCATACTTACATCAAGTAGCATGGATTAGTTATCCGAGATGTTATCATTCAGTAACTATTGAAAAACTTAGCTACGTTTATTGCAATAATTATGTAAAAGGCTATAATTCTAAAATAGTCTAGAAAAGCAGGGAAGACAATTATGCTTCACAGTGCCCTTAATTATTTTGAGTATATATAAATGCTCACTTTGTATTAGCAGAAGGACTACAAACATTCTAAACACACACTAGTTATTCATGACTAGCATGACATTTATCAGCAACTAGTTTTGCTGGTACACACAGCTTATCAACTTCTGATCAACAATTTTGCAAAATCTACAGTTGCCTATTTTGCATACCTCTTTACCTTTACTTGCAAGTGATAAATCATAAATTTATTAACCTTACGTTAACTAAAATTAAAAAAAAACAATATTCCATGCAGCAAATAACAAAGCATATGGGGAGGTATAACATTAATGAAAAGTGCTTGATAAACCTTTTTAATCTCATGAGAAGTTGTTTGTCATTTTCCTCATGAGGATGTGTCACGTACAATTGAAGCAATGCTGTTCAACACGATTTCCCTCACTGTCTCCTTGCTTATACCAACAATTTGAAAATGCTCCCAGTGATTGTTCATATTCAAAGCCCTGTTAAAATATTCCACACTCCCAAAAAACCTTAACATGCCTTTGAATGAATTGCCTAAACAGCTGTGATTTTTTTTAGGCTTAATAACATTTAGTTTGTTTAAGTGACGAGGTAACACGGGAATATCTTTTTGATGCAAATACCAATTTCTATGTGCTCTGCCTCATTAACCATAAAAAAGAATACTGCCTCACTACTTCACAGAAGCAAAGCTCTTTTGTAGGGCGCAGAGTACAAGCATTTTATTCAGCCAGCTGGATACCAGGCATGGGTCAATGATGTTGGGCAGAAAAATCCGCAATGAGCTTCGTGATGCTTGTGATCACGTAATCCAGGCTGATGCTCCAGTGCAGCACTGAAGAGTTGCTCTACTGTTAGAGACACTGTTGTTTAGAAGAGACCTTAAACTAAAATTCAGTGCCTGCCATGACACAATTCAAAGAAATCAGAATGTTTTCTTGGTATCCTGATCAAAATTATTTCCTTGATCAAACTCATCTTTGAAAAGAGAGACAAGCCTGAGGCAGCAACCACAGTTGTGGTTGAGGACAGAGCTAGATGTGTAGTATAGAGGGATAGCATTTTTTTTAAAAATGTAATAATTTTAGCTGTACACATAACCAGCTTTCTGCAGGAAGACGTTGCATTCCTTTAGAAAGATTAGCAATCTGAAAAGTTAACTCTGCTCCTCTTTTGACAGATGCTGCCAGATCTATAGAAAAGAACCCCCATAGAAGGATTATAGCTCAGACCATTGGGCCAATTGTGACTGTCAGCTTTCTGCAAGGGTAACTTAGCTGGCCCCACTCCCCAACTTTTCCACATAGCCTTGGCAGTATTCGTTATTTAGGTGCTTAGCCAATATCCTTTTGAAAGCCACAACTGAATCTGCCTCCACCACATTCTCAGGCAGTACACTGCAGTTTCCGACCTCTCGCTGCATAAAATGTTTCCTTATATCAACGTTGTTTCTTTTATCAGTCACCTTAAACCTTTGTCCTCTGGTTCTCAATTCTCACTATCCTCTGGTACATACTCAGACTGTATCCCACATGATTGAAAATGTGTCATTTGGAGTTCCTCCTAAGTATTTCCAGCATTAATAATGTTGATTGTCTTGCACGTCTTTAAGATATTGTAAATCATGATAAAGTGTAAGTGTCCAAATATACACTGTAGTGGTTGATAGAGAGGGCCTTATAACTTTGATTGAGATAAACAAGCATGGGAAACAGCAGCTAAAGTGGTGCAGGGAGGCACACAGAGGGTATTGGGGATTAAAAAAAATACAGTTGCTCTCCCCACTCCCGCACAGTGTTGCAAAACCAAAATAGATAATGAATATGTATTGTACTTTTGAAGCCAATGATTTCCATCATCACCCCCAAAGGCACTTGCTGCTCATTGTTTATTCCTCTATTTCACAAGCGAATGGATTGCTCCTTCCACAGTTCCCTTTCTTTACTTCTATCACACCAACAATACCACGCACCTCCCTACTCCTTACTTGTTCTTGCCTCAATTTCTTCTTTCTTAATTTTTGACATTTTACCTCCAGTGAGACTGTCATCTCAAAATAACTATTTCCAGATGCGTCATTACTCCAATTTCTCCTTAACCTTTCATCATCTAAACCACCCAGCATCTGATACCAGCAAACCATTTCTCCTGCAAAGGTCACTAAATTTACCACTGGCTAAATCTCTCACGTAAACTCTGCTTTCTATTCCAACATTACCTAATCCCACAGACGACCACTACTGTCAAGATACAGGACTGAAACCTCACTGTAAACTAACCCGAGCAAAGTACATAAAGTATACATTTCCCTTTCATAGTTGCTACACATTAGAAAAATGACAAAACAGGAATTTCATTTCCTTTATTGATGTAATAGGATTACCTTAGGGTTATTTCTTTCACTAATACTGTCCAGATCCAAAAACATGTCTAAGTCACAGCCCATCTTCCCAAAATTATTTACAGATGATCCAAATGGTTTAACTGAGCATTCTGGAAAATAAGCAGCTGCAATGTCCTTCACCAGGGAGCATACAAGGAATCGAAGACGTGTATTCTCTTCTGTAAGCTGGTATTCTTTGCAGACTGTGTACAATTGCTCATCTATCTAAGAGAGAAAAGATGGAAGCAAACATTGAACCACCTGCTCTCAGAAAGTAGGTTAAAGTAGCAAACATTGATGGATTTATAAATTTTATTTTTAAACCCGTAACCTGACAATATTAAAAACTGGGATTTTATCAATCATTTCTGAATTGAAATAAAACTGATTATTTTATTCAGTCAAGCTATTGGATATCTACAACTTTCTAGAGAAGAATTATAATGCAGCCTTTTGAATTAAGTCATTGTCTCCATCTCTGCCCTTAATGGTCAATCCCTTATCCTGATAATGTGCCCCCATGATTTTGTTTCTGCGTCTAGGCCCTTCAGAATCTCATATGTTTCAAGGAGATCACCTCTCAATCTTCTGAACTCCAAATAAGGTAGGCCGAATTTACTCAGCCTCATGTCACAACACAAACCTCTCATCCCAGGGTCAATCTAGTGAACCTTTGCTGTACCATCTTTAATGTAAGTATACCTTTTCTTAAATGTGGAGACTAAAAAAGTACTCAGTACACCAGATGTGGTTTCATCAAAACTCTACACGATTAATTGGTGTACCTGCATGCTAACTTTCTGCATACATTGTACGAGCACACCCAAATCTCTTTATGATCAATTTATGTTGTTCGCCTATTTAAAAAAAAATTTTTACTCTCCTTACAATAAAAGTGAATAATTCACACTTCCCTACATTACACTTCATCTTCATCCCTCTATGTCTCTCAGCAGCTTCTATGTCCTCATTTGACTCTATTGAGCCCATTAACAATTTTAAATGGAACAAAAACAGAAGTTGCTCGAAAAGCTCAGTAGGTCTGGCAGCATCTGTGAAGAGAAAATCAGAGATAACAGTTTGGATCCTGTGACTCTTCCTTAGAAATGATGGTAGCTGGGAAAACATCGGTTAAAATGTTGCTGAGCTTTTCCAGCAAATTCTGTTTTTGTTCCTGATTTACAGCATCTGCAGTTTTTTTGGTTTTTAACAATTTTATATGATTGAAATGGATCATCCCTCATTTTTCTAAATTCCATGGAATACTTTGGACAATTTCCTCATCCCAGATAACATTCTAATGAGATAATAGTTTTCTGAAGAAGGGTCTAGGCCCGAAATGTCAGCCTTCCTGCTCCTCTGATGCTGCTTGGCCTGCTGTGTTCATCCAGCTCTACACCTTGTTATCTCTAGCATTCTAATGAGTCTCTGATATACTCCCTCCATCCTTAAGTAAGGAAACAGACATCACAAACAGTAATCTATGTATGTGTTCACCAAGTTGCTATATAAAATTATACAAGACTTCTTCACTCTTTTCAATCCCTCCAATTCTTTTATAATAAAGGCTAAGCTGCCATTTGGTTTCTGACAGATTCCTGTTCTTGCACATTAACTTTCTGTGATTCAAGGACACTTAGATCTCTCAGAATACCAACATTTCCTAGCTTCTCACATTTTTTAATAAGGTTTTTATCTGTTAGTTTTCTTCCCAAAGTAGACAACTTTACACTTCAAAGTAGTAAATTCAAAAACAGAAATGTTCTACCCACAGCATGACAATGATCAAAAAAACACAATGTTGTTACATTACTGTGTTCAAGTAGGTATGTTTCATCCTCTCAGGGTTAAACACAGTCTCGCGATATTTAGTAATCTGGTGGAAAACTTACACTCTCAGTCCCAGAAAGCTTCTGTAAAAGTTCATTAAGAGGGATGACAGATTGTTTAAGGCATGATACTGAAGGCTGTGCAGCAGAAAGATCCCTGGGATGGTTATTTACCAAGTTGAAAAAACGAGATTTGAATGGAATGGCACATTCATGCTGGAGGCTTGGGATGCCAGAAAAACTTTTTAGCATTCCTATACTTTCCTTATCAGCAAACTCCACCACTGCATAAATACCCTGTGGAGAAGAAATAAGAAATTAATACAAATAACTTACATATATTATCACAACACAATTAGTCAAACATTAAGAAGAGAATTTCTAAATTTCACTATAATAACTATGGTAAAAGATCTCTTGATGTTCAATCAGTACATGCCATAGGTGGCCATGACTTAACGATCACTGTGGAAAAGGTTGCACATGTGAACTCTATGTTTATAAGAGCTGTGTACATTACAGATGTCAATTGTCTTTATAAGCAATTTTCTAATGCTAGTATTGAGGTGCAAAGCATGCTACTTCTGAAATGGAAAACCATCCATTGTAACCCTGATGCAAACTCTGTGACCCAATTTAATAAATTAACGGTCACTAGTACACACAAAAAAAAATCCTCATTTTATGAAGATTTAAACCTTACGGCTATGCATGATGTATATAAACACATATACCTAAACAGAAATAAACTGTATTTCTCTAACGCTTGCTGTCCGAAACAAAGGACTGAGCTTGGGATACACTTCGTCTCTAGTACTATGCATCATCAAACATATCACAATTAACCACTGTCTCAAAGGAGAGGTCCACTGCACCAGTTTTAACATAACTGGTTTTGTACGGCAATTAAGAAAACTACAGTTAAGAATGCAAATATGTGCCACAGTTTATCTTTAGAAAAACAAAAATGCAGTTTTTAAGATGTAAGCCATATTTCTTAAAAGTTAAATTCTAAACATTTTAAATTATGTTCAAGGTTACTTCTCAGACCTTGATAACAATAATCCATACTATTTACTATTTTACTGCTTATGGGGTTTATGGCTTTCTTTCTTGGCATTGTATGATAGAACTGCATTTCAATGAAAGTGACAATATTTTCCAATAATTCACATTTGTGAATTTACTGATAGTAAAATGGAGAACCCCACTGTTAACTTAAATATGGAGAGATATACAGAAAAACTGAATGCTGAAGAAAATATATGAAATGTAAGGGTGATCTAAGAGAAGAGCAAGGCTTATGTTTAGTAATTCTGAAGAAGCACGTTTAACCAAAAGTTTTAATAGTTTAACTTAGAAAAGGTGTTTCTATGAAAGATATAAGCAGAAGTACAAGTAAAATGATACCAGAGATAGTAGGAACTGCAGATGCTGGAAAATCTGAGACAACAAGGTGCAGAGCTGGATGAACACAGCAGGCCAAGCAGCATCATAGGAGCAGGAAGGCTGATGTTTCAGGCCTAGACCCTTCATCAGAAAATTTCCTGGAATTTTCTGAAGAAGGGTCTATGCCCGAAACGTCAGCCTTACTGCTGCTTGGCCTGCTGTGTTCATGAAGCTCTGCACCTTGTTGTCTTACAAGTAAAATGACTTTGCCTAGGTCCCTTTATCAAAATCCCTGTCATGAAGAAGCAAGATTTGAAGAAGTCCAGAATATGTGTCAGTTGCTGGGAGCAGATGTAATCTCTACAAACAAAAGGTGCATGCGTTATGATCAATGGCTAGATTTAAAGACAATTACATGATTGCAAGATTCATTATGTGCAATCGCTGTGCCATCTTTGATCTTTTAAATTAAAGTTTATGTGAATATTAATCTCTTTGATTATCTTTATATCCCCTTCCCAGTGGATTTTCCATTATACCATATATGCAGTCATTGAAGCATTATACTAGGCAACGACGTGTAATTATATAGAATGCTTTATTACATTAAAAGCACTAAGGAGTGTCACAAAGCAAAATTAAAAACTGAACTACATAAGGCAATATTAAGATATTGAGGCATATAACAAAATATGCCTCTGACCAAGAAGTTGAAGGTATATCCTAAAGATGGAAAAAGACAGACAGAGGGGTTTAAGGAGGGAAAGAAGGATTTTTGGCAGGAATTTCAAAACATAGGCAGTTGACAGTATGGTCACAATGGTGGTGCAATTACACTCAGGAATAATCCACAAACCATTTAGTTAAGTATAGATATGCTGAAAGGTAGTAAGGTTGGAGGAGATTAGAGATAGGGAAGGGCATGGGCATGAGAGACTTTACAGCAGCAATAAAGATTTTACAGTCAAGATCGATATTTGGATGTATACAGATAACATTTAACACTCAGGCTTCGGTTTTACAACACTTACAAAAGTTTCATAGAAGAAATATTTATTGATTGTCCCATAGCTTGATATGTATTTGTAGAATTTCTTTTCACTGATATTAGGAGGACAGCTGATCAAAATGGTCCGTTCTGCTTGTTCATGCCTTTCTGCTTGCAATTCAGAAAATGTCTTTGCAGAAGTTTTCTCAGTTAAATCTGCAAATATGAAATTGGTGAGCACTCAGAGAAATGAAGTCTACTAATGCTTCCATGCATGTTAAAAAAGCAGAAAGTAATTAACACATGAAATAAACTGCACTCTCAATTGCACAAACTCATTCATGCAAGATCTGTTTCCCAATACAGTCCCCCAATTCTTTCAATATAAACTGCTAAAATGTTTTAACAAAGACATTTACCAATGTTAAAAGCTAGACAGATTAGAAGAGAACATATGTACTTGGAATTATATATAGTGTGATTTCACTCATGACACTAAATACTTGTTTCCTTTCTTACGGATCAGTATCACCTAGTTACAAAGCTTACAATAAAAATGGTAAATTAAATGAATTGATGCTTATGCTTCATTTACATCATACATGAAAATCAGAACATCCACCAAAAATGGGTCAATAAAACAATCCAGAATAGGACAGCAACTTATCAGGTCTGCAAGCAGACAAAACTGGCCTGATGAGAAAATGATGTGGAGGTGCCGGTGTTGGACTGGGGTGGGCAAGGTCAGAAATCACACAACACCAGGTTATCGTCCAACAGGTTGATTTGAAAACACAAGTTTATGGAACCTCACTCCTTCTTCAGGTGTTAGTCACCTGAAGGGAGGAGTGAGGCTCCGAAAGCTTGTGTTTTCAAATAAACCTGTTGGACTATGGCCTGGTGTCATGTGATTTCTGACCTGATGAGAAAAGCATATTTAAATATTAGCTGAAGTTAAGATTAGCAATATTATTAGTAACTCAATGTATTTCAAATAACACTACCATAAAAATATTATTTGTTGATGCCTTTAATCAATGATAACATTCAGAAAAGCCCTCCTCAGCATACTTTAAAATTGCAATAGCATTATGAAAAAGTAAAGAATATCGAACAAATACCATAAAAGCTTGGATGGAATTTAATTTCGAAATAACTAGCTTAACATTTTTACTCTGGGATCATTTGGGATCTAAACTAAAAAATTGAGATGTTTAAGATCAAGTGATTAACTCTGGGAATAGTTACTGACAACATCACCTTGAATTCTTTCACACTATCTTTCTCAGCGGAATGATGCCTGACTGGGAGAGGGATATATCTGTTATTGGCAAGTACAAGTCAGCAATTGCACTCAGAATCTTTTCAAGAGATAAAAGGCATATTACTGTGACTGCATAACATGAGAATTTGGCATTGGGAAATGAAAATAACTTAGATTCTGAGTTAAAATAAAAGCATCGATCTTTTGAAGATTGTATGTACAATGAAAACTTCAAAAGCAGGTCATAAACAAGGCCAGAAATACCCCTTATATTCAAAAGCTATGCAAAATTTGTAATTTATTTCCAACAAAATAGAATGCAGGAAACAAGTGAATACAAGTCAGAGGACGGTTGTGACCAAACCATACATTGGACCTCCACTGGTGGCATAGCTTTCAACTGACCCAGGCTGTCTCAATTTTCCTCTCAAAGCCTCAAACTTAACATCTTTAAAAACAGAAGAACATGATTTTAATTGTGCTTTTCGTCAACCTCTATACGCTCTTTGATAAACATCATGTATCTTTTATTGAAAGGAGCACTTTGATAAGCACTGTCTATGATATTGAAAGGAGGCACATTTAAGCCCTCACTTGAAGTTGTAGCTGCATTCCTGAAAATAATGATTTTAAGTGAAACAACTTAATGTGAAACTTTGATACACAAGGACCAATATTTAAACTGCAGTGAGGTTCTGCAGGATCTTCCTTATCTGGACGAAGTATAAAATGTTTACATTGCTAAATTAAAAACAAAAACTGAAATTCTTGGAAAAGGCCAGGTCTGGCAGCATCAGTGGAAAGAAACCAGAGGTAATGCTTTGGGTCCAGTGACCCTTCTTCAGAACACCTTGAATTCTTTTCTGAAGAATTCTGATCAATGAAGATGCTCCCCACTCCTTGACTTTTCAAGTTGTGACCTCTCCCCTCAAACAAAAACAGAAGCTCTGCGTCATTTTTGCAGTCAAAATGCAGCTGTCAACAAAGCAATTGCCAAGTCTGCATTTTGTCTCCCCAATGTACAGGAAACAACATTACGAGCAGCGAATGCAGTATAGCCCACATTCTCCACATTGTTTGTATTTTGCATCTATGTTTACTGTGGACAGGATATACCTCTTCCTCTTCAGCAAGTTGGCGGCACGGTAAGTCGCTCCATTCGAAGATCCACTCTGCTTGCCAGTTCCCTTTCCTTTTCCTTTCTTTTTTCTTCTTCTCTCTCCTCTCTGCAGTAACTCTATACCCCTGCCCTTTTAACTACCTACCTAAGGAGTCAGGATGGATTCAAGTTGCGACCTGAAACTGCATGGTGGAAGCTGAACATGTGGGCTGTGCTCTGCAGTGACAGCGGATCGAACATGGGCCAGAGTGACATCGGCAGCGAGTGCAGGGCGGTGAGGCAGTGGCAGCCAGAGCAGCCGGTGAGGTGGCGAAGGCGGCCTAGCAATTGCAGCAGTGCCGGCACCATTGTGGAGATGGGACTTGGGACTGAGATCTGGGCTTTTCTTTCTTGCTTACCTTTTGGCTCTTAAATCTTGTAATTCTGGTTTTTGTAACCAAATGGGCGCCAGTGAATGGCAACTTGGTGCATTTTTCGCTGCGCTTATGTATTCCTATTAGTACATGTGACAAATAAATAAAAATAAAAACATAGAACACAGAAAAATAAATAGCGACATCTTGAAAAATGTCCATATTACAGAAGAGGTGGTGTTAGATGTCTTAAAACACGTAAAGGTGGATAAATCCCTGTGACCTGATCAGGTGTACTCTAGAACTCTTTGGGAAGCTAGGGAAGTGACTACTGGGCCCCTTGATGAGATATTTGTATCACTGATAGCCACAGCTGAGGTGCTGGAAGACTGGTGGTTGACTAACATGGTGCCACTATTTAAGAAAGGAGGTAAGGAAAAGCCAGGGAACTATACATTGGTGAGCCTGACATCGGTGGTGGGCAAGTTGTTCGAGGGAATCCAAAGGGACAAGATTTACATGTATTTGGAAAGGCAAGGACTGATTAGAGATAGTCAACATGGACGTGTGCGTGGGAAATCACGTCTTACTAACTCGGAGTTTTTTTTGAAGAAGTAACAAAGAGGACTGATGAGGGCAGAGCAGTGGATATGATCTATATAGACTTCTGTAAGGCGTTCGACAAAGTTCCTCACGGTAGACTAGTTAGCAAGGTTAGATCATGCGGAACAGAGGGAGAATTAGCTATCTGGATACAGAGATAGTAGGAACTGCAGATACATTTCTGAAGAAGGGTCTAGGCCGAAAATGTCAGCTTTCCTGCTCCTCTGATGCTGCTTGGCCTGCTGTGTTCATCCAGCTCTCCACCTTGTTATTTGGATACAGCGCTGGCTCAAATGTAGAAGACAGAAGGCGGTGGTGGAAGATTGCTTTTCAGACTGGAGGTTTGTGGCCAAAGGTGTGCCACAAGGATCAGTGCTAGATCCACTGCTTTTTGTCATTTATATAAATGATTTGGATGTGAACATAGGAGGTATGGTTAGTAAGTTTACAGATGATATCAAAATTGGAGGTGTAGTGGACAGCAACAAAGGTTACCTCAGAGTACAATGGCATCTTGATCAGTTGGGCCAATGGGCCGAGGAGTGGCAGATGGACTTTAATTTAGATAAATGTGAGGTATTGCATGCTGGAAAGGCAAATCAGGACTAAATTTGTATACTTAATGGTAAGGTCCTGGGGAGTGTTCCTGAACAAAGAGACCATGGCCTGCAGGTTCATAGTTCTGTGAAAGTGGAGTCAAAGATAGACAGTGCAGTGAAGAGGTCATTTGGTATGCTTGCCTTTATTGGTCAGTGCAATGAGTACAGGAGTTGGGAGGTCATGTTGTGGCCGTATAGGACATTGGTTAGGCCATTATTTAAATACTGTGTGCAAATTCGGTCTCCCTGCTATAGGAAGGATGCTGTGAAATTTGAAAGGGTTCAGAAAAGATTTACAAGGATGTTGCCAGGGTTGGAGGATTTGAGCTAAATGAAGAGGCTAATAGACTTGGGCTATTTTCCCTGGAGGATCAGCAGAGAGAAAGACCGTTGGACAGACAATGGAATTGCTAATGATCAGGCTGGGAGGGTGAATAGTCGTTAATGGGAACAAAAACAAAATTGCTGGAAAAGCTCAGCAGGTCTGGCAGCATCCGTGGAGGAGAAAACAGAGTTAACGTTTCGGGTCCGGTGACCCTTCCTCAGTTGTTAATGGGGACTGTTAGTGATTAACAACAGGGGGTGTGTAATGGCAGGCTATGTGGTAACAAGGCCTGGCGTGTGGGGTAGGGGGCTGGGACATGGGAGAGTTTACGCCCTAAAATTATTGAACTCAATATTGGGTCCGGAGGGCTCCTTTGTCTGTCCAACTGTCTCTTTCTTTGGGCCCTATCCTATCGTTTACTCCCTACCCCACCCACCTCCCTATTTTCTGCATATAAACTGACGTTTGCTCAGCCAGCATCAGTTCTGAGGAAGGGTCACCGGACCCGAAACGTTTCAATCTGTTTTTCCCTTCACAGATGCTGCCAGACCTGCTGGGCTTTTCCAGCAACTTTGTTTTTGTTCCTGATTTACAGCATCCGCAGTTCTTTTGGTTTTTAGTCAACATAATCACAGACCCCTCCACCTTAGTTATACTCTCTTCCACCGGGCAGAAGATATACAAGTTTGAATACGTGTACAATTAGATTCAAGAACAGCACCTTCTCTGCTGTCCTCAGACTTTTTAAACTGACCTCTTAAGTATTAACTCTGATCTCTCTCTCTCTGCACCTTCTCTGCTGCTGTAACATTGTATTCTGCACTCTGTTCTGTTACACTGATGCACTTTGTATGGTACAATCTGCCTGTGTGGTATGCCAAACAACATTTTTCACTGTATCTCGGTACATGTGACAACAATAAATCAATCAATGGTGGTGTTGGGAGTGAAGGAGTGTCCCAGAGGGAATGGTTCCTGTTAAATGCTGACAAAGGGAGGGAAGGGGAATATGTGATTGGTGGTGGCATCCTGCTGGATGGGGGCAGAAAGAGCAGCCTATAATCAAGTTGTCGGCCACTTCAAGATGCCACCGTGTTTCCTGGCAACATTTCTGTCTCGGACCTGCAGCAGTGCCCCAGTGAGGCCTAGTATTTCATTTTTCGCTTGGGACCCTGCAGCCTTGCACCTTGAGAGCACCACAAGAGCAGAAATTACTGGAGAAACTCAGTAGGTCCGGCAGCATTTGTGGAGAGAAAGTGGAGTTAACATTTCAAATTCAGAACAGATAGTAGCTAGGGAAAGATGGCATATATGCTGAAAACAGGTTAGGAGTCAATGTCCAGTTCAATAATTTTAGAACCTGAACACCTTTTTCTATGTCTTTCACCCACCCCCACATTTCGTGCCTTGTCATGACAGACTGCTTTCAGCACAGCCAACCCATTTTCACCTACTTATGGACCCATTATCAGCTTTTCTTTCTTCCTAGCATACTGTAATCCATCCTTTTGCCTGCTAACTCATTCTCTCTCTCTGGGCTCCATCTCCACCTATCCACTCACTTCTTTTCCCTTCCTAACCTGTTTTCAGCATATATGCCACCTTTCCCTAGCTACTATCTGTTCTGAATTTGAAATGTTAACTCCACTTTCTCTCCACAAATGCTGCCGGACCTACTGAGTTTCTCCAGTAATTTCTGCTCTTGTTTCAGATTTTGAGTATCTGCAGATCTTTGTTTTATTTTTGTGACCATGCGCAACTCTGGTACTTGTGCACTCTCACTTTCCCTATTATAGTAAGTGAACAATTCACATTCTTTTGGTACCATTGGCTATTACGGAGATCGGAAATACATCACCAGAATGGAGAGACAGCAAGCAGCTAAAATGCATACCAACTTATTTTTATAATGGATAATGTTAAAATATTTTGACTGTTTTGCTATATTGTCCCTTATAAATAAAAAAACAAGCACAATTGGAGCTTCTTTGATACGCATGCAGAGAAAGGCATTTAGAAGGCCTATCCATATTCTTTAAACAATTCAACTTCCAGTTATCTTTTGTTGTTATGGTTAATATAACATTAACAAAGAAAAATGTTATTGGGAAAACGCAAGAAAATGGATATGTGGAATGTCGAATCAGCAATGAGCCTGTTGCACGGCAGAGCAGGCTCAAGGGGTTGAATGGTCTAATCCTGTTCCTATTTCTTATGGTCTTCCCGTGGTATTTTATACTCTGCATACAGGTTCAGTAACAGTGGGAAAATGTGAAATTGTTCACTTTGTCAGAAAGAATGAAATAGACTATTTCTTAAATAGAGAACACTGCAGAATTCCAAGATACAGAAGGTTTTAGGTGTTCTAATGCAGAAGTCACCAAAGTTAGTTCACATGCACTCAAAGCTGCTAATTGGAAGTGAGATAATAGAGACTGCCATTGCTGGAGTCTGAGATAACAAGGTGTAGATCTGGATGAACACAGCAGGCCAGGCAGTATCAGAGGAGCAGGAAAGCTGACATTTCAGGTCTGAACCCTTCTTCAGAAATGGAGGAGGGGAAGGGGGCTCTGAAATAAATAGAGAGGAGGGGTGGCGGTGATAAAAGGTGGATAGTGGAGCAGATAAGCGGGAGAGACGACGGACAGGTCAAGGAGGGTGTGATGAAGGCAGTAAAGATGAGTGTAGGTTGGGGGTGGGGTTGGGGGTGGGGGTGGGGGGGGGGGTGGGGGTGGGGGTGGGTCAGTGAGGTGGAAGGAGCGGATAGGTGGGAGAGAAGATGGACAGGTCAAGGAGGCAGGGACGAGAGGGGGACATCAAGGTGCAGAGCTGGATGAACACAGCAGGCCAAGCAGCATCATAGGAACAGAAAGGCTGACGTTTCGGGCCTAGACCCTTCATCAGAAATGGGAGAGGAGAGGATAGGTGGAGAGGAAACAAACAGGTCAAAGAGGCGGGGATGGAGCCAGTAAAGGTGAGTGTAGGTGGGGAGTTAGGGAGGGGATAGGTCAGTCCAGGGCGGACGGACAGGTCAAGGGGGCGGGATGAGATTAGTAGGTAGGAGATGGGGATAGGTGGGAGGAGGGGATAGGTGGGAGGAAGAACAGGTTAGGCAGGCGGGGACCAGCTGGACTGGTTTTGGGAAGCGGTAGAGGGGAGGGGAGATTTTGAAGCTTGTGAAATCCCTCCACCTCCTCCAGAACTTCCAATTCCCCGGTCCCCAACATCTCATCTTTATCATGGACGTCCAGTCCCTCCACACCTGCATTCCCCATACAGATGGCCTAAAGGCCCTCCGCTTCTTCCTGTCCCGCAGGCCCAACCAGTCCCCCTCCATTGACACCCTCATCCGCTTAGCCGTACTCGTCCTCACCCTCAACAACTTCTCTTTCAATTCCTCCCACTTCCTACAGACAAAGTGGGTGGCCATGGGTACCCACGGGTACCCACATGGGCCCAAGCTACGCCTGCCTCTTTGTAGGTTACGTGGAACAATCCCTCTTCCGTACCTACACCGGCCCTAAACCCCACCTCTTCCTCCGTTACATTGATGACTGTATCGG